>NC_142598.1:20116625-20769125 GCF_965207765.1 Zootoca vivipara
AGGCCAGGCCAGAGCAATCAAGCACCAATCAAGCACCAACCTCCACAGCTGGATTTCTCAAGGTGGATAACTTATAATTGCTGGGCAAGTATAACTTGTGTGGGTGACAGTTGCTGGAATCAACTTTGCGCCAAAGCAGCACTACTGTAAGGATGTCAGCTTCTTTATAACCAGCCAAAATAACCAATATGAAACAAGAGCATTTGGAAGGAAACCACAATCAACAGACTAAAGGGCTGGTATCCATGCAGAGTGCAGAACCTCTCTAGTCCTTTGCTGATGTTGGCTGCTTTATTTATTACGATGATTTCTATTAATTTGATTTATCAGTTGGCTAATACAAAGTCTCTCTCTTCCGTCACCTGTTAGATGGCTTTATTTGTTGATGTTTGTTTTTACTGTGGATTTTAATCTCTCTCTCTTTTTTAATATATCTAAACCACAACAGTTATATTACCTTCCCTCGGCAATCAAGAAAGCTATTGTCAAGGCATGATTTTTAATCTGCTTGCTGCCGTTTATCCCATATAAGCTGTCTGGAGACTTTGATCCTAATCCATTAGGAGTGCTAGCATTGAGCAGCCCATCTCTGGTTTATTCTAGCTCTGTGAACCTCTCATATTCCGATTCTGGATGAAGTAACTGCACCTCTTATCCCATACAGCAGGGGCGGGGAACTTCTGCCAGCCAGAAGGTCTGGGCAACCTTCAGGAAGCTATATGTGAACACAACAAAAGTAGCTCCACCTCCATATAGACATCACGAAAAGTCCAACCACAACTGATGGGAGGCGCTTCTGGCAGTAAATCAGGATATGCCAACAGCTTTATTACCCACCCTTCATTGCATCTGCTACCCTATAAACCCCAACAATGAACATCAGCTTGATCATGCCCTGCCTCACTTCCTTCTTCTCCAGATGGGAGTTGTCATCTACCGCAGCTCCATTGGAAAGGGCCACCATTAGACTGTAGGGGAGGGAATCTTTTCTCGAGGGCGAGGCATGTCCTTGGAAAGGTCCCCAGTTTCGCTTGCAGTGAGATAATGAATCACCAGCAGTACAGTACATTCTTTAAAATCACAAATGGATTGATTTATTAACAGGAAGCACAAGGCATTAAAGAGATCAGAAGGTTCTTCAAGGAAAAATCTGCTCAAGAGCCTTGGCTTTTCTTCATGGTTTGTTCCTTCTTCTGGCCTTATCGCCTTGATCTGCCTCCGACCTCCCAATGTATCCACGGCATGTCACTGCTGACCAAAAGCCTGAACTTCTGCTCTTCCATGGCTCTAGAATCCACAGCTGCAAAGGGGAGCCATTCCCCATTGCTGAGAATTGTAGAGTTGGACAGGACCACAAGGGTCATCTAGTCCAACCCCCATGCAATACAGAAGTCTTTTTGCCCAATGTGGGGCTCGAACCCACAACCTTGAGATGAAGAGCCTCGTGCTCTACCAACTGAGCTATATGGGTCCTAGCATAAGGCAGACCCGCCTCTCCTCCTCTTACACAAGCTGGATTAGATAGTTTAGTGCCAACCAAGGGGCATTCTGTTGCACTAAAAGGCTGAAGGTTGCCTGCCGCTGGAAGAGGCATGTATCTATCCCAAGACAACAGAGCATCAGTGATCATCACACTTAGAATCAAATAATTCTCGAGCTGGAAGGGACTCTGAGGATCATCTTGTCCAACCCCCTGCAATGCAGGAATATGCAGCTTGTCCCATATGGGGATCGAACCTGCAACTTTGGCGTTATCAGCACCACGCTCTAAGCAACCGAGCTGCATATTTAACATGACAGCAACAGAAATAAAATCAGTATTGCATGTCATATATGCGAAAGCTGGAGAAAGAACCAGCTCTCTGCATAGCCAGCGATACTAAACCAGTTAGATGTCACACCAGCCAGCATTAAGTAAATCAATATAGGATTACAGTGTCTCTTTCACTCTCTTGCCTTAATCACAGCCACAAGACGAAAAGCTCCTGGTCAGCTCTAACAACATCAACTGTGTGCCGTGTTGTGCAAAGCCTCTCTTTGGCCACTGGCACAACGATCATTTTACACCCTGAGGAATGAAAATGAACTCATTTGAGTATCCTTTTACCTTTCATTAACTTCACATTACAGCTGTTCATCAAGGGCTTGATCCTACACACAACAGGAGTTCTGTACCACGTGTGGAGTGCTTTGTGGGTGAAGATGCAGGGTGGGGGAATCGAATGACATGAGGTGGGTTCAGAAGGCGCACACATAGGCACACATTGAAAGCGTGTGGGAGAAAGATCTGGGGTTGTGTGGGCCGGCGGCGGCCATGCCTCACTGCTGACAGGCAGCATTCAAAATTCGCCAGGCACATTTTGCAACCACATATTGGCCACTTGCAACCAAGTGAAGGTGCCTGGTCACCAGGATGGTATCTGATGTCTCCATCACCTGGAGGTACATGCCTGGGCATCCTTGGATCTTGACGATTTTCACACACCAGCAGCACATCCTGTAGAATTCTAGCCGTTACATTTCATCTGCGCAGTCAGAATGAATTTCAGGAACCAAGAAATTTTATTGGAAAATATGACTTTCGAGCCCTCTGCCCCCCGCCCCAATGGCAACGAGACACTATGCTTTGGCGACAGTGACCCTGGCTTGAAGGAGCCATTTGGCGCCTAGCTTATACCGGTATATCTAACACTGCTGACATGTGCAAGAGCCACGTACCATGCGATCTGTGCATTTGACTAGCATGTATACTTCTTCCACGTAAAGAGGAGCTCCTGTCCAACCAGGAACTCCCATCATGAGATCTATGCACATGAATCAGTATGTGTGGGGAGCTCCACACCAACTGATGTGGACCCAGCGAATGTCAGTGGTGGAGGCAGGGCTTGCCAACGTGGCTTCAATTATCCCCCCTCTCAATGAACCACATGCATCCTACGCTTAATGCTAGGAAACAATCATATACTTCACAAAGCAAAGGCTTGCACAGGTCTCTGCTTGGCTTCAAGGCTTGAAGCAGGAACCTCCTGGTCCCAGAGAACGACCCAGGACTGTGTGCCCTATATCCATCTATAACACAGACACACCTCTCCAACTAACAGAGCGCATGAAGCCTGTGGACTGGCCAGGCCTGATGTGACAACAAGAAGCCAGGCCTTCTGCCACTGACTTGGCAACAACAGAGCACAAACTTTTCTGCTAGTTGCCCTGCTGGCGACAGCTACTGATCTCAGGGCCCCCGGCTAGAGAATCTGCACACACACTTCTGCCTGCCCTTAACATTGTCACACCCATTTCTATGCCGTGTGTCACATTTATTATGGACCCCCATGCCCCAGTGTGCTTCTCCCTGGTGAGCATACTTCAACTCCCCAAAGGAAGGTTCGGTGTTAATTAACCACCTGGTAATTTGAGCTAAGGGGAAACCCCACTTTAAACCATTCTGCCTAATGAGTGGAACAGGAAAGTTCCAGCACTATACCCCAGAGGCCCAAAGCTAGCAAAACAGAATCCATTGCCGATCTTTGCACGTGCCAACGTGGCCGCAATCAGTGTGTTGCTCTTTGCTCTCCACTCCCCAGCCTGCTCTCACAAAATTCAAGTACTTAATCAAATAGGTGCAAGCACTTTTATATGGGCTATCTCTGGATATTATCCCAAGCCTTCTACACTGTTGGAGAAGTTGATCGGTTACAACTATGCACCCATTCATACAACTATTACGATGGTCATTACCAGTGCTTTTTTCTGGGGGGACGCAGGAGGATGCATACCCTTAAACATTTTGTGAATCTAATTTTGGCCTCATTGAGGGGCAGTATTTTAATATGAGTAGGAAAATGAGGGTACCCCTAAACATTTTTTTAGGGGAAAAAAAGCACTGGTCGTTACTGCAATCAATATTATTACCATAATAGCATCCATATAGAACTTTAGAGCATTCAAAATACTCCTCCTACTTTATCTCTGCAATCCTTCCAACAGTTATTTATAGATGTTTACAGTCCGCCTTCACGAGTAAAACTTACTGAAGGCAGCTTACACAATAACAGATCAAAATACAGTTTTTGCCCTTGGAAGTAGGCAGGGCCATGGCCTTCTAGAGGTCGTAGAGTTATTTATCCCTTTGAAATCTGATGGGAGGGCGTTCCACAAGGAGGGTGCCACCACTGAGAAGGCCCTCTACCTGGTTCCCTGTAACGTCAATTCTCGTAGTGAGGGAACCACCCAAAGGCCCTCGGTGCTGGATCTCAGTGTCCAGACTCGATGATGGGGGTGGAGATGCTCCTCCATGTGTACAAGGCCAAGGCCATTTAGGGTTTTAAAGGTCAGCACCAACCCTTTGAATTGTGCTCAGAAATGGACTGGGAGCCAATGCAGGTCTTTCAGGACCGGTGTTATATGGTCCCAGCGGCCAGTCACCAGTCTAGCTGCCGCATTCTGGATTAGTTGCAGTTTCTGAGTCACCTTCAAAGGTAGC
The DNA here is from genome assembly GCF_965207765.1 of Zootoca vivipara. Taxonomy (NCBI): domain Eukaryota; kingdom Metazoa; phylum Chordata; class Lepidosauria; order Squamata; family Lacertidae; genus Zootoca; species Zootoca vivipara. The sequence goes on from NC_142598.1 coordinate 20,121,106, forward strand.
CCCACGTAGAGCGCATTGCAGTAGCCCAAGCAGGAGATTTATTATATCCCACCTTTCCTCCAAGGAGCATGAGGTGCTCTCTGTGGTCCTCTCCTCCCCCATTTTACCATCCATCCACTCAACAACCCTGTGGGGTAGGTTAGGCTGACAGTCAGGAATTGGCCCAAGGTCGCTCAGTAAGTTTCCTGGCTGATTGGGGATTTGAACCCTGGTCTCCCAGGTCCTAGTTCAGCATTTCAACCACTACACCCCACTTACTCTTTGGTCCTGACTTGTAGCTTGTTCTGTGGTCCCTGGCTCATCTCCGATTGCTGCTCACTGCCTAGCCCTGACATACCGTGGCTTAGAAAACTCAGCTCTAGGTGAGCTGCTATGGTAGGCAAGACAGGCTGAAGAACTGCATTGTTCTAACCCAGGGGTGGCCAACTCCCAAGAGACTGTGATCTACCCACAGAGTTAAAAACTGGCAGTGATCTACTCCCCTTTTGGGGGTTCAGGTCAAAGTTGTTGAGCTTCTTTTAGGGAGGAGGAAAGCCACATTTTGGAGGGTGCAGGGCAAAAGTGTTGAGATTTTGGGGGGTGCCAGTGATCTACCAGTGATCTACCGGTAGATTACGATCTACTTGTTGGACTTGCCTGTTCTAACCCTAAGTCTCTCAAGAACAGCTGCTCAGATCCTATAGACGGGCAGGGCAACAGGACTAGTGAAAAAGGAACAGAAGGCCCTCCTAGCAAATGAGAACTTGGGGTGGTGAAGGAAGCAGGCCAAAGCAATGGAGTCCAGGCTTGAAAGCTTGGAAGTAGGGAATGCTGCCAATGGATGGAGCAGAAGGAAAATTAGGGGGAAGAAATGGCGGGGAGGGGAGAGAGGAATGGTGCCCATGACCAAGAGCTCAAGACACAAAGAAGGCTGAAGTTCACATTTTGCTTTTAAATAACCAACCAAGTATTTGGCTGCTGGCTTCCTAACTTTTATTCACTATTGGAGAAAATGTTTATTGGTTTTACTAGATGACTCTTTCATGGCAGACATTGGGAATCGGATGTGGCTGGGGGGAAGCAACGTTAGACATTTAAATAAGCAAACCATGGTTCTCAAACTCCAGATGGTGGTCATAGACACTGGAGGAAAACACCATGGAGGGATAGCTTCTGCCTTCATGCACTGCTTATGAGCTTCCCAGAGGCACTTAGAAGGCCACAGTGAGCACAATGTATTGATCTCATCCAACAAGGCAATCCTTATGATCTCCAGAACTGCGTAATTAGCACCCAGCAGTTAATTGCTGGATCAACTGACACTAAGCCACATCTCCCAGCAATTACCTAGCACCCATTAGGATGGCTACACCTGTTGGAATGCGCTCTGCTTCGCCAACTATTAAAAGTGCAGGAGTCTTCTCTTTTGAGTCTAGCCGCCCGTTCTCATAGCAAAAGAACTTCTATGGAACTAGAGTACGATTGTTATCCTTCATGTGTTCCTCAGTTGCAGACAAAACCTCCTTTGAAAATAATAACATCATAATCCTTTTGCACACTCATCAGTTTCCCCTGAACTCAAGGGCAAAGTTACAGCAATATTCTTGTTGCAAATCCTCCATAAGTCTCCCTGGCCCCCAGGGCAAAGTCAGGGCAATAAATCTATCCTGCTGTGTTAGTCAACCACCTTATCTACGTCTGAAACAAGCCCATGGTACAGAAGGGCATACCGAGGCCACACAGACAATATCAAACCTGGACTCTGAATTATCTTATCCAGAGTAACTACCATCCTTTGGCACCAAACAAGCACTAGAGCAGATTGGAAGCCTGTTCTCACCAATAAGGTTGCACTGAAAGAATTGAAACAATCCAACCTTTGGAGCAAGGGACCCAGGTGGCGCTGTGGGTTAAACCACAGAGTCTAGGGCTTGCTGATCAGAAGGTCGGCAGTTCGAATCCCTGCAACGGGGTGAGCTCCTGTTGCTCGGTCCCAGCTCCTGCCCACCTAGCAGTTTGAAAGCACATCAAAGTGCAAGTAGATAAATAGGGACCGCTCCGGCGGGAAGGTAAACGGCGTTTCCGTGCGCTGCTCTGGTTCGCCAGAAACAGCTTTGTCATGCTGGCCACATGACCCGGAAGCTGTCTGCGGACAAACGCCGGCTCCCTCGGCCTATAGAACGAGATGAGCGCCGCAACCCCAGAGTTGGACACAACTGGACCTGATGGTCAGGGGCCCCTTTACCTTTAACCTTTGGGGCATTGTTTAACCACCTAGTTGTAAGCACAATGGAGCAGTTAGTTGGCATTAGGTGGGTAGGAAAGCAATGATTAAATTAAATTAAATAGTTAGCATTTGGAAATGCATACTGTATAGGAAGAATTCTTTTTGGGGGGGGGGAGAACTTGACACCGACAGCTTGGATGAAAAGCAGAACCAATTTTCTTACAATTGGCAAATAAATTTGATGGCTCGTCACTTGGAGAAGATTTTTTATTCGCCGCAGGTGACCTGAAATGCAAGCAAACTCCAAGGCCAGCTTAGGCGTGCCCAGGAGATCCACTGCAGGGAAACAGATTCCTCCAGGCTCTGACTTCATTTGGCCTTCTGGTCCTGGAATCAAAGTTGGCAGCCCTAAACCAATATGATTTTATTTTCTCTCAAGAGCTAATGTTTTTCCCTTCCCGCATATCTAGAATACGATAGGGTTGAGATCCGTTCCTCTAATATGCTCAGATCTTAACAAGAAATGTGCCAACTCGTTTGCAGGCTGAAAAAACATTTCCATGCCCAGGAGAAGTTGCTGGTGGATTATGCTTTTTTTTATTTTTACACACAATTGGACTGGGGTAGGAATCAGCTAGGGCTCCCCTCTGCCCTGAGCAAACTTGAACGTTGCAACTGACCCAACCCGACAGATGTATTCTTTTAAAAAGGGGTGGAGGGCGGCGGCGATTTGATAGCTAAGTATATGTAGCTGTCAAATTCATGCAAGCATTTTTGCTGATGTTGTGATTTCGCCCCGCCCCTCAGATCCCAAACGACGCAGGGTCAGGATCCACCCTTCTAATAATGATCCACCAAGCCACTCAGGGACATTTGCAAGACCCCCCCCCCCGTGTTTTGTTTTGTTTTTGCGAACAGACGGCTTTCAGTCTGTTATAATGCCGGAAGCACGACGCAGCAGGGAAACTGCCGGATCTGGGCTGGTGCTTGCAAAATGCCTGGCACCTGCGACGCGGTTCAAGAGCAGGTGCGTCGCTTTCGTCCCTCTTTTGCAACGCTCCCTCTTCCTACCTTTGTGATGGTCATGCAGCCTAGATTTTTGGTGCAGCGTCAAAGGGCCGGCGAGCCCGCCCAGCTCTCAGTCGTCTCTCTCCGCAGCAGAGATTTCAGATCCTGCCTGATCTTGCACCGAACACTTTTCTTCCTCCTCCTCCTCCGTTTTTCCTCCTGTATCAGAGCACGCCTAGCTTATCCCTTTTACAGGTGCTGCTGCGCGATCATGGAATCACGTTCATTCATTGATCGTGAATTTATATATATATTGGATGGGTGGGGGTGGAAACCCTTTGCTTGCTGTCACCCTTAAAAAATTTTTTAAAAAATTAAAAGCCCATCAAAAGCTGCCTGCTTCCAGCAAGCACGCTCCCTAGGCAGAGCGCACGCTTGCAAAGTCACTGCAGGGTCCACACGCGCGCTTGGAGAGAAAGGGTGGTGGGTGGAGCCACGAGAGGAGAGGAGGGCAGGCCAAGATCCCCCCCCCCGCCTCCCGCTTCCTTTGTGTGCCGCCCTCGGAGTCCGGCAAAGCAAGATCAGAAACCTCGGCAGAGGCGGCGGTTGTTGCATTGTTGATGATGACGGGTGGGCGGAGACGGGAGGCAGCCAGAAAAATCCCGTCCCTGCGGGGAGCAGAGGCGGCGGCTCCCTTGGGAAACCCGGGCGCCAAAGGGTTAAGAAGAGCCGAGCTGGACGCGCGCTCTGTGCGGATCGCAATTCTGCAATCGGAATGAATTACGCAAATGAAACAAGTGCGGTGGTTGGCATCGTTTTTTTGTCTTGCGTTTTTGAAAACAGTTTTGCATCGATTATTCTGTTTTCTTTTTTATATCATAGAATCATACGGTAGAATCATAGAGTTGGAAGAGACCACAAGGGCCATCCAGTCCAACCCCCTGCCAAGCAGGAAACACCATCAAAGCATTCCTGACAGATGGCTGCCAAGCCTCTGCTTAAAGACCTCCAAAGAAGGAGACTCCACCACACTCCTTGGCAGCAAATTCCACTGTCGAACAGCTCTTACTGTCAGGAAGTTCTTCCTAATGTTTAGGTGGCAGGAAGTTCTTCCTAATGTTTAAGACATCATTCCCAGGCCTTTTACACACACACACATACACACAGAGTACTGTATTAAAAAAAACCTATTTTGCATAATTTATTTCGGTTTTCTGGTTTTGCTTTTAGAAGACATCTGAAGGCAACCCTGTTTAGGGACGTTTTTCATGTTTGATGTTTTGTCGTGTTTTTTTTTTTTTTTTAATATTCTGTTGGGAGCCGCCCAGAGTGGCTGGGGAAACCCAGCCAGATGGGCAGGGTATAAATAATAAATTTATTGTTGTTGTTGTTACAGACCCTCCAAGTGTCCTTATTCTCCAAGGACAGCCCCAGATTTATAGAAGCCGCCCAGGTTTCTGACTTGATCCCAGAATGACCTGCTTTTCCTTATCCTTGGAGGGTATGTTGTTATTTATTACATTCATTCCCAGCCCTTCAGCAGCAGGTCACAGAGCAGGTTACAAGAGTTAAAAAAACTGACAACAGTTAAAACAGATTACAATCACAGGAATAGGGTGGGCCCTGAACACACACATAGAGCAGGAGACTCTTAATCTCAGGCTCATAGGTTCGAGCCCCACATTGGGTGAAAGATTCCTGCATTACAGGGAGTTGGACTAGACCAGGGGTGCCCAAACTTTTTTCAGAGAGGGTCAGATCTGATGACGTGAATGTGCATGAGAGCCGACCACAGTTGTTGAGCTTTTTTATTAAATTGACTGGTGGGCCGGATTAGGCCCCCGACACGGACTTTGGACATGCCTGAGCTAGTCCCTCCCAACTCTATGATTCTATCTCAGGTGTCCAAGGCCAGAGCAAAGAGGTATGTCTTCAGCATTCATGGAAAGCAGCAAAGTGAGAAAGCCAGGGATTCCCTTTCTGCAGGAGGGAATTCCACAACTTAGGGGCTGCAGCAGAGAAGGCCCTATTCTGGGCCACCCCATCCCCACCCCCACCCCCCAAAAAAATTCTGTGGGAGCTGCAGCTGGCAAGAAGAGGTTCCTTTAAGCTGATCTGCACACTTGGAAGGGAATAAGGTAGTCTTTCAGATATTTGGAGCCTAAACTATTCAGGGATTTAAGCACTAATGTGAGCAACTAGAATTGCACCCAGAAACTGACAATCAGTGGAGAAATACTAAATAAATAAATTTATTATTTATACCCCGCCCATCTGGCTGGGTTTCCTCAGCCACTCCCAACAAATAACTAAAAACAGACTAAAACTTCAAACATTAAAAACTTCCCTAAACAGGGCTGCCTTCAGATGTCTTATAAAAGTCAGATAGTTGTTTATTTCTTTGACATCTATTGGGAGGGCGTTCCACAGGGCAGGCGCCACTACCGAGAGGCCACAATGATGAAGTTAGTGATGGTGTACAGCTCGGTTGCCATATTCCCAAAAGTGAAAATCCAGACAAAGTTGTTGATTTTTTGGGGGGGGTGTCTCAAAGTTGTTGAGCTTCTCGCCACCCCCGGACATTTTGCCGATTCACCAAAAATCCGTGTGCACGCCATTTTGCAGCCCGATTCCCAGATGTTTAAACCCAGACATATGGCAGCTAGTTGAGCCACGCTGAATGAATAAGCCTTGCTACCAGCTTTTATTCAAGTATCTTTTTGGACTCTGGGCATTGTTGACATACTGAAAACCTTTCACAATCCCAACAACTAGAAAGTTGTGTGTGCGTGTTTGTTTTAAAATGAAGATTTTAAAACACAAAAACCACATTTCACGACTGTACCTGCACTAGACCTGGCTAAGATTGGATTCTACAGTTGCTTAATATTTAGGGCGATTTGAGAGGAGGGCTTTTTAAGCTTCATCTAAGATAGTACCATTGATCTGAATATCAGAATCAGCCATCTGATGAAAAGCATTTTCTCAGGTGAACGTGTGTTTTGAATCCCTCGGGAAGGGGAACATCTGGGTGGTGGTAGGCGAAACAGTTTGAAATAGAGAAACTGTTTCTTCTCCCAGTTCTTACCTCTTGAAGCTGCTTTCTCTCAAAGTAGAAGATGCTTTTGGGTCACCTCTCACACACCTGCATGTCACATGAGCGGACACTCACATCTAAATGCAACCTCTGTGAGTGCAGAGGATCACCAGATTACTTTCTAGATTCACAGTGGTTTGCATTAGATTAAAAATATCCCGTGCAATAAATCATACTGCAGTCTTTAAACACATCTTTACTTCCACTCTCTAAACTTATTGGTAACGAAGTTCGAACCATAGCACATGCCTTTCAGAGGTGGGCCTTATCCAGGATAAATCCAGGTTATCTATAAGATCCTATAAGATCCTGTTGTAAGTCTACAACAGGCATGTCCAACTCACAAGAGACTGCGATCTACTCCCACTATAAAAAAACTCTTGAGTTTTTTTGAGGGGAAGAATACCCAAAGTTTTTGAGGGTTTTTTTTGGGGGGGGCAATTGATCGGGATCACACAATCGACCAGGGACGCAGCACGATCGACTGGTAGGTAGCGATCGACCTGTTGGACATGCCTGGTCTACAACTTGATCCTTGATCATTGGCTATGCTGGCTTGGTTCCAATGGAAGCTTGCCTATCCCTGGAATAAATAGTCAAGGCTAGAGTAACCCATGCCGTGTTTCCCTAGTCCAAAACATTGTTTTCATATTGTGTGTCACAACATGTGTTTGTAAAAGTCTTGAGTTCTCAAATGAGAGGATCAGAATACCTTGTCTAACTCCCCCCCCCCTGCCCCCAGTTTCTTCCTTTGTCCCTTTGAGCTTAAATACTTGTTGGTATCTAGTAGAGCTGTGATGGTGTGGTGCAGGGATGGGGAACCTATGTCCTTCCAGATGTTGCTAGACTTCAACTCTTGCCATCCCTGACCATTGGCTCAGCTGGTTGGGGTTGATGGGATTTCAACAACCAATCGGGGGCCACAGATTCATCATTCCTGCTACGACTGGATAAGAGTATGAGTTGGGAAGTCCCTTGTTCAAATCTCATATTATCAACAAACTCAATAGGTGGGCTTAGGCAAGTTACTGTTTTTCAGGCTCCGTTCTCTCCCCCCCTTTTGTAAGATGGGAATAATGATGTGGGTCCTGCCTTACTGGACCTCAGTGGCCACCTTTCTCCAAATCAACCTACCCAGACCCTGAGATCATCTTCTGAGGCCCTTCTATATGTGCCTCCTCTCTGAGAGGTCCAGAAGGTGCCAACAAGAGAACAGGTCTTTTCTGGCTCCTGTTTGTGGAATGCTCTCCCCATGGAGGTTCGCCTGGTGCCATCAGGTACTACTTCAGTTACCAGGAGAAAACATTCCTCTTTAACCAAGCCTTTGGCTGACTGACACCCAATGCCCTTTTAAAATGTGTTAAGGAATAATAATAATAATAATAATAATAATAATAATAATAATAATTTATTTATACCCCGCCCATCTGGCTGGGTTTCCCCAGCCACTCTGGGCGGCTTCCAACAGACATTAAAATACAATAATCTATTAAACATTAAAAGCTTCCCTAAACAGGGCTGCCTTCAGAGTCTGGTAGTTGTTTATCTCTTTGACATCTGGTGGGAAGGCGTTCCACAGGGTGGGTGCCACTACCGAGAAGGCCCTCTGCCTGGTTCCCTGTAGCTTCGCTTCTCGTAGTGAGGGAACTGCCAGAAGGCCCTCGGTGCTGGACCTCAGTCTCCGGGCACAACGATGGGGGTGGAGACGCTCCTTCAGGTACACTGAACTGAGGCCGTTTAGGGCTTTAAAGGAAGGGGAGTTTATTGGGTTGTTCTTGTTTTTATTTTTATTACGGTGTGTGTGTGTTGTGTTTTTATATTGTGATTTTATCTTGGGAATCTCCCTGAGACCTGTGGGTATAGGGTGGCATGCATATTATTATTATTATTATTATTATTATTATTATTATTACCGGGATGTTGTAAGAATTACTGAGATATTTTATGCGATCTGCTCTGACCGCTCAGCATAAGCACTACATAAACAGACCATCAAAATAAACAATTCCTAGGGCTGCAAACTTTTAAAAAAATATGTGGATTTTTTTTATTATTCTTCTGGGGGAACCCAACCTCTGCATTCTGGGGAGTTGTAATATCATCTCATAGCCCGCATGAAAAACACTGTTAGCACTGCCATTGCTGCCGGGTTTAATACGGACCAGTGGGTACAACTACTACCAAGAAACAAAGTACAACATAAAGAATGTCTGACTCTGCACATTCTAACAATGAGAGATGTTTTAAAGACTAGCGTCTGAATTAATTCCAGCAGCTATCAGCTTGCTGTCGGTGACTAGGAGGAAGAGTTTATTCCATCCTGCAAAATATAACACGGTACTGAAAGCTCAGGGTAGTCTGTACTTCTGGTTGCAAGGGCCATTTGGTCCTATTCCCTGACACAAATGTGTGTTTGCAGTTTGGTTGTGTGTTTGTTTGTTTTCAGGGGCGCTACAGGTGAGTGAAGCAGGTGTGCCTGTCGCAGAGCCCCAACCTCAGTTATATAACCTGAGTTTAGCTTGTAAGTAATAAGAGCAAGATCTGTGTTGCGAAGGACCCTTCAATTCTCACCCAGGACAGCTGCTTGAGGGCAACAGAATGTCTTGGCCTGCCTTTGAAGCCACGGAGATCACAGCTGTACGACTCTGCCCCAGTGCCCCATTTCCTTCCAAATACAAAGGACCAGAATTAAAACCTGCCTAAATCCTCAGATCTCATTATGTGGCAGGATCCTTTATCGGACAGTCGAAAGCTTGAGACAAGCCCCGGCAGCCAGATAATATAAACAAAGTGTGGAGGAAAGATTATCTTTGATTAAAAACCAAGTTGCAAAATTCTTGGCGTGATTTCCAGAAGCCTGTTGGTGTGGGTGGGTGTGCACAGAATTCTTGCTTTATCACCAACAGACATTGCATAGAGATAAAAGTCCAGGGCAGGCTGCCTAACGCCATACCGATACCCCCCCCCCAAAAAAAATAAGCAGAATGTGTGAACCTTCACAGATCAGACCAGCTATGTTAAAACTTTCCATCTCCCACCCACCCACGGGGCCCCCAAAATGGCATGCATAGGCACCAGGGCCAGGGAGCCCTCAAACACTCCTCCCATGCCTACCAAGACCCCCCCTGCCCCTCCCAGTTTTCAGCTGAGTACCCTCTGGTATGATGCAAAGGATTTTGGGTAACCCCCACTGCAGGTGAGTGCTCCCGACTCATTCTTCCTGTCTCTATGGACTTTTCACTCCCACCTACTGTAGTTACGTGTGAAGGAGGATCAAAGTGTAGGTAGCCACTCGCAATTTCTAGTCTGCCTTGACTCCAGGCCAGAGCAAAACGATATTGTGCAATCTCCATGCATGTTTACTCAGATGCAAGTGACACAGTATTACCCAGGAAGCTGCCTTATCAGAACATTGGTTCATTTAGCTCTACATTGTCTGCATCGATTGGCATCAACATCTCCCCGCTGGTTTTCTTTTCTTTCTTTTTTTTAGAGTTTTATTTATTTATTAGTTTTCTATTACAGTATATTACAATACATTACCACACATTACATTTACCAGGTACAAATCTGTCAATTCCACCACCATTTTTCCTCTCCCCCTTCTCTTTCTATATCATCCATCACTCTTATTTGTTTTTTTCTCTGTCCTCTAACTTCCTTCCACCCCCACTCAATTTCCTTCCAATAAATATATTACATCATTCTTTGCAGTCTTTCTATAGTCTTCTCCAGTTTTTATTTTTATTTTTTTAAAAAAACAAAACCCTAACCCGCGCGGTCACAATTTAAGGTTGGCGGTGGAAACAGAAGGGTTTTTTTATCATAGGCCAAGAAATCAGCCCTTGAGGCTTTAACCTGCGGATTTTTTTTTTTTTTTGAAAAAAATCCCTAACCCGCGCGGTCACAATTTCACTAAAAATCTGACGTTATCCAATTAACTCAAAAAAGGTGCCAAACTGCTTCAAATTCTCCCCTGAAAGGTTTGGCGGTGGAAACAGAAGGGTTTTTATTATAGGCCAAGAAATCAGCCCACGACGCTTTAAACTGCGGAAAAACAATTTTTTTAAAAAAATCCCTCACCCGCGCTGTCACAATTTCACTAAAAATCTGACGTCATCCAATTCGCTCAAAAATGGTGCAAAACTGTTGCAAATTCTCCCCTGAAAGGTTTGGTGGTGGAAACAGAAGGGTTTTTTTTTTTATCATAGGCCAAGAAATCAGCCCTCAACACCTAACCTGCTATAAACATTTTTTTGAAAAAATCCCTAACCTGCGCGGTCACAGTTTCACTAAAAATCTGACGATATCCAATTCACTAAAAAATGGTGCCAAACTGTTGCAAATTCTCCCCTGAACGGTTTGGCAGTAGAAACAGAAGGGTTTTTATTATAGGCCAAGAAATCAGCCCTCGACGCTTTAACCTGCGGAAAAACATTTTTTTGAAGAAAAAAAACCCTAACCCGCGCAGTCACAATTTCACTAAAACTCTGACGTTACCCCATTCACTCAAAAATGGTGCCAAACAATTGCAAATTCTCCCCTGAAATGTTTGGCGGTGGAAACAGAAGGGTTTTTATTATAGGCCAAGAAATCAACCCTCGACGCTTTAACCTGCGGAAAAACTTTTTAAAAAAAATCCCTAACCCGCGTGGTCACAATTTCACTAAAACTCTGACGTTACCTCATTCACTCAAACATGGTGCCAAACTGTTGCAAATTCTCCCCTGAAAGCTTTGGTGGTGGAAACAGAAGGGTTATTATCATAGGGCACAAAATCAGCCCTCGATGCCTTAAGCTGCGGGTTTTTTTTCCCCCTTACCAAATTCTCTTCCATCGTATATTTCACATTTTAGTCTAGGGATATTAGCATATCTTTTTCCGAGCAGGGCTTCACCATATATTCCTCATAACATTTCCATTTTTTAAAAGTTTTTGATTTGACTGATTTCTTATTATTAAAGCCATTAATTTTACCAAGATTACGTGTTCATTTAGTTTACAAATCCATTCTTCCTTTGTAGGTTTATTCTGTGATTTCCATTTTGTGGCTATCACTACTCTAGCAGCTGTGGTTGCATATAGGAAGACCCCCCCCCCCCCGCCCCGGCAGTATTTCTGCATCTAATATTCCAAGGAGATATGCCTCTGGCTTCTTTGTTAAAAATATTTCCAACATCTTCTTTTCTTCATGTACTATTGCCCAAAACTTCTCAATCTCCTCACACTTCCACCACATGTGTATTGTAGTTCCTATTTCTCCACCACATCTCCAGCAAAGATTGGGTTTCAGTTTGTAAATCTTTGCCAGCTTTCCTGATGTTAGATACCACCTATGGAACATTTTAACAAAATTTTCTTTAATTGTATATGAGGCGGTGAATCTTATTATCTTCCTTCCAGAATTTTTCCCACTGCTCTAAGTATATAGTTTCCCCAAGATCTTGTGACCATTTAATCATCGTTTCCCTTACTTCTTCCTATCCCGGTGTTATGTACTGAGCTGAATCCTAGAACAATAGGATTCAGAATCAGCGGGAGCTACCCAATCCAACTCCAGGTGGAAGTGAATCCGCAACCTGATTGGCCTGCTGGAGCAGCCAATCAGGCGGCTGGCAGAAGTGAATCTGCTACCTGATTGGCCTGTAGGAGCAGCCAATCAGGCTGCAGGCAAAAGTCAATCCACAATATAATTGGCCCACAGGTGTAGCCCTGAAGTAGCCAATCACGCAAGGCCCATTGTGTAAATAATGTATATAAGCAGATGGTTTTGGGAAAAGAGCCATTCGTCTTCTCTTCTTCTCCTTGATGAATATGAGCTGAATAAAGAGCATGAAATTCACTCTCGACTCCGAGTATATTTCACTGGCGACGAGGATGGGATCCTGCTGAGCTGACCGCCACCACGCACTGCACCGCAGCACCGCCACCTGCTGCACCGCTGCATCGCACCGTGCATCCAGGCTTCAGCTCCAGGACCCAAGGAACCCAGAATGGCAACCGACAGCAGCTTCTTGCCATTCAAACCAGCATCAGGAGACTGGGAAGGGTACGCCGCCCGTTTCAACTTCCTCCTGCAAGCGAAAGAAGTCACCAACGATGCCATGAAGAGGGCGACATTCTTCAGCGTCTGTGGAGAGGAGACGTTTGAAATCGCCCGGGCTCTCCTTGCACCTAGAGATGTCGCTACCGTCTCTTACAAAACAATAATGGAACGGCTGAAGGAGCACTTTTCACCACAGCCCTCGGTGGTAGCTTGCCGAAATGCCTTCTACGCAAAGCGGCAAGCCCCAGGGGAAACCATAACTGGGTTTGTGACCTCCCTCCGCCAAGCCGCCCGGTTATGCAACTTCTCAGAGTTGGAGAACATGCTTCGTGACCGCCTCGTCGGTGGCCTGAGGGACGAGATGTTGCAACGACGCCTCTACGCCAAAAAAGACCTCACGTTCCAGATTGCTCTGGAGGAAGCCCTGGCAACCGAAGCCGCCGAGAGGTCAACGCAAGAGGCACGACCGGCCCCGCCATCCCAACCGAGGGTCTACCACGAAGACCTCACCGACGAATCCGAATCTGACAGGGAGGAAGTACACCGAGTACAGCGGCGCACTCAAGCAGCACACACACCACAGCAGCCTCGACGAGAAGGAGGGAACTGTGCAAGCTGCGGGGAGAACCACGAGAGGAGGACCTGTCGTTTCCGCAACGCAGAGTGCAGGCAGTGCAGAAAATTGGGACACATCGCCCGGGTGTGTCGGGCTCAACTCACCCGTCGACAAGCATCAGATGACCGATCCAGGAGCCCCAGGTCACACGGCACCATGCACCAAGGCAACTCGACGGAGATCACGGACTACCAGGTATTCCAGTTGCCCCATCCCAGCACAGAGAAAATTTATATAGAGGTACAGATAGAGGGAGCCCCATGCCGCATGGAGCTGGACACGGGTTCAACTCTATCCATAATCTCGGCCCGAACATTAAGGGAACTGTGCCCTAATGGGGGTCCCAAACTAAGGCCGGCCCCATTCACCCTCCGGGACTTCCAGAAACGTAAGGTCCCTACAATGGGGGTGGGGACCTTCAGGGTGCAATATCGAGGGCGAAAGCAACAATTGGACTTGCTGGTAGTTAAGGGCCCCTACGTTAGCTTACTGGGACTGGCATGGTTTGGACCTCTGGGGCTAGCCGTTACCGGGGTGAACCGCACTAGCTTACAAGTGGACGTGGACGCCATATGCAAAGAGTTTCCAGGGGTTTTCGATGGGGCATTGGGACGATATACAGGACCCCCCATTGCCCTACAGCTAGACCCCGCTGTACGACCCATCAGGCACAAGGCCCGCCGGGTCCCGTTCGCCCTGAAACCCCGCATAGACGAGGAATTGGACCGGCTCGTGGAGCAAGGAGTGCTGGAGCCGGTGCCCAACGCCCCCTGGGAAACTCCAATTGTCACACCCGTCAAGCCTAACGGTTCGGTCCGCATCTGTGCAGACTACAAATGCACCATAAACAAGGCTCTCACGGCCCATGCATACCCAGTGCCAGTGGTCAGCCATGTCCTCGCCACCCTGGCTGGGTCAAAAATCTTTGGCAAACTGGACTTGGCCCAAGCGTATCAACAGTTGCCTGTGGACGAAGCCACAGCAGAGGCTCAGACGATTGTGACGCACAGAGGGGCATTCAGAGTAAAGCGGCTGCAATTTGGCGTTAGCGTGGCACCAGGCATATTCCAGAATCTAATGGACTCTCTCCTTAAAGGGATTCCTGGCGTCACCCCCTTCTTCGATGATGTACTGATCGCCGGGCCCACACCAGAGGAATTTGAGGACCGCCTCCGCTCCGTCCTGCACCGTTTCCAGACGGCGGGCCTCAAGGTGAAGCGGGAAAAGTGTTTACTGGGAGTGCCGCAGGTGGACTTTCTGGGATTTAAGGTGGACGCAGAAGGGGTCCATCCAACCGGTGACAAGGTACGGGCCATTTGTGAGGCCCCAGAGCCCAAGAGCAAGCCCGAACTTCAGTCATTCTTGGGACTATTGAACTTTTACCATGCCTTCCTTCCCCATAAGGCAGCGGTAGCGAAGCCCCTACACAGACTCCTAGATAAAAGGGCCCCTTGGGTGTGGGGCCAGCGACAAAGGGCCGCATTCCAGGCAGTCAAGGACTTGCTCGTCTCGAACTCGGTCTTGGCACACTTCGACGAGAGGCTGCCAGTGGTGCTGGCATGCGACGCCTCTCCCTATGGCATCGGCGCTGTCCTGGGACACCAACTCCCGGATGGAAGAGAGGTGCCGGTGGCATACTTCTCCCAGACGCTTGCTGCAGCCGAACGAAACTACTCACAGATTGACAAGGAGGGTCTGGCAATCGTGAAGGGCGTAAAAAAATTCCATGATTTCTTGTACGGGCGGCCCTTTACCATAGTGACTGACCACAAGCCGTTGCTTGGCCTGTTTGCCCCCGAGAAGCAGACCCCCCAAGTGTTGTCTCCACGTGTCCTCAGGTGGTCAATTTTCCTTGCCGGCTACCAGTATGCACTAATCCACCGCCCTGGGAAGGCGATGGGCCACGCAGACGCACTCAGCAGGCTACCACTACCAGAAACAGGCCCCGACCCAGCGCCTGCGCAAGAGGTTATGACCCTGGAGCTGCTTCCCGACCGACCCATTCAGGCACAAGAAGTTGCGCACCATTCCACAAAAGATAGGGTCATCTCCCGGGTCCTGGACTGGGTGTGGCGAGGATGGCCCAGCAGCAGCCCCGGGCCAGAATTCGCTGGCTACACAAACCGCAAACATGAACTGTCGGCCCACAAGGGGTGCCTGTTATGGGGAAGCAGGGTCATTGTTCCCCAGCCCCTCCGCAAAAGGGTCCTCACAGCCCTACACGAGACACACCCAGGGGTAGTGAGGATGAAGGCCCTTGCCAGGAGTTATGTGTGGTGGCCGGGGATTGACAGAGAGATAGAGGCCTGGGTCCAACACTGCCAGACCTGCCAAGAATCCCGCCCGGATCCCCCAAGGGCCCCAGTCCAGCCCTGGGAGTCCGCCCGACATCCATGGTCACGCTTGCACGTGGACTTCGCTGGCCCCTTCCAGGGAAAAACATTCTTCATAGTGGTGGATTCCTACACCAAATGGCTGGAGGTCGCACTGGTACCGTCCACTTCTACGGCGGCAGCCATCCGGGTACTACGTAAGCTGTTTGCAACCCACGGGCTCCCTGACACCCTCGTCTCGGACAATGGAACCGCATTCACGTCAGAGGAGTTCCAGACCTTCACAGCGCAGAACGCCATCCGCCACATCCGCTCAGCACCATTCCACCCTGCCACCAATGGCCAAGCGGAGCGCATGGTGCGGACCACCAAGGACAGCCTCCGCCGCATAACACAAGGGGACTGGGAATACCGCCTTGCCGCATTTCTTCTAGCACAGCACAGCACCCCAAGCACAACGACGGGCCGGAGCCCAGCTGAACTACTCATGGGCCGGCGCCTTGCAACTAGACTGGACCGACTTCACCCCGACAGAGCTCAGGATGAGGTAGTGGTGGGGAAAGGCAGGAACCCCCGGACATTTGTGGCCCAGGACCCAGTGTATGCAAAGAATTTTGGGGCAGGCCCAGCATGGGTACCCGCCACAGTCACCAAGGTGACCGGTCCCGTGTCGTACGAGGTACTAACGGAAGGGGGGCAATGTTGGCGCCGCCACTGCGACCAGCTACGGCGACGATTCCCAGGAGGAACCCAGGAGGAGAGCGGGACAGAGGGGTCCCAAGGGGACAGCAGGGCAGTGAGGCCTGTAGAGCGAGAGGGGTGGGCAGGGGAAGCAGAAGCAGTAGGCACAGAGGGGCGCCCCGAGGCTGGAAGGACACCGGAACCAGAGTCACAACCTAGTGGTTCAGTGGCGCCAGACCAGACAGCCCCGGCACAGCCAGCAGCCTCGGAACACGAGCCAGAACCAGAACCCCTGACCAAGGAACACCCCAGGCCACAACGCACACGGAGGCGGCCAGCAGACCTTGGGGACTACGAATGCAACTTCCCGGGCAGGACTGGAACTTAGAGGGGAGGGGTGTTATGTACTGAGCTGAATCCTAGAACAATAGGATTCAGAATCAGCGGGAGCTACCCAATCCAACTCCAGGTGGAAGTGAATCCGCAACCTGATTGGCCTGCTGGAGCAGCCAATCAGGCGGCTGGCAGAAGTGAATCTGCTACCTGATTGGCCTGTAGGAGCAGCCAATCAGGCTGCAGGCAGAAGTCAATCCACAATATAATTGGCCCACAGGTGTAGCCCTGAAGTAGCCAATCACGCAAGGCCCATTGTGTAAATAATGTATATAAGCAGATGGTTTTGGGAAAAGAGCGATTCGTCTTCTCTTCTTCTCCTTGATGAATATGAGCTGAATAAAGAGCATGAAATTCACTCTCGACTCCGAGTATATTTCACCCCCCCACTGGTATTAACGTATCTGTGTGAGGGTTTTGTTGTGATGCTTGTTTGGTTGTGAGCTGCTTTAGGTTGCCTTGGGGCAAGATAAAGCAACTATCAAATTTGACGAATAATAATAATCCACTGAGCCCTTCTCCAAAATCTGGGAGTGCGCATAGGATTGCTGCTTTAACATGATTAGAGCCAAGGGTCAACAGTTCCTATATGGCCAAGGATGAGATGCTGCTCTGTGATAATCTACTCCAGCGTTAAGGATATCTGGGTCTGAGGACCAAAGATGAGCTGAGACATTAACAAAATTAATAAATGTGGTGGCATCCTTTATATCAATAGTCCCTGGGATATATCATCCATTTCTTGCAAGGTTACTATTGTTTCTTAGCCAAAGGTGCATAGAGTAGCTATGGGAAATATTTGTGACAGGCTGGAGAGTTTGAGACGTAGCATCTTAAATCTGCGGCCTGCCCTAGCCTGGGTCAGTTAATGAACTTGCTTTCAATAAAAAGAGCTATAGCAAGTGTTTCACTAGGTTTGACTGTCCCATTTGATCACTGTAACTGCTAATCTCTTATGTAAGCTATCTACGTACTACGGCAAGGCAGAAGTTCATCACAGATGTTGCGGCTTGGAAAGAAATGCACGGCTCTTGATTTTAGAAGCTGCATAGTATGAAGCAGTGTTCCTCGCTCAGACATCTGGAAGCTTATCTGTTACATTTTGCTGTGCACCTGTCCATCAGCTGCTCCTCCCATCCTTTCTGGCAGCTTATGCGAAAGAGGATAAATGCTTCCATTAATTTATATAAACAGTATGGAAGGCTAGTGCCTTTGTACTTGATTGTGATGTTCTAGCTGACATTCTGTTTCTATTATGGTTGCTTTGGGGGCAGCAAGGTACTGCTCATTTTCTCAGGCACTGTTTCAACTTGTGTGTGTGTGTGTGTGTGTGTGTGTGTGTGTGTGTGTGTGTGTGTGTTTAAGAAAGACCGCAGTTGCAGGTGGGAACACTAGAGGTTTCTGCAATATTGACCAAGCAGGCAGTCAAGCCCTTCTGCATTGTTTTCTTCAGGGGCAGCAGGATCTGCTGGTACCGGTAGATCTCTGGCTGATTGTAATAGATCAGCAAGGTTGGTTGTTGGTTTTTTTTTAACTGTCAGTTGTTTTAGCAGTGGGAACAACAACAAAAATGCCTCTCCTCACTTAAATTAGGCTGCTGAAACTAATAAAGATTAGGGTGACCCAGAGTGGACTCTTGTGTAAAAGGACTGATACTGAAAACACAACCCAGCACTCAGAAGCACCTTGCTCTTTAACTCTGGCCATTATGCATAGCTGTCAGCCTTCCTTTTTTTTGCTGGAAATTCCCTTATTCCAGCGCCGTTTCCCGCTGCTATGCTGGATTGTTAGATATACAGTACCATAGACTGCCCCCGGGACAGGTGAGGCTGCTGCTGATCCCTTATTTTCAAATCCGAAAGTTGACAGCTATGCCATTATGACTTTTGAAACCTGGCTCTTGGGAGTTCTAATTGGTGTGTGTTGGGGCGATGGCCCCGGGTGCATTTTTCTGGGCAGCGCTGGCAGGGCAATGTGAGGACGACTCAACAGACATGCGCCCTTCAACTCTGCCACCCTCTGCACGCGCGTACATACCCCGATGGATGTGAAAGCACACACTGCTGTTGGGTTCTAGTAAAAAACAGAAGAAAGAAGATTTGGCAAGCCAGAAATCTGTTCACACCTGGTTTATTACACCTTGAAGGGGAAAGAAGCCAGAGATGGGTGCAGAGAAAGTCAATGGGGAATAATTAAGGATGTGGAGTCCTGGGGGAAATGGAAAAATGAGGGGCCCCAAGGGCCCCAAAATTGTGATAATGTGTGTGACTGTTAAAAGAAACTTATAGTAGCCTATCGCTTTAAGAAAATGCTAAGAAAATGCTGGGAAAGCATTTATTTCTCCCCCCTCCTTTTAAAGAACTTTATTTAAGCTTCCATATTTGCAAAAAACATAATATTAACAATAACAATGACGATAACAATAATACCCATAATGGTAACAAAAGAAAAAAAGTTATAAATCCAATTAGAATATTTCCCGGAAATACAATATTACCCTATATATAGATTAATATTGATATAGAAATGCTTTCTAGATACAATTTAATTTATATTTCACCTATTCCCATTTATCTTTCCCCCCAGAATTCTGCAATTTATCATCAAGACCTGAAAGAAGAAATAAAGAATACAAAAGAAAAAGAAATAAAGTAAAAAAGAAAAGAAACAGACCACAAACAAACAAACAAACAAACAGACAAAACAAAAGACATGGCTTTAAATAAACATAATCGACTATATATTCTTTGCGTCCTTATTTTATCCTTATATAGCACACGGATCAACTTTATATGTTATATTCATTATTTCCCTCCATTTTAGAAGATGTTGTTTTCCTTATTTTTCAATATTCACTCTATTTCTACCAGGAGATGTTTAGTATTATAATATTGATCTAGATGTTCCTTAAAGATTTCCCATTCTCTTTGAACCCTTTGATTGGAGTAGCCTCTAAGTCTCCCTGTCATTACTGCCATTTGCATTTCACTTTAAAACGCTTATGGCAAGCAGGGTCACAGCACATACAATACAAAGCACAAAAGCTTTTTGCTACAAAATGTATCCATGTGGAGGCTATGCTTATGCACAGTAGATGTTGAACTATGTTGAACTATGGCACCAAATCAACCGATCTGAATAATATGCTTATGCTAGAAGTGAAGGCACACAAAATGAAATGTAACTAAATAAGTTCTGGCTAACAACGGTGGTCCCATCTGGTCCCATCACCTCCTAGCAAATAGAAGGGGAAGAAATGGAGGCAGTGAGAGATTATAGTTTCTTGGGTTCCATGATCACTGCAGAAATATCAGCAACCTCAGATATGCTGATGACACAACCTTGATGGCAGAAAGTGAGAAAAGACCCTGATGTTGGGAAAGATTGAGGGCACAAGGAGAAGGGGACGACAGAGGACGAGATGGTTGGACAGTGTTCTCAAAGCTACGAACATGAGTTTGACCAAACTGCGGGAGGCAGTGGAAGACAGGAGTGCCTGGCGTGCTCTGGTCCATAGGGTCATGAAGAGTTGGACATGATTAAACAACTAAACAACAACAACAAACAACACTGAATGAGGTTTTGAGAATGCATATGATTGGAGGAAATGTTGTGATGCTTTGTGTAAGAAAGCCATAAATAACACACCCAAGGGCATTTGGGGGTGTGTTTCAGCCTTTGTGGAGATATCCCACTGTAACTTTTCTGCAGAAAATAAACTTTTTGGATTCTTTCTTCAAACCGACTCATGAGTAATTAATTGTAAAAGTGAGATAGAAGATTTGCCTTGCAACCCCCCCCATTCTCTCTTCCAAGGGTCTTCACATCTTTAGGAATAATACCTGCAAAGATCCAAAACGTTGAGAAGCGTGTGCGAGTCAACTCTGATAGGCCTCCTGACCAGCTTAGTACTGAAACACGTTGTAGCATAATGTCTACACTCGAGTTAAAAACTTTTTTTAAAAAGAAAGGAATCTGGGTGTGCTCAGGAGTCTGCGAGTCTGTGGGACATTCCAAATCTCTTAAACATGGTCAACAGATAAAAGATAAACGAGAAGCACTATACCAGACCAGTGAATGAATGCAATCTGGAAAGAGCCAGGCATTGAGAAAAAGAGCAGAAATAAAATTTCATGGACTGCAACTTCCATCCAGTCAGTGCATATGGAGGTTACCAGGATGTTGTATATATTACAGGTGTGTATTACAGTAGTGATGTATGGAAGTGAGAGCTGGACCATAAAGAAGGCTGATCGCCGAAGAATTGATGCTTTTGAATTATGGTGCTGGAGGAGACTCTTGAGAGTCCCATGGACTGCAAGAAGATCAAACCTATCCATTCTGAAGGAAATCAGCCCTGAGTGCTCACTGGAAGGACAGATCCTGAAGCTGAGGCTCCAATATTTTAGCCACCTCATGAGAAGAGAAGAATCCTTGGAAAAGACCCTGATGTTGGGAAAGATTGAGGGCACTAGGAGAAGGGGACGACAGAGAATGAGATGGTTGGACAGTGTTCTCGAAGCTACGAACATGAGTTTGACCAAACTGTGGGAGGCAGTGGAAGACAGGAGTGCCTGGCGTGCTCTGGTCCATGGGGTCATGAAGAGTCGGACACGACTAAACAACAACAACATTAAAGCTGCAAAACTGTAGAAGACAGAGCCCTGTGCTTGAGTCAAAGGTCATCAGCTGCATAAATATGGTTTTGAGTACCCCCTTGAGATTTACTGAGAGCTGAAGGGTGGCTAAACACTTCAACACTGGAAGGCAAAGTCTCTCCCCACCTCCTTCCCCAATTGTACAGTGGGCAGAGGACTTGACTCAACTGGCAGCACACGAGGAGTTGACCTTCTATACAGGGGTCCACCCAGAGGTTGGCCAGGTTGACCCCCACCAAGGGTGCAGGCTCAGTGGGGCAGAAAAATTGTGCTTCTCCACTTGGGCTTGGAGTGGCTAGGAGCCTGTATGCTCCCAAGGCTGCTCCAGGCGACTGGGTGGTGCATGCAGGTTCCTGGAGAGGGAAGTAAGACAGAGGGAGCAGGTGAGAGTTGCAGGAGGAGGAAAAAGGAAGGGAAGGAGGCAGAAGGGAAAGCAGCGAGCTGAGGAAGGCAGGCAGGCAGACGGACGGACCAATGGAGGAGGAGAGCAGACCCCAATGACCGGGAAGGAAGTCACTGGCGGAGCACGAAAGGCGACAAAAGCAAACTTTTAGAGTTTCTGATCCATGGTTTCTCCCAGCTCTGGAGGCACTGATACAGCACCTTGCCAAGGGTGCAAGGGAGCCTACCGTAGGTACATCTCTGCTTCCATAAACACAAGAAAGATGGGCAACTGTCTGAAATCTGGTCTCTTTATACAGATCTATTTGCTTGAATGTCTCAAATACAAATACTTTTCGATAGTCAGCTCGCACATTCAGCTACCAGCCATCGAGTGGCGCACAATCACATACACACCAGCTCTTTTTGCAAACAATATCCTAATATCAGTGATGGCAGAGTGGAAAGCAGGAAAAAGAAACAGAGACTGCGCAGATCCCCTCTTGCTCAATGATCTCCCTTTATTTCTCCCCTGTGGAGTTTACATGAAGCAGTACTATGTACGTGACAGTGCAGATAAGAACGACCAATATATTTTCTTCATCAGCAACATAAAAGGTAGAGGCCACAGAAGCTGTTGTTCGAGGAGCAAGTTAGCAGCCATCTCAGTGCAAAGGAAAAGTGCTTCCGGGAATATTACAGTACTAAGGCAAGGATTACTCACTTTAAGACAGATGTAAAGCTATTATTCAGCTAGCACCTTTGGCAACAACCCTGGATGTTTTCGTACAGGTAGCAAAAGCTTTCCTGCACTTCCTTTTTAAAAACATGTTAGATAATGTCAAAACACACTGGAAATCCAGTCGATATAAAGGTTAACCTGAGAGGATGAGAGAAACATGAGACTGTAGCTTTCTGGTAAAGTTCAGTCCTCAGTTGACAAGTTAAAAAGATGTTAAAAGTAGGGAAAGGCCTCTGTTGAAGACCTTGCATGCCTGCTGTCGGCCTGAGCATGCAGCCTTAGGTTATGGTCTGCTGTGGTGTAAAGCAGGGTTGGCAGACCTGGGATTCAGAGGCTGAAATCCGCTCTCTGGGTCTCTATCTGACCCTCAGGAATCTCCGCAGGCCTCAGCATCCCTGTTTTGTACCCTCTAGTGTTTTCGCCTGGCTAAAATGTGTCCCTGAACTCCAATAATGCTTCTTGCTTGCCGGGATAGAGAAGGATGAGCAAGCGTGTGCTGAAGCAATCTCTTCTGTGCAAAGTTTAAATTAACACTAGTTGCTCCACCTATTTTTTTCACTGGCATGCGGCCCCTAAAGAGTTGCCTCGCAAGACAATGTGGCCCTCTAGCAGGAAGAGTTTTCCCAACCCCTTGTATAAAGAATTCCTTGAGGCTAAGAGCTCTAGCACTGGCCTAAAATGGCCTCAATCAAAAGCAACCTTGCTCTAATTCAGCTTTTATATAATATATTATTATTATTATCATCATCATCATTATTATAATAAATTTGTATACAGTGGAACCTCAGTTTACGCCTACCTCAATTTATGAACGCCGCGGACCCAGAAGTGTTTACATCCAGGTTCCGCGGCATCGCGCAACGTCAGATGCACAGACACGATATGTGCAGAAGCGCTCTATCGGCGCTTAGCGCACGTGCAGAAGCGTGCCTCCATTTACAAACGCCTCCGTGGAATGGATCGTGTTCGTAAACAGAGGTTCCACTGTACTGCCCTTTATCTGTAGATCTTAGCGGAGTTCACAACATAAAATTACAATATAAAACACACAAAAGACAAAAACAGGAACAAAAACAAACCAATAATTACCCCTCCCACATTTAAAAAGTCAGCCCAAAGCCTGGTTGAAGAGGAAATTTTTTTGCCTGGACCCTAAAGAGGTATAATGAAGGTGGCAGGCGAACTTCCCTGGGGAGAGCATTCCACAGGTGGGGAGCCACTGCAGAAAAGGCCCGTTCTCATGTTGCCACCCTCCAGACCTCTTGCGGAGGAGGCACATGAAGAAGGGCCTCAGATGATGATATCAGGGTCCAAGTAGGTTCATGTGGAGAGATGTGGTCCTTGAAACTTGGTTTCAACTAGCAACCTGCCAATTTGGAACTGCATATGACCAGCTTCCCAGGCAGGATTGCCTGGGAAATGCACCAGATAAAATCTATTTGTGAACCCTGGATCTTTCAAAAGGCCTAGGTCCCCATGAAACATTGGCAATTGGCATGGAATCCCATTTGTCGTCAAAAGGAAACACATAAACAATAAATACATAAAGTCAGTGCATTCAAAATGGGGCAGGGGAAGAGCAAATGCATCCACCATGTATTTGAAAGGAATAAGTAAATGAGGGACATAACCGGGGCTTTTTTCCCCAGCCAAAAGTCACCGAAACTCAGTTTCGGCACCTCTCAGGTGGGCACCATTGCCATTCTAAGAGAATGTGGGAGGTGTTCAAACATTTAAAACACATTCTCCCCAAAGAATCCTAGGAATTGTAGTTTGTCAAGGGCCCCATAAAATTTAGCTCTGTGAGAGGTAAATTTCCAGGATTCTTTTTTTGGGGGGGGGGGTTCCCTTTAAATGTATGCTTTGGACTGGACAGCCCTCATAATGATGACACTTTCAAGCAGACAACTGCCCTCTGACTACCCTTCAAAAATCGCTGTAAAGCTGGACACACAAACAGTCCCAGTAGGGGAATGAATAGCAGATTGACCTGCCCCATCTATCAAAACAGTTAGAATCCTGAGACCAGCAAGATCATTTTTTGCAAAACGTCAAGAGAATGCCCTTTCCTGGAATGCTTAACCTACCTTTTAAAGGTAAAGGTAAAGGGGACCCCTGACCACTAGGTCCAGTCGTGACCGACTCTGGGGTTGCGGCGCTCATCTCGCATTATTGGCCGAGGGAGCCGGCGTACAGCTTCCAGGTCATGTGGCCAGCATGACAAAGCCCCTTCTGGCAAACCAGAGCAGCACATGGAAACGCCGTTTACCTTCCCGCTGTAGCAGTTCCTATTTATCTACTTGCATTTTGATGTGCTTTCGAACTGCTAGGTTGGCAGGAGCTGGGACCAAGCAACGGGAGCTCACCCCGTCACAGGGATTCGAACCGCCGACCTTCTGATCAGCAAGCCCTAGGCTCAGTGGTTTAACCCACAGCGCCACCTGGGTCCCATACCTTTTACTAGCCTGCAAATAAATAGTCTGTACACATTCAAGTTTCACTGTTTGCTTCAACACAAGGAATTCCACTTCTTGGCATATTTCCCCCCCGGTGTGGCACTCCTACAAAGATTTATTGTAAATTGACTTTTATTGGTGAGCACCTAATGTAGAGCCACACTAAGTACATGCATTTGGGGGCCGGGGTGAAGATGTGAAATATCAAAAAACTCATGGACAGGGTGCTAAGCAAACATGAGAATATCCCCTCTAAGTGGGCTGATCAGGAATCCTGTCCAGCAAGTAATTATTGGTAGTTCCTGTGTGCGTGCATGTATGTACCACATCGGCGATTCCTTCCAAACCAGAAAAGCAGAAGGAAAAGAATTTCACATAGAGTTTAGTGTGTGAAATGTACGGTATATGGCAATCAACTCCAGATCCACTGATTAGCACATCCAGCCAGGGACATTTATCTGAGTGTGTGTATGTATGCTCAGGCACATTAGTGGTCCTCATGGGGAGACCAGAAGATAGTTAAGTGCTGGTGCTTCACTAGCCTGTTGTCTCAGGTATTTAATTTGTATCCGTGAGTACAGAAACCACACAGGCCCAGAATGATGGATTGTGGGTTGGGGAGTGGGGAAAGACCTCTAAATTGAGATCTACAATACCTGATGTTATCCAAAAAGGGAAGCAGACAGTAGAGATTTTATGGTGCGGTGACTTCTTGGAAATATTGTACACTACACACTACGTCAAGAAAAGTCCTTAGTGAGAAACAAGGCTTCTTTTTTCCCCAGTTCACTTGAAGACAATTCAGTGCATCTTTGCTCATTGCTCATGGATAGCTAGTGTTAACACTTTTTTGTTTCTAAAGTAGTGAAAATTTATGTTTGAAGGCCAGCTGTGAGGAGGAAACTGGAGTTACATATCTTCTTCGTCCTCACTCACAGCTCCATTCGAGTTGCTGGCAGCATGTTCTGCCTGTTCCTTCATGTACTCGACTTTTATCTGCTCCAGTTCTCTCATCTCAGACTCCAGTTTTAACCTGTACACTCGGCGCCGATTTTGTAAAACTTTCATGGGAAACGGGTTCATGTCACTGAAGGCGATGTTCATCAGCTTCCTGGAAGAGAGCAAGCATATGAGCCAGAATTTTTAAAGGGTAGCTTGGACTAAGTAGACATTGGAGAGAGACTTGTGGGAATTCTGCATGCTCTTTTGGCTTCCCTCGCAAAAATGTGGCAGGATTTCTGAAAGAGGTTTGTCTTCCAGGGACAGAAAGTGTCACCCAGGGACCAAAGCTCTGGGTCTTCTCTGCAGTAGGCCCTCATCTTTCAGGCCACATAAGAACACCCTTAGATGCAGCTCTGTGTCAGACCAGTTTACTGGTTCCCTGCACTACTGTTCTAAAACAGTATTTCAAAATTTACTACTGGCATTTCCCACAATTCTTTTTCTGCTAAGGAAGGAACCTCTCTTCATTACAGAGGATTCTGGGGAATGTTTTAGGGTGAGCACAAGGCCAAGTCTACTGGACTATCACCAGGGCTGCCCCAAGTAATTTTGCCGCCTGAAATCATGGACAAAATGTTGCTCCTTTTATGTACTGCATTTGCAGTGGATTCTTAAACACTGGCAATGGGACAGCAACCTCCACTGCACCTAAGGCTCATTTAGGGGAACAAGGCAGGCCATGGGGTTCACACAGCTCTGTTTTCTAGTACTTCACAGCTGCATTGAGCCCCCCAGAAACCTCAGCTTGAGGTATCAGCCTTACTATGCCTAATGGTAAGGCCGGCCTAGTCTGCCACCCTCTGTGAAATGAGAATGCAATCTAGAACACACCCAATACTACCCAGAGGCTAAGCATTACAGAGAGGGAAATGAATTGTAGCAGGACATCTGTCCTTCAGGAAAACTGGTCAACCATTAATGATCTGCTTCCGAATAACCCCAGGATTTTCTGGAATAAGGGATTATTATATACAATAACATGGACCTATGTTTTAGATGTGCATGATACATTTACTGGTGATCAAGGAGAGGCAGGATTCACTTCAAAGCCCAAGGGTATATATAAGGAGGTATGCTTTTAAAGGAGTATTTGTTCAGTTTCTGTTATGTATTAGTGTATATAGTTTTCCCTCGGGTCCTCAGGTCCTTGACAGTTGTTTTAGGAGGGAACTTTAGGAGGGAACTTTGAATTATGTTTGATACATTGTTTGAGCCAGCCTCTATAAAAGCAGGCCGGCTCGGCAATGCAGTTCAGTTCTGTTCCAGCTTCCAAATAAAGAGCTGCTTTTGAAGAATCGCTGTGTCGTCTACCCACTATTTTACAGTTTCAGTGTTGCCTCAGGCATTATTTACACACACCGCATCATGTGGAAGCCACTTCCCTGTAGTGCTGCCCCACACAACGGGAGTGTGAACATTTCCCCATCTGATCAGCACCTCATACCCAGTGTTGCACATCAGTATGAGGGAAATGGCACCAGCATGTCTCTGTGTGTGAGAGAAAAGGGTTTCACTTTAGCCCTAATCTATCTGTACTTGGCTTGGTTCCTAGCTTCTGATTTGCCTCAGATAAATGCTGTTGCTTATTCCTGATTGTGCCTGCCTCAATCCCGGTTTTTTACTTTTCCCAGTTCTCTGAATGACAAACTGTCACCTGACAACCACAATCCCCATACGAAACACTTCCTGACATCATCCTTACCTGCCATCACAGATGGTTTTGGTAAAAAAACGCATGTACTGGTAAATTTCCAGGCTGTCCTGGATCCTCAGTATCGCTTCTTCGTTGTATTTAAATATTGCCAGAGCGTAACGGAATATCACCTGGGACAAAGAAAAACATGGCTGACGGGGGGGATGCCATAGGAGGGAGGCAGTTAGAGCCACACAGATGATAGAGGTAACATCACTGAGGCAGGAAGGAACAGGTTCAATAGACACATCGGAAGCCTGGCCTAAATGCCTGATTGCTCAAACATCTCTGCAGAGACTATCTATGAAGTGAGAATGTAGGAGGGATAGGAGGCAGGGATACTCTTACCTTAGTACCTTCGTAGAGAAAGGCATCCCATACCCTGAAGAGAATATCGCTAACAAGACTGTCTACAAATACAACCAAGAACCAATTGAAGGTCACCAGGCCCAAGTCGATTCGGTGCTGCTCCAGATGAGCCGTCAGCCTGGGAAGCTTCTCTGACAAGAAATCTTTAAAGACTCTTTGATCCACCTGGATTCAGCAAAACATCAATAAGAACCAATAACCGTACTTGAAAGGATGCTTTATCAGCACGTTCTCAGAGTCCTCCAAAATCACAGGGGTTAATTGTACTCGTAAACACCTGACCGATCTAACAAAATCAAACTTTCGACACGGCACAATACAGTCTACAACACACACAAGCTATGGTTATACTTTCTGCAGTGGAGGCAGAACCAACCAAAATCTGCTTCCACTGTGGTCACAAAATGATTTCTTGAGTGTAAAATATTTTTTGTTGACTCTCCTATAGATCCTGTGATACCAAAAAGGGATTTTTTGCCCCCCCCCAAATAAACACCTTAAAAAACCGGGTAATCCTATAATCCCATGGTACTGATGATCGCATTGGAATGGGCTACAATTGAATGGTTTGTGTGTAACTTTATGCCAAACTAGTTTGGGCTTTGGATTGTGTCCAAATTAGGCCACAGTGAAGGAGGAATTAATTAGTTTTAAGGACAATTTGATTTTTGACATCATGCAAACCACTGGATTAGGTGTGAAGTTCCATTATTTTGTCAAATAATCAACTGGCTAGATTTAACATGAATCACAAAACAATGTAAGCCAGGCCTATGTAAAGTGCGTTGGGATTTTTCCTCTAGAAGCACCACTTCCATCATAAAGATATACAATTCTTTAAAAACAACTCATTTTTCTTTCACCCATGACTATCCTATTGTATGGCTTAGTGGGGAGTCCCAGACTTACTTGAGAGCCAATTAGTGTGTTGCTGTAGTAATCTGGAGGCATTAGGTTTTCAGTGATATGAACTAGGAACCAGAAAGCGTTTTCTTCTTCCTCTAGAACCAGTAGTGCAATGGCTGCCAATCTGGGATGAATAAAGAGACACCACTGTTAAAGAAAGCAGGCAAGAATGGGAGGCAGATCTTATAGCTATGGCCCTTCAAGCTGGAAAATTCCCACAAGAGGAAAATGGCGAAGAAGCAAGAAGTTTCTTCTGAAACTTAACACTGCATGTGGTAAATAGGCACCCCACTTGTTAATGTAACTATAAAACAGGTGCCATAGTAGCTACCAGTTCTTTCTATGGTGCCCTGGCGGTTCTTTCTATGGTGTCTTGCAAAAGGTCTCAGTAAATATTCCTTCAAAAAGCTACAGCACACAAGAAACTATCTGATCTTCCTGGTCAGTTTCTGTTTGGACTGGCTTTTCCTGCACTGAACACTTTAACATTCTTAAACATGCTGCATGCACATATTTCACTGGTTGCCAGGACTGGAACATAGCTGCCAAGTCTCCCGTTTTTCGCGGGAAACCCCCGTAATTTAAACAGTTTCCCGCTGGCAGCCTGGATTGAAAACCCCCCCCCGTAAATCTCCCGGATTTCCTACCTGCCAGGGAGGCTCCATTTTGGGTCCTGGCGCCACCCAATTTCCGGTGCCCAGACATGGGTAGTGCGGCACCGGAAGTCACTTCTACACATGTCCGGACATACGTAGAAGCGACTTCCGGTGCTGCGCTACCCATGTCTGGGCACCGGAAATCGGGCGACTTCCGGTGCCGCACCGCTGCTGATCCTGCATTTTTCGGCGGGAGACTTGGCAGCTATGGACTGGAAACACACCGGTTCTGAACAGAGAAGAGATACAAATTGCTTCTCTCGACAAATGAGTGCAGAGTAAGCTGATGTAGGTGCCTTTCCCCCATTGACTGTGCGTAGCTGGCGGGGCAGCGGCAGTGCCCACATAATTTGTGGCCCCGTCTCTCTTTCAGTTGCAGCGGCCATTTTGAGTTATGCCACATGCCCCAAGGCAGCCATTTTCTCACTGGCGACCATGATACTCTCTCAACATTCCCAATATGACCATGACCCCTGGGCCCCAAAAAAGGTTGGCAACCCTTGAGTAAGAGCAGCTCATCTTTTCAGCAGCACAAGTGAAAATAGGCACAAGAAAACATTTGGCTGTTTGCATGGTTTCATGTACGCCTATATAGCTTTGTTAGAACACAGCAGTTCCAGTTGGAGTCATTGTCAAATACATCTCACGACTGTGATTTTTCACATTATACTTAGATTGTATAGGGAAGTTTTTAATGTTTGGTGTTTTAGCGTGTTTTTAATATTGTGTTGGGAGCTACCCAGAGTGGCTGGGGCAATCTGGTCAGATGGGGGGGGGTGTTATTGGGTTGTTTTTATTTTGATACTATATGTTTTGTTTTTTTATGTTGATCTTGTTCTGTGGACTACCCTGAGACCTCTGGGTATAGGGCGGTATATAAATTCAATTAAATAATAATAATAATAATAATAATAATAATAATAATAATAATAATAATACAGTGGTATCTTGGTTCTCAAACTTAATCTGTTCCGGGAGTCCGTTTGACTCCCAAAACGGTTCGAAAACCAAGGCGCGGCTTCTGATTGGCTGCAGGAGCTTCCTGCACTCAATCGGAAGCCGCGTCGGACGTTCGGCTTCCAAAAAACGTTCGCAAACCGGAACACTCACTTTCGGGTTTGCGGCATTCGGGAGCCGATGTGTTCAGGAGCCATGCCGTTCAAGTACCAAGGTACCACTGTAAATTATTATTATTATGACTGATTGGGTTATATATTTGACCCTAATATTTGTTGCAAACATAGAGTTTAAAAAGGTCGGCAATGAGCTAGCACCCCTTACCTGTTCAGTCCCTGGCAATAGCCAATGGTGGGATTTTGCAGCGAGAACGCAAGCAAAATCCTTCGGAGTTTGGGAAGATACTGGGAGGCAGGTGAACTGAAGTGCCTATTGTTGGTGAGCGTGCGAGGCAGATCCAGCTCAATCTGGCGGGAAGCTGGGTGCTCAGCAACTTCACACTTCTTGAGCAAGCTTTGGTAATGGCCAGGAGAGCGAATGTGCTGTACCCGCCTGCTCACAATCCATCTCCACACTCGTTGGCGGTGGTCTATTGGGACGCCACAGCGCAGCAAGCTCTTTAGCTCTGAGGAGGGAGTTAGTTCCCCAAGATTATTCCACCGGTCAGAGAGAGTTCTCTCCATGGCATCCTGGTTCAGGAGATTACTGGATTTGATCTCCAGAGCCTGGATTTTTGCCAGAAGCTTCCAGTCTGCAGCTTCGTACTCAGGAATCGTCATAAACCCATAGTCATCATACTGGCTGAACGGTGAAAAGAGAAGAATATGGGGGAAACATCAAGCTCCAGAGCTGTCAGATTGATTAAAGAGAAGTTAGTAAACTCTGAAACAATTATTATCATTATTTTAAAAGTATACATCTTGCCAAAGATCTCGGTGTAGTTGCCTTTTTGACAATGGGGGGGAAAGTAAGATAATGTACAGTTTAAGAATAATATAAAATGCTATCACCGACTGTTTGAAGGAAAAACCAGCTCATGTTTTCTTTTGCCTTTCCCTACTACAGTAACACACCAAAATCAAAAGGTAAAGGTAAAGGGACCCCTGACCATCAGGTCCAGTCGTGACCGACTCTGGGGTTGCACGCTCATCTCGCATTATTGGCCGAGGGAGCCGGCGTATAGCTTCCAGGTCATGTGGCCAGCATGACAAAGCCGCTTCTGGCAAACCAGAGCAGCACATGGAAACGCCGTTTACCTTCCCGCTGTAGCGGTTCCTATTTATCTACTTGCATTTTGACGTGCTTTTGAACGGCTAGGTTGGCAGGAGCTGGGACCAAGCAACGGGAGCTCACCCCGTCACAGGGATTCGAACCGCCGACCTTCTGATCAGCAAGCCCTAGGCTCAGTGGTTTAACCACAGCGCCACCTGGGTCAAAGGTAACCTAATAATGTAAGCGAGTCTACTCTCACCTCGCAGCCCCACAAGTGAAAATGTGCTTTTGTGGATTAAAAATAGGATGATCAAATAAAGCTTTAGCTGATAATCTGGCAATGACAGCTCACGGACAGTAAGAATATAAGGATTGTCAGATGAATCAGACCAATCTAGACCAACATCAAATTCCAGAAGCAGTGAGCCTGGTGAAAACAAAGAGCGCTACATCTATTTTAAACACACACACACACACACACACACACACACACAGCCATTACTTGATTGGGCTCAGATGTACAGGGATCATGGCTTCCTCCTTCACACCCCATTGAAGTGCTTCCTGGATGAGGCCCTTCAACATTTCCACATGTTCACTGGCAAAGTCCGGTAGGCCTTGCAGCTTCCGCAGAATCATCAGATACTTGCTCTCAATCTGGCAGTTGTGGGCTTGCAGGCGGGCACACTGGAATTTAAAAAAGCGAAAAAGCGTTGCAGTCAGAATATGACCATGGCTTCCTGTTGTCGTGTTATGCTCCCCGTCGCCTCAGAAGTAGCCACCAGCAACCTAAGGTGGGAGAGCTGAGGTTGGCTCCTATAAAGCTGGAGCACAAGCAAACACAAAGATTCACACCTCACATTCAACACACATTTAAAGCACTTTGACCCCCCCTCTCACCCCCAAATTCTGGGAATTTTCAGAGTGGTTTAAGAGCCAATTGGTTTAAGAGCCAATCTCTCCTCCCAAGGAACTCTGGGAATTGTAGCTCTGCGAAGGGAGAGGAATAGGGGTCTCCTAAAAATTATCAGCACTTTCAACAAACTACAGTTCCAGGATTCTTTGGGGGAAAGCTATAGGTGTTTGAAATGGTATAATACTGCTTTAGATGTATAATGCAGATGGGGCCTAAAGCACAAATGCTGGATTATTATTTTTTTAGACTGCTTTTTACCTTCATCAGTAGGGTTTTCTCTTTCTGTGCTACCGCGCTCCAGATTTTAGTAACCTGGTGGATTTCGCAGTTCAGAAATTGGTTCTGAATCTTGTACGCTTCTAAGTCATCCTGGCAAAAAAAGACAAGAGAAGATACGTAGAAATAACCTGTTGGCACAACTGTAATTTGTACACCCAATAAATTTGTTGGGTTTATGAAAGGACAAATGGTGTCCGACAGAAAGATGGGGGCAAGCTGTGTTGTTGCTGAACTCTTTCCATGGCCAAGGGCACTGGTGACAAAAAGCAACAGAAAGTCCTATTTTGTAGACAGATAGAAAACATTACATTCACAGAGAAAACCAGAACACTGTCTTCTAAGTGTAGTCATCTCCAACCTGGTGCGCTCCAGATGTTGTGGGCACCGTGATATTTTTTTTAAAGGAAACTGAATCCTCTGCTCAATATCATATTCCGGGCTGTTTCTTAAAGGAGCTGCTATGGTATTGTGGTGCACGCAGACTTGCCTCTTGCACACACAAAAATAAAACAGAGGGATAACATATCACCAAGGTGCAACTGTGGAAGGAGTGAGGTCATAATCGCCACCTCCTACTGTACCCAGGCCAAAGCATTTTGCCACCAGAGGTGGTGCCCGCTCCCAGGTACGGAAGCTGACGAGCCGAGCCATTACATTTTCCTTCAACACCAGGTATGAGATAGTACCTGAATCAACAGGACAGATAAGGGCCCCCAGGACAGTTTGTGTAGCAACAGAGAAGGGCTAAGGGGCTAAGGAGGCATTTACCTGGGGGCATTTACTGTTGTGCCGCCCCCAACACATTTGCTCCCCAAGGCTCTGCCCAATGGTAGGGCCGGCCCTGCCATTGCACCATTTGCCTCAAAGTACCTTCAAATGTTCAATCTCTTCCTGCTGCTTGTACAAGGTCTCCATGGGAATGGGGTCTGCCTCCCGAACCGAATCAGGCATGTCTCTGGCGAGTTGCTCCGTCAGCTTCAGGATGACTTGTTGCTTGGCCTGGTTTTTGTCCATCAGGAGCTGCACGTGGGCCTTCAGCTCCCCAATGTGCTCGTCCTTCAAAGCCAGGCCCTGCTCCAGCTCCTTCTTCTCCATCTCCAGCACTTCAACCTGTTTATTCAGCTCGGCAATCTGCCTCACTTTGTGCCGCACCAGCTCCAGTCTATCCTCCTCCTTTGCCGTGACCAGGTACCTGCAGGACTCTCGCTTCTCATGCTGGGCTGCTTCCAGGGCTTTGTGGAGAAGCTTAACCAGTTCCTGTAAAAGTAAACATTGGGGGGGGGGAGAGAACCCTTCATTTTCTTGTGATTCAACACTCAGCAATTTATTGTTTGCATATGGAGTGAGGTACATCGATGTAAATCAGTAGTGGCTAACTGCAGACCATCCAAGTGTGCCTGTTTTCCAGGGACAGTCCCGGATTTACAGAAGCCCCTTCTGGTTTCTGACTTGATTCCAGAATGTCCCGCTTTTCCTTAGGACATCCCTATTTTCATGTTGAAGGGTATGGAGCCGATGAGATAAGTAACTATGCAACCTTTAGAAGACACCTGAAGACAGCCCTGTACAGGGAATGTTTTTTATTAAAAAAAAGTTTAATGCTTTACTATGTTTTTTTTTAATATGTTGCAAGCTGCCCAGAGTGGCTGGGGCAAACCAGTCAGATAGGCGGGGTATAAATAATAAAATTATTATTATTATTATTATTATTATTATTATTATTATTAATTATTATGGAATAGGACGTCCCTATTTTTGTCAGAAATGTTAGCGGGTATGTAACTGTGGCCTTCCAAATGTTGTTGAAAAGAAAAGGAGGGGGAGAAGTAGTCATGGACATGAGGATGAATCGGGGGGGGGGCTGCTGAATAGAAGACAGAAGTGGCCTCAAAAATAGCATTGGCAACCAAGAGTGCTGAGCACCTGCTTGGGGTGGGAAGAGAAGCTCTGTGGGTTTAGCATGAGAGGAGTGAGGAGGAGTTGGCGACTAAGGTTTGAAAGGGGCGTACTCCAAGTACTACAAAGATATCAGAAAGCCAACACAGGCAACAGAATAGTTTATTTTACTTGATAAACAAATTACTACTTGTCTTACAGCTAATGAGAAATCCCCTCTGAAAAACTATTGCTACCATAAGTAGTAAGTTGCTGCGATACAGGGCCGTCTTAAGTATATCCGGTGGCGTGGTGCAAAGATCCCTCCGGTGCCCCCCCCGTTGCCGACCTTTTTACGGCGCTGCCGGCAGCTTTGCGGGGCTGGAGGAGGCGGGCAGTGGCTGGAGAGCGGCTCCTCCGGTGGGGAAGAGGCAGAGGCTCCGGGCGCGGCGCTGCTTCAGCGTGGTGGGCAAGGGTGGTGAGCTGGTGCTGGGATGCGCCGCGCCGAGCCTCCACCTCTTCCCTGGCACCCGTGCCATGGTGGCCAAGGCAGG
The DNA here is from genome assembly GCF_965207765.1 of Zootoca vivipara. Classification (NCBI taxonomy): domain Eukaryota; kingdom Metazoa; phylum Chordata; class Lepidosauria; order Squamata; family Lacertidae; genus Zootoca; species Zootoca vivipara. Next base: position 20,156,142 of record NC_142598.1, read on the forward strand.
TGGAGGCTCTGGCGCGGCATGGCAGAGGAGGGCGAAGGCAGTGAGCTGATGCTGGGAGGCGCTATGTGCAGCCTCCGCCTCTTCCCATGCGCCCTCCAGAACTTGGCACCCTGGCGCCCCACGCCACTTGCCTCTATGGGCAAGACGCTTCCGCTGGGACACCCGGGCTCACTTGGCCATGGCAAACACCAGGTGCCTATGGGCAAGTGGTCCTCTCTGCCTGCCCTACCTCACAGGGCTCCTGTAAGGATAAAATGGGGCCATCCCAAATAGATTAGAGAACATGCATATCTCAATGCCAGGATATACACTTTGCATGTGTAGATGCCAAAGACTCAGTTCCCAGCATCTCCATTTAAAGAGTCCTAGGAAGCAGGGCTGGGGAAAAGTCTCAGCCCAGGCTGAATCTACACATATATTTAAAAAGTTTAGAAATATATATGGAATTTGTCATCAGCTCACCATCGCCATCTAGTGTCACATTTGTATAATGCACTTAAAACACACTTTAAATGTTGTACTGTATTTGCAGCTGTATAGCTGAGCCCACAACATCCTAGAGAACCTCTGCACCAGTACTTGGCCCCATCTGCATTATACATTTAAAGCAGTATAAAATCACTTTAAGCAGTCATGTGTTTCCCCCAAAGAACCCTTTGAAGTATTGTTTGTTAAAAGTGCTGAGAATTGTGCCAGAGAGGTTTAACAACCCATCCCTCTGCCCAGGGAACTCTGGGAGTTGTAGCTCGCTGAGGAGAAAAGAGGTCTCCTCCTAACACCTCTCAGCACCCTTAACAAACTACTGTTGCCAAGAATTCTTTAGGAGAAGCTATGATTGTTAAAAGTGGTACGATACTGCTTTAAAGGAAGAGTGCAAACGGGACCTTAGACTAGATGAACCAATGGTCTGATTCAGTATAAGGCAGCTTTATAAGTCACACTCTGAACAACCTGGAGGAAGCGCAGGATTCCAAAGTGATCAGACATACATTTCTGTATCTGGAAAGGAAGGAAGAATGATGCATTTCTATCATACGAGGATGAACTTAATTTTCCATTCCAACTATAATTAGTGAGGACAGTAAGCCACAATGACTCTTCAGCTACAGTTCTGGAGGAAATTCCCAAGATTCAGAAAGTTGATGCTGTGCTGATATTCTAGAAGCACAACTGAAGCGTTAACTACAGGCTAGTTAAATGTGCAGTGATCTTGCACAAAATGATAAAAATCATAATCTACGAATTAAGAAGTTGAATAACTTACCAGTTAAAATTAGATGTATAAGAAGGAGGAAGCTGAGTTTGGCAGAACTTATAAAAATAGGAGATGAAAAGAGATGTTAATAGCGAAAGGTGGGGGGTAGGGGTATTTGTTGTATTTTGATGTTTTGTATATAATGATCAATAGTACATAAGGATGTATGAATGTTTATGTTTGAAAAAATTAATAAAAATTATATGGGGAAAAATTGAGATGTATAAGAAAAGTGTTTTCTTAGTTTGTTTGTGTTTTTAAAAAGACATCCTCAGGTTGTTTGATTTGACAAGACTTAGATACCAAATATGGCCGCCACCCGTCTTTCATAAAACAATCAGATTTTTGTTTCTCCGAGAATTCAGCTTATTTCAGAAACCTTTTGACAGCCTCACCATGAAAGAAACCTAAGAGTACCATTAGAGAATCAGCTTGTATTTCGTAATAGTTTAGATGTTCTAACTTCAGTTTTCCTCCGAAATATCAGGAACAACGTTTTCCTTCAGCAGTTGCACAGGAAATGCAGTTTTCAGCGGGGAGTCTGTATCACAGTCTGATGCAATCACTCAGTCTGTGACCCACTGTCATAATAATAATCCTATATAATAATGTCCGTTGTCCCTGCGTCCAGTTGTCCCGTGTGTCCCTGAGGTACTGCGCATGTGCCCCAGGGATACAGGGATTGGACAGCAGAGACTGCCCGCGCGCACTCTCCCCCCCCCTCTGCCTCCTCCAACCGCCGCTCCCGCCGGACACCGCCTCACTGCAGGGCACGTCAGGGAAGCGAGGGTGGAGGCCGGCGAAGGCCTCCTCGCAACCCTCCCTGGCCCGTGAGAGGAGCGGCGGTTGGAGGAGGCAGGGGGGGGGAGAGTGCACGCGTCCTTCCTGTCGGCGGCTGGGGGAGAGGAAGGAAGGAGAAAGCGCTCCTCCGTTCCTGTCCCCCTGCCGCCGACAGCAAGGACGGGTCCCAGGGTTCGGAGAAGCGCTGCACAAGCGCTTCTCCGAACCCTGGGATGTCTGCTTCCTGTCGGCGGCTGCGGGAGAGGAACGGAGGAGGAGAAAGCAGCGCTTTCTCCTCCTCCGTTCCTGTCCCCCTGCCGCCGACAGCAAGGACAGGTCCCAGGGTTCGGAGAAGCGCTGCGCAAGCGCTTCTCCGAACCCCAGGATTCTAGCGCCCGTTATTAAACGGGCTGAAAACCACTAGTATAATAATAATTTATTATTTGTACCCCGCCCATCTGGCTGGGTTTCCCCAGCCACTCTAGGCGGCTTCCAATTTCTTAAAAAAATACATTAAAATGTCACAGATTAAAAACAGGGCTGCCTTCATATGTCTTCTAAATGTCAGGTAGTTGTTTTTCTCTTTGACATCTGATGGGAGGGTGTTCCACAGGGCGGGTGCCACTACCGAGAAGGCCCTCTGCCTGGTTCCCTGTAGCTTTGCTTCTCGCAGTGAGGGAACCGCCAGAAGGCCCTCAGCGCTGGACCTCAGTGTTAGGCTTGTGTAGGATGGTGCCTCTGTGAGTTACTAGAGGGAAATCGGTTCTTCAAGCCATACTGGCAGTATCCCTCTTAGCTGTAACTCTGAACAGCTCTCCAGTACCTGGGCACAACCAACCACACAAGTATTCCAACCATTTTCCAACCTTGGTTCCACAACCATCTCTCTACCACAACCTAGTACAGTAAAGAGGAAACACACTATAGCTCTAGAATGACCCTCCTAATCTTCTTTTTGACTATTATGGACAGATACATAACCATACAAAAAAGAAGCCTTTTTTGGAAATGGAAAAGACATTTTGACAATATGCTGTATAACGATTAATAGTTGCGCACAGTTACTTTATTTTAAAATACAAAAGGCTGCAAAGAAAGGAGGGAAGTCAGCAAAGAACTGAACTTGAACTGTATATATGTAGAAGAAAGCTGTATTGTATATTTTGCCGAGAATGTTGAATGTTAATTGCTGTAAAGGGTTTTTTTGGGGGGGGGGGTACGGTAAATAGAAAATCAATAAAAATCATGTCAAAAAAATAAATAAATAGAATGACCCTCCTACCAGAGCGCAGAAAAAAGGCAATTCAGAAGCTGGACTTGGACACAGTATTTAGGTGCTAGAAGAGAAGACAAGGGTGTGTTTCCTTTCATAAAGGTAAAGGTAAAGGGGCCCCTGACCAACAGGTCCAGTCGTGTCCGACTCTGGGGTTGCGGCGCTCATCTTGCTCTATAGGCCAAGGGAGCCAGCGCTTGTCCGCAGACAGCTTCTGGGTCATGTGGCCAGCATGACAAAGCTGCTTCTGGCGAACCAGAGCAGCGCATGGAAACGCCGTTTACCTTCCCGCAGGAGCGGTCCCTATTTATCTACTTGCACTTTGATGTGCTTTCGAACTGCTAGGTGGGCAGGAGCTGGGACCGAGCAATGGGAGCTCACCCCATTGCAGGGATTCGAACCACCGACCTTCTGATCAGCAAGCCCTAGACTCTGTGGTTTAACCCACAGCGCCACCTGGGTCCCGTGTTTCCTTTCATAATACCTTCTAATGCAGTGTTCACCAACATGGTGCCCTCCAGATGTTTCGGACTACAGCTCTCATCAGCCCCAGCCAGCACATGTTTGGCCCTGCTCTTCTCTTGCCAACAACAGTAATACATGAGGCAGGAACACACCTTCTCGTACAATATTGTGACAAAATCAAAAGGCTTAATTAAGCACATTTCCCCAAAGATCAAAATGGTATGGTGTCTCCATCCATACCAAACACACATGTCAAGGGCAGGTCCAGGATTACCTTCTGAGATTTGACATCCTCTTCAAGGACTAAAATTTGGTGCTGAAGAGAAGCTGTTCTCCCATCTCTTGTCCCTTCAGCGAAGCAAGGGAGACTCCTGCTTTCCTTTTTGTCTTTCCTAACCGAAGGTGGCTTTAACCTTGACTTTGTATCCTTCTGCGTCTCTGTTGCGCCTGAGGAAGGAAAGAACACAGGACACTTCCCTGCTTTCCAGTGGTGGCACAGAATGTTTTGATCTGCGGTTACCGGTTATCCTATGGGGATGGTATGGACTGGCAACTTGTGTGTATTTGCAATAGCTAGATGAGGTGGGTGAGTGAGTGAGAAACGGATAGATGGACAAAATTTGAGTAAAAGAGAAAGCAATGTTCGATATTAGACAAGGCTTGTTTTACTTCTAACGAGTACATAAGCAGCACTTCTCGCCAGCAGACTGGAGGTAGGAAGAAGGGCCCGATCCATGCATTCTAGGTCTAGAAAATCCAGTACAGTGGTACCTTGGTTCTCAAATTTAATCCATTCCGGAAGTCCGTTCCAAAACCAAAGCATTCCAAAACCAAGGCGCACTTCCCCACCCATAGAAAGTAATGCAAAAGGAATTAATCCATTCCAGACTTTAAAAAACAACCCCTAAAAGAGCAATTTAAGATGAATTTTACTATCTAACAAGATCATTGATCTATAAAATGAAAGCAATAATCAATGTACTGTACTATAAAACAAGTAAGACAGTATTGTAGATGAGAAAAATTAAAATTATTATTATTTTCTTACCTGGACTGATGATAGTCATTGTTTGGATAGGGGGCTTTTATCCATTTCTGCAGTCACACAACTAATCAGTAGCTGAACTGGGTTCCACACAGTCACAAAAACAAATTAACCAAAAAAGTCTCAAAAACAAAAATGCAAAATAGCAAAAACTAAAGCACCAAACTTAATCTGTTCCGGAAGTCCGTTTGATTTCCGAAATGTTCGAAAACCAAGGCGCAGCTTCTGATTGGTGCAGGTGCCCCAGAAACAATAGCCTACAACCCACATGGGATGTTTGGCTTCTGAAAAACGTTTGAAAAGCGGAACACTTACTTCCGGGTTTTCGGCGTTTGGGAACCAAGGTGTTTGAGTACCAAGATACCACTGTACTGCATACTGGGCCCAGAATTCACACAGCAAGGCATTATAGAAATCTGAGTCAGAGGTTTTCTTTCCACGTGAAAGTTAGACATTTGCATCTATGGATGTATGTGCAAACGTTTTTGCAAGTTTGTGCTATCATGGCTCTATGCCCAGGTTACCTAGAAATGCTTAATTAAACCCTGATATTTACTCAAAATAAATCCCAGAGGCTTCAACGAAGGCTTTTGTGTTCATTTTCCCCAGTTTCTTCCTCACAGCTGTGCAGAAAAACCAGTGCCGGATTAACGTATAAGCTAAACAAGCTATAGCTTATGGCCCCACTCTCTTGGGGGGCCCAAAAAACTTTAAAGGGAAAAAAACCTGGATGTACATTTCCAAAATATAAGATAAAAAACCAATAAAATAAAACCTACATACAGCAACCGTGTTTTGTGTTGTGTAGGCTCCTATGATGCAAGTAATAGGCCCCGCCTGCTAGCCTGCTCCCTAAAATATCACTGGTTTGCTCATTTCTATATATAGGGTGCAAATGGCTTTAGATACCTATTAGGTCCATAAATTACCATTCAACATATTCAACACAAAAAAAAACAGCGACAATTTGTTGTTGACAAAGGATAGCTGGACATATAAAGGGCCCCATTACCTTCAGTAGCTTAGGGCCTCATCAAACCTAAATCCGGCCCTGAGAGTAACAAGTAAGCAATGCTATTTTTAAATGTTCTCACCATCATGCAGAAATAAATACCTGCGTCTTCTGCTTGGGTTTCTGCATGCTCTTCATCGGCTGTGTTTTCAAGGTCGTCTTGGATTCCCTCAAAACAAGGCATGCCACCATTGTCCCTCCGGCTCTGCCAGCTACCACAGAGATTATGCACTGTGTTCCTAGAAGCACAGAAGCACATGGGAATGGTTAGACAGAACCTGTGAATTAATAACAACGCTTAAATGCCGCTGGCGGTTTTTGTACACTCGTGCCACAAGGCAATATCTCCCTGCAACGACATCTAGTCATTTCCTAGTGATTTTTTCATTTAGTAGCCGTTGTTCCAAGGTTGCAAACTCACAGGACTTGAACTCACTTAGGGCCGGGTTCATACATGCATGCGCATCACCTGATGACTGTATCAGCACTCTTCAAATACAATGTCACTTCCTGGAGCTGGTTCACACGTTCACCAGTAAGTCACCAAGTGTATATTGATCATGTGTAAAGTCATAATTTGTGTTGCGTCCGCTTCATGTTGTGTCTTTTCAGGTTGCGTCCCGCGGCAACCCGGAAGTACCAGAATGGGTTACTTCTGGGTTTCGCTGCTCATGCATGCGCAGGAGCGCTAAATCGTGCTTTGCGCATGCACAGAAGCACCAAATCACACCATGCGCCTGCGCAGAAACTGCACTCTAGTTGCTTTGGGGGGGGGATACAGGCAGGCCTCCGGAACGGATCCTGTTCGTAACCAGAGGTACCACTGTAGAAAGATCGAGTGAGGTACAAGCATATGCGCAACAGAGAAATCTGCACAAAAACGTATAAAACTCAAACATTACAATTGAGCCTAAATATTCTATTTGAATATAATATGAACAAAGAGGAAGGTGCATGGGGAAATTCTTTGCTCCTGCACAATGTTTACTTCCCCACATTTTTGCTTCTGACTAACCTTGTTTCTCCGTGGTTGCTAGGGAGAAACAGCTGGTGGGTGGGGAGCACAATGTTTTCTTCAAGTCCTTCATGGACACAGAACCAGAGGTTTCTAATGTTGGAAGGGACCCTGAGGATCATCTAGTCCAGAGTTTCCCAAACTTAGGTCTCCTGCTGGGTTTTTTTGGGGGGGGGGGACTACAATTCCCATCATCCCTGACCACCAGCTAGGGATAATGGGAGTTGCAGTCCAAAAACAGCTGGAGACCCAAATTTAGGAAACCCTGACCTAGTGCAACCCCCTGCAATGCAGGAATATGGTTGGAAACAGGGTGTTTAGCTAGAGGGGTCCTTGATCTGATGCAGCACAGCTTTCCTTAAGTTCTTATGCAACATCTGTGAGTTTATTGAAATAGTGATTGAGCCATAAATGCTTACAAGAGTTGATCAATGCAAGTTGTGCACTTTCAAGACTTTTCCTTTATCTATATATATAAAAATGTAAAAAGGATGTGGGTGTATTTCCACTTTTCACCAAAACCGCTTGACCGATTGAGGTGAAATTTTGACACAACATCACATGCGAATGTCTGAAGGTTATAGGAAAGTTTGCTAAGACAGATGTCACACCTCCGCCAGGTAAAAACCCCAAAAAACCCTGTTCCAGAACGTACCACTCAGCCAAAAGTGCATGCTGGGAAAAGAACCAGGTTACAAACCACCGCCCTCTAGCGGCGGCTACACTGGCACTGCACCTATAAAACCTTCCCTCTCAACAGCACCTTGGCTCCCGTTTATATACTAGGCCGAAGCCTTTACAGACTAGGTCAAATGGAGGTACTGCCTCGCCTGGGTGTGGGTTGGGGGGAGGAGGGGATGGGATAGGTCAGGACATGGTGGGACCAGTCACAGGGATGAGCCGGGAGTGGGGGGAGAAGGGGGCGTGATACGTCATGGGTCAGGACAGGGGGGGGGAAATCACAGGGATAAGCCAGGGGGTGGGGGAGGAGGGGGGAATCACAGGGATAAGCTGGGGAGGGGGGAGGGGGCGGGATACGTCATGGATCGGCACAGGGTGGGGGAAATCACAGGGATGAGCCACAGCAACACGTGGCAGGGCCAGCTAGGCATTTAATAAAGCTAAAATATACATTTAAGCATATTAATAAATTTGCTCTTTTTTTTAAAAAAAAGTATAACGTCACCTTCCATAACAACATTTCCCCCCTCTATAGCGACACCCATGCCTACAGCTGGGTTCTTCTTCCCTGCCATCTGGTTGGCTCTCGCCTTTCAAGACTCAGGACACAAAGGAGCATTTGTTAGCCCTCGAGATGTCAAAAAGACTCTGCTGTTAGTGGTGCAACAGACTTAACACAGCTAGTTTTCAGGAATTGAAAAGAGATAAAAAAAAGTTACTGTATTTCAATCCAAGGATGCTTGAGGGAGATGTTCTGAAGAGCGTGAGAAGGCTGTAGAGGTGCTGGGAGAGAGGCTGCCTTCAGGCCAACGACATCCGTGGGGGTTTTCACAGGGGGCAAAAACTCATGTTCTGCCTCTGCTATGGAGGGGAGAAACAAACAAACGAGCTGCAGCATCATCAGTGGGATTCAGACACACCCAAGCTAAAGTGGGATTCAGACACACACCCAGCAGAGAGAGAGAGAGAGAAAGAGAGAGAAATGCTATCAGTGCATTCTCTGTTGTCTATTACACAAATACTGCCACCCATTTGGGGCAAATGAGATACCCATTTTGGCTGACTTTTAAGAAGCATTTGTGCAACCACTATGGAGAACTAGGCTAGCCTTGGGCGGAGTGGTCAACTTCAAAAATTCTCACATGCCCAGGACTGGAAATGAGCAGGCAGGCGCTGGAGGATTCTACTTTTGATAGATCCAAATAACTGCTGGCGTGTTTTTTAAGCGGACAGCAGCCATTGCCTTCACCATAGCATGCCTCTTATGGCATCCAGAGGTGGGTCTTTGTTTCCCCCCCCAGAAGGCACAGCTATAATCTGAGGGCATGTTATTCACATTTGCGGCTTAAAATGCAGTGAGGTCATTCCCCAGCCTGTGCCCTGCAGCATTTCAAGCTACATTTGCATGGAGTTGTTTGCATCCCAGATGAGGCAGGAATGTCTTCACCTGATGCAGGTGACCTCTTTCTCCATCCCTGCAACCCCCCCCCCCCATCTGCACTTGTGTGATGGCTATTAGGGTGTGCTCACATTAGTACTTATTCCACATCAAGTTTTCTACAGTATTTGGACTGAAGCTGGTTAAAAGCAAGCAAGCAAACACACACACACACACACACACACACACACACCCCAAACAGGAGTATTCGTTAAGAAACTACAGGATCAATATGGTTTATGGCATGCGACTGCAGCTTCAAAAATTAGCAGAGAGAGTGTGCTGGATGCAGACTAAGCACAGCAGCAGTGTGAACGTAGACACAGACATGCTTAACTAGTTGTCAGTTGCATTAAACTCTGTGGAGCTTACTTCAGAGTAGATACATGAAGGTTTGGGCTGAAGCCTGCATAGCATTGTCTCCATTCCAGAAAGCTGTCCATCAAAATTACAGGCTTTGGTTTCTTTGCATGCCAGAGTATTCTCCTTCCTTTTTTGTGCTGTTTTGCTCCCAGTCCCTAGATTGTAAAAGGTATTGTTCTACTGTCCGGATCCCCCCCCCCAATGGAAAGTTGTCCTGCTGTGTTTAGTCACCCGTGGCAACTGATACGCCCTAGCCCAGTAGCCTGATCCAGTCACCCAAGCATTTTTTTCTGTGCCCTTATCCCCAGACCCCACCAATTTTTGGCAGTAACAGCAAAAGGGGGGGATAGAGATGGCGATAGCATGAGTGAAGCGATATAAACCTCTCTGCCAGTCCAGCACCCTGACGGGGATCATAGCTGTCAACTTTTGGATTTAAAAATAAGGGACCAGCAGCCTCACCTGTCCCAGGGACAGTCTACAGCAGGCACGTCCAACAGGTAGATCGTGATCTACCGGTAGATCACTGGACGTCTGTGGTAGATCACTGGCTCCCCTCAAAGAAGCTCAACAACTTTGACTCCCCTAAAAAAGCTCAACAACTTTGACCTGAACCCCTAAAAAACGGGCTTTCCTCCCTAAAAAAAGCTCAACAACCTGAACCCCGCAAAATGGGGTAGATCACTGCCTCTTTTTAACTGTGAGTAGATCACAGTCTCTTGAGAGTTGGCCACCCCTGGTCTACAGTATATCTAACAATCCAGGATAGCAGCGGGAAACGGAGCCAGAATAAGGGAATTTCCAGCCATAAAAGGGAAGGTTGACAGCTATGATGGGGATACTAATCTGCCCCTCCCTGGTCATCCCATTTATCATAAGATGCTCCTCAGCTGATCTGCATGAATCAGCTGAGGAGAGGAAGCTGTGTCTTGTGTGTGCTGTGCATGTACTACTTGGGGATACAGCCACCACTGGAGAGTTTTCTTAGGTTGAATGCGGTCCTCAAACTAAAAAGAAGTTAGCAAACCCTGCTTTAGCACTTAGGCTGATGTTGTGCAATTTGTGCACAGTGAGGAAGCAGACTCTCTCTCTCTCTCTCTCTCTCTCTCTCTCTCTCTCTCTCTCACACACACACACACACACACACACACACACACACACACAAACACACACTCACAAGTCTCAAACCTATCAGAATTCTGTTTGCATTAATATTTATAGGATCAAGCCCTGCTAAATGGCTGAATTTATGCAGCACCAACTAAACCAGCACTGGTGAAATAATCCTGTCCCCTGGGGCAGGGGTGTGTTGGGGGCAACACATTTGCGCTGCTGCTACTTACTATTGTTAAGCGTGGCATCATTCACACAGGGGAAATCTGTGTCATCTTCTGCAGAACTTCTAGTCTGGTTACTATAGAACTCCCAGCGTTTTATCTGCAACTGCTGCAACCAGTATATCATGGTCTGTTTGTCGACAGCCTAAAGTTCAATTTGGGGGAAAAAAAATAAATACAGGATCTGTGTAACTCAAGGAGTTGCCTACAGATACAGCTAAATTCCACAACAATAGACTTCAGCGACAAACCCAACCTCATCAGAACAGACCATGGACTTACCAAAATCCAGTATAATTGGGGAGGTTTTGACGCAGTGGAAGTTCGGCTTCTCTGTGCAAGCGCAGAGGCCTCATCAATGAAGCATGGCCTAGTGCAGCGGTTTCCAAACTTTCCGCCCCATGGACCACATGAAAATTGCTGAGTTTTGGCAGGCTACTTAATGCTTTTTTGCCTATTGTAACCATTGCAATTTTCTGTGCTAGATGCCGAATGATTTTTAAATTGTGTTTCGATTGCTTCTTTTGCTCCTTATATATTCTACTTCGTTGCATTCACTAAATCCAAATTGTAATGCAATAAAAAAAACAAATAAAAGTAGCAATCAAAATACAGTTAAAAATTGAATATGAATATTCAGTGTAGTGGATGTGCCATCTCCCATCATCAACCACTAGTGCCTAAACTGAGGAACTCCTTGTTGAAAAGACGTGGCCGGCATTTGAACTGACAAAAATCTAACCCCCCAAGCCTTTAGCAAGAGGGGAACCAGGTGGGACAGTCTACCATGTCTGCTTGTGTGTGTGTGTTTTTTTTCACTTACGAAACAACGGCTTGCTCTACACAAAACAATAATCCATGGTTTGTTTCGGCATGCGGTTTTTCTGAACATCCAAACCCAGATTAGAAGACTAACCATGGTTTCTGGTAACAAACCACAATTTGAAGCCATGGCTTGTTGGCAGCTTGTGAACTATGGCTTGTTTTAACTACAAACTTAACAGCCGTGCTCAGCCATGGCTTATCAGGACACCCCACCACAGACATTTGCCAAGCTACAGAGGCATTTGGCAATAGTGGCTGGGAAACAAACCGTGGCTTGTTTAATCGTCTGCTAGACAACTTGTGATCTGTTGAACAAACCATGGTTGCATGTTATGTACAAATGCATCCAATGTAAAATGCCATGTACACTGAGTGTGCTGTCTAAAATGATAATAATGTACAAGAAAGTCTTCCCCACCAACACTCAGCAAAAGTAACATACTTGTATTGTTTTAATAATCTTTGAGGCAGAGGCTGCTAATGGTCTCGGGAGTTCAGGATACTGCCAGGAATCATTATTGTTGTCTTCTGCTTAAAGAAAAAAATCACTAGGAAATCATGTTTAAGGCAATTTCCCGAAGACAAGAGCTTTCTTCTTCTCATACTGTGAAGAGAAAATTGTGAAGTTCGTGCAACCCAAAGGTTCCAACTCTACTCAGACATTCCTTATCTTCTGCCAATATATATAAAAAAATGGGATCAGTATTTAAACGTGGCTCTGTATTAATGAAATGCATGCTAAGTTTATTATTATTATTGTCCTCCAAGAGTGCAGCCAAGAACCATTAAATGTCAGAACAGGAGAAGATTGGGATTCTGGTTAACTGAACATTCAGTTACAATTGGATGTAGCTGTGTAAACTACACCAAGATAATGCTGGCTTCTCAATGGTGATGGTGATAGTGATGTTAAAACATGTGTTAAATGGAGCAAACGATGTTTACCTCTCCTGTATATAAATGCTCCCAGTTCTTTTAACACAATAGTAAAACACTGATTATAACTTGTCCTAAATTCCTATAATTCAGGAAATTCACGGCTGAAGACTCGATGCGTTTGGGGGTTTCAGCTCTGTGGAAACCCCCAAACGCATTGAGTCTGCAGGACAAGGAATCCAAATAATTTATCCGCCAACACTAGTACGGCTGGTCTGCCTTTGTTTCCATGCTTTCAAGTTGGGCACAAAGGGTAGATCCCTGCCCGAGATCCCTTTAGGTCACCATATGAGCTCAAGTCCCATTGCATGCCCCCAACTACAACATGCACATTTCCCCACCACTAGCCCAAACCAGCCATGTATTCCACATACCTGAAGGATAAATGTTTTGCTGGGGGTCCTGATTTCAAAAACGCCCTCTTCTGCTCCCACCTTAAGATCAAAGCTAGCGCTGGATAGCTCTATGCTCCCCAAAGGGTTAATGTCCTGTGCTGTCCTGTAGTAAAGTAAGTGGCATTTGTTTTCATCGTAGAAGAACCAACGCGACTTCCAGGTCTTGATTGGGGCTTTTGCAGAAAATTTATTTAAATAGCCACAGAGTTGTTTCTTGGGGGTTTCCCTGCCAGGTTTCAGATCCACATTTTCCCTGAAAGGAGGCCCATCTCCTTCTAGGGTGCAACTGATGCCACTCTCAGTATCCTCTACTTTTCCCTCTTCGGGTTTATTGGAAGTTCCGACCGCAAGGCAATCTCTGCTCTCAGAATCCGGCTCCATACTCCACCGCAGGCCAGATCTCGTGTTGCTGGAATGCAAACAGCAAAAGGCAAAACAGCCCAAGAAAAAGTTGCTGAGAAAATAAGCATATACTACATGCATGTAAGTCCCACAGTTCAAGATATCTGCTGGTTAATAGAAAGACGCGCCTCTTGGCAAACTTCCTTCCACAGCCCAAAGCTGACAAGCACTTCTACTTCTCCAAACAGCTGCCTCACACGTACAGAGGTCATCGCGCGACTCACATGACAATGGAGACAAACCACAAGCAACGAGTGTGTGAAAAAAAATACAAATGGGTCCAGGAAATTAGCCTGCTTGCAGATGGGCTGGTTTCCACCTCTGTTAAATATCTGCTGGTCAGAATTTCCCATTCCTAAATGGCCCTAAATGGTCTTGGTCCAGTATACCTGAAGGAGCGTCTCCACCCCCATCGTTCTGCCCGGACACTGAAGTCCAGTGCCAAGGGCCTTCTGGCGGTTCCCTCATTGAGAGAAGCCAAGTTGCAGGGAACCAGGCAGAGGGCCTTCTCGATGGTGGCGCCCGCCCTGTGGAACGCCCTCTCATCAGATGTCAAAGAGAAAAACAGCTACCAGATTTTTAGAAGACATCTGAAGGCTCCCCGTGTTTAGGGAGGCTTTTAATGTTTAATAGATTATTTTATTTCATTTTTCTGTTGGAAGCTGCCCAGAGTGGCTGGGAAAACCCAGCCAGATGGGCGGGGTATGTATAAATAAATAAATAAATAAATAAATAAATAAATAAATAAATAAATATTATTATTATTATTATTATTATTATTATTATTATTATTATTATTCTTCCTGGAGTTGCTTGGGTAGCTTACCAGTATATAATGCCATTAATGTGCACAATGCCACTTTTCAGCCACATACTGTCAGTTGTGGGGGTAAGGCTGCCCTTGAAAGGCATCCTGAAACTTCAACTGGTTCAAAATGCCTGTTTCCTGGGGCCGGGCTGATGCATATAACTCTGCTGTTGTCCCTCCCACCCCCAATTGCCTTCCTCTTAATTTCCAGGGCCACTTATGGGAGCTGATTCTTAAGCATTAAACAGCTCAAGACTGATGCTTGAAGGAGCACCGTATCCCATATATGTATATGCCTTCCTGTGAACTTTGATCAGCATCAGATATCCTGTTCCTAAACTCAAGCGCAGCAGGTGGGAACAAGGAAATGTTTTTCCAGTTGCTTCGGAATGCCCTCCTTACGGAAACCAAACTAGCTAAGGACATTAAGATTATTTCTGGAGGGACTGTGGCTGGCCGAGTAAGAAGCCGAGTAAGAACCCAATCACCAATTGGGTAATTTTGCTGCAGGTTTACTGAGGTTTTCCCAGCTGCTGCTTTTATTATAATCCTGCTGCTTTGATTTTACTGCTTTGGTTGCATTTTGTTGTTTCCCTTTTGATAGCTTTAAATTTTACATGTTGCTAGCTGCCTTGAATCACCTAGTTCAGGGGTTCCAGACTCTGGTCTGTGGACCACAAGCTTCATTCAGGCGATCCATGGCCTGGCCACTTTCAACATCCCCACTGATATTTAGCTGTATTGTTTTTTCATTTCTTATATTGTATTGTCTTGTCTTTCCATTTGCTTTCTGTGGAATGCAGGCTGCGATACAATAAAATAAGATGCAAGACGGAAAAGCAGCAATAAAAACCATGACTGAAACCACGCAGCATTGAGCACATTACAATTACTGCACCAAAGTGCACAAGCATGGGCAGTGTGTATGGAGGTCCGGGGATGCCCAGACGACAAGACCCCTCTCTCGACTTTACTGATATGGTTTCAAAGGAAAGGAGAGCAACACTTTTGGCACCAGCTTGGCTGCAGGAGTTGCCAGAAGGAGGCGTACAAGGTACCATCCAATCATTTTAAGGACTCTGTAACGGATTAGCCCCAGGATGGAAGATTTATTACACCCTGGATTAGAAAGAGTTAATCCACCTCCAGCTTAACTGACAGCGCATCTTTAGGAGGTGGGAAGGTGCCCGGTTTAAAAGTTTTGGCAGTTGGAAGAGGAAGAGTGGGAGTGTGGTGACGAAGAGGGAAGAAGAAGGGTGTGGGGCCAGGATAGTGGTGGTTTAGGTTAGGCTTAGGATAACTTGATGTTAAAGCCTGACAGAGTTAATGTATAACTGTAACTAAGCTTGTAAACTTATGCATCGTTAAGAAAATAAAAACCTATGTTCTCAAGAAAATAAAATTCATCTTCTTTTTGTGCCAAAGAGTATCATCTTGGTTATTCCAGCAGCGTATTAAAACTCACAGAGGTGGAGACTCAGAAAAGGGCAAAACTTACCTAAGGAAAAGGGGATAGTTTGTGTCCTAGAGTCACACAGGAAGGGCAGTATGGTGAAAACCTAGAGTGCCACAAGTTTGCCAGGCCAGGGTGATATGACAGGCTGATACAGAGAGGGGATCTGAGTTGAGGGAGTCCCTGCTCTGTAGGCAAGAGGTTGTTCATTCAAATAGCCCTGAGTGTTTGTGAGATCAGGCCACGAAAGCTGGCATTAGACTCTCTTTACTGAGAAGCCCAGAACTGAGGGGTTTATTTTAAGGCGTAAGGAATTGAGTGGGGATTGCTTTACCCCTGTACCCTTTCATCCCATAATTTATTGACAGCATCGGAGTTTTGTTGCAGACTCCACTCCAGATTTGTGTAAGTAGGGCTCAGTCTTTTCTTCTCCCCAAAGTATCCCACAAGGCAGCAGAGGTTTAGGATCAGAGTTTTCCTTCTCCTAGATGGGCTCCCTTCCCAGGTGGATGAGTCCCATCTGCCCCTCACATCCCTCCACTGCACCTGCAGACACTGTCTTCTTGATCCTTGGGCCTACTATTGGTTTTATCCACTCAATCCACCAGAGCTTTCTTCACATGCAGGAGAAATCCCTAACTGACTGAGAGTTTGAGACCTGGTTTGGTTGGCCAGAGCCAGAGCCATTTCCTGGGGTGTGGCTGCATCCTAACAGCTTCTACTGGTAGGAGCCACAGGTAAGCACCGAGTGCAGGGTGGGGACCAAAGGCGGACAAACTACTCAAAGAGGACCATGACATGTCTACCGGTAATACATAGGAGCCAACTCTTAGGGGCCAAGATCCCTTTGGCCTCCCATAAAATATTTGAGCCCCCCCCCCCCGGTTGACGGGCATTGCCATTCAAATGTCAAGTGTCGCATCATATGGTTGATTATGCAGGGCAGAGCTTACCTGCCCGCCCGCCCATATTTTATTCAAGTTGGCACCCCTGGTCCAATAATATTATCCGTTTAATGCAAAAAGGAGGTGTTGCGGAAGCTAAGAAACAAAAGCACTTACTACAGCCACAAAACGCCTATGAGAGTGATGGGATAAAATGATGGGTGGGGTGAGGAGGTGTCTCAAACAAACAGCTCAGCCACATTAGCTCTCAGTAACCTACCCCCTTTGCCACTGCCATTGGTTAACAAAAATATACAGCGCAGTTTCCCTCACCTATCACCGCCACAGGTGCCAACTCCCTGGGTACCCCGAGCACCCACAAAATTCCCCATGAAGGGGCTGGGCACCCACAAAGTTCAGGGCCTGTGCCATGCACACATTGCATGGCACCCATGTCTCTGGGCAACCCCAGTCACAGGGCCAAGATCAGATCAGATCAGAAGAATCTTTATTTGCATCAGCCATAGCAATAAAATAAAATAAGATGTAGTGAAGACAGAGGTAAAAACTTAACTACAGTACAGTATACAAAATACATTTTGGAGGTTTACATCAATAATCAAATAATAGAACTTATTCTAATTGCCCCCGCTAAAAACCTTGCATTTCTTTGCTGTCTCCTGACGCGGGCCGGCACTCCTGCCGGTATCACAGTACCTCCATGCTGCACCTGTTGAACTACCCAGCGCAGTCCTTCAAGTAAGAAAAGTGGCGTCGCTAAGGGAGTTGGGGGGAAAAACCAACCCACTCTCAACAGAGAAGGATAGCATACGCGTAAAGAAAGTACTGTACTGTATACCCAAATTTGCCCAAGCAACCAAGTCACTCTTTCAGCTCTTATCTTCACTCACCCTCCGAGCGGACTTCAGCAGAAGCAGCTGCGCCTGCAAAGAGCCCGATCCGCTTCCTGATCAAACGGCAGCAAATGTTATGGTGCAAGGATCGAGCCAGCGAGCAGCGGCTGTTTCCTGGTCGGTTGGGGCGGGGCGGTGCCAGGCAGTCCCGGCATGGCGAGCCGCGAAGGAGCGGAAAGCAAAACAACAATGCATTCCGCCGCTCCGCGTTTGGCGGGGGAAGCGGGAAGGCGCGCCTTGCCGTGTGTTTCTCCAAGAAATATTCCACGTTCTTGCCCGAGGCGAGGACGATTTTTCCCCCCTGGAGAGCTCGAAAGTTTGCGGCTTATTTTGCGACTCTAAGCTGGTCCTAATAATACGTGGCTGTAGGTTTCCTATCCACCCCCCAACCCGGTTGCCTGCGCCTATTTTATTTTATTTTTGCTTATGGGGAAAGGACACCTTACAGAACCAGGATGCGCAACGGCATGCCAATAACATGTCATGCGCGAGATCAAATGCTGCGCAAGCCCATCTCTTTCCTGTACAGCTGCTATAAGTCCCTGCGCTGGGCAACTTGAATGCATGCATTCGCGTTTTTGCAAGCCCGCGCGCATCGCAGATTTAATGGGTTTGCAGCCTTGATTCCCGTGATGTCACCCGTTACCAGCGAATGCCTGCAAATGGCTGATCTAAAGTGCTTTGAGGTTTACAGCAAGTTGCACAGGACTGGCGCAAACTCCTGCAAGATAAAGACCCGAGCGCCCTTGAGCGATAAATCATCGCAAGCTAGACTGTTATCGTAATTTGGAAGCTCAGATTCATGAGTCATTTATTTATTATTCTTGCAAAAACAAAAAAACGAATGACATGCTCGTTTCTTTCAGCAACTTAGCTAGCACAACCAAAAGTTACGTCTAATTATCCGTTATTTAATACTGGCAAACTAGTACTGTGCGATAAAGCGTTTTTAGCTGAGTTATTGATTTTAGGATTCCACTTTCTTTCCTACGATGCCCTTTAAAAAACAAAACAAACCACGCAAGATCACTCTTAATACCCTAAGCAGTTTCTCTTCAATGAAAAGAACCCACTCCCGGGCACTAAAGGCTGCTGAAAGGGCTGAAGTCTCAGACTCTGGGGCTGGACTGATCCTTGAGTAACCACCACGCTCCCTTGAGATTTTTTACCGCTTGCTTAGCAGAGCTGCCCTCACTTGGTTCGGCTTCAGAATGCCGCTGAGCATGCGCAGAGCCGCCCTCTTCCGGTTCGGCTTCGCGATCTCACTGAGCATGCTCGACCCTCGCTCTGCCCGCACACTGGCTTGAATATGGCAGGCGCGCTGCGTCTCTGGCGAAGTTGCACGCGGGCAGTTGGGAGCCGCTTCTTGTAAGGTGAGCGCGCGGTGGTCGCCTGCCTACACCCCAGAGGTAAGGGGTGCTCTCTTCCTCTCCCATAGCTGAGGAGCCTGGTTTTTGCCACTTATCACCATACTAATAGGTGGAGGACAGAATGACAGGGCCCTTGGTTGCAAAAAATAGTCCTCCATCTCCCCCCATTTTATTTTATTTTCTTAAATAGCGCACTCTTTGGATGTGCTAAAACCAGCTCTCCATCCTGGATTCCTTTTATTGGACATTACAGTGACAGTGCTAATAATGGGTGTTTCAAGGCGGGTGTTTACTGTGGGATCTGTATTCCTCATGCAAGCAAGTTAGAACAAGGCTTCTCCCACTGATCTGTTTGTTACAACCAGTGCCAGATTTACGTATAAGCTAAACAAGCTATAGCTTAGGGCCCCACTCTCTTGGGGCCCCCAAAAAAATTTAAAGGGAAAAAACTGGATGTACTTTGATAAAATACATATTTTGTTATGTGCAAATGGCTTTAGATACCTATTAGGTCCATAAATTACCATATAGCATATGTTCAACACAAAAAAACAGTGACAATTTGTTGTTGACAAAGGACAGCTGGACATATAAAGGGCCCCATTACCTTCAGTAGCTTAGGGCCATATCAAACCTAAATCTGGCCCTGGTTACAACCATATAAAGCCCCTGTCTGGAAGCACTCCCAATTTTAGTTTCCCGGCACTGCTTCAAATATTTGTGTTCAAGAATTAACATTTCTCAACGCATGCTTCTCTCTCCTTTTTATTTAGGTGCCGTCCATTACTTTGATTTGGGTGAGAAGAGCAATTCCCTTTTACCCCCTTTTCAGTTGTATGCACTGAAGACAGCATGAGAAATCTAAAATTGCTGAGAACTTGGGAATGCCAGCCGGTCCGGACTGTTGGAACTCCTCAAGGCTTCTCTCTCCGTGCAGACAAGGGGACGTTATTAGTCAGTACAGAGTATGGAATTGTCGAGGTGGATCCTACCACACAAGAGGTGAGATATAGCACATGTCAATTATGGGTTTTGCATTCTAAGAACTGCTGCCTAGCTGCAGTCCATTGCCAACTACTTTCGCCGCTTCTCCATAGTGAGCCCTTGGCTTTTCATAGGGTGAGGCCTAATGATGCGAATATTTGAGCATAAAATGTTGTTGTTTAGTCGTTTAGTCGTGTCCAACTCTTCGTGACCCCATGGGCCATAGCACGCCAGGCACTCCTGTCTTGCACTGCCTCCCGCAGTTTGGTCAAACTCATGTTCGTAGCTTCGAGAACACTCCAACCATCTCGTCCTCTGTCGTCCCCTTCTCCTAGTGCCCTCAATCTTTCCCAACATCAGGGTCTTTTCCAGGGAGTCTTCTCTTCTCATGAGGTGGCCAAAGTATTGGAGCCTCAGCTTCACGATCTGTCCTTCCAGTGAGCACTCAGGGCTGATTTCCTTCTGAATGGATAGGTTTGATCTTCTTGCAGTCCATGGGACTCTCAAGAGTCTCCTCCAGCACCATAATTTTAAAGCATCAATTCTTCGGCAATCAGCCTTCTTTATGGTCCAGCTCTCACTTCCATACATCACTACTGGGAAAACCATAGCTTTAACTATACGGACCTTTGTAGGCAAGGTGATGTCTCTGCTTTTTAAGATGCTGTCTAGGTTTGTCATTGCTTTTCTCCCAAGAAGCAGGCGTCTTTTAATTTCGTGACTGCTGTCACCATCTGCAGTGATCATGGAACCCAAGAAAGTAAAATCTCTCACTGCCTCCATTTCTTCCCCTTCTATTTGCCAGGAGGTGATGGGACCAGTGGTCATGATCTTGGTTTTTTTGATGTTGAGCTTCAGACCATATTTTGCGCTCTCCTCTTTCACCCTCATTAAAAGGTTCTTTAATTCCTCCTCACTTTCTGCCATCAAGGTTGTGTCATCTGCATACCTGAGGTTGTTGATATTTCTTCTGGCAATCTTAATTCCGGCCTGGGATTCATTTAGTCCAGCCTTTCGCATGATGAATTCTGCATATAAGTTAAATAAGCAGGGAGACAATATACAACCTTGTTGTACTCCTTTCCCAATTTTGAACCAATCAGTTGTTCCGTATCCAGTTCTAACTGTAGCTTCTCGTCCCACATAGAGATTTCTCGGGAGACAGATGAGGTGATCAGGCACTCCCATTTCTTTAAGAACTTGCCATAGTTTGCTGTGGTTGACACAGTCAAAGGCTTTTGCATAAAATACTTTCAATCAAAGGAAGGAATTGAACCTGTGCATGCTTTCAACAATGTATTTTATTCACTACTCCATGCAGACAAAATTTTTGGCGTTAAAAAATGTTCGGGTAGATTCTTGAGTTAATTTTGCAAGACAGAAAGCATGCGGATAATTTTTATTAAAACTTTGCTAAAATGTGTGTGTGTGTGTGTGTTTGCCTGCTTGCAGAAGAGTGTAGATTAACACCAAAACATTCAAAGCAACAGTCTTTCGATTTCCTGCTCCCAGGAAATCCTTGTCATGTTGGTTTGTCTGCTGAAGAATCATTTCTGTGCCTCTGCTACAGAACCTCTGCATATTGCAAAGGATTCTGGGATATATTCTAGAACACACTTCCAGGTCTTGCTGGTTGCTGCTGACCAGGCTTGTTAGGTTTTGCTATGCTCATGAACCAAAAGTGCACCAGAATTTGCTCACTGTTCTCCCATGACTGCACTTTGCAGGGAATGTTCAGTTATAGTGTTTTTCACTAGATTTTCTATGCTACTACAGTACTGATCTTCTCAGTAAGGAACCCCTGACAGATTTCCAAAGGACTTCAAGATTCCTAAGAAAACAAGTTGGCAAACCACTGCTTTCTATTTTTATTTTTATTATGTGTAGTGTGCCCATCAACCTCAAGGTGTGCACATTTCATCAAGTACAACAGAATTTAAATTCATCACAGCAATTAGTATAAAAATAATTAACCCATGAACACCAGCATCTCAAAACAATCAGTAAAGAGGCACTGTACAATTTCCCAGTGTGTTGGATGCTAAGCCACTGCACAGAATCCTAGTAAAAGGGTAATCAAAATATATCCGCATATTTTTGTAGATGCGTATACCAGACGAACATGCATTTTTACTAGGATGATTCCAGCAGTTTGCAGCAGCACCAGCAAATAACTGCAGTTTAACACACATGTTGGTAGTGGTCTTCCACTAAGAGCCAACCCACATGATCAAATCAATATGTTTGCATTATAGCAGGTGCTTGCCTCTGTTTTAAAGGTCACAAATGAAGTTTCTTTGCTGGCTGAGGGTTTTTTACCAGAAGATGGAAGCGGGTTCATTGTGGGCATTGAGGATTTGCCTGATCAAGAATTTGTCTGTGTGGCTACTGCGACTGGAGACGTCATACTGTGCAATCTGAACACAAACCAGGTATGGCAGGAGGGGCCAAAGTAACATGACGTTTAGCCAGCGATATGGATGTTGTAAATGGTTTTGCCTTAATCTTGGCATCCACAGAGTTTTTCGCCTTTGCTCTTTTTTGTTAGTGCAGTATGTATATGGATTTCTTGAAATCTGTTGCACGTATGGGACGGGGAGGAGTTTGCCAAATGTAAATTGCCACTGAGGTGTATTTTACCACATACATGTAATGAGAAGCTACAGCCAATGACAGCTGTTCTTCCCAGAGAAACGCCAAATTTGAGCTTGATTGTAATGGTTTAACATACTATTTTTCTTAACATAAGATTGATGAACCTTGCAGGATCAGCCCAAAGGCCCATTGTAGTCCAGAATCCTGTTCTCACCACGGCCAACCAGATGACTAGGCCAGGGCAGTCCAACTTTTCATACCAAGGGGGCCACAATAGTACTTCGACATGGAGCTCACACACTGCCCTGTTGCGCTGGAGGGGGGAGTGACAGCAAGGTGCTGAGCTTTGGGAAGTAGGCGCAAGGCTCTGGCAGGGTCCTAGTAGTAGTAGTAGTAATAATAATAATAAATGTATACACTGCGCATCTGGCTGGGTTTCCCCAGCCACTTTGGGCAGCTCCCAGCAGAATATTAATAATAATAATAAAGCGATAAAACATCAAACATTTAAAACTTCCCTAAACAGGGCTGCCTTCAGATGTCTTCTAAAAGTCAGATAATTGTTCATTTCCTTGACATCTGATGGGAGGGCATTTCACAGGGTGGGCACCACTATTGAGAAGGCCCTCTGCCTGGTTCCCTGTAACCTCACTTCTCGCAGTGAGGGAAAGGCCAGAAGGCCCTCGGAGGAGGAGGACAGTGTCCGGGCTGAACAATGGGGGTGGAGATGCTCCTTCAGGTATACTGGGCCGAGGCCATTCAGGGCTTTAAAGGTCGGCACCAACACTTTGAATTGTGCTTGGAAATGCACTGGGAGCCAATGTAGATCTTTCAGGACCGGTGTTGTATGATCTCGGTGGCCACTCCCAGTCACCAGTCTAGCTGCCACATCTAGAACACTTCCACCTCCTTCCCAAAGCTGGGAAAGCACGAACAAGGCTTTGGGAAGGTTAAAAGGAGACGCTAGGATCCTGTCAGAGACCTCGCACCACCTTCCCAAAGCACAGCGCCTTGTTTACCGACTTTGGGAATGCAGTGCAAGGGCTGTGGATGTGTCAAATGTTGCTGAAGGCCACAAAAAAAGGCCTCAAGGGACATATGTGGCCCTCGGGCCACCTGTCGGACTGCTGTGCCTTATGGGAAGCACCTAATTGCAGCATCCTTCTCCCTACTTGTGATTTCCGGAAACTGACATTCAGAGGCATGCTTCCTCTGTAATCGGAGGGAGTACATCACAACCTCGGCTAGTACCCTTTAATGGCTTTATCCTCTATTTGACACTGTCAAATCCCTTGTGAAGTTGTGTCAGGCTGCTGCTAAAAGGCACAGGAGCAGCAGCATGAGTTAACACTCTTCAATCTTTTTGCAGTTGGAGTGTGTCGGGAGCGTGGACAGTGGTCTGACTGTGATGAGCTGGAGTCCTGACCAAGAGCTCGTTCTCCTTGCTACAGGTGTGGAGCAACATTCTGTGTGTTGGCCAATCCTGTCAGCCTCGTTCCTTACCTTTTGATCCATTGAAGATGATATAACGCTGACCCATTGCAAAACCCTAATAGGCCTTGGGAACTGTGCGCTTTCTGGGTTAGTGTTACAGGTTCACCAGTGCTGGCTGTGAATCTGATTCTCTTCTTCACCAAACCAACTTCCAAGCCTGGCTTCAGGCCCTGGTTTGACAAGAAAACCTGCTTAGTTGCACGTTTAACAGTTGTCAGCATCAGTGCGCCCGTAACACTAAATCAGTATGATTTAGGGCGGGGGGGGGGTTAATTCTGATAAGAGCAAGAGGGATGGGAAGCACATACAGTGGTACCTCTACTTACGAATTTAATGCGTTCCGAACGCACATTCGTAAGTCGAAAAAAATTGTAAGTAGAATCTCATAGGAATGCATTGGGAGAAAAAATTCGTAAGTCGAAGCAACCCTATCTAAAAATTCGTAAGTAGAAAAAATCCTATCTAAACCGCATCCAAGGTGGCGGACGGAGCTCCATTCGTAACTAGAAACATTCGTAAGTAGAGTTATTCGTAAGTAGAGGTACCACTGTACCTGTTTCTGAACCAAATTGCAGACCAAAGTTTTCTTTGAACCAGCATCAGATCTGCACAAAGTCTCTGTGTCTGTGAGGTCCAGAAGCTCCTACTGAAAGCAGACACTTTTAATGTTTAATGGCAATACAGAAATAATAACTATTACAGTGGTGCCTCGCTTAAAGAATGCCCTGCTTAACTAAATTTCCGCTTAACGAAAGGTTTTTTCGAGCGGAGGTTGCATCGCTTAACGAATGGTTTTTCCCCCGGCCGCGACTCGCTAGACAAATTTTGTCAATTATTTCCCCCGGCACGGAGCGCAACTTCAGAGACCTCCGAAGTTGTGTTCCGTGTCAGGGGAGGCGGGCGAGAGGCGGTGGCGGGGGGGGGGGGAGAAGCTCTTCCTCCGCCCCCGCATCTGGCCCCGCACAGCCGGCACGGAGCGCAACTTTGGAGACCTCCAATTTTGGAGGCAGGCAAGGCGGTGTCTGGGAGAAGAGAGCTTCTCCCCCCGCCGCCTTGCACACAGCCGACATCGGAGGTCTCCGAAGCCCCGTTGCATGCCGCTGCCAGTCCCCCAGAGCCTATAGGAACGCATTGATTAAGTTTCAGTGCATTCCTATGGGAAACTGGGACTCGCTAGACGAAAAATTCATTACACGAATTGACCCGTAGAACAAATTAATTTCGTCTAGCGAGGCACCACTGTATGTTAATTTTTTGCTACTGTTTTGTCAGCTGTTCTTTGAGTTTAAATGTCTTTGCCATGTGCTAACTGAATATTATTTTTTAGAAGACTTTAAAATATTGGGGATCACGTTTGTTAATCTAGTTCACTTATAAATCACTTCATATGAGGCATCCCAAAACGATTGGAAGTTTAATCACATATATAAAACAGTTACTTATATCAAAACAGTTAAAACTGCATATATAAAAAGATTAAAAGTATATATATAAACACATACATAAATTCAAGTCAAATTCAAGACAGTTGTCAACTGGGCTTAAGCTTTTAGAAGGCTTGTTGAAAGACATGGTTGTAGCTTAAATCTCTTGTTTTATTTATACAATTTATGTTGCACTTAATGTGGTAGAATGTCTAGGCAGGTTGCATGAAATGTACCAAATCCAAATAATAAATAAACACCGGGGCAGAGGCAGTATCGGACAATGTCATGTAAGACTACAGCCATATTTGGTAAATATCAAGTAAGAACTGGGGAGGACTATGTAATAGTAATGATATAAATAAAACAGTGGTCTAGGAAAAGAGAATGCAGTGCTATCCCAACAGCCACTGAAGAAGGGCTGGAATTCTGTGGTGTGATAAGTAAGTTATATTAGTTCATCTTGGCAGAGCAAAAATGTCTTGATTTTAAAGTCCATTGCTGCTCACACTATGACACAGGTCAGCAGACTCTCATCCTGATGACGAGGGACTTTGAACCTATTACAGAAAGCCAAATCCACCAAGATGACTTTGGAGAAGGTGAGTTGGTGCTGCAGATATGGGATGCTCAAAAAATGCACGGCGTCAGTTTTAAAAATTGAATGAAATGCATAGGCAGAACCAAATGAAAACTGAAATTACCGCACCAGAAAACTGGATCCAGCTGCTCATTTGGGCTGCTACAAGGTTGGAAGGGACTTGGGAAGACACCTAGTTCAACCCCTGTTCAGTGCAGACTCTACAATGCAGGATGTGGGGAACCTCAGGCCTGAGGGCTACATGTGGCCCTCCAGATAACTATTTAGCCTTCAGCAGCCCTGCTCCATTTTCTTTTTGTGTGTTTATTTTTGCCTGGCTGGAATGTGTCCCCGAAATGTGATAAATCCTTTTAGCCTATCTGTGGATGGAGAGGTGTAGCCCCCTGTAAGAGCAGATATAATAGAGAGTGATATTACATTTATGTGTGAATCAAGACTTCATAAACTCTAAGGCAGGCATCCCCAAACTTCGACCCTCCAGATGTTTTGGACTACAATTCCCATCTTCCCCGACCACTGGTCCTGTTAGCTAGGGATCATGGGAGTTGTAGGCCAAAACATCTGGAGGGCCGCAGTTTGGGGATGCCTGCTCTAAGGTCAACTGCTGGTCTCCAGCGATGAAGCTGATATCAAGTGGTTGGCATGGTGACTTGTAAAGCTTGCAAAAGATTTTGAGAACGAGAATGAAGTCTTGTGATGTTTGATGGGGTGGGCAATACATTTTTGTCAGATTGTTAAAATGTCACACCACAAATGCTGCTAATTGTTTACTTCTAGGAAAGTTTATTACTGTTGGTTGGGGTAAAAAGGAAACCCAATTTCACGGATCGGAAGGCAAGAAGGCAGCTCGCACCAAGCCAGTGGTACTGTATTCATTATAAATATTGGTTATGTATGTACACAAATTGTTATTATTATTATTATTATTATTATTATTATTAATTTGTATCCCGCCCTCCCCGGCCAAGGCTGGGCTCAGAGCAGCTAACATCATAAAGACAACACAATATGCATAAAAACAGACATCAATTAATCAAAATACATCTTAAAATTAATTCAGACAAGTTAAAATCTGGGCAGGTGGCAATTATCAGGTTGGAATTGAGAGTGGTTAATACTTACCAGGACCAACTGTTTCCACTGATCATACAAGGACCTGTGAGTGGTTTGGGGGCCTCCTTCGGGGTTGTTTTAGACAAAGGAAAGTCAAACTGCATCCTGCCCAAAGGCCAGGATAAAAAGTATACAATGGCAAAATGATGGATATAAGAAAGGCACCCCCCCAATTGAATTGTTCTTACTGGAATACCTGCATTAAATGAGATCACAGAGCTAGTGTGGTGTAGTGGTTAGAGCGTTGGATTGAGGTGATCCAGTTTGAAATGTCCACTCGGTTGTGAAGGTCTCTAAGCCTATTCACACACTGAATTGAAGAAAAGGCCCAGTTTGTATATCCCATAGTTATTTGTTTACTCTGAACATGAGGATGGAACGACAAATCACAGTTCCTAAATTAGTGATATGTTCATACTGGGGATTTTGGTTTGGTTTGGTCTAACAAGCCATGATTGCTCAGCAAAGAATGGTTTCATATCGTGGTTTGATTGGGGTTGAAGCAAACAGCAGCTTGTAAAGCCAGAGCGTCTGGTTTGTTGTTGTTGTTCACTATGGTTTACTGTGTCATGCGATTGCAGCCAATCAGAACAGGCCCTCGGTTTTTCAGTCTCATCTGTGGGAAAACTAAGCTAGCAACCAAGGACCGGGGTGGGGTGGGGCGGTGACTAGGAGTAAATGGCACACAGCCACCCGCCTCTTGCATCTCGGTTAACAGGAAGTGCATCATCATTTATTTCCCCAGGAAGTGCTGCCTGCTCTGCCATGGGATGACCGTAGACCTCGAATCACCTGGAGGGGAGATGGACAGTACTTTGCAGTGAGTGCTGTTTGCCCAGAGACAGGTTGGTATAAGTTCAAAACAATAAAATGTTGTTGTTTTTTTGCTTTAAGAAAACCCGCGACACCTGCTTGAATAAGGTATTAAAAATCATATTTTAAAAAGTAAGAATACTCTATCATTATCACTGTTATTTACATACATTGTTAAGGTACAGTGGTACCTCGGTTTAAGTACACAATTGGTTCCGGAAGTCTGTATTTAACCTGAAATGTACTTAACCTGAAGCGAACTTCCCCATTGAAAGTAATGGAAAGTGGATTAATCCGTTCCAGACGGTCCGTGGAGTACTTAAACTGAAGCGTACTTAACCCGAAGTGAACTTTCCCATTGAAAGTAATGGAAAGTAGATTAATGCGTTCCAGACGGGTCCGTGGAGTACTTGAAAGTACTCAAACCGAAGTGTACTTAAACCGAGGTATGACTGTATTTCTCATGGCTCTGTTCACATATCTCTTTAATATCTCCTTCAGAGATGGAACTCCAAGAAGACATAGTTAAGGAAACGCAAAAGCTATTCAGTGGTATCCTTGAGTGCATCATTTTTATTTTCTCTCATGGCTGCAGCGTTGCAGTTGGGATAATGGGTAGATAAACGCCCATAAATACGGACAACATGGGTGCAGAGGACATACATGTATATTGCATGCAAACACACCTGTAGTGTCCCTGCGCATGGGCTCACACATAATGTGTACGGTCATAATGATAGGCCAGGCCTCCTCAAACCTGGCCCTCCAGATGTTTTTGGCCTACAACTCCCATGATCTCTAGCTAGCAGGACCAGTGGTTAGGGATGATGGGAATTGTAGTCTCAAAACATCTGGAGGGCCGAGTTTGAGGAAGCCTGTGATAGGTGTTGCACCAGTTTCCTTAAAAACAGGAAAGTCTCCATCAGATGGGCTGTGAGCAATGAATGCATAGCTGCTCAAGATGTAATATTAACCTTTATTGTATGATAAGGCTCCCTGGGAGACTTGATGGGTGAATCATAGTCTGCAGGTCCTGAAGCTTGGAAAACAATTCTAATGAGTACTGTGTGCATGTTTCTCTCCCCCCGCCCCCGGCCCCTCTGGAAATGCAGGTGCTCGGAAAGTCAGAGTGTGGAGCAGAGAGCTTGTTCTGCAGACGACAAGTGAGCCCGTCCCAGGGTTAGAACAAGCACTGGCCTGGAAGTGAGTAGGGAAGAGTTGTGTTTTGTGGTGTGTAATGAGTTTGCGATGTTTTTTACATATGCCCATTGAAACTTCACCAACCATGGATTTTAAAGGTGGTGACTTCACTGATGAAACCCACTTCAGCCCCATCTGCACTATACATTTAAAGCAGTATTATACCACTTTAAACAGTCGTGGCTTTCCCCAAAGGATCCTGGGAAATGTAGTTTGTAAGTTTGTGAAGTTTGATTTAGTAGCAGTGCCATTAATTAAAGCAGGATTCCTCAAACTCGGCCCTTCAGATGTTTTGAGGCTACAATTCCCATCATCCTGCTAGCTAGGGATCATGGGAGTTGTAGGCCAAAAACATCTGGAGGGCCGAGTTTGAGGAAGCCTGAATTAAAGGCTGGAAGAGATGGAGGGAAATAGGGAAAGAAGTGAGAATTTCAGTGGTGGGTGGGAACGCTTTTGTTTGGATCCCAGACATCAGGACATTGAGGAACAATGAAGGGGTAGGCCTCGTATATAAATTTCTCAGAGGCCAAGGTTTTAGACCTGGTGCTCAGGATTTGCTGTTGTTGAGTTCCCAGATCTACGAGAAATGGTAGCCCTGTTCTCTGACTCTAGCGATGCCAGTTTGTATGTATATATTTGTAGTATTGGCTTTCACCCTCCCCCCTGGAAAAATTCCTGCGGGTGGTTGTAGATGGGGGCTGTGCTGGAGGGGAATGATTTGTTCTCAATGGTGACCATTTTGTTCTGAGGGACTAGAACACAAAGGAGGAACCACCTTCAGAAGCTCTCTGCAATATATATAGGGTCTCCCTTCTCCACCTTCCACCTTTCCTTATGACAGATGTTCCACTACTTCATCTTTTTTTAAAAGAATAAAAATGTATGTTTGAAGAATTGTCCGAAACATTGTTGTCCTAACTTACTCTTTTGTTTTATTTGTCGAGACCCTCTGGAAGCTTAATTGCATCCACACAAGATAAAGCCAACAAACATGACGTTGTGTTCTTTGAAAAAAACGGACTTCTTCATGGTGAATTAACACTTCCCTTCCAGAAAGGCCAAGTCAAGGTAGGATGACCCTCTTTCTGAAGGGATTGTAAACTGAATACAGTGGTACCTCGTTTTTCGAACCTTCCGTAGTCGAACATTTCGGAATGCTGAAAACCCAGAATAAAGGCCTTAGTTTTCGAACGCGCCTCGGAAGTCGAACAGGAAACGCGGCTTCCATTTGAGTTTTCCGTATCGAGGCTTCCGCTTTCAGTTTTCGGTTTTTGAATGTTTCAGAACTCAAACGGACTTCCGGAATGGATTACGTTTGAAAACTGAGGTACCACTGTAGTAGTCCCTTAACTGAATCTGAAGATTTCTTGGCCTCCCCTTGTTTGGAGGGATTTAGCATTCTTTAGAAATCGTCGTTTTAAATTGTGAAGGAGATGTTACTCAACTGAAGGCAAATAAATTCTGTTGGAAATGGCCCCCGGCTTCATACAACACCCCGATCCATGTTGCTTTAGGTAAACGAGCTACTCTGGAATTCGGACTCCATGATATTAGCAGTATGGTTGGAAGAACTGAAAATGGAAGATACCGCTCAACCAAAGACATATGGTAAGAACATAGCATCATCATCTGACTCTTGGTGTACCACAGCTTCTCAGACTGGCTCACAGGTCTGGTGTGGCCTCCATCAAGTACCCTGGTGCATGGCCTTCTGCTTGCATTGGTATGCTTCCAGTCGTGTGGAGGATTAAACTGCAGAAACATGCAACAATATGTGTGATGGCTGCCATTAAGGAGATACATTTTAAACTCTCAGGACACAGAGAGAGAAAGAGAGAGAGCACTAGAGAGACTTTTCATGCAACCCAAATCATATAGGGTAGAGGTCAGTAATGGGAGGCACCTAGGCCAATCCTGACCCCCCCCCCCTTATGGGTGTTGGCATCCTGCTTGCCAGCCTCCAGGCGAAAGAGATGTGGAGAAAGTGGGAAGGACAGAACTACCTAAATTGTATAGAAATTTATTTATGTCTGCTGCTACAGCACCAAGAAGGTTACTTGTCCAAAAGTGGAAAGAAGCAGAAGTCCCAGCAAAGGAAGAGTGCATACAAAAACTTATGGGATATGCAGAAATGGCAAAACTTACCGGAAGAATAAGAAATCAAGATAACAATTATAAAAGAATGGAAATGGTTCATTGAATGTTTACAGATAAATTGTAAACAGATGAAAACATTAGCAGGATTACAGGTGAAACTCAGAAAATTAGAACATCGTCGAAAAGTGCATTTATTTCAGTAATGCAACTTATTATTTATTATTTTTCTTTTAATTTTTACAAATGCTTTCTTTTGGAAATTCCACAGTAATAAAACAAATAGTTACAATAATACAAAAATAAACATCGCTATTACATTTCAATAATTACATTCCATTTATGATTGACCCACCTAACGACAAATAATTACAATTACAACAAATAAAGGCTTGACATATCTTGCTTTGCATGTCATGCATCTATCTCATATATTGGTTTCACCTTTTAAGTTGCGTTACTGAAATAAATGCACTTTTCGACGATATTCTAATTTTCCAAGTTTCACCTGTATTGTAATAACCTACAGTTTTATGAGTATACATTGACAGTAGATAATTACCGTAAATGAGCAAGTTAAATGAATGTGGATATGCAGAAGATATTAAAAAATAAATTTAAGGAACTGCAGAAAGGGGGGGAGAGGAAGTCAAAATTTGAAATGTTAAATTGATTGTAAAACTAATGAAATGTATACATTTAAAAAGTATAAATAAATTTTAAAAAAGAGATGCAGAGAAAGAGGCATCTGTGGCAAAAGAACGTGGCGACTACCACCACTTGGGAAACATTCGTTTTCAAACTAAGCTGAATGCTACACAACTGGGCAGCGAAGAGATTCTAATATCTCAAAGGCTAGAGAGATTCAGAGTTGGGGGGGGGGAGTGTCTGTTCTGCTAAACGTTGGGGTGTGTCTAATGTACAGTCCTGCGTTCTGTGTGTTCTGTTTGCAGTTCAGCTTTGGACAACGGGAAACTACCACTGGTACCTGAAGCAAAGTCTGCATTTTGATAGCTCAGAAGGCAGCCAGTCCATTGTGTCCCTGGCATGGGACCAAGAGATGCCGTACCGACTCCACATCCTCTGCCAGCAGTGGCTTTACCTCTGCTATGATTGGCAGTGGTGTACGGACCGCAGCAGCGGTGAAGGAGCAAGCGACTTGGCTAGCGTGGCAGTCATTGATGGAGGTACGTTTCTACTGAGCGAGATGGTTGTGGGGGTTTTTTAAGGTGGACTGCGCCTGCTGAGAAGTCCGCGCAAACTCTAAATCTGAATTTATTCCCTTATCTCCCCGACTCCACACAGCATTTCACAAGATGGAGAAGATGCTCTGTCAGGTTAACAGCAGCCAAGGTGGCCCTGTGCAGGGCTCCTCCCCATAGCTAGTAGAAGCAGAATGATGCAAAATAGGCAAATACATAGAAATTTGCTTAATTTTGCATAATATAAACAGGTCATGAAATTTGGTTTTTTGTCGATGCAGAACAATTATTTTAACTGTGGAGTGTACATAGCCCTGATTAAGGGTTTGTTAACATGAGGGAAGGGCCATTTTGAAGGAACCTAGAAATCCTCCAGAGAAACTCAGTCGAAACTGACAAAACATCTATAAAGATACAGTGGTACCTCGACAACCGAAAGACTTGACTTCCGAAGGTTTCGACTTCCGAAGTTGACAACCCCAAAGTCTTTTCGCCGCGTGCGCCTTGCGTGCGCGTTCTGCGCAGAAGTGGCGTGTGCAGTCGGCGCATGTGCAGAACGGGCGCTTCGACAACCGAAGACTTCAACTTACGAAGACAGCCGCGGAACGGATCGTCTCCGTAAGTCGAGGTACCACTGTAGAAAAAATACAATTCTCTTCCTCATCTCCTGTGCATGATGAGTATATGTCTTAATATTTATAAATAACTTTCTATGTGTTCAAGGCCCTTCACATGTCATAGAGTGTTTCAGTAATCTTTACAACAATCCTGTAAGGAAGTTCGGTATTGTTATTGACCTGCCCTGTAAGGTGCCTTGGTATTACGATCAGCAGATGGGGATGAGGCTCTAGGAATATAATGGCTTATTCAAATCTACCTGGTGAGCTCAGATTAGAGGCAGGATTCGAACCTGTGACCTGTTTGTTCATACTCTTAGCTCATGTGATTGCTCTATACTTAACGATCGGCCGCTGGAAAAAGTGATCAGACTCCAGTAAAAAGCATTAGATTTTAATATGAAAAAATCTGTGATGATGGCTGTATGTTGATCCAGGCCTTTGCTGCTATGCCCATTTTATTAAATAAATTTTTATTCAATTTCCAATTTATCCAATTAAAATAATAAAAAAAACATTCTTTTATACACAACATTATAAATTTTCATCTAACATTTTGCTCTGCCGAGCTACGACTTCCCCCCCTCCCTTCATGCGGGTTTCTTGTTTACTACATGCCGCTATGCCCATTAAAGCAATTTCCCCCTCTCCTCTTTCTGTATAAAGACAAGGTTCTGTTGACAGCCTTCCGTCACGCTGTGGCCCCTCCACCTCTTTGTACATATCAGCTCCAGCTCCCCTGTTCTGTCAATCAAGTTGCCTTCCTTATGGAACCTTCTAGAAGTGGGGATCTTGCTGTCTTGGATGCTAGCAACAGGATTTCCATTTATAGAGCAGGTAGGTACACCCATGGCTTCACCAAAAGCATGGCTTCAACTCCTTGCATTATAAAAGGCCAGGTGGGGATGGTGGCTTTCAATCTGCTTTTAATTTAAAACAGAACAGAGGGAACTTCTCAGGCCGATGCTGAAAGCAAGTCTATCGCCTATTCTCTTTGTTGCCTTTTGACAGATGGCCAGGCAGACGCAGACTCCACAGTTAAAACTGGTGCAGTTGGTGGAAGTAGGTGCAAAGTTGCATTCCCTCGGCTGGAAAAGTCATACAGGTACCGGGACTTGAACTTGGTGCAGATTATTTGTTCCTGAAGGAATGTGAAACCAATACATATAACTACAGTCATACCTCGGTTTTCAGACAGAATGCTTTCTGGAAGTCCGTTCGGCTTGCGAAACGTTCGGAAACCAAGGTGCAGCTTCCGACTGGCTGCAGGAATGCCCTGCAGCCAATCGGAAGCCGTACCAGATGTAGAAAACCAAGGTACGACTGTATTGGCTACTGACTGGGTGAGCTTTGGTGACTAAGGTAAGTCTTCCCTTGACTTTTTGTATTGTTTTCATAGGCATCCTTTAGAGAAGACAGGGAGGTTGCATTCACCTCTTCCCAGTGTCTCATTCCACATACAGTTATTCCTCAAGCTCTTTGCTTTCTTTCTTTTTTTGCTAACTCACTGGTTCTTCACATTATGAGCCAGTTTGACCATAACAACCCCAGCTTCATAAATCATGAACATTAGGATTGCATGCTTCTCTTCCCTTTGTTCCAGTACTTCGAAGCTGGCCAAACAAGCTATAGTTTCCTTTTAGCGTATGGAACAGAAAAACTATAGGTTCATGTCTGTCTACTATCCAGCATTGTAAACCACTGTAAACCTAGGCATGCACTTGAATACTAGTAACGTATAAAAAAGTAGCCCTCAAACCTGATTCCCACCAGCAGATCAGCCGTTGATTTCTCAACAAACAATTAGTTGCCTGCTTGGTGGCTGGTAAAGTAAACATGTATTCAGTTTTAAAGCACAGTAAATGAAGTAAGGAGATGGAGTCGGTCCTGTATACCTGAAGGAGCGTCTCCACCCCCACCATTCAGCCCAGACACTGAGATCCAGCACCGAGGGCCTTCTGGCGGTTCCCTCATTGCGAGAAGTGAGGTTACAGGGAACCAGACAGAGGGCCTTCTCGGTAGTGGCACTCGCCCTGTGGAACGCCCTCCCAGCAGATGTCAAGGCAATAAACAACTATTTTACATTTAGAAGACAACTGAAGGTGGCCCTGTTTAGGGAAGTTTTTAATGTTTGATGCTATACTGTTTTTAATATTCGGTTGGAAGCCGCCCAGATTGGCTGGGGAAACCCAGCCAGATGGACGGGGTATAAATATATTATTATTATTATTATTATTATTATTATTATTATTATTATTATTATTGATGATACACACGTGAATCAGCCCTTAGCTCTCCAAAGCCAACTTGGGATGCACATACGCAACAAAAGTGTTTGCAGAATCCATAGATACCGTGTTTCCCCCTTTTTAAGACACCGTCTTATAACCTTTTTCCCTCAAAAAACCACACGGTGGCTTATTTTCAGGGGGTGTCTTTTTTTCTTTTCTTTTTTAAAAATGCCGGTACAACTGGGTCCCACTGGCTCAGGATGCTCGGCGCTCTCTTCCACGCGCATTATCAGCACCACACTCTAGCCAACTGAGCTATCCAGGTTTTACAACATAATCCTGTAACATAATGCACAACATGATGTACATAACATCCATTAAATGAAACAAGAAAATAAGGTGATTATTTAAATACAATACATAATACACAGCAAGCAATGGCAGCAATTGAAACTGGGATTTTTTTTAAAAAAATTATTCTTTTGTCATGCTACGTGTGTCCTCTACCATTATTGCTGTCAACCAGGCTGGCAGCAGCTCTCCAGGATTTCAAACTTGGGGGTACCTGGCGGTTAAACCTGGGATCCTTATGCATTCTCTCCCTTTCCCCTCCTACCCATCCTGAGTCAAGGGCTCTCCTTCCTTGGAGGCTTTTAAGCAGAGGCTGGATGGCCACCTGCCATGTATGACCTAGCTGAGATTTTTGCATTGTAGGGGGTTGGACTAGATGACCCCCGAGGGTCCCTTCTAACTCTACAATTCTACCGATTCAACAAAGGGCATAATTATCACCATCACCAAACTGGTCCAAGCAACTAAGGAGAACGTCTTGCATACACCCCTGTCCTTTTGATTGGCAGCTAAGCTTCGCCTGGCCGGCTTCCGAGTTGCAGCACCCGATTCTGCAAAGCTCGCCGCGCTGATGGGAGGACGCCCGCCTGCCTGCCGCGCAAGAAGTTAGGCAGAGCCGCACAAGCTGCACAAACTCTGCAAAGAGGCGGGGGCGGGGGCAGTCCTGCCGAACGGGTTGAGTAACCCCGCCGGCGGGATACGGAGATGGCGTAAGGGAGCTGCCCGCTTCTGAGACGGCCTTTCGAGAGCCTCGCTCGGGCGGCAGAGAGGCGCTCCAGGGCCGGCGGCTCTCCTCGGGGACGGGAAGAGCCGCATTTCCTGAGGGGAGCAGCCTGCGGGCTGGGCTCTGGGGAGGGGTGGGAAGGTGCTTGGCCCCTGCTGCCCCCTCAGCTGTGAGGTAAACCTGCAACGAGCCCACACTTTTCTCTTCACAAGCAACGAGCCTCTCTCTCTTTCCTCCTGACGCTCGTGCCCTTGGTGCTCCGTGCGGCGCTGCTTCGCGCTTTGTTAGCGCTGCAGCTGCCGCCGCTTCCGGACAATGACCCGACCTGGCAGGCTTCTTCCTCCTGCCACGGCCGGCATTGCAGGAGCTGGGTCCTGCTAGCTTGTGCCCTCGGTGCTCCGTGCGGCACTGCTGCACGCTTTATCGGCATTGCCGCCGCCGCTTCCGGGCACCGACCCGACCCGGCAGGCTTCCTCCTCCTGTTACAGCCAGCGTGCTGGGTCCCGCTAGCTGGTTGGGGCGCTCAGTGGTCTTGCTCCGCACATCGCGGAAGTATGGCTTATTTTCGGGGTATGTCTTACATTTCTCAAATGATTAAAAACCCTGCCATGGCTTACTTTTTGACTACGTATTAAAAAAGGGGAAACACGGTAACCCTCTTCCTCTGCTTGCCTTCTGACTTGCCAGAACTGGTTACCTCGGGCTAATAGGCGATTCCTCCAAATAATACTGAGAATAATATTGTCCATTCTCTATGTCGTGTCGCCTGGATGTATTTAAAAAAGGGGTTGAATTGTGCAGAGGTGGGGATGGTTACCGGTAATGCTCCTAATTAATGAAGTACCAAACAATTCCGTCTCTATCTTCTTTTTGAAAACTGTCACAGATTTGACCTTGGCGACAACAGAGACGGTAAAAATCCGCTTTGGCTTCGCCTTGTCACCTGGTTGCAAGATGACCTGTTCCTGGCTGCCAGCCAGGGGTACCTCCCAGCTCACACCTCCATTCACCATCTGAATCTGTCTTCGTCGGCTGAGGAGGGAAGCATTGATATCAGGTATTGAACAGGGTATTATGTGTGCTGTGTTAATTTCAGAAATTCCTTTGCTTGGTTCCAGAATGCTAAGGCAGGGCTTCCTCCTTTGTGCCCTTTTGGGTCTGACTGGCTGGTTCAGCTATTGCAGAGGCTTTGGCTTTTTAAACCCCAGTAACTTGGAAAGCCAATTATTGTGTTATTTTCTTGTTCTCCCAGTCACCCATCTGTGTGTTCTGATGCCTAGAAAGAGCAATATTGCAGCCGTACAACCAGTTAAGATGCATTGTTAGTGGGTGTTCGAAAACCCTGGGAGTAAGAGTCCTTGTGAGATTGTTCATTGTGCTTGCTGCCTTTCTTGACCATGGTATATATTTCTTGGCGTGTGTGTGTGTATACACATATACAGTGGAACCTCGGTTTATGAACACCTCGGTTTACGAGTTTTCGGTTTACGAACGCCGCGGACCCATCTGGAACGGATTAATTCACTTTCCATTACTTTCAATGGGAAGGTTCGCTTCAGTTTATGAACAGACTTCCGGAACCAATTACACCCATGCTTCGGGTTAAGTACGCTTCAGGTTGAGAACTCCATGGACCCGTCTGAAATGGATTAATCCACTTTCCATTACTTTCAATGGGAAAGTTCGCTTCAGTTTATGAACGCTTCAGTTTATGAACAGACCTCCGGAACCAATTGTGTTCATAAACCGAGGTACCACTGTATATATTGCTCTGTCAAATAGGTTAGACAGAAAAATTGTCACTTACCCAAGGTCACCCTATGTGGTTTGTGGCTAAACCAGGCTCGTCCTTATCTAAATCCATCACTTATCCACTGTGCCACACCAGTTCCACAAACATGTACACTGAAACCTTGACGCATCTGATGCATTTTAGCCATCTATGTTAAAATGGCGCTGAAGGCTAGAGACTGGGATTGTCTTAGGGGTTTTGCAGACTTTGCTAGTTAAATTATAGAAATCCCCATTGAAATATGGTTAAATAATATTTGGAATGTGGCCCTATCAGAATGCCTTACTCAGGGTAATTAAAGGCACTTCAAGGATAGACACTTTTGATGAGACTTGGCTTCCTTTCTTTTCCTTTATACATGAGACAGAATGCACCTTTATTCCACCCACAACACAAGAATCTCTGGGGAGAGGATACTTGAATAGATAGCACATAAATGAACACATTGCTTGTGCACTGTGTACTGCAGATGAAACTTAATAAGAATGTACCACTGGACGAGTTACTGTTGTTCCTGTATTTACATGAAAACCAATAAAAATTATTGGGGAGGGCGGGAATTATTGCTTTGTTAGGGATCACTTTGAAGGAATAGTTCAGAGTGTGGTTTGGGTTTCCGAAACCTGCAATCCCCTTCTTGTCTTCCTTAGTCATTTATGCAAAAATGACTGGTCTCAGGTTGAGCATAGCACAGTCAGCTTCCTCCCTTTTGTGCACCTTTCGTAGCTCACCCGTGACTGTGGATGGCGATGTCATCAGCCTGTGTTGCAACCTGAAGACCAAAGCTGTGGCTCTGCAACTTTCTGATGGACAAATAATGAAGTACCTCTGGGGTATGTATGGTCACTGGTATTCCCTTCTCCGGTTGGCTGGTCTTGGAAGTCTTGACATGGGAAGGGAAGGGGTGTAGCACATGTTTTGACCGCACGGTGGCCCAGGCTCCATCTCCAGTTAAAAGGACCTGTGATTCAAATGGCTGGGAAAGACCCCTGCTTGAGACTTTGCAGGGCAGCAGCTTGCAACCAGAGCTGGCAGTACATGACTAGATGGGCCAGTGTCCTGTCTTCATATAAGTCAGCTTCGTAGGCTCAAATGTCACAAAAATCCATAAGCTGATTTTTTGCCTTGTCTAGCCTCTAGCGCAGGCACCCCCAAACTGCGGCCCTCCAGATGTTTTGGCCTACAACTCCCATGATCCCTAGCTAACAGGACCAGTGGTCAGGGATGATGGGAATTGTAGTCCAAAACATCTGGAGGGCCGAAGTTTGGGGATGCCTGCTCTAGCGCATTTAATGTTTTCATCTCCTAGAGGGTGCCGTGAACCATGCACTGTGTGTGAATGATGTATTCAGTTGTGTGCAGGTGTCTGCTTTCTAGAAGAGCCTTCCCTAACCTGGTGCCTGCCAAATCAGTGACACGAGTAGTGCTGTGGTCTAAACCACTAAGCCTCTTGGGCTTGCCGATCAGAAGGTTGGCTGTTTGAAGCCCTGCGACGGGGTGAGCTCCCGTTCTGTCCCAGCTCCTGCCAACCTAGCAATTCGAAAGCACGCCAGTGCAAGTAGATAAATAGGTACCTCTGTGGCGGGAAGGTAAACGACGTTTCCGTGCGCTCTAGTTTCCGTCATGGTGTCCTGTTGCCCCAGAAGTGGTTTAGTCTTGCTGGCCACATGACCTGGAAAGCTGTCTGTGGACAAACGCTGGCTCCCTCGGCCTGAAAGCGGGATGAGCGCCACAACCCCATAGTCGCCTTTGACTGGACTTAACCGTCCAGGGGTCCTTTACCTTTTACATTTTTTTGCCTGCCAAATGTATTGAGCCACAACTCCCATCAGCTCAACCAGCGTGGCCAATGGCTAGGGATATGATGGAAGTTGTAATCCAGAAAACACCTGGAAGGGCACCAGATAGGGGAAGTCTGTTATATAACGTCACCAGACCTTTCAGAGCATGGGTGAGAGAAAGCATGAGAATGAGAGAATGCAAAGCTGAATGGTGTGTTCCTGGGCTCAACTTTTCTAGAGGACCTTCTCCCATCGCTCTTCAGGCAGCCCCACTGTTCTTGGCTCTGGGGCATTCCCTAATCTAGTGGTGTGAGGGATGCCACCCAGGTTGCAAGCTTGGCCTGTTCAGCATCATTCCAAGATGTTGAACCTTAGTAGATCATCCTGCATTCGGTAAAATAAATAGTCTTGGCTTTATCACATAGACCTTCTGTGTCTTTCCCCTCCCACTTCAGGAGCTGAAACACCAGTTGTCACCCCTTGGCTGAACAGCAGCGGTTTAGCTGTCCAGTTTCCCTCTCCGTGTATGCAGACTGCACTGGCTGTGGTTGGTGGTGAAGTAAGTAAAGAATAAGTGTGACGTCTAGGACCACTGAGCACTTGGTTGTGACCTTACTCAGTGGTTCTCAAGCTTTTTTCTCTGAGCCACACTTTCAGAATAAAAAGTTGCTTGCGTGGCACCGAACTTTTTATTGATAAGGAATACATTTGAAACCGAAAAGAAACTGCTTAGCAGCTGATAAGAAATACATTGGGAAACTTTGGAAAACAAAAAGAAACAATGCCTAGCAGTGTCTGTGAAAGACTTTCCCCTTTCATCAAGTATAGTACTTGCGGTTTTTAATACATTGCTCTTAGTAATGCTGCTTATATTTTTTCTACTATGATTCTTGTACTTGAGTTATTGTTGTTTTAGAATATGCTGTTTCAATTTATTTTGTAAATCACCCTTGAATTCAATAATGAAGGATGGGGTGTGTGTGTGTGTGTGTGTGTGTGTGTGTGTGTGTGTGTAACAAATAAAATAAATATTCCAGCAGTAATAAGGGTGAAGTTTCAGGTCCCTGCATAGTTCTTCCCATCTCTATAATGAGCGGAAGCCGAATAAATTATCCAAAATAATTTTGAATTTTATACCTATTTGTTTCATTCAGATGATTTTGACAAGTCTAGATTTTAGGTGGTTTGTTTGTTGTTGTTTATTTCGTTAACAGGCTTTGGATTCAGTCGGCGCCTGGTTTTGATTCTCGGTACTGAATTCATAGGTTTCCAATCTATGGCAGGTTTGCTTTCTAACCCTGTGCTGTGCTCTGCCTTTTGTCTCCTCAGGAAACCATCTTTGGTCTGACTGACAGATGCCGCTTTTTTATTAATGACGTTGAGGTACCAACTCCTCTTACAGCTCTCGCTCGTTTGTTGCCCCTCTGCCATAGGAAGCTCCTTTGTACTGAGTCAGTCCCTTGGTCCGTGTAGCTCAGCCCTGTCAGCATTGACCAGCAGTGGCACTCCTGGGTTTCAGGCAATGTCAGGCATTGAGCCTGGGCCCTTCTGCCTGCAGAGCATAGGCTGTGCCACTGAGCTTCAGCCCTTCCCCAACATGGGCAATTCTGGGCTGCATCAATAGGAGTATAGCATCTAGATCTAGGGAAGTAATAGTACCACTGTATTCTGCTCTGGTCAGACCTCACCTGGGGTACTGTGTCCAGTTCTGGGCACCACAGTTCAAGAAGGATACTGACAAGCTGGAACGTGTCCAGAGGAGGGCAACCAAAATGGCCTTAGGCCTGGAAACAATGCCTTATGAGGAACGGCTTAGGGAGCTGGGTATGTTTAGCCTGGAGAAGAGAAGGTTAAGGGGTAATATGATAGCCATGTTCAAATATATAAAAGGATGTCATATAGAGGAGGGAGAAAGGTTGTTTTCTGCTGCTCCAGAGAAGCGGACACAGAGCAATGGATTCAAACTTCAAGAAAGAAGATTCCACCTAAACATTAGGAAGAACTTCCTGACAGTAAGAGCTGTTCAGCAGTGGAATTTGCTGCCAAGGAGTGTGGTGGAGTCTCCTTCTTTGGAGGTCTTTAAGCGGAGGCTTGACGGCCATATGTCAGGAATGCTTTGATGGTGTTTTCCTGCTTGGCAGAGGGTTGGACTGGATGGCCCTTGTGGTCTCTTCCAATTCTATGATTCTATGATAATGTCCCCCATAATGACCTACTGAAGGGATTCTTCTCTGTTTCCCACAGGTTGCTTCAAACGTCACATCCTTTGCCATCCATGATGAGTTTCTGCTGTTGACAACACATGCTCATACCTGCCAGTGCCTGTCGCTGAGGAACACAACCTTGAAAGGTGAATTTCTCCAGCATGCCTAGCAATAAAGGGCGCCCTGGTCAGTTGATCCTTTCTTGGCCTTCCTCTTTTTTGATATGCTGCTGGCCCTTCCCTCAAATATGTAACATCCACCTATGGATGGATGTTTGCTTTCGATTCTTCAAAATAGCCACCAATGTTCCTACTTTTTATAGGAGCTCGCTTTCCCATGCTACAGCAGCACAGAGAGGATGAGCATAACATTGACCAGAGAAGGTTAAGGGGTGATATGATAGCCATATTCAAATATATAAAAGGATGTCATATAGAGGAGGGAGAAAGGTTGTTTTCTGCTGCTCCAGAGAAGCGGACATGGAGCAATGGATTCAAACTACAAGAAAGAAGATTCCACCTAAACATTAGGAAGAACTTCCTGACAGTAAGAGCTGTTCAGCAGTGGAATTTGCTGCCAAGGAGTGTGGTGGAGTCTCCTTCTTTGGAGGTCTTTAAGCAGAGACTCTTTGATTCTATGACCATACTTTATAAAGCTGTTAGCATTGCAAAGCCCCCCCCCTCTCTCTCACACACACACTGCAACACAACACACTCACTCACTCTCAAACAGCAAGCCTATGTCAAATGTGCAGAGTGGCAGAAATCCCTGTACTATTGTACTATTGGGACAGTTTCATTGGATAAAACCCAGCATATCTGCGTTTGGGGTTTATGCCTGGTGTCCTTTTTTATTAGGCACCTTTTCATTACTCACCAAAAAAAGTAAATAGTTATTCCTTTGGGATTGAGCTTTTATATTGACTGTGGCATCTTCAGCTTTGCAATCAGGTTTGGGCAACACATCTGTCCCCAATAGTGAGACACTACGCAAGGTTGAAAGAGGATCCCGGATAGTCACAATTGTGCCACAGGATACAAAGCTCATTTTGCAAGTGAGTGCTCTACATCTATGCTTATGGCTCAAAGCACCTTATTTGTTGCATGTGGTGGTGGTGGTGGGGAGAAATAATTGGGCTGCACAAATGGAATAATTATGCTATGTAGCTCTTGGCTGGAGTGTCTCATTCACAAATCAGGCTGGATAGATCATTATTTGAATGATTTCCCATAAAACAAACTAGCTTGCTGAGGAAGAGGTGAGGCTGGACCCTTCTTCCTCATGTGCCAGCATTATAGTATAAAAATGGGACGCGGCTGGCGCTGTGGTCTAAACAACTGAGCCTCTTGGGCTTGCCAATCAGAAGGTCGGCAGTTCGAATCCCCGCGACGGGGTGAGCGCCCGTTGCTCGGTCCCAGCTCCTGCCAACCTAGCAGTTTGAAAGCACGCCAGTGCAAGTAGATAAATAGGTACCACTCCGGCGGGAAGGTAAATGGAATTTCCATG
Source organism: Zootoca vivipara (assembly GCF_965207765.1). Classification (NCBI taxonomy): domain Eukaryota; kingdom Metazoa; phylum Chordata; class Lepidosauria; order Squamata; family Lacertidae; genus Zootoca; species Zootoca vivipara. The sequence goes on from NC_142598.1 coordinate 20,199,519, forward strand.
CAGTCTGGTTTCCATCACGGTGTCCCGTTGCTCCAGAAGTGGTTTAGTCATTCTGGCCACATGACCCGGAAAGCTGTCTGTGGACAAACGCTGGCTCCATCGGCCTGAAAGTGAGATGAGCGCCGCAACCCCATAATCGTCTTTGACTGGACTTAACCATCCAGGGGTTCTTTGCTTTTACCTTTATGGGAATAAAATTATGGGGCAGCGTTCACACATTTTGCACCCCCAACTTGTTTTTTAATGTCCCCATAACTCCGGCTATTTTGACACTTGCTAAAAAAAAAATCTTTCACCAAGCTTTCCTTGAATATGACCAGTTTTGCAATATCCATTTATTCGATTGCTGAAGGCTGTGTCAAGTGGCTGCAAAAGGGAAGGGTTCATGACTCCTCCCTCTGCTATTGGCAATAAATGATCGTGGTGTTAGCAGCAAGGGTGGTAAATTTATGTTGGGATCTTTCTGCAGATGCCGAGAGGAAACTTGGAAACTGTTCATCACCGTGCCCTTGTTTTGGCCCAAGTCCGCAAGTGGCTGGACTGGTGAGTCAAGTTGATGGGATGTTGGGAGCAATTTGGGACATGCTTCTTCCTCTTTCAAATGACTTATCATCATTCTGCCTGTCCTGCCAGCCTCCAGTTTAAAGAAGCCTTTGAATGCATGAGGAAGCTGCGAATCAATCTCAACCTCATTTATGACCACAATCCGAAGGCAAGTTTGAGTAAACCTGTTGTCAAAGTTGCTCAGAGTGCATCTGTTTGGGGAGAAGGCCCAAGTTGCATCTGTTTGGGGAGAAGCGAGTTGGTGGCTGTTAGCGCTGTCACCCAGCAAAAGAAATCTTAAGTGATTTACTCATACCATTGATCATTTTAAATTTGCACAAGTGTAAAAACAGTTGTTCTGTAACAATAGCAGACTTTCTCCATCGATAATGATAGGGGTGTTCCGTATCTCTTGACCCAAGTTTGGAGATCAGGAAATATGATTTCTGCTCCATGGCACACGGAAAGGTAGATAAGGTCTCCTCCAAATGCCATTCCTGATACCTACCCACGTTGAGTGAGGGTTTCCCAGGTTTAGCCATCATAAACCATTCAGACTGCTTTGTTAGATGGGCTGAGAAAGGCCATTTCAGCATGAAATTTGCTTTGGGTTTGTTCTTGCCTAATTAAAATTGGCCCGCAGATTTAAGAGGTTGATGTGAAGTTAACAGGTCTTGGTTTTGTTTCAGGTTTTCCTGGAAAATGTGGAAACATTTATAAAACAAATTGATTCAGTGAGTTTTATCAACTTGTTCCTCACAGAGCTGAAGTGAGTATTGCCTGGTTAATGTGCTTTGGTGTAAAGACCAAGAGGTTGACAGGGCCTTATACATGGGTGCTGTATTTGAAAATGCAAAATAGCTTTGAGAGGAGAAGCTGGAGAGAGGAGTGCTTAACCCTTTCCCCAGCTCTCATTTTTCCATTTCAGAAATGCCCCTCCAAAGTATTTTCTCTCCTGGAGCAGGAAAAAAAAAGTTTCTCTGAATTTTCCCCATCCTGAAGTTGTTCTGCTTTTTCAAAAGCAGGGCACTGTTACATGCATTGGCACAGCCTAAATCAACTTAGTGCTCTCCAGACGCTTTGAATTTCATGGGATTTGTATCCTAGAACATCTGGAGGGCAACAGGTTAGCAAAGGCAGCATTAGGGTGTAGCACACAGTTAGTTCATTTGATGTGTTTACATATATTTTTTGAGGACCGGTTGAGAGTCCTTTAAACATGTACAATCAGACGGCTGATTGAGAGGGAGGACTCTGCACAAAACAAATTCTGTATCAAGTAAAGGCAAATTTTGCAATCTGTACATCGTGCAGATTAAATTTGTTATATTTTCTTTATATTTTTGCACCATTGTCGTTGTTATTTTATGCAAAATGTATTCTGATTTGCCTGTATGGAGAAGGCAAGAGAAATTCCAACCTCAGTCACTGGAACGTTTCTGGTTTCTAAGACTTCATTATGCCATTCCCACATATTTTCAAGTATATTTTTGCAGACCTAAGGGCTAGAAATTTGTATGAAAAATAAAAACCAAAATACTGAGGACTTTAGGAAGCTAGATTTTGGGCTTTTGAGAAACACACAATCCTACCAATTTTGGGGGGTCAGTCTTGTTGCAGGATGTGTTTATCCTGTGTACATTTTTGTATTGTCGATGGCACTGAGACCTAGTTTCCTTTGTTTATGTGCTCCTTCCTAGAGAAGAAGACTACACAAAGACTATGTATCCGCCTCTAGAGCCTACCAGTGTCTGTGAGCTTCACGATTCTGATAGAAAAAAGGTTAACCTCATCTGTGATGCAATGAGAACAGCCATGGAGAACATCAGTACTACCAAGTATTCAACATATCATTCTAGAATATCTCTTTATATAGAAGCCATAGAACCCTGATAGAACTCTGATAGGAGTGCTGGGTCTATACAGAAAGGAAGGACCTTGACTTTTAATGACAGGACTACCAGATCACCAGTTCCGAGGAAGGAGGAAATATATTTTTCCCCATATCCACCAAAAATCCTCGGAGCTGGGGGTTCAGGGTATGTGGGAAGAGAGGAGAATGCAGCTTCCGGCTTAAGGAGTGGTGAGTGTTCCCTATCTCCTTTCTCAGGGTCTAGAGCAGGGTTTCCCAAACTTGGGTCCCCAGCTGTTGTTGGACTACAACTCCCATCATCCCAGTGGTCAGGGATGATGGGAATTGTAGTTCAAAAACACCTGGAGACCCAAGTTAGGGAAACCCTGGTCTAGAGACTGTGACTCCTTATGGTGTCGGTAAGCAGAGGCAGAATTCGCTCTCTCCATTTGCTCTTTTCATTCTAATCTACCTCAGTCATGGACAGAAGGAGTTGGTGAAATAATTTTCAACCCAGACTTCCTCTCTGTCCCTTTAAAACCAGCTTCTTTGCTAAAAAAAAAAGGGGGTGTGGGGCGTTATAGGAGCTGAAGAAAGGGCCTAGGCATCTAAATCTCTTCTCCACTTTAAGCAAAATATGGGAGAAATGAACAACTACCTAAAGTCCAGAGGTTTTAACTCCTGTCTTTCCCCCCTGTCCTCTGTAGATACTGTTTGTCCATACTGACCTCTCATGTGAAAAAGAGCCCTCCAGAACTGGAAACAGCTCTGCAGAGAATTCGTAAGCTTCGAGGTACATTATTAGGGTTGAATTGGTTGAACATATGTTATGGGGTTTAAAACGGGGGGAGTGGGGCCTCGTAAAGGCTGCTAAGCAGTATCTACATTCACCAGCGGATGTTTTGGCTCATTACTCACTCCTTTGGAGTTTCACCAAATGATGGACTCATGTTTCCAAGATTTTTTTTAAAGGAACAATGAGGGCAGGAAACTTGCTTATTGTGCATTAAAGCTCAGTTTCTCGTGCAATCAATCTGTGATGATAGTGCTTGCTTGTTAAACAAGTTCATACATTTCTGTGCAACATCTTCCTTAGACATCATCTGATTCAGCAGTCGCATTTTGAAAGTCTTTTTAATAATAATAATAATAATAATAATAATAATAATAATAATAATAATTTTAAACTGCAGAGCAAACTTCAATAACTGCTGGATCTGTGAGTGCAGAAGAAGCTCTCAAATACCTGCTGTACTTGGTAGATGTCAATGAGTTGTATGATCATTCTCTGGGGACATACGATTTCGATTTAGTCATCATGGTTGCTGAGAAGTCTCAGAAGGTAATTTTGTGTTTTGTTTTCCCATAGCCCATCTACTGCCCTGTCCTAGATGGTGGAACAAAAAAACATAAAAAGATCACTGCTTTATCAAAATGCACCCTCAAGGGGAGAGTCAGTGTGGTGTATGGTTAGAGCAATGGACCTAAGACCTGGGAGACCCAGGTTCGAATTCCCACTCTGTCCCAGTAACTGCCTCTCAGCCTAAGCCGTTGGAGAAAGAAGTGGGGTATATAAATGCAAAATATACTCCCAAGAATTGCTTCTGCCACCCAAGCTCCTCTGCTGTCAATGTACATTAAACCTTTTATAATAATAATAATAATAAAATAATAATAATAATAATAATAATAATAATAATAATAATAATAATTTATTATTGATACCCCGCCCATCTGGCTGGGTTTCCCCAGCCACTCTGGGCGGCTGCCAACAGAAAAATAAAAGAAAATAATCAATTAAACATTAAAAGCCTCCCTAAACAGGGCTGCCTTCAGATGTCTTCTAAATACCTGGTAGCTGTTTTTCTCTTTGACATCTGATTGGAGGGCATTCCACAGGGCGGGCGCCACCACCGAGAAGGCCCTCTGCCTGATTCCCTGCAACTTGGCTTCTCGCAACGAGGGAACCGTCAGAAGGCCCTCGGTACTGGACCTCAGTGTCCGGGCAGAACGATGGGGGTGGAGACGCTCCTTCAGGTATACTGGACCGAGGCCGTTTAGGGCTTTAAAGGTCAGCACCAACACTTTGAATTGTGCTTGGAAACGTACTGGGAGCCAATGTAGATCTTTCAAGACCAGTGTTATGTGGCCTCAGCGGCCGCTCCCAGTCACCAGTCTAGCTGCCGCATTCTGGATTAGTTGTAGTTTCCGGGTCACCTTCAAAGGTAGCCCCACGTAGAGCGCATTGCAGTACGACCGGAGCACATTCCTTCCACCAAAGAATTCTTGGCACTGTGATTTACCCATCACAGAGTTACAATTCCCAGCAGCACTTAACAAACTACAGTACCCAGAATTCTTTGAGGGAGGAAATGTGCTTAAAAAGGTATAGTGTATAAAAAGCCACAAGCATTCAGGGCTGTCCATTCTGTGCAGTTCCTACAGACCACACCTGTTTCTTAGTGCCAGTTATTCTTTGCCTTCATTATCCTTTGCCTCATTTTTCCACACTGCTGTTTAAATTGTCTGTGGCCTTTCCCCCAGCCTAGTGCCCTCCAGATGTTGCCGGACTGCAACTCCCATCATCCCCAACAATTGGCCGTGCTGGCAAAGGCTGATGGGAGCTAGAGTCCGGCAACATCTGGAGGGTTCGGGAAGGCTGGTCTGTGGCGACCCAAGTGGGGTGTCTTTGGAGAGTGTTCATGATGTTGCTTTGCCAGAAGTTCAGTCATGACATGAACAAAACCACCTGCGTCTTCTCAAGCAATTGAATAAAATGACAGTAGGAACAAAAGAGGCCGAGAATAGTGAGAGCCCCACCCCAAAAAAGAAGGGAAGGAAGAAAAAAAGGAGAGAACAATATTAATTAGAAAAAGTGAGTGAGTTTGCAACAAGAACACAAAATTTCTGAAAATAGAATGTGCCCTTTGACACAGCAACAAGGCAAATAGTTTCTGCTCAGATCTAGACTGCATTTGGGGGGGGGGCTGTTGAAGCTGCCGTTCTTTTGACAACTAGGCAACTGCAGCTCGTTCCTTTCAAAAATAATTATTTTTTAAAACCCTCTTTTTTTGGCAGGATCCTAAGGAATATCTCCCATTCTTAAACAAACTTAAGAAAATGGAAAACAATTACCAGCGATACTCTATAGATAAATATTTGAAGAGGTATTCAAAGGCTCTTCACCATCTCAGCAAATGTGGTAGGTACCCTGGCTGTGTGGTCTCTTGGGGGCAAAGATCCTTTTGCCGCATCTTATCTTTTCTGGTAAAAGGGTAAAGGTAAAGGGGACCCCTGACCATTAGGTCCAGTCGTGACCAACTCTGGAGTTGTCTTGCTTTATTGGCCGAGGGAGCCGGCATACAGCTTCCAGGTCATGTGGCCAGCATGACAAAGCTGCTTCTGGCGAACCAGAGCAGCACACGGAAATGCCGTTTACCTATTTGCACTTTGACGTGCTTTCAAACTGCTAGGTTGGCAGGAGCTGGGGCCGAACAACAGGAGCTCACCCCGTCGCGGGGATTCGAACCACCAACCTTCTGATCGGCAAGCCCTAGGCTCTGTGGTTTAACCCACAGAGCCACCCGCGTCCCTTATCTTTTCTGGTAACTATAGCTAATTAGAGACTCCCCCATTTTGCTAATCTTGGTAAAGGGAGGAGCAAAGTTTCTCCTCCCTTTACAGTGGCTTAATAAACTGATTATCTGAATGCAGCCAACATTTTCAGGATTTTTTCTTCCTGTCCACCCTCAAGAGACTGAATGTTGGGCTAAATGGACCATGGATCTGAGGCTACGTATCTATATTTAATTTTTTTTCTTTTGCAATAACTGGGACTATAACTTGCCCCCCCTCCAGCTAAGATTTTTATTTTTGTCCTCAGGTAGCTCAAACATTTCGCTTTCACACTAGGACTTGCCTAGCCAAACCCCACTCTAAGTAAGCCCAGATTGGCTTGCGCAGTTATGTGAAACTCATTGCTTGCTTTCTTCCCAAAAAAGTGTATTTTGCTTCTCCCTCAGGGCCAGAGCATTTTCCAGAGTTCCTGAACTTGGTGGTGGATCAGAACTTATTTAATGAAGCCCTGAAGCTATACTTGCCAGACACCCAGGAGTACAAGGTGTGTGAAATACTTTCCCCATTGTTGTACCTTTTTCTTATTACTACTTTATAAGACAGCATCTTAAAAAGCAGAGACATCACCTTGCTGACAAAGGTCTGGATAGTTAAAGCTGTGGTTTTCCCAGTAGTGGTGTATGGAAATGAGAGCTGGACCATAAAGAAGGCTGATCGCCGAAGAATGGATGCTTTTGAATTATGGTGCTGGAGGAGACTCTTGAGAGTCCCATGGACTGCAAGAAGACCAAACCTATCTATTCTGAAGGAAGTCAGCCCTGAGTGCTCACTGGAAGGGCAGATCGTGAAGCTGAGGCTCCAATACTTTGGCCACCTCATGAGAAGAGAAGAATCCTTGGAAAAGACCCTGATGTTGGGAAAGATGGAGGGCACTAGGAGAGGGGGACGACAGAGGACGAGATGGTTGGACAGTGTTCTCGAAGCTACGAACATGAGTTTGACCAAACTGCGGGAGGCAGTGCAAGTGCCTGGCGTGCTATGGTCCATGGGGTCACGAAGAGTCGGACACGACTAAACGACTAAACAACAACAACAACAACAACTTTATTACTTGTGAGAACAGGCTGCTCTACTGCAGTGATAAAAAACAGGTTGCAGGCTAGACATTGGCCAATAACTTACTCCAAACCACTTCATCAATTTAAAAGCCAAGTCACTTTTTCCTGAAGGGCGGCCAGCTCTTCCTGCATATCAGTAACTCAGTGGCTTCTCCTTCATGTTTTTTTAAAAGTTTTATTTCTAAAACAAGAAATAAAATAACAGTTGCACACACGATCATAGCCTGATATGTACAAGGTTCAACATTTAGTCAAGAATCTGTGTCAAGAATTAGCAGATAGAAACGAAATCATTGAGAACATAAGGTATCTTAGTCTGTCTTGTTGAGTCTCCCCTGAAGGAGACATGGGTGATTGGAGCTAGGAGAGTTATGGTAAAGATTAAGAAACATAGGAGTTGAGAGGGAACCAAACAATAGTGAATTTGTCTTTCTGAGCCACCCACCTTATTACCCTCAGATATTTCAGATATGATATTTCACCTGTTTTGTCTAGCGCTCCTCGAGTCAGTGAATAATAATAATAATAATAATAATAATAATAATAATAATAATAATAATAATTTATTATAATAATTTATTATTTATGCCCCACCCATCTGGCTGGGTTTCCCCAGTCATTCTGGGCGGCTCCCAGCAGAATAATAATAATAATAATAATAAATAAATAAATAATAATAAATAATAAAGCGATAAAACACCAAACATTAAAAACTTCCCTAAACAGGGCTGCCTTCAGATGTCTTCTAAAAGTCAAAAAGTTGTTTATCTCCTTGACAGCTGGTGGGAGGACGTTCCACAGGGCGGGCGCCACTACCGAGAAGGCCCTGTGTCTGGCTCCCTGTAGCTTCACTTCTCGCAGTGAGGGAACCGCCAGTGAAAAGTAGCCATCCCTCCCCCAACCCCAATTTCTTTACATCTCTGCCTTGCAGACTGTTAGCTATGCTTACGGAGAACACTTGATCCAGAAGCATCTCCCTGAGCAAGCCGGGCTAATCTTCTTCCGCTGCGGTGCATTCGAGAGAGCGCTGGATGCCTTTTTGATCAGCGGTAACTGGCAGCTGGCCCTGACGGCAGCCGGCGAGCTTTGTTACACCGAAGACAAGCTGGCCAACCTGGCGAGGAGCATGGCAGGTGAGCATTCCGAAATGCATGTGGCCTCTCATTTGCGCTGTTCCAGGGTGGCCACCTGTCCTCTTTTTTGCAGGACACGTCCTCCTTTTCAGCAGTAAAATTTCTGTCCGGGTGGTTTTTTTCAATTTGCCAAAATGTCTCTGGCTATACAGTGGTACCTTGGTTCTCAAACTTAATCCGTTCCGGAAGTCCGTTCCAAAACCAAAGCGTTCCAAAACCAAGGTGCACTTTCCCATAGAAACTAATGTAAAATGGATTAATCCGTTCCAGACTTTTGAAAACAACCCCTAAAACAGCAATTTAACATGAATTTTTCTATTTAACGAGATCATTGATCCATAAAATGAAAGCAGTAAACAATGTACTGCAGTCACACAATCAATCCATCAGTAGCTGAACTGGGTTCCACACAGTCACAAAAAATAAACAAAAATGAGCTGCAAAAACAAAAACGCAAAATAAATAGCAAAAACAGACAGACCTCAGCGTAACACTCAAAATGCAAGTGTGGCACTCAAATCGTCAGCATAACACTCAAAACGGAAGTGTGACACTCAAAACAAAAGCTGAACACTCAAAACGGAGCACATTCGGCTTCCCAAAAATGTTTGCAAACCAGAACACTTACTTCTTGGTTTGCAGTGTTTGCGTTCCAAGATGTTTGAGTACCAAGGCATTTGAGAACCAAGGTACCACTGTTCTTTCTGGATGAGACATAGACATAACTGGTAGTTGAAGACTTGCTTTCCCACTATGGGAGGTTGGCAAATTACGGTTATGGAGTACGTGAAAATGGCTCAATTAACTAGGAAACTCGGAAATCAAGATGACAACAAATACAAAAAAGAATTGGAAATGTTTATTGCATATTTACAAAAGCAATGTATGCAAGTTAATACATATAGCAGGATTTTTTTAAAAAAACAACAACAACACTTGCAATGTTATATATAATGTGTAAACTTGGAGGTCGTTTGAGAGGAAGATTTTATTGACATCCATTAATGAAGATAATACAAAGGAACCAGGGGAGGGAGGGGAGGGAAGTTGGGGGATTCAAGTAATCCTAGAATGTGGATTTAAAATTGATTATTTACATAGTTGTTTTAAATGTTTTAGCTTATGTGTTTTTTTAAAATGCAATTTTAATTTTTTTTGTGTGAAAAATTAGTGTGTGTGTGTGTGTGTGTGTGTGTGTGTGTAAAGACTTGCTTTCCTCTTCTCTTCACCTGCCCCCTCAGCAATATGTCACAGCTTCTATAGCCTATACAGGTGAAACTCGGAAAATTAGAATATCATCGAAAAGTGCATTTATTTCAGTAATGCAACTTAAAAGGTGAAACCAATATATGAGATAGATGCATGACATGCAAAGCAAGATATGTCAAGCCTTTATTTGTTGTAATTGTAATTATTTGTCGTTAGGCGGGTCAATTATAAATGGAATGTAATTAATGAAATGTTTATTTTTGTATTATTGTACCGGTAACTATTTGTTTTATTACTGTGGAATTTCCAAAAGAAAGCATTTGTAAAAAATCAAAATCAAAAATAATAAGTTGCATTGCTGAAATAAATGCACTTTTCGACGATATTCTAATTTGCCGAGTTTCACCTGTAGTAGGGGTATTTAAAATGAGAGTCGTCATAGCATCCTCTTTTTTGCTCTTCAAAATATGGCAGCCCTACGACCTGGCTGTAGGTTAGATCCATAACTTGTACATCCAAGGCCCAAGCTTCTAGTTGGGAAGAGATGGGGAGGAGGCCTCAGGTCTGTGTGCCTCCCTTCCCTCCACAGACTATGGGATCTCCTGGTTCATTTTCTACTTTCTCTCAAGAGTTGGGAGCGTGATAGCCTGAGGGCCATTCCCAGTTTTACCCTGGATTGAATCCTGGCAGAAGATTACAAGCCATTGGAAACCAAAAGGAGTTTTGAGACAGAGCACCCTGAAGTTGGAAATAGTACAGCATTTCAGATGCCCTGCACAGTCAACTTTCCCTCCGTGTTATTTGCTTCCCTTCCCTTCTTTGCCATTCTCAATTTTTGCCAAACCTCCCTCCCCACCCACACACTGCTGAATTCCTTGAAGCCCAAATAGTGAGACCAAGTATTCATTAATGCAGATTACATCCGTGCGGCGGTTTCAACTTGCCTAAGTCCGTGCAAAGTGTGTGGTTGCTATGGTGCAGAAATTTATAAGCCAGTTACACTCCATATCAGGACGCTGTTGTTTTTTATCATTTTGCCAGGCAATTTGAATGAATGGAATCCTCTGCTGCTGACCTGATCTAATTTAAGGACTGGCGTCTTTAATTAATGGGGATCACATACAAGGAGGAAATCAGAACCCGCAATATATTAATGCAATAAAACAGGCAGGGTTTATTTTACCAAGAAAGGTTTCTTTTTTTTCTTTCCCCCCTTGAAACATTAAATTCTCTTCCTTCTTTCAGGGAAATTTGTTGAAAAAAGGAAGTATGCAGATGCAGCAATACTCCTGGAACAATATGCCAAGGTATAGACTAAATTTCAGACGAAGGGCAGTATACAAATTTAATAATAATAATTTCTCTTCCTCCACCCCCGCTGCTTGTTGGTCAGATTCCCAGCTTACTACCCCATGTCTCTTTGTGCTGTTTGGCCTGGGTTCTAAAGACAGCCATTAACCCAGTGGTTTCTGTTATCTCCTTAAACACACTTTGCCAAAAAAAATTGTACATATTTACACCCCCACCACATGTGAACATAATTCCCTTTTTCCTGGCATCCCCTCTCTGTAAATCGCTTCCAGGCATGTGTAAAGCAACGAATAAACATAAAAATAGAAGACAGTAATTCTTTGCTTCCCCTTTTCCAGGATTACGAAGAGGCCATCCTTCTCCTCCTGGAAGGGAACACTTGGGATGAAGCCCTAAGATTGGTGAGATCCTTCAAAACATGAACCCATTTTCGTCACCTGCCTGTTGAAAGAATTTGTGTTTGTCACTCAACAACAACCTTGATGTGGGTTTTTATGTCCCTTCTCTGTCTCCCAGATTTACAAATATAACAGGACTGACATTCTGGAGACCAACTTCAGACCATCTCTGCTGGAAGGTAAAGCTCCCGCTTCATGTTTGCTGGGATGCTCTCAGAAGTGTGGGGCTGCTGGGATTCCAAGGGTTGTAGCAAGACAGGGATACTGGGATGTGGGACTCTGCTGGTCAGAGATTAGCGCTTGTGCAAGGATATTGATAAATGTTGTCTTGCTATCCAGAAACTGCATGTTGTAGTACATTTTTTTCCCTGGATTGTGCAACTTCAGACTGCAGGCGGGGAATTGTATGTTCAAATGTTTCCTTTGTGTAAAGCAAACCTTCCTGTGCATGGAAAGCTAGTCCATCAGACATGACTAGATAACTGTTTCAAGATGAAATTCTGCCTTCTCTTTTAGTGGGGTTGGGTAGGATTCAGGCTTTTAGGTAATCCCCCCCCCTGCTTTCCTTATTGGTTTTACAAAATAGATCACACAATTAAAATTTAAAAACATTTTTTTAAAAATAAAACAAGATTCTTCCGAATCTTAGAACTTCCCTCCTCCCAACCCTGGGTCCTATATATATATATATATATATATATATATATATATATATATATATATATATATATATATTTTATTAATTTTCCAATTTTAACAAACTTATACAATAACAATATATATTCATAGCTACGGGTAGGTAGCCATGTTGGTCTGATGTAGTCGAAACAAAAAATAAAAAAATTCCTTCCAGTAGCATCTAAGTTTGTCATAGGTATGAGCTTTCGTGTGCATGCACACTTCTTCAGAATATATTCATATATATTCATGTCCAAATATTTAAAGAGTCAACTTCCCCCTAAACCCTTCCTTGGTTACATTGTGTTTCTTCACACCGCATTTGTTGTTGTTGTTTAGTCGTTTAGTCGTGTCCGACTCTTCGTGACCCCATGGACCATAGCACGCCAGGCACTCCTGTCTTGCACTGCCTCCCGCAATTTGGTCAAACTCATGTTCGTAGCTTCGAGAACACTGTCCAACCATCTTGTCCTCTGTCGTCCCCTTCTCCTAGTGCCCTCAATCTTTCCCAACATCAGGGTCTTTTCCAAGGATTCTTCTCTTCTCATGAGGTGGCCAAAGTATTGGAGCCTCAGCTTCACGATCTGTCCTTCCAGGGAGCACTCAGGGCTGATTTCCTTAAGAATGGATAGGTTTGATCTTCTTGCAGTCCATGGGACTCTCAAGAGTCTCCTCCAGCACCATAATTCAAAAGCATCAATTCTTCGGCGATCAGCCTTATTTATGGTCCAGCTCTCACTTCCATACATCACCACTGGGAAAACCATAGCTTTAACTATACGGACCTTTGTCGGCAAGGTGATGTCTCTGCTTTTTAAGATGCTGTCTAGGTTTGTCATTGCTTTTCTCCCAAGAAGCAGGCGTCTTTTAATTTCGTGACTGCTGTCACCATCTGCAGTGATCAAGGAGCCCAAGAAAGTAAAATCTCTCACTGCCTCCATTTCTTCCCCTTCTATTTGCCAGGAGGTGATGGGACCAGTGGCCATGATCTTGGTTTTTTTGATGTTGAGCTTCAGACCATATTTTGCGCTCTCCTCTTTCACCCTCATTAAAAGGTTCTTTAATTCCTCCTCGCTTTCTGCCATCAAGGTTGTGTCATCTGCATATCTGAGGTTGTTGATATTTCTTCCGGCAATCTTAATTCCGGCTTGGGATTCATCTAGTCCAGCCTTTCGCATGATGAATTCTGCATATAAGTTAAATAAGCAGGGAGACAATATACAACCTTGTCGTACTCCTTTCCCAATTTTGAACCAATCAGTTGTTCCATATCCAGTTCTAACTGTAGCTTCTTGTCCCACATAGAGATTTCTCAGGAGACAGATGAGGTGATCAGGCACTCCCATTTCTTTAAGAACTTGCCATAGTTTGCTGTGGTCGACACAGTCAAAGGCTTTTGCATAGTCAATGAAGCAGAAGTAGACGTTTTTCTGGAACTCTCTAGCTTTCTCCATAATCCAGCGCATGTTTGCTATTTGGTCTCTGGTTCCTCTGCCCTTTCGAAATCCAGCTTGCACTTCTGGGAGTTCTCGGTCCACATACTGCCTAAGCCTGCCTTGTAGAATTTTAAGCATAACCTTGCTAGCGCGTGAAATGAGCGCAATTGTGCGGTAGTTGGAGCATTCTTTGGCACTGCCCTTCTTTGGAATTGGGATGTAGACTGATCTTCTCCAATCCTCTGGCCATTGCTGAGTTTTCCAAACTTGCTGGCATATTGGGTGTAGCACCTTAACAGCATCATCTTTTAAAATTTTAAATAGTTCAGCTGGAATATCATCACTTCCACTGGCCTTGTTATTAGCAGTGCTTTCTAAGGCCCATTTGACTTCACTCTCCAAGATGTCTGGCTCAAGGTCAGCAACCACACTACCTGGGGTGTACGAGACCTCCATATCTTTCTGGTATAATTCCTCTGTGTATTCTTGCCACCTCTTCTTGATGTCTTCTGCTTCTGTTAGGTCCTTACCACTTTTGTCCTTGATTATGGTAATCTTTGTACGAAATGTTCCTTTCATATCCCCAATTTTCTTGAACAGATCTCTGGTTTTCCCCATTCTATTGTTTTCCTCTATTTCTTTGCATTGCTCATTTAAGAAGACCCTCTTGTCTCTCCTTGCTGTTTTTTGGAAATCTGCATTCAGTTTCCTGTATCTTTCCCTATCTCCCTTGCATTTTGCTTGCCTCCTCTCCTCCGCTATTTGTAAGGCCTCGTTGGACAGCCATTTTGCTTTCTTGCATTTCCTTTTCCTTGGGATGGTTTTCGTTGCTGCCTCCTGTATAATGTTACGAGCCTCCATCCATAGTTCTTCAGGCACTCTGTCCACCAAATCTAAATCCTTAAACCTGTTCCTCACTTCCACTGTGTATTCATAAGGGATTTGATTCAGATTGTATCTTACTGGCCCAGTGGTTTTTCCTACTTTCTTCAGTTTAAGCTGGAATTTTGCTATAAGAAGCTGATGATCTGAGTTACAGTCAGCTCCAGGTCTTGTTTTTGCTGACTGTATAGAGCTTCTCCATCTTTGGCTGCAGAGAATATAATCAATCTGATTTCGATGCTGTCCATTTGGTGATATCCATGTGTAGAGTCGTCTCTTGTGTTTTTGGAAAAGAGTGTTTGTGATGACCAGCTTGTTCTCTTGACAGAACTCTATTAGCCTTTGCCCTGCTTCATTTTGAACTCCAAGGCCAAACTTGCCAGTTGTTCCTTTTATCTCTTGATTCCCTACTTTAGCATTCCAATCACACCGCATATCCTCTTTTAAATATCTTAATCAACTGCATATTATAGTTCATCCGCATTTTAGTCCTCCAATTTATCCAAAGTCTTTGTAACATTGCAAGAGTTATTCAAAGCCTGCCCAAGAGTTCAAGTGTTTACAGTGTTCTTTTAAATATAATAGATATTTGTCCCATTCTCTATTGAAGTTTTGATCCTCCTGATTTCTGATTTTCCCAGTCAATCTCACCATCTCTGCATAGTCAAGTAGTTTCATCTGCCAGTCCTCCTATTCCCTTGTTTTTTCAGTGTATTTGGTTCTCTAATGATTTGCATTTTATGGGTTTGTGTAAGCCACTTTGAGAGACACCTTTCTGAAAAGCAACAAATAAATGTAATAAAAAAATAAGACCCTGATTGCGCTGATACGCTAGCTTTCTAGGTGCCAGGATAAGGCGTGTACACCAGGGAAGATTCAGCTTGACATCCTGCCTTAAGCTTGTACAGTGATGTCTTCTTGAAGGCAGCCCTGTTTAGGGAAGCTTTTAATGTTTAATAGATTGTTGCATTTTAATGTTCTGTTCTGTTGGAAGCCGCCCAGAGTGACTGGGGAAACTCAGCTAGATGGGCAGGGTATTATTATTATTTATTATTATTTATTATTTATTATTATTATTATTATTAGGGTTTTTTCCTTGCTTAGACAAAGTTTTTAATGTGCCTGATTCAGTTTTACTGCAAAATGCTTCTTCCACTGTTGTCGCCCTCAATAGTTCAGAAAAATCATTTGGCATTCCTGGAGACTCAGAAAGCAGCATTTTCTTGCCATCAGAAGCGCCTTTCTGTGGTCAGAGAGCTGAAGCAACAAGCCCGGAATGAGATGCTGGGTATGCATTGGGATGGAGTCTTGTGTCCTGCCACAGATTAGCTCCTGGGCTAAAGCTGTGTTTTGAGATAGAGTGGAAGCACCAGCTATTGAGTAGACCTAGTCATGTAAGATAAGGCTATCAATGGCTACTACTCGTGCTACCTCCAGGTTCACAGGCAATATTACCGGTATCTCCTGAAAGCCCAGCGGTAGGAATAAACAACTGGGTGGTGGGGGGCACTGTTGCCCCCATGCCGTGTTCCTCAGCTTCCCAGAGGCATATGGGTGGTCACTGTTGGGAAGAGGAGGCTGAACTGGATAAGCCTTACAGCAACAAGGATTCAGTGCATGTTCTTATGGACTAGCGCCATGGAGGCCAAAGTGTGAATTGCAGGTCTATGGTTACCGGTATATCAAATCAATTTCACCCCAGGTTCAAATCACAGCTCACTTGCAGAGCGATTTTGCTTCCGTTTGTGAGATGGAACAGCAATAACTAGCTGTCTGGCAGAATTGTTTTGGAGAAAAAGACCCGTCAGACATTGCTAGGTGTCATAGAAATACTGTTGTGGGGAGGATTTAGGAGGCGGTATGGGGGATGTTTTGTTCTTTCTCCTTCTGATCCAGGTAACTGACTTTTGCAGATCTCGAATTGCCAAACTGCCCAGAATCGGATCTCTTTTCTGATGCCAGCAGCATGGTGACAGCCAGTGACGCGAGTTCCAAATACACTCACAGCAACTCGAGAATATCTGCGTATGTACTTTGCCCTTGCACCAGCTTTTCTTGTTTCAAGTGGGAAGGTTTGGAATTATATTTGCGCAAACGGAGGTTGTGCCTGGTTCTCTTTCGCAGATCCCATTTATTTGATCATCTGCATTAGGGCTTTGATCACCAAGCAGGTCACAAAGCAATTGCTTCATCCCTGCAACATTTTAACCTGAACGGTTGCCTAATTTTACCTGTAAGGAACATTGTTTTCAGAAGTGTATGTGTAATTTTAATGTTACACCTCTCTTCGCGTTTTATGTGTCATGCTGGTAACAACCAAGCACACACACTCTGTAAGTGTGAAAGTCCTGCTATTAATAATAATAATTTATTATTTATACCCCCGCCCATCTGGCTGGGTTTCCCCAGCCACTCTGGGCGGCTTCCAACCAAATAATAAAAACAGTACAGCATCAAACATTAAAAACTTCCCTAAACAGGGCCGCCTTCAGCTGTCTTCTGAAAGTAGAATACCGTAGTTACTTATTGCCTTGACATCTGCTGGGAGGGCGTTCCACAGGGCGGGTGCCACTACCGAGAAGGCCCTCTGCCTGGTTCCCTGTAACCTCACTTCTCGCAATGAGGGAACCGCCAGAAGGCCCTCGGTGCTGGAACTCAGTGTCCAGGCTGAATGGTGGGGGTGGAGACGCTCCTTCAGGTATATTAGGTGGTACTGAGCTTATTATAGAGCCTGACTATATACTTGGGTTATATGGTTAAACACATGCTCCCCACTTGCAGACCAGTGGTGCCCATAGAAATACATAAGATGGGTGGGTTGTCATTGCTCTCTCTTGCACAATTTCAGTAGAGCTTCTGTTACTGATGATCCTGCCTTTCTTTTTACCCCAGACGTTGAATCTTCAGTGGTGGTGGGAAAATAGAGGGACAGGTAAATAGCAGCAAGAGGTTGAAACTAAAAGCTAGTTCTCACTTAAGCAGTAAAACCGTCTTGTCCAGGGCTTCCCAAAATTGAGTCTCCAGCTGTTTTTGGACTACAACTCCCATCATCCCTAGCTAGTAGGATCAGTTGAGAGGGGTGATGGGAATTTGGTAGCTGGAGACCAAAGTTTGGGAAACTCTGGTCGAGGCTGTACCACTTCAGCCTGCCTGTAGGTGCACATGATGGAATACTTCTCCCAACCACCCATTTCCTAAAAGCAGTATCCCTTCACATAAAAAACTAGCACAGCCAGACAACAGGTTATAGCTTCTTCCTAAAATGCTAGCTTTCCGCAGTACATGTGGAGGTATTGACAACAAAACCAAGCTCTCCTCAATCTGCCTTTCCATTTATGATTTCCCCCTTATTTCCTCCTCGTAAAACAGTCCCCCCCCCCAAATTTGGGTCCATAGCTGTTGTTGGACTACAACTCCTGTTGTCCATGACCACAGGTCCTGCTAGCTAGGGATGATGGGAGTTGTAGTCCAACAACAGCTAGGGACCCAAGTTTGAGGAGAAAAAAACTGCCCCCAAAGAACTCCCAACTCCACTGTTGTGTATAGATGTTTCATGGCATTTCATCTATTGTAGACGCTCTTCAAAGAACCGTCGCAAGGCAGAGCGTAAGAAACACAGCCTAAAGGAAGGGAGCCCCTTAGAGGATGTTGCACTCCTGGAAGTTTTAGGGGAAATAGTCCGGAGTATTGACAATCTAAAAGGTGAGTCACTGAGGTTCTTCGAACTTTGGATGTCGTCTGAAGGAAGAGGCTCAGAACCGATTCTGGAAAAGCCTGGGTTGGGGGGGGTGGGGAGTGGGGAACGGGACCCCCACATAGAGCAAGGGATTAACAATTTCCAGAGAGAGTTTCTAAATGCAGTGGCTCTGAATTATAGGCTGCCTTCATTAATGGATAAGCCTAAATGGCAGAATGGCCAATAACAAAGTGAGTAAAACAAAAATGCTCGGATCCTGGAGTACTGAGGCCAACGTTCATGTCGCTGCTGGAGAAATCTGATTTAAAGCTACTCTTAAGAGGTTAACAATAAAAACCTGACACAGGGTAGCTAACTCAGTGAAGAAGCCTGAATTCTGAGGCACTGAACTTTATCTCTGTTATTGTTCTCAATATTCCCTGAAGTTAGTTAGTTAGTTAGTTAGTTAGTTAGTTAGTTAGTTAGTTAGTTAGTTAGTTCATTCATTCATTCGTTCATTCCCTGCCCATCTGGCTGGGTTCCCCCACCACTCTGGGCAGCTTCCAACAAATACCAAAATACATTAAAATATCACAGATTAAAAACTTTCCTAAACAGGGCTGCCTTCAGATGTCTTCTAAAAGTCAGATAGTTGTTTATTTCCTTGACATCTGATGGGAGGGCGTTTCACAGGGTGGGCACCACTACCGAGAAGACCCTCTGCCTGGTTCCCTGCAACCTCACTTCATGCAAAGAGGGAACCACCAGAAGGCCCTCAGAGCTGGATCTCAGTGTCCGGGCAGAATGATGGGGGTGGAGATGCTCCTTCAGGTATACAGGACCGAGGCCGTTTAGGGCTTTAAAGGTCAGCACCAACACTTTGAATTGTGCTCAGAAATGGAAGATGAGCACCCCTAGCTTCTGACATGTCAGGACGTAGTACTTTATGTTAAAATAATAGTGATACCCACATCCCCCCCCTTTTTCCCCTTGGTTTGCCTTCATCACTAGAATACATTCCCAACATATTTAACTTATTAAGTAGACTTTGGGAAATATATTAAATGTTTGAAGCGCCAGAGCCATTGACATATTTGGCCTGGACATTAAAAGTTGTTTGCTTCTTACTGATCAATAGGGCACAAGGCAATTTGCATTTCCTGCCTTTACATCTCATCGAGCAAAAAGCTCCTATTGTTGTTAATTAAAAGGAAAGCTGAATATTCAGGGATGGGGATTGGAATGTCCCTGGAGGGGAGAGGTCCTGCAGAGGCCCCCCGGAGCTTTTTATTTTCCAGAGGAAAGGAATAGGTGCTCATTTTGTGCGGGCCCAAGAGAGAGGGGGATTCTGCGGAATGAATCTTGTGGTAGTTCCAGGCTGGGTTTGGAGGGCAAAAGTAGCATCTTTGTGTATTATCCCCCACAGTTAAAGAACTTCAGTTTTAACCTATAATAATTGGAGGGGGGCCTTTAATTTCTTCCCAAGGTGAGATACACAGCCTTTTAAAGCATCTCATCCTCTTTGGCTATGATGGGCAAGCCCAGGAGTTGCAGCAAGCCTTCGAGGAGACCCTTCGCTTGGTGGAGCAATCCCTCCTTGAAATCTGGACACCAAATCTGCAGCAGATCCCAGCCAACTCGGTACAAATTTAACTGAGTAATCACTACCTTGCCTCGTCTGCCTTTGCTTATAGCTCAAGGGGCTAAACACTGCTGGCAGCGACGTATTGCCGCAGTGCCAGCAAATCAACACCAGCCCTTGACGCAGCAACCAATAACACGCCTAATAGCCGCTGACAGCCTTGGCAGCAACCAATCAAACAACCACCCTATGCACTATCCGTGTATAAGATGACCCCCACTTTTTAGCATAATTTTTATAGAAAAATACCTAGTCTTTTACACGGAAAAGTACGGTAACTCTTTATTGCCAAAAGTCCACTTACAAGTTAGGTTGGATGGACATGCCTTTCCCTGTGTCTCTCAGCTACTCCCAGGTGTGCACTCGATAAGGCAGTTTCCACAACAGAGAGGCCCCAACCATCTCCCCTATCCAAGCTGCGCACAAGCAGATAAAGACTCTGCCTACTTGTAGCTGTCTGCTCCTCCCTCTTCAATCCTCTCCTTGTCCTGGGAGACAGTGGATCGGGGAGACGGGAGCCAGGAGGAGGTGGTGTGGAAGCCCTTGACCCTAGCCTTCCCTCCTCCTGCGCTTGTTCTTGACTCCCCAATCCTGCAGCTGCCCCTGCTGCTAAAGGCTCCTGCAAATCGCCGGTCCTTTCTTCCAAGCCAGTCTCCAGCCCCTCTTCTCCCGGGGCCCACTCACCACAATCCAGCCACCACTCCTCTGCGTCCAGCCAGTCCCTGACACCAATTAATATTGGGGACCCATGCCAGTTTCCTGCTGGCAAGCTAACCTGGCCTCTGTCGGTTCCTTAAGGAGCTGTTTGAAGTTGACCTTTGGGACAAACGGCAATGGGAGCAGGGGGAACGAAGCAGCACGTAGCCCCTAATCTAGAACGGCCACACATTCCAGACCAGAGTCCAATGGCTGATTTTTCTTCCCATAAAAAGTGGCCAGTTTAAGCACACATTTCTTTAAATGATGACTAGCGTAATGCGTAGTTTGGCTCTGAGCTCGGGGTAAGTACTGGTGCTCCTATGGTCCTTACTCTGATAGTACTCTGAAAGAAGTGCGTTGCAGCTGCACTTGGGAGCAGCACATTGCTGTCACCGTCAGAACCACTGTAGAACAAAAGTGCCCGGGGTAAACCTGATTTATCCCAGGTCTCTGTGACACGTGTAAAGAGCCCCACTTCTCTGCAGTGCTTAAAACAGCCTTCGCCAGCCAGGTGTGCTGCACGCATTTTGCACTGCGATTCCCATAACCCCAGCCAGCAAAGCTGATAGTCAGAGGCCACAGGTCTAAAGAGACGTGCTACCTGGGAAGGGCTCCCTGCCAGCACATTTGCTTGTTTGCAAATATGAATTGGGAGTGTGGAAGGGGAGCAGGGGAGCAAATATTTCTTCTTTCCCTTTTGACTCGAGAGAGAATATCTCAGCAGATTTGCTCTCTTAAGGAAGATAGCAGCCGCATTGTGGAATTCTAAAAACGTCCAAGAAGTACATTCGTACCTTGGTTTGCGAACGGAATCCGTTCCGGAAGTCCGACTTCCGAAATGGTTTGAAAACCAAGGCGCGGCTTCCGATTGGCTGCAGGAGCTTCCTGCACTCAATCGGAAGGCGCGCCGGATGTTCAGCTTCCAAAAAAAGTTCGCAGACCGGAACACTCACTTCCGGGTTTGCGGTGTTTGGGAGCCAAAACGTTCTGAGTCACAACGACTGTATACCAAGACTCAGGGTAAGCTTCATTTTTGCTGAAATGCTGTAATTCCATTGTTAGACATAGACCTGATTGACACGTAGCGCTAAGCCAGATGATGACTTTGAATGACCAAATGAGTATGCCGGTTCGAAAAGAGGAGACTGCCAGCAATTTGTTTCTTCCTGGTGCTACCCAGGGCTAAACCTTGGTTTGGCCTGGCTTGGCTTAGCATATAGTGTGAACCAGGGCTCAACTCCAGACAAACCATGAGCTGTAACCCAGACCTGTTCTTGGGTTTATAGCTCATGATCTGTCTGGAGGAGTCAAACCACAAACCTGGGTTCAGACATAATGCGGAGCAAAACCACAGCTTAGCCCTGGGTAGCATGGCAGCAGTAGGGCTCACTTGAACCCTGGTTGGGCTTAGCGTTACATGTTTAGTGAGCCACAGACTAATTGCTCCACTTGCCTATCCTTGCAATTTTAGATCCTGGGTCCCAATTCAACTGCCAATAGTATAAGCGCTGCCTACAATCAGCAAAAGACAATGGCTCCTGCATCACAAGGTGGGTGAGAGAAATTATACGCTGCGCAAATCAATTGTTACTGTGATTGAATTCAGCGTTTAATTTCTGCATACGTATAAGTTAAAACTTGTTTGACTGGAAACCCTCTAATCCCAAAGGGTGTGGAGGAAGCTGCTTCTGATTTTGAGAGCTGAGGGAACATCCTCCACACATGCTCAGAGGCACTATTCTTTATTTCTTCATATATTTCTGAGCTGATCCCCTACTGATTTGCGATTCAGATTATGTTCTGTTTCTATAAAAATCCCGATAAGTAAATAAAACAATCCATACCATGTAATTTCATTATCTATAATGCTTGGTTTTATTGGTATTTGTAATAAATATTTGATATTATGTAAACCACACAGAGTTTTTTGGTGATTAAATATGGTTACCATGAGGCATACCATTCATTAAAGTTCCAGAAACCATCTGTGCTGATCACAAAGCAATGAGATTAATAACAGGAATGCCAGATTTTTATACTCTTCATTGATTTGTTTTAAGTATGTCTCCAATAGCAGGTGGAATTGTAGGAGTGACTTTCATGCTCACAAAGTTCCTTCTCTCCCCACCCCCACCCCCTTTTTAAAAAATGCTATTGTGGGGGTTTGTCATTTGCATCTCCTTTCAGTTTCTGCATTCCCCATACTACATGTGAAATGCATTTGCTTGCCTGCTTATTTTTGTCTATAATTATTAGTATTGTCTTTTGTTTCCCACCCCCTCTCCAAGATCCTGAATTCTTTATACCTCCCAAACTCAACAAAAGCATCCAGTGGAAACTGAACCTTCTCCAATAATCCAGACCCTGAAGCTGTTAGATGGACTGAGTGCCTGCATTTCTGTGACTTCATATTCTGAAATATGTGCCTTCCCCAGATCTTGCAGCTGATCATGTATCCTGAACTGACAAGGGATTGGCAGGCCAAAGCTCTGAGTTATGGCCTGCCTTTCTTCATCCTCTTTGTTTCCTGCTGCTGACTTCCGATGGATTACCTGGACAACCAAACACAACAGCCTCTGCAAACCAAGCAGGCGACATCTGTTTGTTTAAAATTGTTGACTCAAAAAAAACATATATTTTTTTGCTCTTTGGTCCCTTTTTTGGCAGTGGATGTCACAAAACGATCTTTTAAAACTTGAAAGCAGACCTGCGCCTTAGTTGCACTGTGGTTTTCTAGGCTGAATGGCGACTTCTCTGTGTGTGTTTTTAAGGACACCCAAGTCAAACTCAAATACGGACATCAGCTACCCTGCATAGCCAAAGCGAAGCACCCACTGAACCAGATGCGCTTTGTAATTGAGTATCTGATGATGGATTTTCATACACTAACCTTGAAATACCATGTTTTGACAAAATATTTATAGGAGCTGCCCCTTTTTCTCAAAATCGAGGAGGAAGAGGGGCTAATAAAGTTTCATTGTCACTTTTTCCCCCATTCTGGGTCTCTGTATCTTTTAGTTCTTCTGTTCTTTGTGAACAAACTTTAGAACCTGCATTTTACCTCTTTTTGGAGGGGGGGGGAGAAATCTCCATGGAAAAACTGATGAATCAGTGGAGCACGAAATCCTTTTATTGGAAAGATGTTTTCTGGTAGCAAAACTAAAATCGTACACTATGTATTTATTTGTGTGGTTTTTTTAAAATTTAAAAATAATACTAATATTTTTATATCACCTTCGCAGTACACTCCAGGTGGCATTCGTGGGATTCCCGTGTGCTCTCTCATCCAGGCACTGCCTAGATCCAGGCTGGCTTAACTTCAGCAAAGTGGCTGCATTATGTGCCCTCTGACTACACCTGTTTTGATTGGTGTTGCAGGTTGTCCTTTTCTCTAGGTCCATAATAAATGATGGACGGGTGGATGGGTGACACCTGCCTTGAGAGCAGTACATGTGAAAAGGATCTAGGAGTCTTGGTAGACCACAAACTTGACACGAGTCAGCAGTGTGATGCAGCAGCTAAAAAAGCCAATGCAATTCTGGGCTGCATCAATAGGAGTATAGCATCTAGATCTAGGGAAGTAATAGTACCACTGTATTCCGCTCTGGTCAGACCTCACCTGGAGTACTGTGTCCAGTTCTGGGCACCACGGTTCAAGAAGGATACTGACAAGCTGGAACGTGTCCAGAAGGGGGCAACCAAAATGGTCAAAGGCCTGGAAACGATGCCTTATGAGGAACGGCTTAGGGAGCTGGGTATGTTTAGCCTGGAGAAGAGAAGGTTAAGGGGTGATATGATAGCCATGTTCAAATATATGAAAGGATGTCATATGGAGGAGGGAGAAAGGTTGTTTTCTGCTGCTCCAGAGAAGCGGACACGGAGCAATGGATTCAAACTTCAAGAAAGAAGATTCCACCTAAACATTAGGAAGAACTTCCTGACAGTAAGAGCTGTTTGGCGGTGGAATTTGCTACCAAGGAGTGTGGTGGAGTCTCCTTCTTTGGAGGTCTTTAAGCAGAGGCTTGACAGGCATATGTCAAGAATGCTTTGTTGGTGTTTCCTGCTTGGCAGGGGGTTGGACTGGATGGCCCTTGTGGTCTCTTCCAACTCTATGATTCTATGAAAAACATATACCGTATTGGCCCGAATATAAGCCAGACTTTCCCCCCAAATTCTGATCACGAAAAGTTAAAGTGTGGCTTATATTCGTGACCTTACAGTATGCAGCCAGGCCAGGAGCGCAAGGCAAACAGTGCCAGGAGTGTGGTGAAGTGGCACCCACCCCACACATAGTCCCCTGGCCTCTCCCCTAAGGCCAGGATCCTGCCCCCACCCAGTGTGCAGCCAGGATCAGCGAGGAATGGAGTGGCTTATATTCAGGTATCCCCCCCCCCCATTTTAAAGCTGTGGCTTATATTCAGGCCAATACGGTACAGCAGCACCTTGCAAGACGAATTTTTCGCAAGACAAATGCGTTTTGCGATCTGATGGTGACTCGCAAGATGAATTCGTTTTGCGAAAAATTCGTCTTGCAAATCGCGGTTTCCCATAGGAATGCACTGAAATTTAATTAATGCGTTCCTATGGGCCAAAAAAAAAGAAATTTCACTGCATTCCTATGGGAAACCGCGATTCGCAAGACAAATTTTCCGCAAAACGAATTGACTCGTGGAACGAATTAAATTCGTCTTGCGAGGCACCACTGTTAATTCAATGAAATCAAAACATGAGGCAGGGGGGCAGGAATTATTAGAGGGACATCTCTGAAGGTAGATAATTCTCTCTGCCCGCAATAAAAAGAAAACTATCTTGCTGAAAAGAACAAAGTATGCCTCAAGTTTTTAGTTAAGAGTAGGGCTTTTAGCAAAATTGTGTGCATGCCTAAAGGTAAAGGGACCCCTGACCATTAGGTCCAGTCATGACCGACTCTGGGGTTGCGCGCTCATCTCACATTATTGGCCGAGGGAGCCGGCGTATAGCTTCCAGGTCATGTGGCCAGCATGACAAAGCCGCTTCTGGCGAACCAGAGCAGCACATGGAAACGCCGTTTACCTTCCCGCTGTATTTATCTACTTGCATTTTGACGTGCTTTCGAACTGCTAGGTTGGCAGGAGCTGGGACCAAGCAACGGGAGCTCACCCCATCACAGGGATTCGAACCGCCGACCTTCTGGTCAGCAAGCCCTAGGCTCAGTGGTTTAACCACAGCGCCACCTGGGTCCCTGTGTGCATGCCTAGTCAGAACCAAATTCCATTTAGTTCAATGGCATTTATTCCCAGGTAAGTGTCATAGCTGCCAAGTTCTCCCTTTTTTTAAGGGAAATTCCCTTGTGCTGAATAGGCTTCCTCGCGAGAAAAGGGAAAACTTGGCAGCTATGGTAAGTGTGTGTGTATAGGATTGCAGTGCTGCATTATGCCGATTGTGTATGTAAATGCTATATTGATATAGCAACTTTTAACTTTTTGTTTGTTTCGCTCTGCACTGCTATTCTTGAGCTAGAAAAGAGTAAGGCACCCCTGAAAGGAACACAACTTTTGTCTCATTCACACGCAACACATTTTATAAGTGAAAAGGCTCGTCCCTTTCCCCAAGCAAAAATATTTGAAATATGTTGGCCTAGCAGGCAGTGTTTTCATGTTCAACGCCCATGACCATTTGGAACGTAAGGCAAAATAATTCCAGCTTCCCGTTTCTTCTAGAAGACAGAAATCCAGCCTGATGCTACACTTGCTTCCTGAGAACAAAGCCCCATTGACATAACTCGCGACTGGATCCAGCAGGAAGGCCTTACCTATGCGCAAAATTTGCCATGCCACTCGTGTCAAGAAATGGAAAACCACTTTGTTATAACTGCAGAGTGTTTACTATGGGCTTTTAATACAGGGAGAACGGAAAGTAAGCAATCCATTAGTGCTCACAGATCAAGTAACTTTTCGATGGGTACTAACAGAAAAGCGGGTGTGAGACTTCTTTAGCCTCTCTACATCTAGCTTGTGTGTGAGAGAGAGAGAGAAAGAGAGTTTTAAATCAGTGATGGGAGCTCAGAAACATTTCCTGTAGATGTAAAAAGGACCTCGTTCTTCATACTCTTTCCTATAAACCCACAGCTGCTGGAAAGCCTTAAGGGAGGCCAAGATGGAGCCTCCGGTCCACACCGACGTTTTCCTCTCGGGGGCAGCTGACGAAATGGGATTGTCATTTGGGCACATTTTAATCAGCTCTCTCTGGAAGCGGTCAGCAAAGCCTTTAATCATCGTACAGCCCCCACACAACAAGATGTTGCCCATCAGGTTCTTTTTGAGAGTGACGTCGCACTTATTGAGGGAAGTCATGGTGAGGAGAGGAAGCCCCAGCTGCTGCGAGTTTATCAAGGACGGCTTGAAGAGTATTTCGGAGCACAGGAATCTCTCTTTGCCGATAATGATGGTTTGCCCATCGGGAAGCTCATATTCCATCTCGTATTTCCTGGAAGGTGCTGTTGTCTCCTGTTGGAAGTCTAAGGAAGTGAAGCAGTGGTTCTCTTTGATATCTTCCAGGATGTGCCAGTCTCTCTCTGTGAACAAGTTCACGGAGTCATTTAATAACTTCATGAGGTGTTGTGTGACATCGGACCCAGCATAGTCTACCCTTTCAGTAATGCTTGGCATGGTATAGCCTTCATAAATGGGGACCACGTAGGAAACACCGTGACCGCTCTCTACGACGAGACCCGACGTCTTGCCATAGGAATACATGGACAATCTAGATTGGTAAGCGATGTGCATGGCAGGAGTGCAAAAGCTCTCAAATAACATTTCTGCGTATTTTTCTCTGTTGGTGGTAGGGCTCAGGGGCGGATCTGATACTAGGACCGCGTGCTCCTCGGGCCGAATCTTCATCTCCTTCAGGAAAAGATACTCCCACATGTCTTGAACAGTATCCCAGTCGACTATGATCCCATGTCTCAAAGGGTTCACAAGCTTCAGGGGTATTCCTGCATCTCGAAGTTCTTGGCCGACAAAAGTCTCTTTCCTATTGTCTCCAGTTTTTGCAGTCTCTTGGATATGCTTGCCCACAGTCGATGAGACCACATGGCTTGGCTTAAGTTCTCCAGCAAACCCGCACTTGCAGGAGCCAGTACCAATGTCTACGACGACAGCTCTGGTCTCCTTCACCACCATCCTTGGAGTTGCCTCCGCTTCATCTCTAGCCCTGGCTGAGCCAGGCCTCATATGCGGCCCCCTCTTCAAAGGCGCGGAACCAGAACTTGCACTTCCTCGGCTAGACATTTTCTGTCTCCTTTCTCATTTACGCCCATTCTCTAGGTGCTGGGCTCCATTTCAAACAGGCGGCAATGCCCACAGTGGGCTTCAGAACCTTGACGACACTGGCATTGTGCATTATGACATCATCCACACTGCAGACGCAAGCAGGAAATGGTCATAAAATGCGTCTGCACTGGAGGAATTAAGGTCGATTTGGGGGTTTGCCATAGGAAATTAACAATTGCTGGTACTCTTACAGTATTTGATTTGTAATTTATTGGGCATGTTGTAGATATGCCGTGTCGATGGTTCAGTATGAAAGTGAGCAAGCGTCTGGTATATTAGTTATTAAGTGTTCTGGCTTACAGCTAACACCTGTGGAATAACCTTAGGAATACAATGTGAAACTCTATACCACAGAATACTTAGTTAACCCCCTCTTTAAGCATCCTGATCTCTTCTAGGAATGAGGCCAGGTGAACTCAGTAACAGGGATATTGGGGGGGGGGGAAGACGCAATGGCCTTATCGGGCCCTTTCAGGTTACCAATATGGCCTTTAACAGGGATAGGCAGATTTCAGGCCTACAGGATCTACTTGGTTCCCCCATGTCACACTAGAACCCCAAGGTCCACCAAACAGAGCCAAGGGCGTAAGCGTGTCCCAGGTGGTTGGAAATACACTAATAATTCAGGGATGGGAACATGCTGAGCCCAGGAATCTGAGATGGGTACTAGAAGCGAGTTCAAAAGTTATCCCATACAAGCATTTTGTCAGGCACCTAATTTTGCAGGCTGGGTGAAATTATTTTTAGTTGTTAGATAATTAAGAGTCAACCCCTTGGTGATCTACTGCAATTTTCTCAAAAGATCTACCAGTAGATCCCCACCGGCCCTAATACCCACTCCTGGACTAAAGCATGTTTGCCACTCTTCACAAAATTGATTTACGTATCCACAGGGCTAGGAAACGGGCATAATTTGTATAGCCAGGGCTATAAGCAAAGCAACCTAGCTTTCCAGCTTTGATATCTAATTGAGCTAAAATGTAGCTGGAACTGACAACTTAGTAAAAAAAAAACTATTGTGGGTGGCTGTTAATGGGTGAGGAATTTCACCCTTCAAACTGTTTTGACACCTTGTTTCAATCAGAATGGTCAAAGCACAGATTCCAACCCTAAATGTATTTGAGTAAGTTAATGTTGGACTCATTTGGTCCAAGTTTGTAATTTTAAAACAGACACCTAAATGTTTATGTTACTTGAAATTATCCTTTGGGCTCTACTTTGGAAAACTAGACCAACAGATTGAACCTACATGCATTTATTCAGAATTCTACACTTCTACAGACTTCCAACCCAAGTTGCTAGTTGTGATGTGGTTAAGGACCATTGCTTTCAATGGGATCTAGTCGGAACTAACTTGAGCAAGCTGCTTCAATGCGTGGTGGCGATCCAGCTCCAGGTTGTTCTGGAGGAAACTGATTATCTGTACTCTTTCCCATCCGGTTTGCAACCATGTTTTCAGATGGAAACTCCTTTGGCTTCCTGGCCCTGATTATCTGTGCCCAGGAACTGGCATACATAGCACAGATGCGCTACCGAACCCCGACAGACTACCTCTCATGAGCCTCAGCCAGCATGTCCAATGATCAGGGGTGGTAGGAGTTGCAGTCCAACATCAGAAGGACTGTAGGGTTTCCCCACCCACATTGAAAGCTTTTGATACCATTAAGTATGGTATCCTCCTGCACTGACTATCTGGGAAGAGCCTTTGGAGCACTGTGTGGTGGTGGCATTGGCCATTTCTGAAGGGTAGGTTTCTGAAGGGTAGGTCATTTGATCTCCAAGAGAGATCTTGTTACAAAGTACTGAAGGGTAGGGCTGGGTGATATAGCGAGATATTTTCCAAAACCAGTTTGAAATCTGTACTGTGATATTGGTTTCATAATTTTTGACCTGGCAATTCAGTATATTGCAAATCATGATGTGTTTGTGTGTGTGCTATGCAAAAATCACAATGTGGGGGAAACTGTGAAGCCAGCCAACGCTTCTCTTGATTCCTGCAGTTCGTTAACTCTGCTCTGCCTCATGCAGTGGGCAGTGAATCAGAAGAGCAGGCGCCGCCAAAAATCACAATGCAGGAAAAACCATGAAGCCAGCCAGTGCCTCCACATAGCTCCATCCTTTTTTCAGACATGGTGATACAGTGGAACCTCAGTTTACAACTACCTCCGTTTACGAAAACCTCAGTTTACGAACACCGCAGACCCGGAAGTGTTTAAATCCGGGTTCCCCGGTGCGCATGCGCAGAAGTGATCTGTGCAGCACGCGCGTGTGCAGAAATGCTCTATCGGTGCTTCGTGCACGTGCAGAAGCGTGCCTTCGGCGAGCGAACACCTCCGCGGAACGGATTGCGTTTGCAAACCGAGGTACCACTGTATATTGATATATCCCGATATTTAGATGGTGATATATCACGATGTTGAAAACCAGATTATCACCCAGCCCTACTGAAGGGGAAGAGATTTTGGTCACAAGATAAAACCCAGTTTGATTTCCATCCAGCCCCACCTGCTCCAAATGATAAATGCCCTTTAGAAAGGGTTTGAGGCTACTCCTGTTGGTTCCCACCTACCCAAGAACACCATGCACTACCAGAGACATCACAAACCACCCCCAGCCCGCTCCACAATCTGTCACATTAAAGCAGAACCGGCCATTCTAAATACTTGCGCCTTTGTGGGCATTTTAATAAGCAACTTGGTATGGTCTTTGAATTAAAATGAGCATGTCAACTGTGGAATCCGGTTAACCCAACGATCAGCAAAACGTAGCAAGCGGATCAGAAGGGCCGTTCTTCATATTATTTTGGCCAATGTTCCTTCAGGTGCTCTTTTAACTGGGGGATATTTGGTTGCTGCCGTTTGCACATGTGACACTTCAGAGGCAGGTTCAAGAGTTTGGCAACGTCCTTGTCTACAGTTACTCTCCCTTTCTTCTTCACCATCGCAATCAGATCTGAAAATGGTGGTGGGGTGGCGTGGGGGAGGAGGAGAGGAGAGACAGACATTTTTTATTTGAGATTACAGGTTCAGCCACACCTGTTTTGTTAAAGTTAGGAAACGTGTGCCAATGGCTTAGCTCTGCTCCTGTGTGCAAGGGAGGGAATTGATTCCCTCCTACAACATTCTGCTGACGCAAACAGCTGCTTGTACCCATACCTATCTGTCTAAATCTATCTATTGCCATTGCTTCCCAAACATGATACTGGGAAGACACATCTTGCCCTTGAATTAAAATTGGAGGAACACAGCATTCTAGACCTCAGACCTGAACATGTTTGCTTTTGGCATGTGAAAGGATATGCATCACTCTCCATTGGAAGGAGGCGTGTGCCCAGAGCACTAACTCACGCAGAGACACAAAAGGGCTTGGCTGGACCATAAAGAAGGCTGATAGCTGAAGAATTGATGCTTTTGAATTATGGTGCTGGAGGAGACTCTTGAGAGTCCCATGGACTGCAAGAAGATCAAACCTATGCATTCTTCAGGAAATCAGCCCTGAGTGCTCACTGGAAGGACAGATCGTGAAGCTGAGGCTCCAATACTTTGGCCACCTCATGAGAAGAGAAGACTTCCTGGAAAAGACCCCGATGTGGGGAAAGATGGAGGGCATGAGGAGAAGATGGTTGGACAGTGTTCTCGAAGCTACGAACATGAGTCTGACCAAACTGTGGGAGGCAGTGAAAGAAAGGAGTGCCTGGCATGCTCTGGTCCATGGGGTCACGAAGAGTCGGACATGACTAAACAACAACAACAACAACAACAAAGCTCTATACATTAGTGGCCACACAGATGCTCCTTTAAGCCGCTCCATATGCCAGCTGTCTCAACATGGTGATTTGTTCAAATGCTGTGTGTTAAGCAATGTTCTCCATCTGGCAGCAGACTCTCCTTTGGGCAGTTTGTGGCCCACATTAGGTGATCACAGAATAACCAAACTGTAGAGTTGGGAGGTACCCCCAAGGGTCATCTAGTCCAACCCCCTGCAATACAGGAATCTCTTGCCCATGTGGGCGTCGAACCCACAACCCTGAGATCAAGAGTCTCATGCTCTACTAACTGAGCTATCCCCATTTCATGGCTTCTATATCCAAGATGCCAGGGTGTCTTATATCGGAAAACAATGGTGGAAAGTTCCGGCATCCTGTTTCGCAGCCAGGGGGTGACGGAATAACTCCTAGGGGAATCTCTACGCCCCACATGTAGGTTTAATAGTACTTTCCTCTCCCGGGTGTATCCTGGAAATAAGGGGTGGGTTACTTGGGGGGCTGACTGATTTTTAACAGCTAATTCTCAGCACCCGTTTGGGGCAGCACGGAGCCTGCGGGCACTCAAGCCACCATATCACTCCCAGGAGAGACATGTGGCTCAGGCGTGCTGCAGGCCCTGCGGTGAGTGCCGCCTGGCATTTTGTCACCTCCCTCAGTGGTGACACCTGGGGTGCTCTGCACCCACTGCTCCCCCTTCCTCCGCCCCTGCCGCAAAGGCAGTCCCTGCTTGTACAACTCCCTGCTTTTTTGGGGAAGAAGACAAGGCAGTTCACATTAGTAGGGCACCTATGCCCCCCTAAAGCAGGAGTGGAGAACTTTTGCCCTCCAGGTATTGCTCAACTACAACTCCCATCAGCCCTAACAAGCATGACCTTGAGCTAGCAGTGAAGGGAGTTGTAGTTCAACAACATCTGGAGTGTCAAAGGTTCTCCACGTTTACCCTAGAGTCATTACTACAGCTGCCTGCAGATGAAAACGTGAAGGGATCATCTAGGAAACTTGTTTTAGAATAATCCTGCAATACCGGCTAAATTAAAATGATAGCTGAAGCCACATTTGTTTAATCCTGCCCAGCCTATTCACATATAAAACGAGGAGGTTGTGGCTATCCTAAGAGGCAGGTGTTTGAGAGGTCTCTTCCCTTTTCATAGAATCATAGTTGGAGTAGAAAACTAGTATGTCAGGGAGAACATGCTTCAATATTTGTCCTAGGCCAGTTCAGTTGTAGTATCAGAGCAGAGCTGTGGAGAACGTACCTGGAGGGGAGGGTTCAGTTCACGACACCTGCATGCCTCCTTTTATGTTAAAATCAGACACCCTCCTACCTGCTTAATCTGCATGTGAAAGATGTGGTCATGGCTAGGTTTCGTGGAGAAAACAAAGTCCAAAGACAGACAAATAAACAGACACTCACAAATAAAGAGGAATTTTAGAAGAGATGGCCCGTTTTTTTGTGGGTTTTTTTTACCTTTGGAGTCTATGAAGTACTCTGTTGTAAAAGAGTTCCAGTGCTTCTTGGTTTTGAAGCAACTGGAATCAAAATCTTGGCTGATGACGTGAAGATGCAGTTGGCTGAGAAAACAACACAACAAGGATGTGTTATATGTTGCTGTAACAGGTAATGAACAAATTTATTAAAGATGGCCTTTCCTTCTAACAAAAGGTAGGAGATTTGTTTGCAGCATCTCATACTTACATATTTCAAAAAAGCACCTATAACTGAGGTTTTGGTACTACACAAACTGATTTAGTCAATTAACAAACAAGTTAATCTGGTTATAAAACGAGATTACTTCCCAACTGAAAAATAAATAAATCCTTAATTGGCCAGCAGACCTAATGATTATAATTAAGCACTTTTAGAACTTGCCGTAATGTGCAGAATGCCTTATATGGTATTCATACTTTAATTATGCTGTATGTTGTCACTGCGGTCTTCTGAAATAAGTAACTTCTACTCCCACTTCACAAATTAAGAACAAAAACAGAGATAGAAGCAGTGAGTGGGCTAAATCTGGCCTGTAAACTCGTGGAACGCGCTGGATCCAAAATAGCAGCAGTGGCACAAACACAGCACAAGCGTTCTCAAGGGTTGACCAACTCTGGCGTGGCGCCGGAGCCAACCATTACTTTTCGTCGTTTGCTGCTTCCTTATTGTGGACACATGTGGGGCAAAGTAAGAAACCAGCCATGTGCTACCGACCTCTCTGTTATGGACCAAATCTGCAGGAGGGAGCAAGCAACCACAGGGGAGACAGGCATTCTCTCAAGTGGACACTTGGCAGAGCATGCTGGGCACCTGCCAGTTGCCAGAATTAAAATTTACAGAATGGGATTTAACTAAGTTGCTGGGTGCAAGGAACAAAGTCCACTTGCCATGGGATTCCCCCCCCCTTCACTTCACTTCACTTCCCCCCTTGCGCCCTCTAAATCTGCTCTTGACGGTTGGGGAAAACCCTAGGAGACTCGCAGGGGGAGGAGAGGGAGAAGTCTTGTTGTGAGAGTGGACCTTGTTCACCGCTTGCAGGCTCCACTATGCTGAATTCCACCCACAGTTGTCTCCAGGGTCTGTGTCTGGGGAGCCCTGGTGTTCATGTCTGTGTACTACCTCCAGTGAATACAAGCTGCTAGTAGGCAGCATGAAAGAGCGCTCTTCCGTTCCTGCCCTGCTTTCAGGCTTCCCAAGGGCATGTGGTTGGCCACGGTGAGAACAGGATGCTGGAGCAGATGGGCGGCAGGGGAGGGTCAGCAATAACTCACATGGCATCAGGGAAGTTAACTCTTTATTCAAGGAAAGCCAGGCCGATTCAGTAAGCCGGGCCTAATGAGCCCAGCAACTTGTCCCAGTAGATCTCGCCCCTATAAGGCAGTTGTGGGACTGAAGGTCCCCACTTTCCCATAGTTCCCCAAATCTCCAGCTCCCCAGCGTCCTTCCCAAGTCTCTCTTTGCTATGCTCTCTTCATACCTCTTCTAGTACTGAGAGACCAGGAAGGAGAGGAGCTGGTCACAGCAGGAGGGGGAGACGCCCTGGCTTCTTCAGCTGTCTGCCTTATCTCTGCCTCTTAGCCCCACTCATCTCCAGCCTCTGCTTCTGGGCTGCTTTCTTCCACCGCCTCTTCCTGCTCACTAAACCCCATTACCTCTTCAGCTTCCAACACCTCCTCCCAGTCTTCTCCCTCTGAACACTCATTTGTCATCCCACCACCAATCCCCTGGTTCCGAGTCTTCTTCCCTTGAGGGTTCTCCAGCTGATTCCTCCCACCACTCCTCTGCATCCAGCCAGTCCACGACAATGGGCCTTTGCCCTGAACCAACAGGGCACAACCCAGTCCTGAACACAATTAGGGATTACCTCATGCTGGGAATGGCATGGTAGCCCAGTCTGAAGTGCAAGCTGTCTTTCTCAGGGCACTGCTGGACAACCTTCTCTCCAAGGGCATGCATGTGCTCCAGAAGTTCGAGATGCTCCTGAGTTACTTTACTCAAGGTGGAGATGGGTTGCCACGGCAGCACTAACCAGTGATAGCGAGCTTTCGGATACTTGTCCTTTATAACGACAGCCTTTTCATCCTTGTAGACCTAGCAGAAAAACACAGAAATCCTGCGGTCTTGCACTGGTTTTGCTATCACGGAGCATATATCCTCAAGCACCATGGTGACCCAAGTTAGGAATGAGATCCTTACCTGCATATCTGGGTTTTGCATGGAAACCTTCAAACCTCGAGCCCAGAACTCCAAACATTCCTATAGGACAAAACACAGGGACTCTGATAAAATAAGTCCGGAAACGTTCAATGGGGCACACTTCCTAGTTAGGTATGCTTAAGACTGCAGCCTAAAAGAGCCAAGCCACATAGCTAAAATAGCTGTAGCAGACACTTGTGGTTCTGATTGCATTCTGAAAGAGCACTGAATGCCAACATATTTGTAACTCTCAGGTCATTCCTGGGAGCAACGATAGTAGGCAAATAGCCCAAAATGCAGCAGTACTTTACTGAAGATTAGCAGAAACTCAAATGGTGCCTTCTGCGTGCCCCGTTTCATGATGGCAGGGCCTTGGGTGTGGAATCTACGGCCCTCCACACATTGTTGGACTCCAGCTCCCATCAATCCCAGGCAGGATAGTCAATGGTCATGGGTGATGGATGCTGCACTCCAACATCATTTGGAAGACAGCAGGTGCTTACACACACACACACACCGCCCTATTTGAATGTGCAACTGACAAGGAATCTCCGATCTAGTCGGGAACGCCAATTACCCACAAACTGTGAGGTCTGGCAGCACTGTTCAATGTTCTACACCTGCCCCCTCGAACCCAAAAGTCAAGCCCCAATATCAAGGTCTTGCACAGCCTTTGCCCCTACTAAGATCTACATTGCAGACACATCAACAGGGTTTATTATACCAGTCTCAGTGTTACATCTCCCCTCAAAGATTTATAGGAACTGCTTGGGCGAGGGGGCATAGAAGCCTTTAATTCCACTTCATTGAAGTGCAACTCCGAGGAGAGAGCAAATGACCATTGCACCAATTTAAGCCTGTAATGTAGATAAGGCCCTAATGTGATCTCACCTACCGCTCAGGTCCTGCAGCGAAAGGAGAGCTTCGCTGACTTCACCCACCCACATGCTACAACGAGTTACCACTAATATTTCCTGGCTCACCTTTTTGTTGACAGAGCTTCCACTTGAAGAAACAGAACTACTGCTGCAGCTTGAATCGCAGACTTGAGGGGCCATTTGCTCCATTTTCGCGTGTTTGCCTGGCATGCTTTCCATGCCACCATTCTCAGGTTCATCCTGTGGTCTTTTCCCCCCTTTAGGCTCCACCGCCTCCTTACCACCACAAGCCCCCATTTCCTCCGAGAACTGCACGATGTACGGGTACAGATTGTTGACGATATGGAGAATTTGCCCTGGCTTCAGTTTAATTTCCTGGTCCTTGCCAATATCCACTAGGTCAACGCTGGTTGGGTTGACTCCTATCTTTGGAGCAAAAGAAAATGCCAGAATTGGTGTTTTGTCGCCGAACCAGAACTTCCACACCCCTAAAATACGGCATCCATGGAAGGACATGTAGTATTTCCTACACACCCGAACAAGTGCCAAGCTGGCCATTTAAGCAGTGGACCACAACTGAGATGAACAAGTCTACTTCGTAGTAGGCGATCCAACACATGCACTACAACAGTACGAAACTTTAGAAAGGAATATTGCGTTGGATTCTGTGATATGTTAACTTAAAGTAGTTCATGGAAATAAATTTGCCTGTTCCCTCTTCCCTGATGCATTCACCTGCCTAACCCCCCCCAAAAGCCTCTATGTAAAAAAATGGGGCTCCTCCTGAACAATATGAAGTGGAGCATGTTCTTCCCAATTTTGGGAACCCTCCTCTCCCTGCAGAAGCCCCCTGTGCCCCACCCTATTGTTCACAGGGCAGCCCTCTGGAGAGGCTTTTGCAGGGGGAAGGAGAGGATCCTCAGTCTATAGACCTTCATCGACTTTCCTTCTATCCAATTCAATCTCTAGACTAAGATTTCAGTCCTATACATATGGACCTGGGAGTAAGTCCCATGGAATGAGGCTTATTTCTCAGTAGATTGTATAGGATTGTGCTGAAAGCCTCCAACAGGGAACAAGAGGGGTGGGGATCAGATAAATTCAACTTACTTTGGCTATTCCTCCCAGACTGGTATGAATTCTGGATGAAAGCCACTATATGAAAAGGAAGCGGAGTGGAATACACTTCCGCCAAGCAGGGCAGGTCTTAGAAACTGGTTGGGCAAAGCAATAAAGCACTCTTGTTACCTATAAAGTCAGTGAAACGTTAGCACACAGTGAAATGTTTGCTCCATGTGATGCAGATTATTTCCACTCAACTGGAGACAGCATTGCTGTCAAAGAGGGGGGCGGAATATGTCCTTCAGAACGTTGTTGGTGAATAGGGAAGCTTCTAAAAAAGGCCCCTTTGATGAGATTTGGTTCCAACTGATTTCTTAGGTTAATAACAATGCAGAGATGTGCTACCCAACTCATTTGCCATTGTAGAAAGGTTATGTTGGAACTGACTAATAGTCTGGGTACTTTTTCTTTTCTTTTCCTTATCTGCTCTTGATTGAGTTGTGTTATTTTCTGCATGTATTCTGTGTCTGCAGGCTGTACACTTTATGTGAACTTTTAAAGAAATAACAAAACTCTATTTTTAAAAGAGAGAGGTGGGGGGAGAACAGTACATCTTTGGCTTTATTTTTAAACACTGCCTCCTTCACTGAGGTCAACTCCTGGTCAGAAAATGAAGCCCCTCCCTGCAGCATCTAAAGATTGCCTTATCAGCCTTTGTTGTTGTTTAGTCATGTCTCTTCGTGACCCCATGGACCAGAGCACACCAGGCACTCCTGTCTTCCACTGCCTCCCGCAGTTTGGTCAGACTCATGTTCGTAGCTTCGAGAACACTGTCCAACCATCTCGTCCTCTGTCGTCCCCTTCTCCTTGTGCCCTCCATCTTTCCCATCATCACGCTCTTTTCCAGGGAGTATTGGAGCCTCAGCTTCAGGATCTGTCCTTAAGGAAATCAGGGCTGATTTCCTTAAGAATGGATAGGTTTGATCTTCTTGCAGTCCATGGGACTCTCAAGAGTCTCCTCCAGCACCATAATTCAAAAGCATCAATTCTTCAACAATCAGCCTTCTTTGGTCCAGCTCTCACTTCCATACATCACGACTGGGAAAACCATAGCTTTAACTATACGGACCTTTGTCGGCAAGGTGATGTCTCTGCTTTTTAAGATGCTGTCTAGGTTTGTCATTGCTTTTCTCCCAAGAAGCAGGCGTCTCTTAATTTCGTGACTGCTGTCACCATCTGCAGTGATCATGGAACCCAAGAAAGTAAAATCTCTCACTGCCTCCATTTCTTCCCCTTCTATTTGCCAGGAGGTGATGGGACCAGTGGCCATGATCTTAGTTTTTTTGATATTGAGCTTCAGACCATATTTCAGCCTTTAGTCAAACCCAAACAAAACACAAAGAAAAATATGCTAGCAGCCCCTCGCAGCCCACCCTTTTCCTGTAGCCAGAAAGAAGCAGCTTCCATTTTGCCCAGGTCTCCTTCCTTCAGGTCAAGTACCATATGGCTGCCTGCCACTATGGTTGCCTAGGCAATGACCCAGCACAGCTGTGAGACTGGCAGAGAAGTCTAAGCTGACAAAGAGGCCAGTCTCCAAAGGAGAAAGCAGCAGAGTTTTCTAAAGATACCTTAGCTAATAGGTGGGACTTAAATGACATGGGTTGAATGTAAGTGAAGATGTTCAATCTGTTCCAAACCTGGCAGAAAAGTGTTTTGAAGCAGGGCAATGAGTAATAGAAGTCTCGCCCCCTTTATTTTCCTACACTTTGTTGGGAAAAGGTGGTTGAGTTAATTCATTCGCAGCTGCAGCCGCTGCAGTGCTGCATTTATTCAAAAGAGTAACCTTCCATGGGCAAAAGGGCGAAACAACGCCAGGTCTTTGATCAGCAGCAGATACACTGCCCTTCCCGCACTCAGCAGGACCATATGTACCGACTGAAAATATCTCACATCTATCTCCAATACCACGGAAATCCAGGAAATGAGCCTATATTTGCAAGCTTTGCATTGTTCATTTTACCTCCATTTCTTTTTCCAAAGAATGAATCAACATGGGTTGTGGCTAGGGTTGCCAGACTCAATAGAGGACAGGACTTCTGTGCCTTTAATTGCCCTGCTCTCTTTTGAGTCTGGAAACCTTAAAGAGAAACCAGCAAATCCAATCATTCTGGACAATAACCATACGAGAAATCTGTAAGATAACTAAGCAAGTGCTAGAACCCACCCCAGAACTGGTCTTATTAAACATCTTCCAAGACAACAACGCCCACTCAGAATACAAAGAACTCATAACCCACCTACTGTCAGCAACCAGAAACATCATAACCAGACATTGGAAAGACCTGTCAGGAGTAAACATGGACCAATGGTATCAAGTAGTATGGGAAACAGCCCTACTAGAAAAACTAACCAGTAAGCTGAAACTGTCACGGGGACAAAAAGAAGAAGACACCTTCACCCCAATTTGGTTCCCCTTCATCACCTACACAGCCCAACAAGACAATGACAAGAACCTACCATCAGCATACAAATCAATATGGCTAACCTAAACAAAACACACACACACCCCACTCACACAAGAAACCGAAGACCACCACAGCCAAACACACATGAACTAGCACATCCTACGCCAACCCCCGACCTCTCTCACCAGGAAAGGAGAACAAGCGAACAACAGTGAACCTGCACATTCAACGCTGACACCGAACCCCTACACATAGCAAGAGAAAAGAGAAACATTGACACCCCACCCCACCCACCTCCCCCCTTTCCTTCCTAATGTCTCAACAATCAAGATTAATGTGTAAAAACAATACATGAGAAAAATACGAGACACTGTACTACCTTTGTAAACTAATAAAATCTTTAATAAAAAAAAAAGAGAAACCAGCAAACCCTTTGTTTAATTTCCAAGCAAAGAAAGGGTCTGCTGGTTTCTCTTTAAGGTTTCCAGACTCAAAAGAGAGCAAGGCAATTAAAGGCACAGAAGTCCAGAGCAAGGCAATTAAAGGCACAGAAGTCCTATCCTCTATTGCAGTGGTTCCCAACAGGTGGTCCGGGGACCCCCAGGGGTCCGCGAGCTATGCCAGAGGGGTCCTCAAGATCCTATTAGAATAAAAAAATATATTAACTATATTTCGTATGATAACAGATTTTTTGTTTTGGCCACTTCCTGCATGAGCAGAGTCTAGCGCAAAACTAGAATTAGATAGAGGCAGTAGTTCTGCTGTATGCCGCAAGGACTACAAGAAACTTGGAGATAAGGCAATGAAAAAGATCCTTCCATTTGCAACCACATATCGGTGTGAGCAAGCATTTTCTTCCATGTGTTTCATGAAAAAAACATATAGGAATCGGCTCGACATGCGGTCGGATTTCAGAGTGAAAGTTTCAAGTTTGGAACCTAATATTTCAGAAATAATGGACTCAAAGGACAGATTTAACTCATCTCATTAAGAACTGAAAATTAAAACTAATTGTATACTGATGGAGTACTCTGTTGTAACTGTAAAAAATGTATAAATATAAAATATAAAAAGACTCTTAATTTGGCTCTCACTTTTTAATTATAGGATTAGGAATTAATGGGGGTCCTTGTCACAATAGCGGCTCGATGAGGGGTCCTCGAGAAAATTTTGTTGGGAACCCCTGCTCTATTGAGTCTGGCAACCCTAGTTGTGGCAATAGAGGGAATGGACAGAAAAGGGGGAATTAAGTACTCAGTGATGGGCTCATTACATATAAGGCTTAGACCAGTCTTCGTCCACCTGGTGCCCCCTCCAGATGTTTTGGACTACAACTCCCATCAGCCCCAGCCAGTATGATGAAAGTTGTAGTCCAAAAACATAGGGAAGGCACCAGGTTGGCGAAGACAGTGACAGCCCTTGACCTCTGAAAGCGCCACCCAAAGCTCTTTTGGATTTCTGAGTGCACAGCAAAGTTATGCTTTCAAAGCAGATGAAACTGGCGTAAACCACAGGACACAAGCATTTCTATCCTTCCACTTAAGCTTCATAAAGTGCTCTCAGCATTGCTGCATGCGAAGGAAAGGACATACCTGTTTAACCTGGACATACCCTTTGTTGCAGTCTGCTTTTAGCTGTACTGAAAAGAAAAGTGACAGAGAGTGACATTAGGCCCCCCCCTATGCCCCAACATTTTATGCTGAAGGGTATACTAACCAGAAAGGACTGGGGATGGAGGACAGGGCGTGGGGGGGATCTAAACTTATAGAGAACAGGTGTATTATAAGCAGTGCATTTTTATGACATTATTTACTGGTATAGAGTATTGGCATCTCTTTCTTTTTGTATTTGTTTTTCTGCCCACAGCACTTTTATCAGCATATGAGTTCTGTAGACCTGGGAAGAAACCCCTTAAATTCGGGAGTCACTGCTAGTCAATGTAGATATTACTGAGCTAAATGGGTTAATGGTCTGACTCATAAAATTTCAAAGTTGGAAGGAATACCAAGAGTTATCTAGCCCAACCCCCTGCATTGCAGGAGTCACAGCTAATATTTTATTTCTGCAAGACACGTACAGGAACCATGTTTCTATCGGTTGGCCTGGCACTGCGACTCTACAAACAAGCTTGTTGTGACGGGTTGACTTCTCCACCAACTCTGTGTGCCAAATCAGGTGCAGTTGGTGGAAAGGGGAAGTCCAGCACCTCTGCCTCTTAGTCTTTATAAGGAGGGCTGAGTCACCTTCTTAATGCAGTTTGTACCTTGGTAGTCAAATGGAATCTGTTCCGGAAGTCCATTCAACTTCCAAAACGTTCAGAAACCCAAACACAGCTTCTGATTGGCTGCAGGAAGCTCCTGCAGCCAATCAGAAGCTGTGAAAGTGCCGTTGGACGTTTGGGTTCCAAAGTACGTTTGCAAACACTCACTTCCAGGTTTGCGGCATTCAGAAACCAAAATGTCCAAGTAGCAAGGCGTTCGGGATCCAAGGTACGACTGTGTTACCTACAGTGCAATCCTAACTATGCCTACTATGAAATAAGTCTTAACATTTTGCAAGTGGGGGTTAGGACTGCAGCCCTAGGAAGTTTAGTGGAAGCTCTTGGTCTTTTAGCCTCTCTATTAGCCCTATAGCAGCACCCCCTGCAAACTATTTAGCTTCAAATCACTTATGACATTACACCAAAAGAAATCAATCCTAAGCATTTTTACTCAGAAGTGAGGACTACTGAGTTTAATAGGAGTTACTCCCTAGCATGTTTAGGATTGCAACCTTCATCTCCACTTTACCTTGTCTTCGGGAACACTTCTTGTCTGTTATCTCTGTTTCGGGCCCACGCCCTATCACCACCATTTCTAAATGTGGCAGTTTAATTCGCTGACAGGCTCTATCTTTGCTCACAAGCCAGCACACATGCATTGTGCTCAGGGGAGAAAAGAAAGAAGGAAAAAAAACTCAGTTTTACTAAGTGAATCTTAAATTCAACTCGGGAACAAGCAAGCCACACGTTTTCCATAAAATCTATTATTTTATTTTACAGCGCTCACTGGATAGGTCTTAATCTTGCATTCGGTGTAGTGGGTGCAAGTTTGTGGAACTCCCTCCCAACTGAGATTAGACAGGCACCCTCCTTGCTGAACTTTAGGCACATGACTAAGACTTTCTTGCTCAGTCCAGAGGGAATATTAAGGTAGTGTTTTGTTCTGTGATGAATTGTTGTTGTTTTATCACCCAACTTTCTGTGGATTGTTTTTATGCACACAATTCAATTTCTCTGCAGGTGGAAGAAAACCGAGACTTACAGAACACAAATACTTCATCGGTGCAGAAACAGCATTAAGATACAGAATAGTTTAAAATATTACATGCACAAGACCAATCAAACCTCAACTATTTACCTAAAAATGTCATATTAGAACTGGTAGGATTTAATTGCAAATAAGTATGCTTAAGCTCCATAAACAAAAATGCAGAGTTCTATATCCTAAAAGGACAAGCAAGCACTTGACTAAACGCATTGTAACAGTGTTGTTTATACATATACACTTGAATATAACCTGTAGAACAATCTCATTGCTTTTTAACATTTACTACTCTAACACATTTATTAAGCCTCAGCTTTGAAGTATGCCTGTAATTTCCAACTAAAGGTAAAGGTAAAGGGA
This sequence comes from Zootoca vivipara, assembly GCF_965207765.1. Lineage (NCBI taxonomy): Eukaryota > Metazoa > Chordata > Lepidosauria > Squamata > Lacertidae > Zootoca > Zootoca vivipara. The sequence goes on from NC_142598.1 coordinate 20,242,503, forward strand.
CCCCTGACCATCAGGTCCAGTCGTGACCGACTCTGGGGTTGCGCGCTCATCTCGCATTATTGGCCGAGGGAGCCGGCGTATAGCTTCCAGGTCATGTGGCCAGCATGACGACTAGGAACCCACAAATTAGTTCTGGTCTCCTACAGGATAATTGCTTCAGAAGGAAGTTCCTTCAGGAGCAAGGTTGGGAACCTGCCTCTGACATGCATATTTAAGATTTTTGGTTGATGAGGCTCTAAGTTTTGCCTGCGACTATTAACCAGGGCACAGGGCTATGTGCATGAATACAAATGCTAAATGAATACAGTTAAGCTGAAGTAACTGTTCATAGGAATTCAGCTATGATAATAGAAACAAATGAATTGTGACTGTAGTCCTAAACATGCCTACCATGGTTTAATGGGTCCTACTTCAAAGTACAGTAAACATGTTTACAAATGCACTGTCTATAGTTTCCCCCCCCCCATAACAAGATTCAACTGTGAAACAGTGATTAATTTGCTTTCATTTTAACCAGGGCTCACCCTGCAAAGCCCGTCAGAAATTGGGAGTAAGGGACAAGAACAAAATTAAAGATTATTCTTAGGTTTCCTATTATAATTCCCAATTTCTTACTCAGTTCAGAAATGCAGATGAATCCCGAATAAGTAAATAGAATGCCTTGTGCGCAAGTGGATATTTTGAATGGGAAGCAGTGTGCAGCAGCTTCTTTGTGTGATTCAAAACAAATGTTTTGGGGTGGTCCAATGGTTATTGTCAGGGTGAGGGAGCACAGCTAGTCAACTCATTCCTCTTCAATACATGCAGCGTAAAAGGAGGACATCACACTTTACAGTGAGTTGCACACAAAATCGGTTTTAAACTAGATTATTGGCATACAGCCACTTATAGGGCACACAGAGGCTTCCTGGAGATATAGGCCTATGATTTGGGGTGATTTTTGGAGTGTGGGTATGTTCAAATCCCAGTTCCTTCCTTCAGGTTATTGTTCTGCTTACCACTTACCCAATATTAGAGCTCTTAAGAACTCAAAAGGCCTGCATACTTTTTTGGCTGGCCTAATAAAAGTTATGGCTTTTGCATCCTTGTTCCCATTTCCCAAGAAATAAATTCCAAGGAGTTCAATGCGCAGTGAACTTCAGCATGAAATAAATAGCTGCAGATCAGGAATTGTGGGTGGGTGGCTCTGGGTAGAATGAGCCACTGCCTGAGTGCACACAAAGGGTGCGCTGAATTTTCCAACTTTCAAATTCCTAAAATGAGGGGTGCTAAATAAACGTTTTAACGTGACTTGGGAATTCAAAAGTATTTGGTTAAATTAATACAATTCAGTTTTGCGTGGCAAGTAGCATATTACCAAGTACTTGCCCGTTATATTAATATCATTTACATTATGTATTTTTATTACTACTTAGCATTGCCTGACAGCTTCAGAAAGTAACATTTAAACTCTTGGGTTTCCCCAAAACAGTTTATGTGCTTCACCAAGTGTACTCTCTTAGGAAGCTAAATGTTGCCCGATCACAGAAATAACTGCAGCTTTTAATTCCTCACACCCGAAAACGTATTTTTAAGACCCCCCCCCCACAGAAGAAATTTGCAAAAATTAAGTTTCAGCCCCTAAAATGACACGCCCCACCCCCATACTAGCATGGCAAAATTTGAGACAGGAGAAATGACAACAGTTTGGGCCATCTGGAGACAGTCGTCATTTTTCCAGACTCCCCTCTCTTCCCTTCCGGCCTTCGATACGTCGGCCGCCTCCCATAACACACCCCAGCGGCACCGCCCGGCCCCCGGCTACTCCTGCCCGCCGCCCGGCCGGCCCGCACCCGGGCTTCCGCTCACCTCCACGCTGCCATTGCCGCCCGCCTCCGCTGGAACGCCGCTGTCCAATAGCCGCTCCCTTTGCGGTCCGGAAGCCAATCAAACCCGCTCTTTCGATTCCGCGTGTAGAGCGCTGCGCTCGCCGGCTGGAAGGCGTCCCCAGCCTACTCCTACCGGTAGGTGCAAGGAAGTTTGCTCGCTCGGTGGAGCTGCTTGTGAGCCGCATTCAGTATGGGGAGGTTGGAGCGGTTGGATTTCCCTAGGGGTGCGGGGACCACCCGATTGCATTGCACTAATATTCTTCACCTCATTTTTGCTTAGCTAGTTCAATGCAAAGCCTTAATAAAAAATGCAGGTAAAAAAAAGGTATGCCAGGCTAATTTTAAAGAGCCAGCTTTTTAAATTGTTTTTTATATAACGTAACTTCCGTATGCTATATTAGCAGTATAAGTAGCAAAATTATGTTAATATAATTTTGTATTGTAATTGTTGTAGGCGATCCTACCATTGTGATTGCAAATGATAAAATATATCGCGGCAGAAATTCTGTGTTCAATGCAAGTAGACACTCTGGTACTTCTCAGTAGACGCGTGTGTGATCGCCATTCTTTATTCCAAAGCACCTCTGTGCCTTTGAATGCATTTGAATGCAATAAATGTTTACAGAAATCAGCTGAAACTTCGTTTTGCTATGTCACAGAGTCCTTCACTGGGGGAAAAAGCATTTACTGTATTAGGAAGTTGTGTGGCAAGATGTAAAAGTGGGACATTTAATCATTGTGTAGGAGAGGGTATTTGAGCAGGTGTAGCTTGCCTGACAAGTTACTCCTGAAATTTCCTCCTACATAACTATTTCGGATATACTGTGAACTTCCTGTAAAAGTGGTGTTTAAAACTCCACCTTCTGCTGGTCCACAATGCTTATGTTGTGTCTGATGTTTGTCTCATTGTGTTAGCTACTAGGATAGGAACTGTAGTTTGCCCTCATAGAATTAAAAAGGTAAAGGAAGTATTACCATTTACATTTGTGAGTTACTTTTTACACACACTACGATCAAGTAGTGTATAAATTTTATTAAGCAAACAAATAAATAAAACCCTCATGTTCTCCAGGCACGACAACTAGGAAGGAACAAGATCCTATAGCAGAAGCCTATCCACGGCCAGCACATTTTGCAAAGCTAAGCAGGGTCCAGTATGGTTTCAAATTGGATGGGAGGGAGGGAGGGACACACCGTGTCTGCATTGTAGGGGGTTGGACTCGATGACCCTTCCAACTCTACCAGATATCTTGGACATACGGGACAAGAGGTTGCAAGTTAACGGAACCGTTGCCTGTACAAGAAGCGAACAGCGGCCATTGTGAGCGCCATGTTTCTTTGTCAGCGCGGGCCCCGCTGCATTTTGGAACTTGTAGTCTTCCTTTATACCAAGGGCGGGGGAGAGAAGGAGAGGGGGGCTTGGCACGACCTGATAAGGGCCGCCTCTGGTGCATGACGGGATTTGTAGTGTCCTCCGATGACGTAATTGCCCGCGAGGGGAGGAGCTGGCTTTTCGCGTTGCCGTTTGGCAGAAAGCCAGCGAATGAGAAACACTGAGCGTAGGAGGCGGAGGCGGTGCTTCCGGGAATGGGCGGTGCTTTCTTGAGAAAGGAAAAAACTCCCCGGATACTGACTAGGCTGAGACCGGCTCGGAACTTTCTAGAAAAGTCGCGGCTTTGCCTTGCCTTCTGTGTGAGAGGAAGCGGCAGGCTGGTTGCTCGGCTCCCTCAAGCGCTAGACTTCGTTTGGTATTTTTTTTTTAATTTCTCGGCCGGGGCGCGAGCGTATGGTGAGTGAGGGCCGAAAAGCTTCCCCCCCAAAAAAATTATCCCACCGGGGCCCGCTGCTTCCCCCCCCCCAAATTATCCCACCGGCGCCCGCTGTTCCACACAGAACGGGCGGGCAGTTGCGCGGTTGCTCTCCCCCCCCCCGCTTGTGTAAGGAAAGGGGGAGGGAATCTGGCGCACGCCTGGTCAGCTGACGCCGGTATAGCGTGGGGAGGGGGGGAAGAGGAGGGAAAAATGTGACTGAACTTTCCCTAAGGAGGGAATGTGAGAGGGGGGGGATCTAGTTGGGCCGTTGGTGGTGGGGAGGTTGCCATGAAGCCGGTCGTGACCGTTCTCCAGGAGGCGACCCCTTTGAAGCACAAAAGGTGTGCGTGTGTTCAGCTGTGGGGTGACTTCTCGTCTTCCTAAGCATGGAGTGGTGCTCGCCTCCCCATTTCCGTCTGTAGGGGGGAGGGTAATGCTGTTTTAAGTGGGGTGGGGTGGGGAGAAGCAGGAAGAGTCTCTCGTCAGATGTTGTGAACCGCCCTGTGATCGTCAGGCGGAGGGAAGTGTACAAATTTAATATAAAGTTGGGCATCTCTCTGTAGTGGTCTCAGGTTGGGTGTGAGTTTGTGAAGTGGTTGGGGGGGGGCGGGAAGGCCAAGGTTTTGAGATGGAACTAACACCACCCCCAAAAAAGGTGCTTTTAAGGGGTTTGGTGGGGGAGGGGTTTAGAAGCCCACATTGTCACGTGGACGGTATTTTGTATGGAAGTTTGTATGAAAAGGCCATTGCCTTTAAAGGTAAAAGCTATTGGGGTCTGATAGTCCTAAAGGTGTTTGCTTTAATAAGCATTTGGGAGACAGGAATGCTGAAACTATGAGAGAGACTGGAAATATCTCTAGCTTACTGTGTTTGTTTGATGCATTTTTAATGTCAATTGTCAATGTTATCCTTCCCTGCCCCTTCCTGTTACAGGTATCAGCTGAACCATGGTGAAGGAGACCACATACTATGATGTGCTTGGGGTAAAGCCCAATGCCTCCCAAGAGGAGCTGAAGAAAGCTTATAGGAAATTGGCACTGAAATATCATCCTGATAAGAATCCTAATGAGGGCGAGAAGGCAAGTGTGCAAGCCCCTTCCCTACTACAGACATTATGCCAATTAGTTTTGTGAAACATGCTTTATCTGCTGACTACTTGTTTGTATTGTACCTAATGGCTGTGAATTTAGAGTGGGTTGGATTCTGGTACCCTGGCAGTAATACATATCCTCTTCCCAGAATGTGACATAACAGTCTGATACTGATTAATGTTTATCTTATCTAGGTCTATTTCTCCATGCTATTAGTTTGAGCATGTGACATACTTTAGAATTCGGAGGTGGTGAGCAGAGAGCTAATATTGCTTAATGAGAAGCTATTGGTACTTGTACACCATCTTATATTTATAACTTACTGTTTTGTGCAAAACAGCCCCTCTATAGTGCAAATGGATATCAGAACGTTGATCAGTTCAAGGCTTTTTAAGACTAAATGCCTTGTCTTTTACTTTTAAGAAGCTTAAATTCAAAAGCATGACTGCAGTCCCTGCGAATTCTGAAGTTTCACAAATGGAAAGGCTGACCATCTTAACCTTTAAAAATTTCACATTGATGCCAAATGTGATTTAAAAGGCCTGACTTTAGTCTTCAACATAGGGTGCACGGTGGCTCCTTAAGGTAACATGTGCATATAGCCAGCTAGATTGCTGTAGAACATTAAGTTCAGATAGTGGTGCTAAATAAATGTTACACTAGTACGGGTAATCTTCTGTGAATATTCTGTAAAGAGATGAAGCTTTTCTTTTCTTTTTAATCTTGTAGTTCAAACAGATTTCCCAAGCCTATGAAGTGCTTTCTGATCCTAAGAAAAGAGAGTTGTATGATAAAGGTGGTGAACAAGCTATAAAAGAGGGTGGTACTGGAAGCGGCTTTGGATCACCCATGGATATATTTGATATGTTTTTTGGAGGTGGTGGAAGAATGCAAAGAGAAAGGAGAGGTAATGTCCAACTTTTTTGAACTAGTTCATGGAAGTGATTGTAGTTCAGTCAATAAAAGCAAATTGCATGGGCAAAGAGAACAGCTCCTCAGATTTCCATTTGAAAGTAAAGGTGGCCTACTCATAAGGGTAAGATCTTATTAATATCATGAGTTGCTTTGGTGACTCCAGTTAAAATAAATTCAAATCTTAAAAGACTTAACTTTTATTAAAATGTCCATTTGTAGTACTTATAAGGTGCTTCAAATTTTAGTTTCTGATACTTGAAAGTTACTAATGTGGAACTTCAGGTATAGAAATGCTAAAAGTTTAGCTACAAAGAGTGTTTTTTTAAATAATAAAAAACACCTGATTTATATCGCATCCCAAAAGAGTTTTCTGACTTGTATGTAAGCTATTCATGTTTACTTGGAAATGTTCCACTAAGCTCAATATATTACTATTTCGTAAATGTGCCTAAGATTGTAACCTTGGAGTGCAATTCTAATCTCCCATGTTGGTGGCTGTAGGGGATTACAATGATGCTTTGGTTTCTTTCCACTGGTAGAAAGGAGAACTATGCAGGGGGAGGGGTGCTTTACCCAATTTTGACTTCTGGGTGGAAAACTACCATCAGCAGTTGTTCTGCAGTGTTAGCAAGCAGTATGCTCTGGAACAGGCAGGGAATGAAACACCAGTGGTTCTGGATCTACTGGATCCAAAATCCTAAAGATCTCTGAGGATTAGTTTCCTTCCTAGAGTTGGTATAGCAAAAAGTCTTCCCCATCCCCATTCTGCTCTTGCACAGCCAACTAGCCAAGCTTTGTCTGTGGTGCTAGATCTGCCATTTTACTTCTCCCCAGCTCCTCATTAGGATTGTTCTGACCATTTCTCAAGAAATCCAGCTTTCCCTTTAAAGATCAAGCAGCACAGAACTCCCTCCCTTACAGTGGGGCCAGGGATCTTGCTTAATGTCAACTAGCAGCGATCACAGTTGAAACTTATTGTAGAATGGCTTCTCAGGTTGGAGAAAAATAAATTTAAAAGTTGAAATGTATTGGTAAGCAGGAATTTGATGGATCTTTGAGAACGTAACCTGAACTGAAATAAAACCAGATGCCTGCCATATTGGTCTTCAACAATATGCCTTTCCTTACAGGTAAAAATGTTGTCCATCAGTTGTCAGTTACTCTAGAAGACTTGTACAATGGAGCAACGCGAAAACTGGCTCTACAGAAGAATGTCATTTGTGACAAATGTGAAGGTACACTGATAAATTTTTGTTCTTAGGGGTAGGGGAGATGAAAAAGTCATATTGGAAACAAAGTGCAGTTGTAACGGGGGGAAATATGTAGTGATCTTGTGCTTATTTTCTTTGATGCTGTTCTCTAGGCCGAGGCGGCAAGAAAGGTGCTGTGGAATGCTGCCTTAATTGCCGAGGAACAGGCATGCAAATTAGGATTCATCAGATAGGACCCGGAATGGTTCAGCAGATCCAGTCTGTCTGTATGGAATGTCAGGGCCACGGGGAGCGCATTAGTCCCAAGGACAGGTGTAAAAGCTGCACTGGAAGGAAGATTGTTAGAGAGAAGAAAATCCTGGAAGTTCATATTGATAAAGGTATGTGTCTCATTTTGGGTCTGTAGTTTTAAACCCAATTATCTTTGAGGGAGAAAGTATGGAGAACTTTCAGAAAAGTTACAGAAGAATAGCTGCTACTATTGCAGCCTACTTGGTAATAGAAGTAGCCTGCAGGTAATGTAGCCAAACACCCGATATAATCTGGATAAGTTGCAGAATTGCATTAGAATCACCAGAGTCAAGAAACATACCTGTTAATGTCTATAATACTATGGTATTTTTGTCCTGTTTCTCCATCTTACATGGTGCTTTTGCAATAGGAATGAAAGATGGTCAGAAGATAACTTTTCATGGTGAAGGCGACCAAGAACCAGGATTGGAGCCAGGAGATATTATCATTGTCCTGGATCAAAAAGACCATTCTCTGTTTACAAGGTAAATTTGTGATCGTGCTGCTATAGCAATTTTAACTATGTTAATATGTAACGGCTGGTTTTTATATGTATATGTTTCCAGTCTCAGGGTTTGTTTATTGGATGAGAGGAAGGTTTTAATATTCTAATTCAGTGAGAATAGAGGATAGCTATAAAGGAACAAAGTTAAAAATCAAATCATTACTCTCTTAGAGATGGGGCAGCTACTATAGGTCTTCAGGAGTAACAAATGGAAATCAGGTGGTGGGGAACCACTTTTGGCTGGAGTACCAGATCTAAAAGTGACTAGGCCTTCATGAACCACAGTGATGGGTGTAGCTTAGTGTACTCCTGATAGTTCTTTCGCCGCCATGGCTCGTGTTTAAAGACACATATGCAAAGGAACCACTGGGAACATAAGCCGATTCCCAGTTGTTCCTTTGTAGCTGTGGATTTACCTGTGCTGTGCCTGATGAAAAAAATCTGAAAACAAGCTGTTCCTTGATACAATTCTAGCCACAAGATTCTGTAGCTTGAGAGTACCTTCCCCACTGACTGCTAATGAAGAAGACAGAGATAGCATGTGGCTAGTGTAGGGAAGCCTCATTGTTTGATAAACCCTCAGCCTTAAGTTTGCATTAGTATCCATGGTGGTGGGTGGGTGCAGTTTTGCCTTGCTAGTTGGTAAAATAGTCATCTACTGGGCGATACTGACTTTCTTGAAAGCAGGCTTGGGAGATGTGGTGAAGCTCTGAAAATCAGGGGTGACTGGATGTAGTTGCTTTTCAGTTAAATACATTACGTTCACATCTATAATATCCATTTTAGCAAAGCTAACCACTTAGAAATAGAACAGACATAGAAACATAACCACCCCACCCCCTATTCCCCCTCTTCTCCCCCTTTTCTTCCTAACATAACATTCTATGTATCATTAATGTCTCCTAACAAATGAAACTGAATTGTAGGAATCATTACTTGAAGAATGAGGCATCACACTGTTTTGTATACTTAAGAAATATTTAATAAAAACATTTTTAAAAGAAAAACAAATAGAACAGACAGCTGCAATAGCATTTCCCACCCCCCACCCCTTAAAACAGGGTCTTGAATGGCTCTAGGATCAGAGTAAACTATGGGGTGCTTCCAGTCTTGCAGGAGTAAGAATTGCTTCTACAACAAAATGTGTAAAGACTGTATGAGTGATGTTCTCAGAACTGTGATCTGGATTTGAACTTCCACATTTTACTTCAATAGTATGCTTAACTCAGGAGCAGCCAGTGTTGTGCCCTCCAGATGTTGCTGCACTACAGCTCCCCTCACACCTCACTATTGACTATGCTAGCTGGGGGCTGATGGGAATTGTAGTCCCAACACCACTTGGAAGGCATCCTGTGGCAGATAGTTCTTTTTTTCTACAGACGAGGTGAAGATTTGGTCATGAGCATGGATATCCAACTAGTTGAGGCGCTGTGTGGTTTTCAGAAGCCAATTACAATGCTGGATAATCGAACCATAATCATTACTTCTCATCCTGGTAAGTATTACTTGAGAGCAGGTATTTTGGTATATTTTCCTATTGCTTACTGTGGGTGGTAAAACTTCCAAGTAATATTTTGAGCTAATAATCATCACATGAAAATGAAGTGTGCTCAAATCTATGGAATGCAGACTTGTGACACAACAAATACTGTATCTATGTCAAACCTAGTAGTGATATACCAGCTGCTGAGATCCACAAGTGAGGAGGGTGGTGTTGCATTCAAGTCTTGTGTGAGAGCTTTCACCTGCCATCTGGTTGGCCACTGTGAGATCAGTATTCTTGGTGGCTCTTTGGCCTGATGTTGCAGGGCTCTTAATATCTTAGAAAGCTAGTATTATGTATAAAGGTAAAGGGACCCCTGACCATTAGGTCCAATCGTGACCGACTCTGGGGTTGCGGCACTCATCTCGCGTTATTGGCTGAGGGAGCTGGCGTACAGCTTCCAGGTCATATGGCCAGCATGACAAAGCCACTTCTGGCGAACCAGAGCAACACACGGAAATGCCGTTTACCTTCCCGCTTTAGCAGTACCTATTTATCTACTTGCACTTTGACGTGCTTTCGAACTGCTAAGTTGGCAGGAGCTGGGACCGAGCAACGAGAGCTCACGCCATCGCGGGGATTTGAACCGCCAACCTTCTGATCGGCAAGCCCTAGGCTCAGTGGTTTAACCCACAGCGCCACCCGCGTCCCAGTATTATGTATAGCGCTGTACAAATAGCATTTCAGTGATAGACTCCTGTTGCCTTGGAGAAATGTCACCATCACTTACAGCTGTTCTTTGACATGATGAAATGGAAATAAAGTTTGCAAATAGATGTTGGAAGTACTCTTAATACACTATTGAACATTAATCCTGGCTTGATTTGTAAGCAAGATCTCTTCTGTTCGCCAGTTTCTGCTTCCAATACTTGCTGATATCTGTGCAAAATGAAGTTTCACTACACTTTTCTGCATGAAATAACTACTTCTTCATGGTTGTTTGTGCACCTTCATTCTCTCTTGCCTTGCTAGATCTATTAAATTTTAAGCATTTCTCACAGGGAGTAGTCTTACTACTCTGCACAGAGCGTATTATAATGCTAATAAAAATAGGTCTATTAATGAGGATAACCCTTTATGCTTTTGATTCTTAGGTCATATTGTTAAACATGGAGATATTAAGTGTGTACTGAATGAAGGAATGCCCATCTATCGCAGGCCATATGAAAAAGGCCGTCTGATCATTGAGTTCAAGGTAAGATGCAGCTGTCAAAAGCCACTGATGAAATGAAATTTCTTCGGTAAAGTTTCTTCTACTCATGCTAGAAAATACTGCCATGTGAGATTTTAATATATTGTGCTTTAAAGAAAAAGTTGACATTAATTTACATAGCTACACAAATGTGCCTTCTGCTTGCAAATATCTGCCTGCCAAACCATATTGTATACACACACCTACCTAGAGATTTAATGATGCATGCAGTGCACTAATACTGTGCCCTAATTTCAGGTGATCTTTCCAGAAGGTGGCTTCCTTTCCTCAGATAAGCTGTGTCTATTAGAAAAGCTGCTACCTCCAAGGCAAGAAGTGGAAGAAACTGAAGATGCGGATCAGGTAGAATTGGTGGACTTTGACCCATCTCAGGAAAGAAGACAACATTACAATGGGGAAGCCTATGAAGATGATGAGCATCATCCCAGAGGTGGTGTGCAGTGCCAGACCTCTTAAAATGGCCTCATGATTCCCCTTGTGCTGCTTACCCTGTATGTCAGTTGTGGATGAGTGAAGGACTAAAGTTGCTAAACTCTCTCTCAAACTTGCCATCATCCCTGTAATATTTAAAACATAGTTGTTTTTAAATCAAGTTAACAAATTTAAATCAGTAAAATGCTACACTTCAATCAAGTTGGAATGATGTTCATATTTCCGTATGACCTCTTAAGGAAACTAGAAGCCACTTTGCTCTGGCTTTTTTATTTTGTGCATTGTAAGTGTATTGTGTGCAAACGCACTGGCTTAGTATTCAGTGATTTCTGTTTAGTATTATAAATTATATTCCCTTTAAAGTAATGCACATGTATTTATGATTCATGTTTAAAATGTGAAATTAAAGTTTTGTATTCATCTGCTCCTAAAATAAGTTGGTGTGTTTTGGATGTATTGTGGCTGGTTCAGACTTCACAAGACACTGTCCTGTGCTGGAAAGTAAAAGCCCCCCCCCTCCACCCCCAGCTTTAAGCTAGAATGCAGTGCAAACATGCTCTGTTAATGTTATACAGGATCTTAACATGGCTAGTGGGTGAAAGGTGTTGAAAATTCAACCTGCCTAGTGCTTATGTGTGATGAAGATCAGAATGTTCAGGCTTGGCACCTTGAACAACGGCAACCATGCAACTGAAAGCAGCTGGTCATTCTTGGACTAAAGGCAGAAAAATATATAGTATCTCCAACTTTAAATAGGAAAGGTGGACCATTTCAACTTATTAATATTTATCTTTAATTGATCCTATTAACAATATTCAAGTCCTTAGACTGCATGAGTACTAGAAAACCCCTAACTCTGACACTGAATTCAGATAGTTTTGTGTGAAGTTTCTTATCAGGGCTACCTCTACAATTAGCCATTTCAACATGTTAACTGGTTTTATAAGTAAATGGGATATAGCTTACTAAAATGGCTTTATATTCCACCTCATAGCTGGGCTTGATAACTAAGCCAGGGGCTTAATAGATTCAAGTGCCTCTTGAGACTCAGCTGTACCTAAGGTGACACTTTATGATTATTTTTAAGAATTCCATTGCAAACATCCCTATTATAAGAATGAGACCAGCACATAGTGCATCAAGCTGTACATAGAGAGCAAGTGAGCTAACGATAGCAGTCTAGTTTTTCACATCCATGACCTTATATTTGAGGTTTTGATCTATGACTTCTTTCTAGTCTCTAGTCTGGGGTTTGATTAAGCTGTATAGCAAATTATCATGGTCCTTGTGATAAGGATGAGTTAGTTTAATTGAGAATGTGACTTCTAAAAAATGCTTGCATATTGTACTTTAAACCTGAGTTTCAACCTATAGGGGGAATAAATGCTGTCCTTACTTCTAACAGTTTCATCTCTTCCTTTTTTATTACCTAAATTACCAATCAAAGCATATTAACGCAGTGGAAAATTGTGCCTTTGTGGCAATTTGTACCTATTAAAACAGCCATTTCTTGGCATTGGCCATGTGCAGGGAATGTTCAATTATGTTAACATTACAATTCATCTATTATTATAAGGGACATTATGAAATGCAGTTTTCTTTAAACAAGTTAGGCTATTTCAATTGAAGTGACAAAGTAATTTTTAAAGCATTAATATAATTGGGACAGCTCTTCTATTGACAGCATGGTAACTTTTCTTATCCTTGTAAAAAGCCTATTGTAGCACTGGTCTTGGAATGACTTGCCTGCCTCCCACCTCAACCAACTAGTTTTGTTTTACTTGTTCTAAGCAGCTTATCTGCTGAATCATATAGCCTGATGCTGTCATGATTTATCCACGGCACCTTGCTGCCCCAGGCAGTTCCCAATTAAAACGCTGAATAGCTCCTGCTTGTCACACTCTTAGTCACCTGAACATCCTCAGCAAACGTAGACAGTTAACTGGCAAAACATTTAACAGCAAGGGCATCTCTAGTAGCTCTCAAATATGGTTAGCAAGAATACTTTGTAGGGAAATAATTTTCTTGGCATTTGCACCCAATAAAAAGGAAGTTTTCCCTGTCCTCCACACTCTGGAGCACATCATAAGAAGCTGCTAGTCTTGGATAGCTCAGCTGTTAAGAGCATGGTACTGGTAACACCATGGTTACAGGTTCAGTCCCCCAGCTGCCTATTCCTGCATTGGAGGAGGTTGGACTAGATGATCCTCAGGGTTCCTTCCAACTCTATGATTCTAGGTACCACCTCCCTCATATGCAGTCTCAGGGCACTTCTGTTTTAAAATGGAAGGGTGGATAGTGATGTTGAACAAACACAACATTCCCCCAAGCCAATTCAAAACAGGCAAAAATGCCAGCCAGCATAGCTAATGGGATAAGGAATTATGGGGGTTGTAGTCCTATCTGCTCCAGAAGAGCTTGGCTGGCTGCATTTTCACAAAAACACTGCAATATTAGCATGTTTTATATCACTCTGCTGGATATATAGCAAAGCTGTACTATTTTTCTCTCTGCTGTAGAGGAATTGTATAAGAGAACCCGCTCTATGGTTCCCAACGCTTGGGAGCAAGAGCAAATAAAACATGATAGAATTGTAGAGTTGGGAGGAACCCCAAGGATCATCTAGTCCAACCCCCCCACAATACAGGAATCCTGCCCACAGCTGTCCCTGGGTGGGCAGGAGCTACCAACCTGCTGGTTAACAGCCAGGCACACTGTCCCATTGCGCCAGATATGTGCTCAATGCTTTGTTTTATAAAGGACAACCCTTGGTTAAAACTACACACAATGCAACAGTGTTACAGAGCCTCAATGTCTGTATGCATAATTAGTTCATGCAACAGATAACTGCAGGTTATCAAGTGAGGATCCTAATCACATTTCGAACGCTAAGTGGCTGCTTGCACTGCAGTGAAGTACAAAGAGACCCAACTCAAAAAAGCAACTGTCAGTGACCATTCCCAGGGATGGAAAACAGCCTTTACAGTAGAATCCCAAGTTCAAAAAGAAAAGCTAGACCCCCTACACAAGGCAGATGCTTTTGTAGTAATACTTTATTGTAGAATAGGCACACTTAAAAAATAAAGTACCACCAAACAAATGGCTCCAAATAAAAGCTACACAAGTCTAGAAATCAGAAAATTACCACTGAACAAGTTTGATCAGTCAACGTGGCTTCAGATCAAGGCCCGACACTAGCTAGATGAGGCTTATTTACTAGGACAATAAGCAAGATTGACTGAAGTTCACACATATTTTGGGACATTGCAAAAAGAAATCTATAAAACTCTTTTCTAAGCTAATCCAGACAAAGCTATATTTTAAAAGGAGAATAAAGTCAAATGTATTACCCAGAGCAGAAAAATCCACAAGAACGTTACCGGGTATTCATTTTGAAAAGTTCAGAAGATTTATCCACTACCCAGCCAAAGTTAAATGCTTTGAAACCCCATGCCTGTTAATGGACCGTATTATCTTCTTAACATGTCCATTAACACTGATGGGATTTTAAAATGCTTAGCTTTGGCAAGAAATGTGTCTGTTTTAAGTAGAATACGCCTTATTTCCGTGCTGTAAGTAAAATACAGGGATAGTTGGAACAGAACTTTGATGAAATCAATTTCACAGAAACACCAAATGTTTGCTTTTCTTCACTTTGCCTTAGCCAGAACAATATTTACATTTAACATTCATTGAATTAAAACAAACTGAATTATGGTTAATGTCCCTAAAAAGCAGCAAAAAGGAAATACATCTTAAAGGATTTTCATTTTTTTGCAGCAAAGTGCTACACCGGGGCAAGCAACTAGCAAATATTCTACTAACTGGATTTATTGCATTTATTTGCAAAAAACAAATTTATTGGGACATCTTACTATGAAATTAATATTCAGCTGAGATAACTTTTGGACCTCCTAGGAACTGAAAACCACCCCACAACACACACTGCCATTGCATTCAAGATCTCCATGCACTAGAGGGAATTTAAAAAATCAGTTTATGGTTTCCAGAGTTTCAGCAGCCCATCTTCACTATAGGTAGCAATCAAGTTCTGGTGGGGATGGTGAGCGATACCAATAACATCCTTTTCGTGAACCTGGGTATAAAAGAAAGTTAATAAATCTTTCTTAGAATTTAACTCGAAATCTGCAAGCCTGCTAGAAGATTTAAAGTTGAGATACAATAAAGTGGTAATTTAGGGTGAAGACATAAGGAGTATTAACATTATCCCAGAAATAATTTCTACATCCTGCCCAGCTCATAGTGAGGAATATATAGGCTTGATAATGTTCTTCTAAAGCAGGCTTATCAGAAGTCGTCTGCCAGGTAGTTCATATCTATACAGCTTTGCAGAAGAAAAGTATGGGATAAGCCACCTAGCAGAGATGCCGCAGAGCAGGCAGGGGTGGGGAAACTTTTTCAGTGCAAGACCTCCTCAATCCCTTCTGTACAATCTTGTGAGAGCTACATGCCAGAGGTGGCTGGAGCAAGAGGCAGAAGGAGGTAGAGAAATGAATGGAATTTTACTTTTGTGCAGTAGGCTAGTTTCTACACACATTTACATACACATCCCTCTCTCCATCTTCTACCTGGGCAAGCATCAAGTACCATCAGAGTTCAAGGATGCATTCCAGCCAAGTAAAAGCCCTCAAGGAGGATGCAAAACAGGGCTGGTGAATGGAGTTGACTAGGAAGGATGTGTGGCATGGAGAGAGTTCTGGGGCCGCATAAGAGAGGCCTCGAGGGCCGCATTCCACCCCCAGGCCTGGGATTCCCCATCCTTGCCATAGAAGAGGACGATACAGAGGTGACTAATACGGGGAATTGAGGAAAATGATATACTAGGGCTGAGGATGCAATTCAGGGGAGGAGACTAAACAGCAGTGGTGTTTAGGAAAGTGTTTGAGAAGACTTTAGAGCAGGAGTCAGGAAACATTCCCTTATGGTAATATGTCAGGGCCTGCTTGCCAGCAGAGGTGCAGCCATTCCCCTGCCCCCCCCCACTCCACCCCACAGCATAAAATGCATATAGATGGGCATTATTCAGGAAGGCAGCCACACTCTGTCTCTTACAGGAAACACATCCCAAAAATTTCAATGCAAGGTTTTCCCCAGTAGCTTGTGGTGCTAGGAAGCCTCTCTTTAATCCATTACCCCTCTCCCCCACTCAGTTGTCCTCATCCAGATTGGCCAGCCCTTGCAATTTGCATTAGAATCTCCACCCCCGCCACAATCCCCAGACCGTTGGATCAAACAGTGGATCTTGTTGCAATGCAAACTACAGCTATAGGCTGTCTTGTGTGAACTGGGATCACAGTGGAGGCAAGGGACAAAAGCCCTCCTATTCCCCCCCCCCCCCGCTAAGAGGGTACCAACAAGAACTGATGGTCAAACACCTGCAATTTGCTACATTTCCCTGCTGGCTGGGGAGGAAGAAAATCCCCCTCCCTGACAGCTGGCAAAAAACAGAGGAGTAATGGTGGGATCAAAGAGGAGAGGCTCCACAGGCCAGAAGAGATACCTCTGCAGAGTGGGGGTTCCCCGCCCCCTGATTTAAGCATTTTCACCTGCTTTTCAGTTTCTGGCTTCCTAGCCTACAGTGTACCAAGGTGGAGCCTCTGGGACAGCATGAGAGGTGTGAAGAGAGCTTCAGGCACATCGGCAAAAACTGGGTCGCCCCTGCTGCTGGTGAGATTCTCTACTGGATCTCCTCCCTCTCTGTGAGTGGAAGGAGCCCTTCCGCTTGTGGAAGCATGGTTGAGATTTGCATCACAGTAAATTAAAAGCAAGGAAATCTCCAGTTCAACTCCTCTCTGCAATGTGCTTAATAGGGACTCTCAATCCCCATCACCCACCAACAAAAATGGGGATAATAAAACCTATGTACTTAACAAGGGGTGTTGTATGGACTACTGAGACAATATTCTTGACATGCTTCGAACATTCGCAAGTAATGCTAAAGGATCATCGTTAGGATCCTTTTCTCCCCTGAATGATTAAAAAACGGGGAATGCCGCATGATCTCCATTAGCTGCAGCCAAAAAGATAGCCGACGTGAGAAAATGCTCTGCGGCCTGTCATGAATTTTGCACTACTAAATGTTATGGCAGGGGGAGATGTTTTCGGGAGCAGTTACACAGCAGCTACAGCACATGCCTCTGGCCAATGGTTTGGCCTTGGACTGAAAATACACTTGTTTTAAATGTATTACTTTATGCAAACCGTTTCTCAGTCTTTTAGCTAAGATCAAGTGTAGGGGGACTAAACCTTTCTTTGAGACAAGTTCCCTGAGATAGAAGGTCTCACCTGCTTGCGGTAACATTACAACATCCAAACTGGGATCAGGCCATACCCAGCACTTTGTAAGGTGTTTACAAAGACGCACAGGCTGCCGTCTCTGTTACTCACCGTCAATGTTCTCTCCAGCTTGCCAGTCACTGTGCTGAAACAGTACAGCACAAAGTCTTCACCCACACAGTAGATCCACTCGCCTCGTGGAGAAAGGGCACAGCAGACAAAGTCACCACCTTCCCTCTTACCAGAGCTGAAGCTTCTCACAATCTACAAAGTCAATATATATTGGCATTTAAATCAGCTGCGCATTTGTTGGGTGAGTGAATTGCTTGAAATATACCGAAGGATCCCATAGATCAAACAACACATAATTAGACCTAAGGGGAAACAGAAGCAGCATAACCCTCAGGGATCCATCCCACAATCTCTGCTTGAGCAGTGCTGAGAATGCTAATGAGAACAAGGCTTACAATTGTTACTTTTGGAGTCCACAATATCAGACTTATCAAGTCCAGAATCCTATTTAGTCACAATGACTTACAAACAGCCCCACAAATCATTTAGAAAGGGAGAAGTGAAGGAATCTGCACTAAAGAAACAGAATCTTCCCAAATCCAAGAGGATGTGTTCCCAGTCATTTCAAATCTATTGCCCTCTGATAACATACCTGCCCCTGCATGTTCATAATGACAACTGTATTTGATCTGTTACAAACAACAAAGTGTTCCGGATTCTTAGGCAGCAAAACCACACTGTTGACGGTGATGTCTGTCCCAGCTGTGCTGCCGAGTGATTTGAAAGTGTTACAACACTCTGTAGTCTTCATATTCCAAACCTGGGAAACAGAACAAAGGAGAAAAGATCAGTACAGTCATGTAATATATATATAAGCCCGGCTCCAGAGTTCTGTCACACCTTAGCAGCATGCCAAGAAATGGAATCCCAGTTCTGCAGAGTGATAGTAATGCTTCACAATACAGAGAGGACCACATCCCTTCAAAACATAGACATATAAATGTATTATCTATTTCGGAAAGTTGCTTGTTTGATATGCACGTGGACACTTCTTAAAATATAACCAAATTTGCATGGTGGTTCCTGCAATCAAGGAGGTTTTCGTTTGTGTTTTGATACAGTTGGATGCCATTATGAATCATGGTAGCAGATTAAACTTTTCAGAATTGCACTGATCTTTTGGTTTTACTAGTTTAAAGTAACGATGATGGTCTACTTTTTTATTTTAAAAAGCCAGTCCATAATTGGTGGTTAAGGTCTGGTACTGAAGGTCAAGTCTGGTATTTAAAACAAGCAAAAAAATACAACCTACTAAACAGTTGATTAATCAAATAAGTATACCGGTATACAATGCTTCCACAAAACAGTTTGGCTCCAGCTATGGAATCCCTTCAGAGAAATGCTAGTCTATAATATTTTAAGAAGCTGCAACAGTCGGAGAAGACTTGTGATACAGAAAGTATTAAATGTATGTTTTACTTCCGCAATCCAAGCTGGTGAGAATTCTCTTTACAAAAAGTGAAATGAGCAAACACTTTGGCTAACCAAGCAAAATAAACAACTACCAAAGGCCAGTAGGCTGATCTTACCTTCACAGTGCCATCCGAAGATGCGCTGATAATGTAATGCCCATCCTGTGTAAATGTGGCTTCGTTAACAAATGACGAATGACCACGGAATTCTTTGAGAGTCTTGCCAGACTTCAAGCCATGAATCCTGCCAGAGAATACAAGCTGTATCAATATCGCTCAACCAAGTAAGGCTGAATAGCAAAACTCAGCAAAAATGAAACGTACCTGATTGTCTGGTCAAAAGAGGCACTAAGAATCTGACTGCTGTCCTTTGAAAAACTCAGGCAGGTAACACCTTTGCTGTGTGCTCTTTCGAATCGCCTCAGACACTGCCCACTCTGAATCTTCCAAACCTGGGTACAGGAGAGTGAAATAGAAAACCATGTGCAATTTATTTCTGTCCCTGGAAAACCACCAACTTCAGGCTAGTTGGAATTTCTTGTTATTGACTGTTATAAAAACATGAGAAGATCCTGCTGATTTTTATTTTTCTTATAACAAGACGTGTAAAAGAATTCTGTTAATTTCAGTGTATCATTGTTTCTGTCCCTAGTTTATATACAACCCACCTATTTTAACCTCTTGTATGTTAGAACCTGCATGATTTGGATGTTTAAATTTGTTCTTACTGGGTCTGTAACTGCATAATGAAACTGTGGTCTGCAAGAGAATCACAACCAGACAGACAGACTATTGTGAACCCCACATTCTTACCCATAGAGGAAGCTGCCCCTGGCATTTTTGCATGAGTTACTGTAAAGGCCTTGCCTCCTTTCAAATCAGCGTCTGTGGAGTGAGAAGGTAAGTAATTCTGCTATGCCTCTCTGTCAGTTGTGATAAAATTGTTTGATGATTCCTGATGCAGAGAAGCAGCAGAATAACACTTTCCCTCAAGGGAGCTGTCTGTAATGTACCTTCATGAGGCACAGTTCCCTACCTACAAGCCTTCCAATCAGGAAAAAGACTGCAGAGACACTAGACCAGGGGTAGGCAAAAACTTTACCCACGGGCGGGTCCACTGTCCCTCAGACCTTGTGGCGGGCCAAAGAAGTGGCACTGGGGGGTGGAGCTGGAAGAAGAGGCGAGGGGGGCAAGTAGTCCTCCGCCCCACCTGCTGCGCTTACCTTCCCTGAGGCTGCCGCCGCCGCCACCGCTGCTGCTGCTTCTCCCACCTACAGGAGCCCCAGGGTAGTGGCGGTGGCAGGAAGATGAGCGGCGCGAAAGGGCTGGCTCCGGAGAGGGGCTGCTTAAAATGGCACTCAGCCAGCTCAGCCCAGCCCCCTTCCTCCTCTAGGCAGGGTGGGGAGAAGCCAGGAGGAGGGAGGTTAAGAGGCGCCACCGCCGCAGTGAGTGTGGGGGGGAGATGAGGGGGAATGGAATGGCGTGGGGGGGGGGGAAATGGCGCAGCCCAAACGAACAGAATCCCCACACCGATCCACAGACAGTCATTAGGCCTGATCCGTCCCGTGGGCCTTAGTTTGCGGACCCCTGCACTAGACCAATCTTACCCTTCCTGGGTATAACAGTAAATCTTGTTTTAATTCAGAAAGAAGTAGGCCTCGGCTCTCAGAAGTTTAGGAAGCATGGCTTAAGATCACCTCTCTGGATCAGTTTTCTGTCCTCTCATTCCCCAAATTGCATACCTTGATCTTCCCATCCTGTGCTCCGGTTGCTAGCATTTCCGTATCCCTACTGAAACACATGCATAGAACCGCATCATCCATCATCATAAAGTTATCCTGAGCTTGGTACTTCAGATCCTAAATGAAGTAATGAACAAAGGATCAGTCACTGAAGGTGAAACAAGAGCCACTGGGAACAGCAATGTGTATAAGAGTCATACCAAAGGAGCCGACTTATTCATCTAAACCAGGGGTCCCCAGACTTACCGCGCAGTGGGCCGGTGCCCGCCGCGCCGACCGCGCGGTGGGCCGGAGGGCAGGGGAGTGCGCGCGCAGCGGGCCGGAGGGCGGGGGAGTGCGCGCCCGTGCGCATGCGCACACGCACACGGGCGGGGGGGAAAATCGCCGAAAATCGCTTGTGCGCATGCGTATGGGCCTCCCCCGACCCGGAAGTGCATCGGAAATGACCTCTTCTGGGTCGGGAGAGGCCCATACGCATGCGCAAAATGGATTTTCGGCGATTTTTTGCCCATTTTTCTGTCCGTCGCCGCGCCGCGCGCCGTAAGAGCGGGCGGCGGCAGCGGGCGGCGGGGGTCGTCGCGGGCCGGATTGGGAGGCCGATTGGGCCGCATCCGGCCCGGGGGCCGTAGTTTGGGGACCCCTGATCTAAACAGTACTGTCTAATGGCGCTGTGGTCTAACCACTGAGCCTCCTGGGCTTGCTGATCAGAAGGTCGACAGTTCGAATCCGTCACGGTGTCCCATTGCGCCAGACGCGGTTTAGCCATGCTGGCTACATGACCCAGAAAGCAGTCTGTGGACAAACACCGGCTCCCTTAGTTGAAGTGAGAAGAGTGCCGCAACCCCATAGTCGCTTCTGACTCGACTTAACTGTCCAGGGGTCCTTTACCTTTACCTTACTAATGTGTCTAGCAGTGGAGCTCAAAGTTAGAAGCCTTTCTTAGGTCTGCCACATGATTCTTTATAATAGAAGATGCTGGGGACAATTCTGGGACGATTCAGGCTCCAGCATCTATTAAATCAAGATTAAGTCTACCAAATCTAGCACTAGGTGTTATATGGTAAAAGCAGGAGTCCCAAAAACACTTGGTTTGGAAGCCTACATACATCTTTGTCACTTGAGACCTATATTTTCAGAACCCACCCTATTTTTTGTGATTCCATTTTTCTTGTAATTTTAAGTTTTTAATGTTTTTAGTGTTGTATTTCAAATTGCCCTGGGACCTTGAACAAGTTGCTCGATCTTGAAAATGATGTTGACAAGTGTCAAATTGGTATTGTTATAAAATTCAAATGCACTGTGCATTCAGAGTTCCCATTTACACTCCAGTTCCATTGGGGAAACTACACAAATCATAAATTTTGCTTATTTACCTGAATTTAGTACAGTAGGCCCTCAACTTACATGGGGGTTATGTTCTGGGGCTCACTCCTAATGCCAAAATCGTAGATAGTCAAAGCCCACTGGGTTCAATGGTGGGTGGGATTGCCAAAGTAATTTCCTGCAGAATCTTGCCCCCTTCCTTGATTTATTTCATTGTCTAAATCTGAATGTGCACAAGTTAAATGAGTGCACGCTAAGGGCTTTACTGTCAGAACACAAACTATGTACTGTACTGAACAATCCACTTGAAAGGACATGCGATGTTTTACCTTCCTGATTTTGCCGGTGGTGAAGTTCCATACTTCAATGAACCCATCAACAGAGCCAGTGACTAGATATTGACCATCTGGGGAAAATCGAGCACACTCCACATGAGACTTCTGGCCAAACTGTTTTAAGGGAACAAAAAGAAGGATTTCACGCAATGCCAATTTCATATACAGTGGTGCCTCGACTTACGAATTTAATCCATTCCGAAGGCACCTTCGGAAGTCGAAAAATTCGGAAGTCGAAAAATGCCATTGGAAACGCAATTTCCCATAGGAATGCATTGGAAACGAAAAAATTTGTAAGTTGAAGCAACCCTATCTAAAAATTCGTAAGTCGAAAAATCCCTATCTAAAACCGCCGTGGGTTTTTCCCCGGATGTCGAGACATTCATAAGCGCGCGCCCATTACCCCCATTCGTAAGTCGAAAAATTCAGTTGTCGAGTCATTCGTAAATAACCCTCTGACACTGAATAGGATACTATCCTAGACTAAATAATGATAAATCCTCAGCCCTCACATCACATCAAGTACTCAAACTCTGTGGATATTTTTTAAATGCCCATCTCTTTTTGAATGAGGAAAAGTATCCACAATGCTTGCAGCATACAGATGTTGTACCAATTTAATATGAAATATATATGAAAGCGTAATTGGTGTTCACTTCCAGAAACTGAACTACAATAGGTTGGATAGAGCTCCCGCTGGAGAAATGGAGCAGAGAGGTCATTTTTCCCAATTCCTTCTTCTCCCTGCAGTGCCCTGAAAAGCTGCTCTGAGAGTAGGAACAAGTAAGAGGTAGTGTGAGAGAATTGGGGGAAGATTGTCTGACCCCCTTTCTCTAGCAGGAAGCCTCTGCTGGATCTCGGGGGGCTGGAGCTTGGTGCTAGCAGAGGGGCAAATCTGGATTGAACCCAATTACTATGTATATGCTTTGGTTCATGGCTTTCAACCTAGCCAAAGAAAAAGTTACTTTCATCATAAAAAATCTATTTTATATTCTCCTTCTACAGGTGGATGGAAGGAATCAATCACCACTGGATGCCATTTTGAGCAAGAAACATAACATACCCCCTTAGCATTCTTGTGTACATGTCTGGTATGCAAGTGAGTCAAAAATGCATCTTTAATTTAGCTTAATCTAATCATTTTAGTTTAATGATCTGATTTATATCCTGTCTTTCCTCTCGAAGTAGCCCAGGGAAGCAAACACAGTCACACAAAAAAAAGCATTCTGAAACAGTTAAAACATTCTAAAAACAGGTAGGTAGCCGTGTTGGTCTGACGCAGTCTAAATTGTCCAGTAACACAGAACCTTAGAGACCAACTAAGTCTGTTCTTGGTATAAGCTTTCGTGTGCATGTATCTGAAGAAGTGTGCATGCACACAAAAGCTTATACTAAGAACAAACTTAATTGGTCTCTAAGGTGCTACTGGACTATATATATATACACACACACATATTCCAAAAACAGTTTCAGTTAAAATGATTATTTCATCCAGTGATCTCAGTTGATTTCTAGTCCAATATCAGCTACAAATATAACAATGAGAAAGGCTACAAATGTGTTCATCAACTTGCTTGTGTGTTTAAATATAGCAGGTATTCAAACAAAGAACTCAGCTACATTAGGTTTTTTAAAAAGCGTTTAAAATGCATTATAACACTGTCAGCAGATGGCAATGTAGAGATCCGTCTTTGGCAACGTGATTTCCCGTTATGAGGTTTACAACGTGTTTTCCTGAAACATGTTTTTTTGAATGTGTCTAGATCCAGCCCAAGTTCAATATGACTCAAAAGCCAGATGAAAAGATACATCTATTTTGCATTTCATGCAACAGAATCTGCAAGATATATATATATAAATTGGCATCAATGAGAGAAAATGTGCTTTTCAGAGCTTACGGGCATGCAAGGAGGATTTCAAAACTGGTACTATTACTAATGACTAAAATGTAGGGGATTGAAAGTCAAGAGCTGTCAGCAATCTTGAATGTAACTGCAAGAAGCTCCTGCAGCCCATCGGAAGCCGCAGAAGCACCTTTGGACGTTCGGCTTCCAAAAAACAGTTCACAAACCAGAACAGCCACTTCCGGGTTTGCGGCATTCGGGAGCCAAAACATTCGAGAACTAAGCTGTTTGAAAACCAAGGTACTGTATCCTTGATATGTTATTTAAATGAACTCCAGGCTTGTGCCCCGGGGAAGTCACTTCGGTGCTGCTAAGGCGGTGGTTTGACTTCACCCCTGGAGACGCACTCCATTGTCTCTTGAGACAGATGGATGCCAACAATTCTAGAAGAACCCGTCCCATTCCTCGCAAGTGGTAATTAGGGACTCACCTTAATATGCCTACTCAGTTGTGTGGGGAACTTTTCCTCTTCAACATCTTTGACAGCTGCTTTGCCTCGGAACAAATCAATTGTCATACCAGGAGGAAGGAGTCCTTGATGCTGTTGCCATTTCAGTGCCTGAGAAATCAGAGGATTAAAGCACAGATCTTGGTAACTTTTAAAATGATAATCCTTACATTGATATTCCTAACATTGGGAAGTTGCATCTCAAACGTCAGCTGTGACCTTTCCTTAGTGGTAAGAACTTGACTATGATCACCCACCTACACTGCAGAAGGGTCTGTGAACATAGATTTGTTATGGAGGCTGTTTTATTCAATCCGTCCCATGAAAAGAATCATTTGAAATGTGAAGTGGAAGGCTGTGGTTTTACGATAACAAAATGTATTTAATTGTATACCTTTCAGCAGTTCATGAATAAGGAATCTCTATTTTCAGTTTCATACAAGGTAAGTCTCAGTAGAGGGGGGGAAATACCTGTCCCAGCAATGCCATAAGACGAGATGGAGGCACAACACTGACTTCACCAGCCAAGGCTTGGGCAATAGCAGCTCTCCGCTTCTCTTTGCTGCTCCCATCTGGGTATGCCTAGCGTAGAACAAGGTAATACCTCAGTTTAGTTTTCAGGGCTTGAAGGAACTTGGTAGGAGCAACTGTTCTAAAAAAAGGTAAGACCCTTCCCAGTTTGAATGAAGTAAAACTACTTATCCAATAGCTATCAATCTGTTTTGCTCATTAAGGCAAAGCAGAGATTTGTGCTGCTTCCATCTCCCATAAACTTAGACCAGAAAAGCAGGGAGTGGAAGGCATCATTTGGAGCACAGCAAACAAAAGGGAAGAATGTTTCCACAAGTCCACAACCCACCAATAATAATAATAATAATAATAATAATAATAATAATAATAATAATAAATTAATTAATAATTTATTATTTATATCCCACCCATCTGGCTGGGTTCCCCCAGCCACTCTGGGCAGCTTCCAGCAGAGTATTAAAATACAATGATTTATTCAATATTAAAAGTTTCCCTAAACAAGGCTGCCTTCAGATGTCTTCTAAAAGTCCAATAGTTGTTTATTTCTTTGACATCTGATGGGAGGGTGTTCCACAGGGCGGGCGCCACTACTGAGAAGGCCCTCTGTCTGGTTCCCTGAAACTTTGCAGTGAGGGAACCGCCAGAAGGCCCTCGGCACTGGATCTCAGTGTCCGGGCAGAATGATGGGGGTGGAGACGCTCCTTCAGGTATACTGGGCCGAGGCCGTTTAGGGCTTTCAAGGTCAGCACCAACACTTTGAATTGTGCTCAGAAACGTACTGGGAGCCAATGTAGGTCTTTCAGGACTGGTGTTATGTGGTCTTGGTGGCCACTCCCAGTCACCAGTCTAGCTGCCGCATTCTGGATTGGTTGTAGTTTCTGAGTCACCTTCAAAGGCAGCCCCATGTAGAGTGCATTGCAGTAGTCCAAGCGGGAGATAACCAGAGCATGCACCACTCTGGCGAGACAGTCCACGGGCAGGTAGGGTCTCAGCCTGCGTACCAAATGGAGCTGGTAGACAGCTGACAGCTGTGAGTCCAAAATGACTCCCAGGCTGTGCGCCTGGTCCTTCAGAGGCACAGTTACCCCATTCAGGACCAGGGAGTCCCCTACACCCGCCCACCCTGTCCCCTAGAAACAGTACTTCTGTCTTGTCAGGATTCAACCTCAATCTGTTAGCTGCCATCCATCCTCCAACTGCCTCCAGACACTCACACAGGACCTTCACCCTCTTCACTGGTTCCGATTTAAAAGAGAGGTAGAGAAACCCCAAATGAAGCCTGATGGTACCAACCCAACACTCGCATGCCACTTAAACAAAAAAGGAAATTGCTGGGAACATTAGGCATCACTTCTGATGGAATTCCTAATCCATATGAACATCCTAAAATTGGAGGGGGCCTTGGAGGCTAACTAGTCTAATGCCCTGCTCACTGCAGGCAACCAAGAGCTACAGCATTCGCAGCAGATGGCTGTCCAGTCTCTGTCCAAAGACTTTCAATGAGGGAGAGCCGGGAGAGCCCACTATATAACACACATATAAAGATAGATTTTTGATTAGTATAGGTATACCTCACGAGGATCAAAATAGGACCTGGCCAAAAGGTTTTCAAGGTGGATGTAACGCTCTGGCTGGGTCTGTTTTAGCATGATCATCGGGTCAGTTTGTCTCAGGAGAGACCTGGCAGCCCCCAATTCACGAAGCTCTATCAACTCCAAAACTACCTGAAACATCAGAAGAAAAATAGCATTAGTAAACAGCATTAGCGTATTCAGTGTAAGAGCAAGCCACACAAACAGAAGATCAAAGTTTCAGGCAGCTTAAATGAGCCAGTCTGGTGTAGTGGTTAAGAGCGGTAGACTCGTAATCTGGTGAACCGGGTTCGCGTCTCCGCTCCTCCACATGCAGCTGCTGGGTGACCTTGGGCTAGTCACACTTCTCTGAAGTCTCTCAGCCCCACTCACCTCACAGAGTGTTTGTTGTGGGGGAGGAAGGGAAAGGAGATTGTTAGCCGCTTTGAGACTCCTTTGGGTAGTGATAAAGCGGGATATCAAATCCAAACTCTTCTTAAGTACAGCATGATGCAGGTTTCGGAAATGGAGAAGTGAACGCTGCAGTTCAGAGAACCTAAATCCATATCTTGCTCAGCTGGCCTTTATTATGACAATAATTATTCAACTGATACTAGGAGAGTCAACCCTAAACCCCACCTGAATACATCAAGCACCCGATTAATACGCTTCCAGCATCCTAGTCTCACTTTATGAGACTCCATTTATGATATGAGGC
Organism: Zootoca vivipara; assembly: GCF_965207765.1. NCBI lineage: Eukaryota > Metazoa > Chordata > Lepidosauria > Squamata > Lacertidae > Zootoca > Zootoca vivipara. The sequence continues at coordinate 20,269,736 of NC_142598.1, forward strand.
TAGTTTTTTGAATTACAGGCAAGAGTACAGATACCTTCCCTTCACCACAGGCACCAACGACACTGATGTGGAAACAACAGAATTTGAAGCTATAATATTCTCATCAGCATGTGATGATAGGAATCAGTTCTAGATATACTCTTCATCTACGGTTTGGTTGGTATTTAGTAGAAGCAGAAATAGTACCCTTATGAGCCACCATACCTCTAGAAGACAGGTGAATAATTATTTATTCTGACAGCCTTTTAAAAACTGAGAATCTAACAGCATTTTAATGCCACTGTTATTTTTCAATACATGTATTTTAAATGCTTAACTTTTTAATGAACTTGCGGTGTATTTCCTTGCGAAATATATTAGTGTAAAAAAAAAGTAAACATCAGAAAAATTTGGTCCAACTGTCCTCAGACCTAATAGGAACCCATTACATCTTCACAGAGATAACACTATAAATGCAAAGCTACAGAGAAAAAGAGACAAACCATTTATTTTCTGGTGAATGATAAAGGTGCTATCAGACATGAACAAATATTACTGCAGAAAGCATGCTTACCTGCTCATACAGATCAATAAGGGTTTTATCTGGTAGTTTTAATGACTGTATTGCCTGCAGCACTGTGTCCCAATGGCCACTGTTAATATCTGCAACAAAACTCTCAATGCTGTCCACTGTGTTCAGTGACACGGTGGTCTCTTCCTGTAGAGTGGCCAAGGCACGGTGCAAACTGTTCTCCTTCAGGTACTGCATAATCAGTCGGATAACACTGAGCAAAATAAACAGGAGGAGCAATTAATTTTGTGTGTGTATGCAGTTCGCTAGAGCATATACAGAGCAATGAGGGGAGATATACAGCAGCCAATGCATAAGCAATCCATTTCCCCAAACTTATCAGATCCTGTTTCAAAGCTAAGAGGTGCACTCAGGACTTAGAAGACCCCACAATGATCACCATGGGGAAAATTATGGAATGAGAATGGGAGATTTACAGCTTGCGACGCCATAAAGGAAAATTTTCTAAAGATGTTTTCTAGATGGTACATAACACCTAGCAAAATATTCAAAATGTATAAAAACAAAATCCAAAATGTGTTGGGTGGTGTAATAAAGCAGAGGGGATGCTGCTACACATGTGGTGGACCTGTAATAAAATTAAGAGCTTCTGGGATATGATATATGAAGAGCTGAAGAAAACATTTAAACAAACCTTTATTAAAAAAAAAACAACACCAGAAACTTTCCTGCTAGGCATATTAGACTCCGACATTGCAAGTGAAAATAAGAGAATATTCCTGTGTGCAACATCGGGAGCAAGAATCTTAATTGCAAAAAATTGGGGAAAAAGAGATAGTACCAACAAAAAAAGAGTGGCAAGATAAATTATTTGATTACCTTGAATTGGCCAAAATGACGGATACAATTAGGGGACAATCTAAACAAAAATTCCAAAAAGAATGGGGGAAATATAGAGATTATCTAAAAAAGCAGTGTCCTAAAATCAATACCTGGACTTGCTTTGAGTATTTTTTGCAAAACAAAATATGGTGTAAAAGTATAAAATATAGAGAAAAGTAGGGAAAAGGAAATAAGAAACAGTTTACCAAATATGGAATTAGACCTGTGTTGAGCATGAAGGTAGTCAATTAGAAAAGAATAAGAATTGAAATATGGATATGCGTTTATTATATATGTATTTGTAAAATGTATATGTATTTGTAAAAAGCTCAACAACTTTGGGAAATTTTTTTGTTGCGGCCCCCCAAAATAGGGGTTGTCTTTAGGGAAGCTTTTAATGTTTGATGGATTTCTCTATTTTAATGTTTTGTTGGAAGCCGCCCAGAGTGGCTGGGGGAACCCGGCCAGATGGGCGGGGTATAAATAAATTATTATTATTATTATTATTATTATTATTATTATTATTATTATTATTATTATTATTATACTTGGGGGTGTTATACACGGGGGGGGGGGAATAGGGTATACATAATAGTTCCAGTAACTGATGACCATGTTGGAAACATAACTAAGAACAAAACCTACCTCAAATTTCACCTAAATTTACAACTGTAATACCAAGAATGTTCCCCCAAGTGTCCTCAATAAGGGATGTGTTGTAGAGTTATGCACTTGCCCCTGCTGGTTTCAACCCCACCCGCCGCCAGGATGTCTTCCCACACAGACTGCCCACCAGGCAATGAGACCCTAAACCAGCGGTTCTCAAAAACTGTGCTGTGTGGCAGGAGAGGTGGCCATTACTAAATAGCTGTGTTTTATAACATAGAACAGTGATAGCTGTTTCTTTTCGTTTTCCTGTGTATTTCTTATTGATAAAAAACCCAGCGTGGCATGAGCAAATTCTGAAAGTGTAGCCCAGAGGGAAAAAAGTGTGAGAAGGGGGGGGGACAGCCCAGCTCCTGCTTTTTGAGCATACACATCACCTGTAACATATACCCCTTTATAGCGAGCAGACAGATAGAGGCACGTGGAAGTTTTCAAAATCAGGCATGTGGCCCGATTTCGAGCGCCAAGGGTTTATCACCACCCACAAAACGACACACATGCAGTATATCACTTTGGGGGAGAGTGAAGCCATAGAACTGTAGAGTTGAAGGGGCCACAGTAAAAAAAAAAAGCTAAAGGACCTCTAGACAGTTAAGCCAGTCAAAGGCAACAAAGGTAAAGGACCCCTGGACAGTTAAGCCAGTCAAAGGCGACTATGGGACGCGGGTGGTGCTGTGGGTTAAACCACAGAGCCTAGGGCTTGCCGATCAGAAGGTCGGTGGTTCGAATCCCCGCGACGGGGTGAGCTCCCGTTGCTCGGTCCCAGCTCCTGCCAACCTAGCAGTTCGAAAGCACGTCAAAGTGCAAGTAGATAAATAGGTAAACAGCATTTCCGTGTGCTGCTCTGGTTCGCCAGAAGCGGCCTTGTCATGCTGGCCACATGACCTGGAAGCTGTACGCCGGCTCCCTCAGCCAATAAAGTGAGAGGAGCGTCGCAACCTCAGAGCCGGCCACGACTGGACCTAATGGTCAGGGGTCCCTTTACCTTTTTACTGGTGTACTTTCGAACTGCTAGGTTGGCAGAAGCTGGGACAGAGCAACGGGAGCTCACCCCGTTGCGGGGATTCAAACCGCTGACCGATTGGCAAGCCCAAGGGGCTCAGTGGTTTAGACAGGGCCGGATTTAGGTTTGATGAGGCCCTAAGCTACTGAAGGTAATGGGGCCCTTTATATGTCCAGTTGTCCTTTGTCAACGACATATTGTCGCTATTTTTTGTGTTGAATATATGCTATATGTTAATTTATGGACCTAATAGGTATCTAAAGCCATTTGCACATAACAAAATATGTATTTTATCAAAGTAATTGTTGAACTGATATACAATTAGGAAGTATATTAATAGTGGGATTTTTTCCGGGGGGTGGGCAAGAGAGTGGGGCCCTAAACTATAGCTTGTTTAGCTTATACGTAAATCCGGCACTGGGGTTAGACCATAGCGGCACCCGCGTCCCTAAGAGACCACGAGGGTCATCTAGTCCAACCCCATGCAGTACTGTGTGTGTGGCCTCAGCGCAAACGCACCCGCAAGTACCAGCAACTGCAACAAGGCTACGAAGAAGGTCCCTCGGCAACCCGGGAGCGGGGGATGTTTTAAGCTGGCACCGACTGGCACGAGCAAGAAATGGATCTGCCAGGAGAGGACAAAGGCACGAGCGCGGAGCACGGAAGGGGCCTGGCGGCAAAGGGAACAAGAGCAACCCAGCAACCCCGCCTGCTCCCCGCTCCCCGAGCCCAGTCAGGGAACTTACTCCGAAGACTCGATTTCGATCGACATGATGAACTAACTGCCCGTCGCCACCCGGAGAACTCCAAACCCAGGCGCACAGCAACAAGCCGCCACTTCCGCCCAGCCACCTCCGCTGCACACATCCGCTTCCGCGGTCATTCCCCTCATACGACCCGCATAGACTTATGACTGTAGACTCCCGAGGTTTATTGAATTCCGGGTTCCTTTACACTCCCCCCCCCTCTGCGTCACACTTTCAGAATGAAAATTTGCTCGCACCACACCGATTCCCCCCCCCCCCCATCGGTAATAAATACATTGGAAAACGCAACTAGGATTGTTGTCAGTACCACTCGATGCCCTTGCTCTCGTTCTGAAAAGATGCCAATCCACATTCTGCAATAAAAAAAAAAAAGTTCTGGTACTATGCTACAGTGAAATGTTTTAGATATTTGTTTGATTGCCCTTGAATCTTCCCGCCACACTTGCTATCCTCTTCTGCCACACCAGTGTGGGGGCATCACGCTACCACGTACCACCCCCACCCCGCACACCTCCAGAGTGGAAATAAGAAATACGCGTTGAATTCAATCAATGGAAATTGCTTTCGAGCTTTTATGTATAGGAACCCATCTCCAGACAATAAAGGGAAATTTCAGCATGGAACTGCTCGGTTATATTTCGGTTCAGATTAGAGGCAACCGTTTCCATCCTTTCTCATCACAGACGTTAACTTAATCAGTACTTATGATATTATGTTGTCGCAAACTGCTGCTGCTGAAAACAAGAAAAAAGCTTTCCGCAGAGTCCGTTTCATCCGATGAGGTGAAATCCTACATTGAGAGGAAATATACACACGCACAGCTGTGGTGGGGGTCGGAATGTAGAAGAGTTAATAATAATAATAATAATAATAATAATAATAATAATAATAATAATAATAATAATAATTTATTTATACCCCGCCCGTCTTCTCTAAAGGATTACTGTGCTCGTTTTGCAATCATTTAAGGTCTAAAAATTGATATATTACAGACTGTACTTTGTAAATTCCATTGTCATTTGACCCCAACATTATTTTTTTATTTGCACCCACGTGTAACTTCATGCAACTGATGCAGTCCCTTCCAAGCTCTACAATTCTATGATTCTGTTATTCCAAGTGAACTCTGATTCACGAAAGAGTATGCTGCAATAACGTGGCCAGTCTTTCAGGTGCCACAAGACTGTTATTTTTGCTAAGACCACTACATCTCCTCTCTCCTTCTGAAAATTGTGACTCTTCCGTTTTCCTATTTCTACGTTACGTATTAGAATCAACGCAAACAATGCGACGCGCCTCTTTTTGCGGTCACGTGACGGATTCTATATGCGACGCTCTCCCGCAGTCGCCGCGTTCTTGTACGTCACGAGACGAAGGTTGCTGTTTCCACGAGTTCTCTCTAGGCAACAGTCACTTCAGCTGCACCCGATTGGACCATCTCTTAGTGACGTCACAGAGCATATCTGCGCTTTACTTTCTCGCCCACCAAATCTAAATTAGATTCTAATCCGTGTGATTTTGAAAGCAAATCCTTGCCTGTTCAGAAATCGTACCATAATTTGTCAGCAAATTAGCTTTCTGAGTGATTTCCCTTAAGAAACAACATTCTAAAAGGCAACCTCAAATTTTGCATGAATGTGGCTACTACTATCTACTGTCCTACATTTTCTGCCCAGTTGATGCAGCAAACGAATTTGTCAGGCTGAGGTGGCAACCAAAATTGCACTTTAAGCAATGTATGGGATGTTTGCAATTTGGTTCTTAAGGCTGTCGTCTAATAGACCCTTAAATCAGACATAATCATCCGGAACTGCAGGAGTCCCCACCAGATTTCAGAACATACAGAAAGCCTGAGAATTTAATTGAAAAATATGTTTTAATTAATGTTTGTAAAAAACAACAACAACAGAAGCTTTATTTTTGGGAATTACAGTATAGGAACAGAACTACCCAAACTGTGTAGAAATTCATTCATGCATGCGACAGCAGCAGCAAGAATGTTACTTGCCCAAAAATGGAAAGAATAAGTCCCGGCAAAAGACGAATGGATACAAAAACTTATGGACTATGCAAAAATGGCGAAACTTACCGGAAAAATAAGAAATCAAGATAACAAACTTTTTTATAAAAGAATGGAAATGGTTTATGGAGTATTTACAAACAAACTGTAAACAGATAAGAACATTGGCAGGATTATTGTAATAACCTGCAGTTTTATAAGAGTATATATTTAAAGTAGATTAATAAATGAGCAAATTAAGTGAATTTGGATATGCAGAAAATATTAAAAATAAATTTAAGGAAAGGGGGGAAGGAAGTCAAGTTTTGAAATGTTAACATGATTGTAAAATTATTGAAATGTATAAAATAGAAAAGCATATGTTATATATAAAGCCTCCTGAGAAGAGGTGATCTCAGAGGTACCCTTGTTACCAACCTTGTTACCGTAGGGAGTTAAAACTTAGGGAATCAGAACCTTGAATTTTGCTTGGAAACAGAGTGGGCAGCCAAGGCAGATTTCTCAATACTGGTGTAAAACATAATCCATATGCCTGGCAACAGTTAAGTGGGCAGCTACATTCTGGACCAGCTAAAGTTTCTGAACTTTCTTGATGTGAGCAACTTCACATACACACATCCCCACTATATAATCTGGAAGTTTACCGAGGTATGTCTAATGGATGTAAGGTTTCTGTTTTCCAGGAGAGGGCATAGCAGACAAATCAGTCACTGCTGAAAAAAGGCCCTTTAGAGTTCTCACTTGGCTTAGCAACAGCTGTTCCAGATCCATGAGTAGTTGATTCTTAGGTCCCTCATTTGTCAGGTCCTTCCTCACCATCATCAACCGAATGTTACATGGAATGAGCTTTGGTATACAGTGGAACCTCGGTTTACGAACACCTCGGTTTACGAATTTTCGGTTAACGAACGCCGCGAACCCGTCTGGAATGGATTAATCCACTTTCCATTACTTTCAATGGGAAAGTTCGCTTCAGTTTATGAACGCTTCAGTTTATGAACAGACTTCTGGAACCAATTACACCCATGCTTCGGGTTAAGTACACTTCAGGTTGAGTACTCCGCGGACCCGTCTGGAACGGATTAATCCACTTTCCATTACTTTCAATGGGAAAGTTCGCTTCAGTTTATGAACGATTCAGTTTAAGTACTCTGCGGACCGTCTGGAACAGATTAATCCACTTTCCATTACTTTCAATGGGAAAGTTCGCTTCAGTTTATGAACGCTTCAGTTTATGAACAGACTTCCGGAACCAATTGTGTTCATAAACCGAGGTACCACTGTATTTCCCCCCATGCAGCCCACCAATTTCAGGCATTTGATCATAACAACTGCAATAAAGCAAATGTATTATGGACAAAAATCTCAAGCATGGTGACATATTAGGGAAATGATGTGAATATTTAGATTAAAATGACATCAAATAAGATGCACTGTGCCAAGGGCACCTTGAAGTCTGGTGCCAGTCCTGTTTGGCTTCACTGATTTCCTACTATTTGAACCTTTGTGTTCACTCTGGAAGCTTAAAAAGAATTGAAGGGGCCATAAGAATTGAAGGGGCCATAGAATTCCCTAGTACAAGGCTTGAAGCAGCAGCAACCCTTTTCTGAGAGTTTGGTCATTAAATAAAAAAGGCAAAACTTGATGTGATGGCAGCATACACATGTGCTTCAAACACAAATTGCAGCTAAACTGCTATAATGCACAGGGCGAGTGATTTCAAGTGGAGAAAAATGGCTTTTGGGTAAGGATGCCAAACACTTGCACCAGTCTGCCTGATGCTTTTTCCTGCAAACAACCACACACTTCCCTTCCCCTGCAACCACAGCAATTATGTTTACTAAATATGTATTTTTCTGATTGACCTTGGAGACTGGGCAGGAGAAAAACTGCTGAGATGAGGTTTTGGATGGGTTGGGGAAGTGATCAGAACAAGAATGGTTCAGCACCCTCTGCCGCCCATCGCTTTTCTGCTTCAAATGGTTTCGCTTCCTTTATAGCCAGTGGTGTAGTAGTCAGTTCTGAAGTGCATGTGCTCTTCATGACAACGCCCATAGCCACACACCCATAGTTATGTCGCTTACAAGACTGGACAACAAAAATGAACTTATGATCAACATTGTGGCTTCTGTACCAAGTGAGCTTATCTCTCCCCCTTATTCACCACTCTGCTGCTTTGCTTAGCATCCAGCTTAATTAGCAGTTCTTGTGGACTCGGAAGCTTGCCCACTATTTCGTAAGATTTTAATTCCTTATAATAAAGGGACTTTTTTCAGAATAGAAGTACAGTGGTACCTCTACTTACGAATTTAATGCGTTCCGAACACACATTTGTAAGTCGAAAAAATTTGTAAGTCAAATCCCATAGGAATGCATTGGGAGAAAAAATTTGTAAGTCAAAGCAACCCTATCTAAAAATTCGTAAGTAGAAAAAATCCTATCTAAACCGCATCCAAGATGGCGGACGGAGCTCCATTCGTAAGTAGAAACATTCGTAAGTAGAGTTATTCGTAAGTAGAGGTGCCACTGTAGTTTTACCCTCAGCCATGCAGGCTAATGTAACCTACACCACTGTTCACAATGTTTCAGCACCACTCACATTTGAAAATACTGATCTGCTGATCTTGTTCTGCCTAAAGACTTCCTACTTCTTATCAGAAAGATATATGTATATACAATCAGCCTTATAGGAACCAGAAATGTTTAACAAGAACTGAAACATTGCATTAGTATCCTGCCCTTTTGTACATTTTCTGTCTATAGAGATCTTCCCTGGTAGGAAGTGAATTTGCTTGAATGGCTTATGTTTTTCAACACGCTGACTCCAAAGATCTGTTCAGAAAGCACAGGACAGTGGTTGGCCTCCAAAACTTGGGAGATCTTGGATATGCTTTTGTTAGACATAAGGAGAAGCTGAAAAGCTTCATGTTGCACCATCATACTACTACAACGAACAACAACTAACAATAACAATAGAAATAATAATAATACAGTACAAAAAGCTCATTGCAAGAGGACAGCTTTTAATAAAATTTTGCGTAATCACTTCCAGCAAATAATTATATAATGTTTCCAAAACCCACTACCTCCAGTGAAGACATTTTAATGCTTGCTTATGAGAAATGTCTTTGAATTTTAAAGTGAATAAAGATTACCATATTTGTGTTTGGAAAAATAAAAACACTAAAACAATAACTAGAAAAGGATTCAAATTAACAAACCTCATTGCCATGGATTTCCCGCACCCCTTTGGCTATTTAATCAAGAGAAAGCTTTTGCCAGTATGTTCATTCTAAGAGGTTACAGATGTTCTTGGCAAACTTGCCTTACAGCTGTTGGCCCAAAGCCTGTGCTGGCCCATATGAAAGCGTGAATTGCATCTTTTCCCTCTTCAAGACAAACTGTGTACTACTTAGGAGAGTCTACAGAGATGGCGGATCATGAGGGCGCTGACAAAAGGGCTCTTTGGCAGTGCAATCTGATGCACGTCAACTCGAAAGGAGGCCCCACTGAATTCAGTGTGCTTTAATTATAGGAAAGTGTGTATAGGATTGCAGCCCTAATGTATATTTAGGAGCACTTAATGAATCAAGCACAGTAACCAGAATCATATCCTAATTTTGTATTAGAATTAGAGCTGAGCAGTTTCCCACAATTTTTTTCAGCACTGCCGAAAATCATCTCCGTTGTTATGAAAAATGTACCCCAAAATGCGTTGCCTTTTAAGAAGGACAGACGCGGGTCGGAAGCTCCAAAATTTGCACTAAGTTCAGCTCCGCCGGGAAAATGACAGAGACCACACGATGCTGTCAGGAAAAACAAACTGATCCCTTTATTGCAGAATGCAAAGCTACAGCTGTAGGGTCCCTGCCTCTGGAAAGAAGGAAGGAACCCCGGGAAATGGTGAAGTCCCCCTATATACCCTCCTGTTCATGCATGGAAATCTCTGGACTAGGAGGGAGGGGGAGACAAGGGCGACGGGGTGCGGAGATGACTCTTCCTTTCAGATGGAGAGATGTCAATCTCTCTTCTCCTGTCGTTGATGGTGCTCCCTGTTGTTTGGCAGGAAGGGCAATCAGTCAAGATGGGTGCAGAGGTGGGGCAGTTCCTGGCGATTTCCATGGGGTGGAAGTCCGCCCGGCAGTGTTTTCCTCCAGGCCATGGAAGGGTGGGCTACGTTGAGGATGGCAATTTATTTGAATAAAGTTGTCAAGCTAATCTTTCTATTGTCCGTGTCTTCCCTCGTTGGGTATGGGACGGTGATGGGGAGGTTTCAGGGGGGCTTGGGGTCAGAGAAGGGTTGCACAGAAAATAAGTATGGAAAACATTTCTAATACATCCTGACGTATACAGTTCTAAAATATAAAACAGTGGTTTTCTAATACAAAGAGATACTAACAAACCTATTTTCTAATACAGAGGAACACTAGTCTAATTAATCAAGAGTAATACTGAGGTTGTGGTTAGGTTCTTAGGCATATAGGGAGGGACGCCTTTCAAGGGATATAAGGGGTTTCTCACATTTAAGGCACATAAGGCCAGCAGACATATAATCACAAGAAGCAAGCATATAATCACGAGAAGGTAAAAGTTCATAGCAAGTTTGTATAAGGTTTGTATAAAATGGTAAGGCTGTATAAAAATGGGCTGTGTTACTTGGTGGAGTTTATGATAATTGTCTGTGATAATTGTCTAGGCGAGGGTTGCATATGCTTGTCCTTAGGCGAAGGGGAAATGCAGATGTCTAGGCAAGGGTTGCATATGCTTGTCCTTAGGCGAAGGGGAAATGCAGAGTTTATGTTGGATTTTAGGAGGTGTTTGAATATGTTAATCCCTGCGGAGGGGGTGCGGGTCTGTGGAGGGAAGGAGAGCCAAGCTGTGGCGGCGAAATGGTGGTGCGAAGGACTCTGGGTAGCCGTAGCTGTCAAGCTGTGGTTACCCCTCTCTGTTCATTAATAATGGTGTCCTGCAACCCCCCCAATATGATTTTATAACACCGTCAACTGTTTTTTTGGCATTCCTTGCATTCCCCCCCTCTCATTTCTTTCAATTGCCTTTATTCTCAGTTGCCTTCTCATGTTGTGTCACTGCACATTGAAATCTGATTGGCTGCACCACATAGCACTTTTTGTTATAGAACGCATACAGTGTGTGATTTGTGACTGGAGGAATTTCACAGGTCCCTTTTTGCAATCCAATGTCAAATCCATCTTCTTGGAAATGTCCCGTTTATTTCAACTAGAGTGTCATCCAAGCAGTGTGCTTGGATTTGCAGGCCTTGTGGAAAATATTCCGTCAGCCTAACAGCCTGCTAGAAAAAGGTGAAATAAATAGTTTTCCATCTAATTAGATGATGCAACATTAGGCTGTCTGCTACTGATAAATTTGCTCATGAGTTATTCTAATACTGAACCGAGCAATAGGGCATCAGTTTCACATGCTCTATGCTCCCTGGCATCTCCAGGTATGTCTGGGAGAAACCTTTGCCTGAAACCCTAGAGAGCTGTTGCCGGCCAGAGTAGGCAATACACCGGTCCAATAGTCTGAGTCAGTATAAAGCAGCTTCCTATATTCCTGAAGCTTCAGCGCAAACCCTTGATAGGTGCTTAACAGCAGGAAGAAAGGCTACACGATCTCATCTACCATCGTGGTTTTGTTTTTGCTTTGCTGATGTCAAATGTCTCGTATATTGGCATAATGGCTCCAGGGCAAGCAGGCAGGCAAGAGTTTCAGGCTGTGCAGAGCCAGACTTCTGTCGTGTGTGGTTTTCTTCAAGAGCTCTCTGGCCTTCACAAGGGCCTTTTTGCACTTCTTCCAACTGTGTCGCTTTGCCAAGGGTATGTTCTAGCGCAGGAAATTCATAGGAATTGATGCTGCGCCCTGCAGGACTCTGTCCATCAGACAGTAAAATGCACGGTGCTTTTTCCAAAAACTCGCAGTGAGTAATCCTCACACTTGACTAAAATGTTCCTTGGCATTGCTGCCTGTCACATCTACAGTGTCATGGAGGGGTGGGGAACCATGGCTCTGGGGAAGGCAATCTCTGCTCTCAGAATCTCCTGTACTAGAGATATTGAAATATACTCGGAGTCGAGAGTGAATTTCATGCTCTTTATTCAGCTCGTAGTCATCAAGGAGAAGAAGAGAAGAATGCCCTTTCCCCAAAACCATCTGCTTATATACATTACAGTATTTACACAGTGGGCTTTGCGTGATTGGCGACTTCAGGGCTACACCTGTGGGCCAATCACTTTGTGGATTGACTTCTGCCAGCAGCCTGATTGGCTGCTCCTGCAGGCCAATCAGGTTGCGGATTCACTTCTGCCAGCTGCCTGATTGGCTGCTCCTGCAGGCCAATCAGGTTGCGGATTCACTTCCACCTGGAGTTGGATTGGGTGGCTCCTGCGGACCATTCAGACTGCTGATTCTGGATCCTATTGTTCTATGATTCAGCTCAGTACATAACAGATATGCACCCTAGGACGCCCTAGGATTGCAGCCTCAAGAGCTTTTTTTATATATATAATAATTTTTATTAATTTTATCACTATAAACACTAAAGAAGAAGAAGAGTTTGGATTTGATATCCCGCTTTATCACTACCCTAAGGAGTCTCAAAGCGGCTAACAATCTCCTTTCCCCTCCTGCCCCACAACAGACACCCTGTGAGGTGAGTGAGGCTGAGAGACTTCAAAGAAGTGTGACTAGCCCAAGGTCACCCAGCAGCTGCATGTGGAGGAGCGGAGACGCGAACCCAGTTCCCCAGATTACAAGTCTACCGCTCTTAACCACTACACCACACTGGCTCTCTAAAAACAACATCATAACATTATAACAACACAAAAGAAAAAACAACAAGAAAGGAAACACAAGCAAAAACAATACAGTACATAATTTCATTTTGACTTATTCCTAACTTCTCAACCCATTGTCTCTGGGACTTCCCCAAGCCCCACCTAACTGATTTCCATTTCTAATTGTCTTTAGCAATTTCATAATCATCTTCTTTAACCTTTTCCAAACTTAATATTATTCCATTTCTTTCCTTCAAAACAACTACGTTACAAATCATCTTAACTTTCCTTCTAACATCTATTTTATTCCCTAAGGCCTAAAATAAATTTTCTTCCATAGAAGTCCGAATACTTAAACCCCACAATATTTCCCTAAATAAGCTTTAAACTTGTTCCTCGGAGTCTCCCCGTCAGTTCAGCGAGTTCCATGAAGTCCATCATCTTCATCTGCCATTCTTCTATAGCTGGTAACTCTTGATTCTTCCAGTATTTTGCAATTAAAATTCTTGCTGCTGCCGTGGCATACAAAAAGAAAATAACATCTTTTTCAGCCTCAAGAGCTTTTTATCTGGGGACTCAGCATGGCCCCTCACATCCCACGGACCCAATCCTGTTCCTTATGCACTTCAGGCACTTTCTCCTGAGCCAAGGTTTTCTCTTAAAAAAATGTTTAGGGGTACTCTCATTTTGACTCAAGAAAATCACCATTTTATAGTTCAAATCGGGAAAAATAAATACAGTAAATGGACAAAAGTACAAAGATTCACAAAATGTTTAGGGGGATGCACCCCCCTGCATCCCCCCCCAGAAAAAAAAAGCACTGGTCAATAGTCCCTTTGCTTGGCAACTTTAATAAGAAAAAACACACTTTAGAATTAGTGTCCTGTGTTACAGGGCAAAGTTGCTTTAGGGCTATCATATTTCATTTTTGTGATTACCTCTGATCATATATCATTCACTTCTAAAGAAATAAAGGCTGCATTTTATAGACCATTTGCTTCGCATAATTATTTTTTATTAAAATTTTAAGCACAATGCCAGATGAGATTTAAGTAAAAGATCACAACAAATTAAAGTCAGTGCTGGTTTTTTTTTTTTTTTTTTGAGGAGCAGAGAACCTTTCTGCACAATCTCAGGGAAAAAAAAGAACAGGATTCCTTGGTGAAAACATTCCAGCCACCTGCTTATTATGGCAATACAAATGCAGTGGAGGGGAGGGAAGGATTAGCAGGTGGGAGATGGGGCTTGTTCCCAATTTATGTACTCCAATGACCATTCCCCAGCCTTACTCCCAGATCCCGGGGGTGGGGGGCAAATGAACTAAAATGACTGGGGAGACCGGATTGAAGGGAAGAATTTGGGGGCAGAGTAAAACCACCTCTGTCTGCTGATTCTCCCCTAAAATATTCCCTCTGTCGCAGGCTGCATCAAGAGGCAAATGGGATTATTGTCTGATCACCTGATTCATTATACTAAGGGACATTGGTGGGTAGGATCAAAGGGTACATTTTGAACGTTACAGGAAGCTTGAGTGGTCCAGATGGGAGATCCGATACCAGGGACTGCCTACATTCCTGGTGTATTAGCATACCCTGCGGCTCAGGATGTCCTCGAACATTAAGCACAAAGCAATCCCCCTCTAGATTGTTTTGCTTTGATGTCAAATACTATAAAAAGAAGAAGAAGAAGAAGAACAAAGTTCCTTACCCGCATGATATCCAGGGCACCAGTTAGGCAAATCAGAGATAAGCTTGCCACCTCCACCTCCCCCCTCCATCCCACCAAGGACCCTCACCCTTTTAGCACCTGCCTCAGCCACAAGGAATTCCTCATCACTCCATCACATCAGGGAAACCTTTGCCCAGCGGATGAAAGCACAAGAGCAGGTGGCAGGTTGAATCAGATACCAAAGATCAAAATGATAATGAAAGACAAAACCTGACATTGTCCTTAAGGCCCCCGTGGCCAGAGAGATGCCTTTGGGGAACTCACAAACAGGGTGTGTCGCTGTTCCCAGCCTTTCGTCTTCAATGGCAAACTGCCTCTGAAAATGGGGGTTTAATTGAGCCATCTCACTTGAGAGTTCCCATTATCCCACTTGGTAAGGAGTGGTAACATGCCGACTAAAAAAAGAGAGCATTATATCACTACTTTTGAAATTATGTCTAGCATTTTGAGTATTTTAGAATGTGATTGGGCATCCAAGAGCATGAAGGACTGCCTCAGATACAGAATATCATAACGTTTCCGAGCACAATTCAAAGTGTTGGTGCTGTCCTTTAAAGCCCTAAATGGCCTGGGCCCAGTATACCTGAAGGAGCGTCTCCACACCCATCATTCAGCCCGGACACTGAGGTCCAGCTCTGAGGGCCTTCTGGTGGTTCCCTCTTTGCATGAAGTGAGGTTGCAGGGAACCAGGCAGAGGGTCTTCTCGGTAGTGGTGCCCACCCTGTGAAATGCCCTCCCATCAGATGTCAAGGAAATAAAATACTATCTGACTTTTAGAAGACATCTGAAGGCAGCCCTGTTTAGGGAAGTATTTAATGTTTGATAATTTATCACTTTTTAATTCTGTTGTTGTTGTTGTTGTTGTTGTTGTTGTTGTTGTTGTTGTTGTTGTTGTTGTCATCGTCGTCATCATCATAATGAACAGTCATCGCTAGGGTTGCCATTTTAATTTTCTTCCTCTGCCCCTAGGGTGAATGGTGAATGAATGAGATATGTGTGTGTGTGTGTGTGTTAACATATCTATCTATCATCTATCTATCTATCTATCTATCTATCAATCATCTACGGTATCTATCTATCTATCTATCTATGAATGACGGGGCTCCTGAACATTTAATTGGTGTAGAAAAGGGAATTTAAACAGGTGTTGCTTGTCATGCAAGTTTCACCTGTTGAAATCCCAGCTTTTTACACCTGGCCACCCTCTTCTGCTCCTGTGCCTTTACCAGCAGCTTGGCACACAGAAATGAAACAGGCAAGGCTGTTCTTGGTATGGGAATAAAATAGTGGGAAAGGTTTATTTCAGGGGTGGGAAACCTGTGGCTCCCCAGATGTGGCTGGGCTTCCATTCCTGTCATCCTTAGACCAATGGCCAGGGCTGATGGGAGTTCAATGACATCTGGAGGGCTCCCCATCCTTTGGTTGCTTGCTAAGGTTGAAGCTGCTGCTAAAGGCATAGCCTGCAAAACAGGTGGTGAATTGTGTTTGGGGGATTCCCCCTTTGTTCACTTTATCAGGGTTTTTGTTTCGTTTTTAAGTTCTGCTTCAGTAGTTAGCATAGACAGTGTGCTCTTTGAATAGATGTTCTTCTTATTAAATATAAATCGTAGTCCTAATTGGGAGAGATGCATCGCTGCAGTGCTGAAAGCTGAGGGGCAACTTTATCTCAACCAGTGGGTCATGCTCATATTTTTAAAAGGATGATCAGCATGGGAACTACAAAGGCCCCCTTGAAAAACCAGCAGCCCCTGTTTGTGAGCAATGTTACGGTATATTGCTCTATTGTCCTCTCTTTCTGGGCAAGTGATGCAGATGCAGGCAAGAACATTAGCAGCCGTGACACTGGCAAGCCATGGAGTCCACTCAGGGAAAGCCTCCCCATGCAGTGTCAACTTTATTTAACTTAAGTTTTACTGCCTGTGAAACTTTTCTGATGTACAGAAATGCACATGAACCAGCTCTTCGAAGATTTTGTAAGTAAACTACTGTAATCTTTCAGAGAGAGAGAGAGAGAGCGCACCAACACAAGTACTCTCATCCACTGGATCTTCAGTTCTGCATTTCCTCCCATGTTGCAAGGTTCATTTTTGTTGCAAACCACAACTGCATAACAACACACCAATGAAAATGTGAGGGGGGCACTTTTTTTTAATTAAGCAATTGTGATGAAGCACAACAAAGGATTGTTTTTAATAGACTGCATTGCTGAACTCTAATTGTTTGTCATAATGTATATGGGAGAGCAAAGGTTAAGACGACAGGCAAACACCTCCCTTTTTAGCAACAATGGCTAAAGAGGAATTACAGCTTTCCAAAGCAAATAATGTAACATCAAAGGAATTCAATTGCCGGAGGACAACAACCGTGTGTGTGTGTGTGTGTGTGTGTGTGTGTGTTTTGCTTTGAGTGTTACGTGGAATTGCTAGTTAGATTCCATACCTGGGGGGAAATTCAACCAGTTGAGAAATGGTGAGGTGACAAGTATAAACAGTGAGGGAGCTGGTATGTTATATTGGACCCAAGTGGACCACCCTCCACTGTCCTCTCGAGACTGTGATCCCCAGCAATTTATATTTCCCAGCTCCAGCTATTCAAACTAAGCCAAAGGTGGGGACTTGGAGGCTGAGTGTGTCCCTCCAGGGCTCTGTAACTGGGACTTATTCAGAACTCTGCCCTAGGTCACACACCCCTCACTGCCCCAGTTTAGTGACCTCCATGATTGTGTTTGCTGGCTGGAATATGCCCTCAAGCTGTGAGCATGCAACTGGCTTACGTGGACAGAGAGAGGTGGGTGTAGGTGTAGAAACCTCTTGACATCAACATTGCAACCTGCTGTATGAGTCATCTGTGTTACACCAGCCACTTTTTGTATTGCTTCTGCCTCCTTTCCCCTCTGACCCTACTCAAGTAACTTATCTGCATCAAGAACGACTGAATGACTCACATCCGGTGCTAGAATGCATCAGAATCGCCCCTGCTGCTAACAGAGGCTGATTCAAAGAAGGCGAGGCCATGGCAAAGACTCGTGCAGAGACGTAACAGGCGGTATTCTGAGTTCAGGGAATCCTGTCTGTATCGAGGCAAGAGCGATTGAATTCTCTGCTCACATCCAGTAAAGAGATGTAGCAGAATTGTCTCCATGGCTAACAGAGGCTGAGTCAAAGGAGTAAAGGGCAGAGCAGTGACTCATGCTGAGATGCAGCAGGCAGCCTCCTCTGTGGTGTGTGCGCAATTTGAAACTTTTAATCATAGCTGCCAAGTTCTCCCTTTTTTAAAGGGAAATTCCCTTATGCTGAATAGGCTTCCTCGTGAGACAAGGGAAAACTTGGCAGCGATGCTTTTAATAGATCCGTTTTTGTGAGACACTTGCGTTCTTTCACAGCATATCAGTGTGCCCTGTGCCTTACAGTGAGCAGAGGAAACATGGATGGTCCTTCAGCCTTTGGCCAATTAAAATTTTCTCTTGTTAAGAATTGCCTTATTTCTCCGTGTACAAGATTGGTTTTTTTTGCTAAAAATATTACCAAAAAATTGGGGGTCGTCTTACACATGGATGGTGAATGCCCTGGGGGGGTATATATGGGTATATATATATATATATATATATATATATATATATATATATATATACCACTACTTCTCTTCCCATGGCTATCAACTTTGTGCTACCAAAGTTGTGCTGTTTGATGTTTACAATATTGATTTTTTAATTGTGGGTTAATAAAGATAGGGTTGTCTTATACATGGAAAAATACAGTAATTGCTGGCCAGAGGGTTAAATATGAGAATTGAACTAAACCCCAGTGCAAGTTTCTGTTGCAGGTCTTTGAGAAACCAGAAAGGCAGGTGTGTTTTGGAGAGCTCACAGTGATCAGAACAGTAATCTCAGGGGATAGGGAGGAGTGCTTCTAGTACAAATTGCTTTCCCATACAGGAAACTCAGTGATTTTGTATGGTTTCGATCCTAAGAACAGGCCACAACAGGGCTGCCTTAGCTTGGTGACGTGTGTTCCCTGAATCGCAATCTCAAAAGGAAGACTTGGGTGGGTTTGATGGCATGTGTGGCTTGCAAAATGATGTGCAATGTTGTTTCGCGAATACCTTTGTTTTGAAGATTTGCCAGCCATCAGGCATTGCTGTCTCCGATTCAGTATGAAGTGCTTTGTGCCACAACGCACATATTTTTTTAACCAGGGGATTCTCCTTCCCACTTAATCCCAGCTAGGGGCATGGGATAATGACCGCTCCCCACATCAAACAGGGGGCGACATTTGCACGGTCGCGCGCAGCCCCCTGGATCCCAGAGCGGCCCCTGGTAGTTCGGACTGGCTTCATCCTCCCCAGGCTGGATACCTGGGGTGTCCGCCTACCTCAGCCAATCGGACAATCCCGCCTGGGGAGGCGTTGCCAGGGGATTGGCCAGGTAAGGGGAGGGGTCATCTAGCACACACAAAGAAGGTAGATCTTACCTGGGAAGCAGCAGTCGACTCCAGAGCTTGAGGGGAGGCATTGTCCATATGCCAAATGGTTGTCATTGCTCTCCCCTCCGCCGGCGGCGAACGGGGCGGGGGGCTCTCTGCTTGAAGCCAGTCCCAATCCCCACACATTCTGGATAACCCTGAAGTCTCCCAGATCCCCGGCTGGGGACTGGGAGGGATAAACGGCCAGTGCCTGAGCCAAGGTCTCCCTACATCTGAATCTTAATAAAGTTGTGGCCAATTTTAACCCCATAGCAAGTTGTCGTGAGTCATTATTCCGCTCAGGGGTCGCCTGGGGTTTGGGGGACTCCGCCTGTCCGTGCAAATGTATTTTGGTTTCCATTTAAAGATGAATGCATCAACTTCACACTTTCTGAAACAATACATGAACCAAGACGCCGTTACCCTTTGATAATGCGGCTTTCCAATTACACAACATTTACAAAATATGCATCTACCGTATTAGAGGAAAGAGTGCATAAAAGTGAAGATATTCCTGAAAATAACATACATAAATGCATTTGATATGGGAAAATAGCTTGCAAAACTGGGTACACTCGTTAAACCTGCATACAAAAATGGGGTTTGATAGGAGAAATTTGCAGTAAAATGCCAATGAAATGTGGAGAATGGACTAGAAGGAAGAGAAACGGAAAAAACTGAAACTGAAACTGGCAAATCCTAGCCCCTGATTTGCCTAGATTGCCCCCAAACCAACCAAACTCCACAGGTGCCAAGGACTGGCTGAACGTAGTGGCGGGGAGGGAGGCAACAGCTGGGGAACCCCCAGGGGAAGAAGGCTCAGAGCCCAGGGATTGGTGGTGGGATGAAGATGACTGGTCAGAGGGAGAAGACTGGTCAGAGGAAGTGAAGAGGTAACAGGGTTCAGTGAGCAAGAAGATGCTGCGACAGAGAGCAGTTCAGAATCAGAGACAGCAGCATGGGCATAGCTGGGGGGGTAGGGAGGGGCAGCTGCCCCCAGTCAATAAAAATAAATAAAAATACATAGCTAACTGAGGCTCTGCCCCCCACAAGAGGCCTGCCCCTCGACCAAAGGCTTCCCCCCCCAAAAAAAATCTCATGGGCAGAAGGCTGGGGAGGAGGGGGGCCAAGAGGCAGAAATGAGGCAGGCTGCTGAAGAAGCTAGGGGTTTCCCCCCTCCTGGTCCCCCCCCCCCCAGTTTCCCAGACCAGAAGAGGCACAAAGAGGAAGGAACAAAGACAGGCCTGGTGACAGAGACTCAGATTGCTCAGGAGGGACCTGGGAGAGGAGGAAATTTAGGGAACTGTGGGATGACAGAGACCTTCAGTTGCCTCCATGGCTTCATAGAGGCAGGATCAACCGGGAAAAGTTGCTGTGCTCACTAGGCCTGGCCTCCTGAGCAGGCCTTGTTTCCTTGAATAAAGAGTTTAATTTTTTTTTTAAAAAAGGTAAAGGACTCCTGGACAGTTAAGTCCAGTCAAAGGTGACTTTGGGGGTTGCAGTGCTCATCTTGCTTTCAGGCCGAGGGAGCCGGCATTTGTCCACAGACAGCTTTCTGGGTCATGTGGCTAGCATGATTAACTGCTTCTGGCGCAACGGGACACCGTGACGGAAACCAGAGCATATAGAAACGCCGTTTACCTTCCCACCGCAGCGGTACCTATTTATCTACTTGCACTGGTCTGTTTTCGAACTGCTAGGTTGGCAGGAGCTGGGACATAACAACGGGAGCTCACCCCATTGCGGGGATTCGAACCACCGACCTTCCGATCGGCAAGCCCAGGCGTCTCAGTGGTTTACACCACAGCACCACATGCACTGATGTCATGTGATTTATTGCTGACCTGCTGCTGGCTCCCACTCCTGATGGAAGGCTCTGCCTGTCCACCCAATAATCCATTAGGCTGTGGCTCATGATGGAAAACTCACAAGGATTCACCCCATGACCAGTCCAAACTGTTGCTGTCTCTACCCTCTGATCTCCCACCTCCTCCTCCAGGCTCCTTCAGCTCATTGAACTGAAAATTTTAGAATCACAAATTGGCAACTATATTATTTGGACACGAGTGACTGACTGAATGATAACAACATTTAGTTCCAAGCAAGTTCTGTGGCTTGCCAATCAAGTTCGGCTAATTAAAATATCTTCATTATGTTTACAGATTTTGTTCTGCTTATGATGTCTGAGTTTTCACAGAGTTGGAGGAATTATTTGGCAGTCAGAGCTGGCTAGCTCCAGAGGGCGTCAAGATGCTGAGCCCCTAAAATGGGCAAAGTAAGAATGGTGGGAACTAAAATTTTGGAAGCAGAATAAAGTATGAAAAGTCAACTCGTGCAAAATATGCTTCGTTTATACACCTTAACCGGCAAGTTACAGAAGTTGAAAACTCGTATTGTTGGTGGGCCAGGCACATACATAATCACACATCTTTAACACACAAGTGATTTTCCATGGAAACAGTCATATACTTTACCAGTAAGTCTCATTTCATCTTCTACTTTCTCCATAGATTTTACCCCAATGTTTATGGAAAACTCTCCAACACTCTATATCTGTGCAGAACGCAAAAAAAGTTTAGCATAACTAACGCTTATTTTTAATTACACACTGAGTCTTATAGCTTATTCGGAGAAACAAAGTTCAACATGCAATTGCGCCCCCGCAAATTAGCATTTATGCAATTGCAAAATGAATGGATAACCCTTTTGCACCTTAATTAATTATAAACATATTTCTGTACTGCCGTATCATGGGGGGGGGCAGTGTGTAACAATTTGTAAAAAATAAATAGATAAAAATTGTTAAAACAGTACCAATAAACATTAAAGTGGCTAGCTGAGATTAAATATTTGCAAGAAGAGTCTTCTTCTCCACAAGGACGTTCTCTCCTCTGCTTTGATCTCCGTGCGACACATCTTGCTGCAGAAGGAGTTGCACACTTAGTACAACATCAAAGCCCTTCATCCCCTCAGATGGTCAGGTGGGGACCTTGAAGCCTGGATAAAATCCAGCTGCAGCCTGTGGGACGGGGTTTCCCAGCCCTGCTTCATAGGAAAACTTTGATTTGGTTGGTATTGCACAGTCCACTTTTAATCTCACTTTAATTACAGACCTGTCAAATGCCTGGCTTAATCTGGTTCTCACTGAGGTAAGCCTTTGGGGTGTTTTGCCTCTGCCTGCCGGATCAGCGGTCAAGAGCAAGCGCCGGGCATGTCATGCCAGCTGAACCAAGCACGTTCCGTTATACTTGCAAAAGTTACATAAATATTCCTCTGCTTCAAAGCACCCGCTCTTCTACGGTTCAAAGTTTGCCCCCAGTGTCCTGGTATTTGACAAGCTCTTTACTTGAATTCAGAAAATTGCTGAGAATCTTTGTTTAGATGGTTCGTGATGTGAGTACAGTGGTACCTTGGTTGTCAAACTTAATCCGTTCTGGGAGTCTGTTCGACTCCCAGAAGAACCGTTCAAAAACCAAGGCGCGGCTTCCGATTGGCTGCAGGAGCTTCCTGCACTCAATCGGAAGCTGCGTCAGACGTTCTGCTTCCGAAGAACGTTCGAAAACTGAAACACTTACTTCCAGATTTTCAACGTTGGGGAGCCAAAATGTATGAGTGCCAAGGCGTTCGACAACCAAGGTACAACTGTATTTATTTGTTAACTGGTGTAGAAGAAGCAGCAATCTCCATCTTCGTTTGTGAACCACTGAACCAGTCTGACAATAGAAGATACTGTTGGACTTTGACAGGGCAGCGGATAGACTTTAGTAGACGTTCGATTAGTCATAGAATAGACCCAATGGACCTGACTAACTAGGGCCCATTGTTTTTAATAGCTCTTCTCTGGAGGCCCAAAGCAGCCTCCCCTCTGTATAATAGCTTTGGTGTCTGTGTCTCAGCCATTTAGCTGCATCTCAACAAGATAATTTAGCATTACCAGATAAAGGCAGCGGGAATAGCCTGGGACAGGTTGTGGGTTGGGTCCACATGAGCAGGGATGACATGAGACCTTGTTGAATCTCCCTTTTCCTTCCCTTAAAGAAAAGACCTTGCAAAGCCTTGCCACCCCACTGGGGTGCAAAGCTGTGCACTGCAACACCTCCTTTTGCCGAGACCCTTGGCGAGAGTGGGGCATTTGCAACGCTTTGCTACTGGTCTCTCTCCACCCCTAGGGGCAAGGGGGTACCAGCAAATAATGCTGTGTTCTTTTGCTGCTGCCAGAGCCTCCCTTACCTGGGTTACTGCAGCTTCTGTACTTATGCAGGAAGAGCCAGATGCACAAATATAGGATGGGGGACACCTAGTTTCTAGCAGTATGTGTGAAAAGGATATTGGACCACAAGCTTTACATGAGTCAACAGTGTGATGCAGCAGCAAAAAAATCTAATGCTGTTCTAGGGTGCATCAACAGAAGTATACAGATCAAGGAAAGTCATAGTGCCATTCTATTTTTGCCTTGGTCAAACCACAGTTGGAATACTGTGTCCAGTTCAGGGCGCCACAATTTAAGAAGGATTTTGACAGGCTGGAACGCGTGCAGAGGAGGGAAACTCAGATGTTCAGGGATCTGGAAACCAAGCCTTATGAGGAACTGTTGAAGGAGCTGGATATGTTTAGCCTGGAAAAGAGGAGGCTGAGAGGAGATAGGATAGTCATCTTCAAATACGGTACCTCAAGGGCTGTCGCATGGAAGAGGAAACAAGCTTGTTTTCTCCTGCTCTGGAGGGCAGGACTCAAACCAATGGCTTCAAATTTGCAACCACGTTATTGGAATCTGGTTATTGACACAGAAAAATATGAACCACCCTGAGATCTAGTGGTATTAGGTGGTATACAAATAATGATAATAATGATAATATACTTCCGTTTGCAAAAGTTCCTACTGAACCTATAGAAGAGTTGCTGCATACAGGTTTCCATGGACAGAATAGCATAACTTCTGACAAGGATCACTGTCCGATCATGCCACAAAAACGTTGTTTTATCTGCCACTAATATGCTCTGATTTACTTCTTGGATCCAGATCTCCGTGTCTCTGCCAAACCTAATAGATTTCAAGTCATTAAGTGAGATATTTAAGTGGCTGGCAATAATCCTAATGATTTTCTGCTCAGTTGCACAGTAGAAAAACTTCTTCTTTACAGCCAAGACTTTGCTCCATATGTTCTCAGTTGTAGATCCACAGGTGACAGTTCCTGACATTTGCAAACATTATGTACAACTAGACAAACAAAGTTTTTCTTGTTTGTGCAGACTGCTCCCCGGCTCTTGCGTCATTGACCATGTTCCTCTAAAAAACCTCTTTATCTCCTGCTCTGTGTAAGAGTCTCATACTTATTCCTAGAGCCGCAAGCTGTAATTGGTTTCACTGATAAATTTACTGGATGCTTTAATCAAACAATGGCAAATCTTATTTGGTTGGGCTGAGACTTAATGGACCCATTTTAAACTGCCTTTGGCTATTTGTTTATAAGTGCCCTGTTTTAACAGGGAAAGAACAGGGAAATTTTAAAGATGGCTTTTCCTACTATTAAGTACCTTTTTCTTTACCTTTTTTTATTAAAGTTTGGTGGGGTTTTTAAAAAATGAATAACATTATAGAAATATTTTTAATAAAGTAACTTTCGGTGTATTCATCACATTTCTCCAGTTCCTAGAACAGACACGAACTGAGCTTTAGGCACATTTTATTTGAATGTCATCAGCCAGTTACAGGGAGGAATAAAATAACTGGGTGGGTGGGGTGTGCATAATCGATCACACGATGCCCATGGCAACACCTATTAACCTTGGGGGCCCTGGCCCCATCAAATATTTTATTGGGGGACCCAAATGCCCTCAGCTCCTAGGAGTTGGCTCCTGCGGCCGATTAATAGTTCGTAGGTTAATCAACCAACAATTCTTTAACTGGCCAACAGTGCTATGCATTCCAGAAGCCATTTGGTATATCTTGAGCAGTAGATACAGCAACATACTGAAGTCCGCAGGCTGGGAATCTGTATGTGGCCACAGCTTCCCACTGAATTTGCATGCAGTAAAACCAACAGCAGTCACGAAATTAAAAGACGCCTGCGTCTTGGGAGAAAAGCAATGACAAACCTAGACAGCATCTTAAAAAGCAGAGACATCACCTTGCCGACAAAGGTCTGTATAGTTAAAGTTATGGTTTTCCCAGTGGTGATGTATGGAAGTGAGAGCTGGACCATAAAGAAGGCTGATCGCCGAAGAATTGATGCTTTTGAATTATGGTTCTGGAGGAGACTCTTGAGAGTCCCATGGACTGCAAGAAGATCAAACCTATCCATTCTTAAGGAAATCAGCCCTGAGTGCTCACTGGAAGGACAGATCGTGAAGCTGAGGCTCCAATACTTTGGCCACCTCATGAGAAGAGAAGACTCCCTGGAAAAGACCCTGATGTTGGGAAAGATGGAGGGCACAAGGAGAAGGGGACGACAGAGGATGAGATGGTTGGACAGTGTTCTCGAAGCTACGAACATGAGTTTGACCAAACTGCAAGAGGCAGTGGAAGACAGGAGTGCCTGGCGTGCTATGGTCCATGGGGTCACAAAGAGTCAGACACGACTAAACGACTAAACAAAAAAAAAAAAAAAAACCCAACAAGAATGTGATTGTCGCTTTTTGCTGCATGTAGAGCTGCCCTCAAAGACTGTTCCAAAGCTGTATTTCAGGCAGAATGCTACTGCTTGCCTCTTAATGGGTGTAGGGAGTAGTGCAGGAGTTGGTACCTGGGATTTTGGATCCAAATCTGTATGCAGATTTTTACTTTTAAAGCCTTAGGCTTGCTTCTAAACATGATAGCGAAATGAAGCCTTCCTCTTCAAAGTCTCTAACAGGGCAAGGATGCTGGCTCCATGTTTGGGTTTGAAAGATGCCCAGAAACCTCTGGCTGGCCACAGTTGGAAAGGCTGTTGAGTTATAGGGGGACCTGTGGTTTTACTGAGGAGGAAAGTTCCCATGTTCAGGCAGGCTCCCAAGAGACGGAAACCTTTGAAGAGGGAAAAATGTCCTCAGCTTTGCTTACTAATGCTGGTAAATATGTATGTCTTGCTTTGTTACAGTAGGTAATACACAGCTGAGGACCACTTCTGGCACTTGGTTTTATCCTCAAAATCTTAAATACGGTACTTGCTATATTGGTAGTTGGGATGGAAGGAATTCCCTTCTCAGGAAAAAATTGCTGGATATTGTAGGAAAGTTTTGTTCTTCCCCTTCAGCAATGCGGTAGTGGCACAGGCCATTTTCAAAATTTATTCTTTGCTCGTCCACCAGCACTTTTGGAGAAGGAAGTCCTGGCTTCTGCTGCCTGGGCCTGTGGTTTATTATAACCTGAAAAACATGGTCCTTACAAACAGGAGATCCCATACCCTTAGTGCTAGGGCCTGAATAGAACTTCTGATGCATTTTTGCTTTAGAATGCTATCAATGTTACCATTAACCATATGAAAGATGTTTCCGTATAACTCATCTTTTTCTCCTCCACCAGTGCTCTCCCATGCTGCTGGTTTAGAGCCAGAGCTGTACACAATTCTGTACAAGTCCTGAATAATCACTTTTTAAAAGTTAAGGCAGGTTTCTAGTCCTAGGGGGTGCAAAGCATGTAGGCAATGTGTGGTGAAATCTTCTGAAGGTGGAGGTTGCAATAATAAGGGCTGCATAGGCCCACATATTTAAAGCACTTTAAATCTCGTTACTTCCCTCCTAAAAAGAATAATTCTGGGAACTGTAGTCATAGAATCATAGAATCATAGAGTTGGAAGAGACCACGAGGGCCATCCAGTCCAACCCCCTGCCAAGCAGGAAACACCATCAAAGCATTCCTGACAGATAGCTGTCAAGCCTCTGCTTAAAGACCTCCAAAGAAGGAGACTCCACCACACTCCTTGGCAGCAAATTCCACTGCCGAACAGCTCTTACTGTCAGGAAGTTCTTCCTAATGTTTAGGTGGAATTTTCTTTCTTGTAGTTTGAATCCGTTGCTCCTTGTCCGCTTCTCTGGAGCAGCAGAAAACAACCTTTCTCCCTCCTCTATATGACATCCTTTTATATATTTGAACATGGTTATCATATCACCCCTTAACCTTCTCTTCTCCAGGCTAAACATACCCAGCTCCCTAGTCTACACAGAGCTACAATTGCCAGCACCCTTACCAAACTATAGTTCTCACGAAAACTTGTGGGGAGGTAGTATGGTGCTTTAAATATGTATTGCGTATGAAGTCAAGATTTCCAGAGGCCAGGAGCTTCATTCAAGTACCCAACAGAGCAGGCCTAGTTAATTAATGTTAGGAACCTGGAGCTGAACAGTTACCAGCTGGGTGATCAAAAGTTATAAACACACAGAAGACACAGGGGAAGCATTTGAACACCCACAGAGGAGGAGCCGCCAACCTTTTCGGACCCAGGAACACTTGAACAGATTTTTCTCAAGGGAATGTGGCCCATGACTTCGGCTAATCATTAGGAAGAACTTTCTGACAGTAAGAGGTATTAAGGCAGTGGAACGGACTCCCTCGGGAGGTTGGGGACTCTCCTTCCCTGGAGGTTTTTAAGCAGAGGTTGCATAGCCTGCTGTCATGGATGACCTGGTTGAGAGCTGACCATCCTTTGTGGACCATCTTACTATACCAGATAGACACGGGTGGCGCTGTGGTCTAAACCACCGGGCCTCTTTGGCTTGGCGATTGGAAGGTCTGCAGTTTGAATCCCCGCGGACGGGGTGAGCGCCGATTGCTCTGTCCCAGCTCCTGCCAACCTAGCAGTTCAAAAGTACACCAGTGCAAGTAGATAATTAAGTATCGCTGTGGCGGGAAGGGAAACGGCGTTTCCATGTTCTCTGGTTTCCATCACGGTCCTCTGTGCACCAGAAGCGGTATAGTGTTGGCCACATGACCCGGAAAGCTGGCTGTTGGACAAACACCGGCTCCCTCGGCCTGAAAGCGAGATGAGCGCCACAACCTCAGAGTCGCCTTTGACTGGACTTAACCGTCCAGGGGTCCTTTACTTTTTTTTGCCTTTTACCAGATAGAATCAACAAGCAATGGTCTCACCGCACACTAATTTTGGGCCATTTTAATCTCAAAAAATTAAAGAGTTGGCCTTTGAACATGTGTTAAATATACTCTTACCTCCCAAAAACAATCCAAAATGGCGCCCCAACACTGGGGAGGGAAAGGAGCTGCAACACATGACCTCATGTGACAGGTGATGACAGAAAAAGTCATACTGCAGTGGCAACAATAGTTTCCCTTAATTTCAATTCATTAAATCTAGCACGCGGGGAGCCACTTTATCTAGATTATATAATTCAGTATTTGAACGATTGGTATTAATAATTGTATTATAAACCGATGTTGTTATAATGAGGCTATTATTGGATTGCAATTGAAAACGAATAAAAAATTATTACAATAGTTTTCCTTAATTTCAGTAGAGGACTTAATTTAAATGGGAACTGCCAATCCCGGATTGGGACCAAGAACTCAGGCCAACGATACCATTCAATAATGAGAATAATCCCTATTAACAAACCAATTGTGAACATAGAAAACAAAATCACATGCAACCATACAATGTTCTCTGAAGCTCCATAATTTTAAAAACAAGTTTATGTTTTAACATCTGTGGATTGGGAGCCAAGGGAGAAGCGCCACCAAAGGATTGAAAATATAAGAGCAGAAACGTTCTGTAGAATTAAAAACACCAACTTTTATTGTTTACACAATGTCTTTAATGTAGTTTCTTGCAAAATAAAATATGTCACCAAGCCACAGCAATGCTAATTTATCAAATGCTGCTCTGTGGAGCAATTCCTCCCCCCTGCCCCTCCCCTCCCCTTGCTATGAACATATTTTAAAGGCACTTTCATCAAAACCTTTGAAGCCGAGAGCACAAAAACGTATTCTCAGGTAATTCAATGTGGTTTCTATGACACACACCCCCCGATCTTCACACAAAGAGACAAAAACACACATCAAAGCTATTTATGATGTGCAACATAAAAAGTTGCTTGCATAGTACGATTATGTGCCCACTCCCCCTAACGACATCCTTGACCAGATTTGGACAGGGTTTTTAAAGCCTTCCAAAGTCCAATGAAGCCAGAGAGAGAGGGGGCAATTTATTCTGAGAGTTAAAGGCAGTGTAAGAGAGGTGTGTGCATGCTCCGCCCAATTTTACCACGCTTTTAATTTGTTTTGGTGGGCGGGTGTGTCTATATCACTCCCCAAACCCTAAAAAACTGACCTGAGTGGTAGAACAGTGGGACAAAAATAATATGTGCATCTGCCGTGGGAAGCAAAGTGCTTTGCAAACAACATGCTTTAGTTTCCCCCCACACGCATCCCGTTGGCCACTGTGAGAACAGGACACTGCACTAGATGAACCACTGGCCTGATCCAGCAAGACCCTTCTTATGTGCTTAATATTTAAGTCTCTTAAAAACTATTGTGTCTCCAGCTTGCAATACGTAACCTACATACCTGCTTTCTGAGGAAGAAAGACTAACTTGAAATTTCCAGAAAGAGCAATTTTATTTCTGGAGGGTGGGTATCCCAGTAGCTCTCGCAGAGCTAAAAGACCGGTCATTTCAACAACAGGCACGGGTTGCTTGGTTTTTTAGTTTCCTTAACTACTGGATACATTAAAATAATAGGGAGGCACTATTCTCCATAACTTAAAAAAAACAAAACCCACCGTACTGGAGCATACAGCTGTGTTCCAAGGCCTGTTCACTTATTATTTGGAAAGTGAATATTTCATCCTTATAAACGACACCACATTCACACCATACATTTAAAATAGCACCATACCTCTTTAATAGACATGGACGAATCTGGGAACTGTAGTTTGTCAAGGGTGCTGGCCTCACAGAGCTAGTTTCCCCAAACCTTTGAACTACAGTCAGTCTGGATAGTTCAGTTTGGTTAGAGCATGGTGCTGTTAACGCCAAGGTTGCAGGTTCAATCCCCGTATGGGAGAGCTGCAGAGTTTTGCATTGCAGGGGGTTGGATGAGATGATCCTTGGGGTCCCTTCCAACTCTACAATTCACTGATTCTGTGATACAGTTCTTGGGATTCTCCCTGTCTGTTCAAGTACAGTAGTATAATAGTGCTTTGAATGTATGGTGCGGATGCAAATGTCTTGGGTTATATGGGTGGACTGCCCCGCCACTGCAAGAAAAAAATATGTCTGAGCTAGACTGTGGTGCTAGTGCAGGCATCCCCAAACTTCGGCCCTCCAGATGTTTTGGACTACAATTCCCATCATCCCTGACCACTGGTCCTGTTAGCTAGGGATCATGGGAGTTGTAGGCCAAAACATCTGGAGGGCCACAGTTTGGGGATGCCTGTGCTAGTGTGTGCATTTCAATACTCTTGCTTCCCCAGCCCACTCATTTCTTCTGGGGCTGCTTGCTATCAGGGTTCAGGGGAATGCTCCATGCAAATATACAGCACAGTATGGTTTCCTCCCCAAATACTTAGGTGAAAGGGATGGAGAACAACCCAAGTCAATTACTATAGCAAGATGTATATCCACTATAAGAAATACCTGAGCAGACCCCCTGGTTCAAAATGCACTTAACATTTGATTGACTTAAAAAACAATAATCCCCGGTTACTTCTCAATTAAGGCACATTCCAGAGTGTTTGCAGTCAACTCCAAACATAAGTGAGCATATTTAAAATGAGAGGAAGGCATACACTTCCAATTACAGATATTTAAGTTGTTCTGCCCTCTTCCCACACACCCAATGGTAAAAGGCTAAGCATTTGGCTCAGTATTTTGAAATAAATAAAGAAGTTAAACCCAACATGCATGAATGAAACACACGCACACACACTACCAGCTAAATAAAAAATTACCAACTAAATAAAAAGGGCTCAATTTTTTGTATTCCTCCCTCCCCCTTAATTATCAAATTAGAATAAGTCAAAACCTCTTAAAGTTAGGAAACTCAGGACCTGTTTGAACAATATTCTCCACAGAACAGGGTTGTATCCTCCCTTCTCACTGTGAAGAGAAATTAATGACTACACATGAGATCCCCTCAGAGATATTTACGGTAATCTTTAAAAAAAGATTCTCTCAAATGATCAGAGGGATGCTGCTCTTGAGTAAAGGCAAGATTGCCTGGTTTAGATATTCACTTCTTTTTTGTGATTTACAGAATGAGAGAGGAGCCATGGGGATTTGGGGTGGTGGGAGAGAAGTCCTTAATATTTTCCTTCCAGGTATTTTGGACTACAACTCCCATCAGCCGCAGCCAGCAAACTATGGTAGTTCACATCGCTGAATAGCCTCAGTGCCAGGGGCGTAGCCAGGATGAAAATCAGGGGGCCAAGGGGCGGGGCCAAGGGGCGGGGCCAAGGGGCGGGGGCGGGGCCACATCGGAGCAGCCCGAAATCGGGCTGCTCCGACTCCTGACTCCCCCTCCGCGATAGGAAGGGATGAGGGGGAGCCAGGATCAGCCCGAAATCGGGCTGCTCCGATCCCCTCCTCCCCCTCTGCAATCGCTGGGGCAGGTGGAGGGAAAGCCCCAGAGCCGCGCAAAGCGGTTGCCTGGCTTTCCCTCCGCCCGCCCCACAGCCAGCCGGCTAGAAGGGACGTCTCCCTTCTCCCTTGCTGGCTGTGGGGCGGAGGGAGGGAAAGCCAGCCAAACGCTTTGCGCGGCTCTGGTGCTTTCCCGCCGCCCGCCCCACAGCCAGCCAGGGAGAAGGGAGACGGCACCGGGCGGGCAGTGGGGCAGGCTGGCCAGTGGCCCTGCTTCTAGGGGGGGCAATTGCCCCCTCCTGCCCCCCCTGCCTACGCCCATGCTCAGTGCAATAGGATGAGTTGGAGAAGCGTGGTGGATGACTGCAGAACAGAGGATCTGTCTCCAAGCAGGGGCAAGTTGGTTTTGCAGAACAGAATTCCACCAGCATATTTTCTTCCCCTAGCAGCAGAACTTATAGTGACAGCAGCAGATCTCCAACTCAGTTTGTCTAGGACTAGATGAATTGTGGGTAGCTTTCCTTCGGCAGCACAGCTGAGGAAGTGGAGTGGAAAAGTCCCAAGGTTACAAGAGTGCAGGAAAGCAGGTTAAGTTCCCCATCCTTTTAAAACTAGGTTGGGCGTGAGGAACAGTGAGTATTCCAGCGGCGACTGCTGCTGTCGCCTGAGGAGATACTGGGAGATTTCTGAGGAACGTGGAAACTGCTTGCCAGTTCAGAAGTACACTTCATGCATCTGATGAAGCGCTCCACAGAAGCTTATTGGCATATTTGTTGGCCTTTATAAGATGTCGCAAGTCTCTGCCTTGTTTATGCTCCTATATGCAAGGCATTAAAAATGAGGTGAAATGACTTATGGGCCTCCACAGAAATAGGAGGCTGTGCAGGAGAAAGCTAAAGTTAAAACCCATCCTCATTCATTTATGAGGATGAATGATGGTTTTGAGCACGCCTGATGCTATAAACACAGATTCTGACATTCTGGAAGAAGTATCTAGTTGAGATTCCATCCTTGCAGGGGGTTGGACTAGATGACCCTCAGGATCCCTCCCAACTCGATGAGTCTATGATTCTAAATTTTGTAACCTAACAGCACTGCGATCATGTCACCTCTCCACACAGACAGTACAGAGAGGGCAGGGAGAAAACACAACATCCAAATAGGGCCTGAGTTTCAAAGGCATGCAAGACGGCTATTTTGAGAATTCACAAAAATATTTTAGATGTCTTTATCTCCTCAAGCAATATACTAAAAAGGCCACCCTTTTAAGGAGCACACCAACCTCACAAGGATGGTTTATACCAGGCATCCCCAAACTTCGGCCCTCCAGATGCTTTGGACTACAATTCCCTTCTTCCCCAACCACTGGTCCTGTTAGCTAGGGATCATGGGAGTTGTAGGCCAAAACATCTGGAGGGCCGCAGTTTGGGGATGCCTGGTTTATACAAATCAAAGTGCACAAACCCCCTTTTTAGTCTGGTTTAAATGTGACTTTGCCTGCAGCTTGTATTGATGGTGTTAACATGTTGCCTCATGGCGCTATTTTATATACAACCCCCTGCAAACCTTTCAATAACATGTTGCAAAAATAAAAACTGCGAATTTCACGTTTTAACACACAACACTGCAAGGAAAAATAACTTTTTTTGTTTGACATTTATACAATAGAATAGTAAACGTATCTGACAAAATATTTTTTTAAAAAATATATATGAGAGACTACCTTATGAACCCAGAATTACAGACCTTTTTGCCATTCCTCGGTGAGAAACAGATTGCATTGTAACAGTAAAAAAAGGAATATGAAATTCAGCATACACGAATAAGGCAATCAAGAAATGGTACTTATGCAAGTTATTCCACCCCACCCCCCCAATGTCAAGGACTTACAGGCATCATTGACAATGACGCTTTGCAGGCCCACTGACCTCAAGCAAGGGAGTTACATCACAAATCAACAGTTCATCCACTGCTACAGACTACAGAGGCAGCCTAGGCCCAAGCTGCATAGTGCAGCCAACCCGTTTCCCCCCCCCCCTCCGAAGAGTGGCAAATTCCTACTCACTGCTTAATAAGGTGCTTTCATATAGTTTGCTTATTTAGTGAACCCCAGATCCTTAGTCTATCTATTGCTGCACCTTCCCTGAAATCCTACCTATTTGCATAGGTGCCGTTGCCTTACAAATGGAAACGGGCTTCCTTGGCTTATGAAATCTTTGGCTGCACTGCACACACTGCTACTTTGCGTGCTTCTAGAGGCAAGCCCACACTGCAAACTGGGAAGCACAGTGAATGTCGCCTGACCTTCCAATACACAAGGCAGTGCCCTTCAGGCTTTGTGAAGCACTACCTTGAGCAATACCTGGCCCATTCATTCAAGTGTGGCAGTAGTTTGCCAGTGAGCAAGAGGCTGAGTGTGCACACAACAGGGATGCTAACACTACACACAGATGGACTGACTCAGGTAAGCAAGTGAATTTTTAACAGGGCAAAATGCATGCAGAATGCTTTTCGTGCATCCATGGGCCACATCTCATAGGTTTGGCCCCAAGTCTCAGGCTCGCATTCTGCCCCTCTACCTCTTTCCCTCACCGAAGGGAGAAAGCATTGCATGATCTCCGGACTATAGCATGCGTATTTGAACTTGGGATCTCTCCAACTATTCAGTTTGCTCCAAGACAGAAGGAGGACTTCAAGATCAACTTCAAGGAGGCTGGAAAGATCAATTCGGATTCAAATAAATACTGTGCAGTCCCGTTCACTGTGCTTTTTCTCTGTGGTGGACAGAAACCTACGCCAAACAGATAACTGGGTTGAGAACTTTGCTCTCAGAGTCAGAGCCTAAAATTTTTTGCCATGCAAAGACACTTTTCAGGAAAAAGAGACCCAAGTTATTAAAATTCCCTCTGCCAGCAGAACAGAATCGAAGCCCCACCCCACCCCCTTTTTGATAATCCTATTTCTCTTCCCTCTTTTTTTATTTTTAGGTTGTTTCAATAGCTATGAAGACAAGAACATTCCTGTCGGCAAGAATGGGGAGCTGTATCAAAAGAGGTAAACTCAAAAACAATTTTAGCAGCATTTTCCAGTCCTTCATACGGTAACCACGGCACTGAATTTTCATAAACATTACCTAATTTTAAAATTGAATTGGGGGGGGGGGGGGAATGGTCCATAATTGCATAATACACCATCCATTTTAGAGCAGAAGTATTTCCCCAAGTTTGTGCTACTGTTATTTATAGTGGAGAACATGGCAGTAAGCAATGGGCACCGTCAACGATGCCGCTCTCTTGCGCAAGCCCCACTGAGGCACAAAGGCAGCTTTCAAACATTTCCATGGGGCTAGCACAGCAAAACTTCCCAGTGGATTTTGCCCATATGTCACTACTATTTCCCTGAAAAATTGACATATTTACGAACTCCTACAAACAGTTCTAAACTTTAAAAGAGAGTCACACATAGCAAGAGTTTTAAGATTAAAATTCTTAATTGTCCATCCAAATGAAAGGCCTCAGAATGGCAAAATAAGGCATCCTTTTTTTCACGTTGATTGTAATAAAAAGCAGGGATAAAATTCTGATAGGATGAGCAGCCCCTGTTTAGGGTTCTCCAAGTCTTCTGTCGCACCTCTGCCATGCTAGCTTTTTGGTGATCCTATATCCACTGTGATTTTTGTATACAATGGCAATTTCTCAGTTCGTTCTACTGTGTATTTCAGAGTGTTTAAGCCATCAGAGTTCATTGTCTCCTTTGTGTGAGCAATTTTGTTGAACCTGTAAGAACAAGAGAGATTCAATGTTGGGAAATCTCAATTTGCAAACAGAATCTTCATTTGCCTCCTCGAAAGGGCATTCGGGCTAATGCGAAGAGAACAAAATATTTTATGTCCCAAATGCTCAAACCTAACATAAACATTTTTGTGCTGATATCAGACAGAAATCTAGGAGATGGTATTTTATTGAGCCAGCTAATAGGACAACAGTGACTTTGAAAAAGACTGGGAACCATTTATAATATATTTGCAGAAACAAAAGAAGACTATTGACTTGATGGCAGGATTTAAATAAACACTCCCATCTTTATTAACAAAGAACATTTAAAATAACAAAGAAATGATATGGTGGACTTTTAAGACACAGCAGTATGTAATAAGGGGGAAACGTACCAGAAATGGAAGCTGAGGGAAGCCCGGGAGGGAAGGGAAGAGGTGATGTAATATAAATGTTATTGATATGAGATGCATGTAATGATAGAAAAAGAAAAGTGAATAAAAATTTAATATATATACTGGTATATAAAAATAAAGTGATTCCTAGAGGCAGCTCCAAGTTTTTTTTGTTTTTTGTTTAAAAAAAGAACCAGCTAATAGTTTCAAGATATGGTGCAAGCTTTCAAGTTTCGCAAAGAAGCGTTAGGACTCAGGGCTGAAAAGTGGCATAAAACAATCTCTTGCTTTTCATTTGGCTTAGAGCAGGCATCACCAAACTTTGGCCCTCCAGATGTTTTGGACTACAATCCCCATCTTCCCTGACCACTGGTCCTGTTAGCTAGGGATCATGGGAGTTGTAGGCCAAAACATCTGGAGGGCCGCAGTTTGGGGATGCCTGGGCTTAGAGCCTAGAAGCCATGATGGTAGGGAGCAGACTTTTCCACCCGTGTGCCTGCTTCATTCACATCTAAAAGAGGAGTAATAGTTTCGCTTTCTTACAAAAAAAGTGTGTGCAGGTAGACAACAAAACCCTCAACCCAAATTACTTCCTTGTGAACTATCACTTCAAGCATCTTTCTCTCCCAAGCTCAGCTCTGACGCAGAGGTGGAGCTGGGCTAGAGAGGAAAATAGTTGAACTGCTGAGCAGAGGGAGATGAAGAATGACAGGGTTAAGTACCCCTCACTTGTAAAATCTTTCCGTTGTAAAAAGACAGCCCCCCACCTTGCTCCCCCCAGCAACCAATTCTAAATATGAGCAGGCCATACAAGTCTCTTTACTGTTAGATATTGAAATTAACGGAGAGCCAGCAAAATGGGGATGTGTTGTATACAACTACAACAACAACAACAACAACAACAACAACAACAACAACAACAACAACAATTTATTATTTATACCCCAGCCACTCTGGGCTGCTTCCAACAGAAAAATAAAACACAGTGATCTATTAAACATTAAAAGCCTCCCTAAACAGGGCTGCCTTCAGATGTCTTCTAAAAGTCTGGTAGTTGTTTTTCTCTTTGACATCAGATGGGAGGGCGTTCCACAGGGTGGGCGCCACTACCGAGAAGGCCCTCTGTCTTCATGCTGACGGAAAGCTCCTTTCACCCAGTCACAGCTACCATTTGCAGAAAGCAAGGTAGGCAATTTTATTATTATTACTTTGCAAATTCCTGCCCCCTGTGAGCCTCCAAGGTCTGCTTTGAAGGAACTTCCTGAACAGTATGGGAGCTTGCAAGGGGGGGAAATTGATGGAAATCACCTCCCAATGAAGGAAGCCTTCTAGATCAGAAAGCCCCCTAGCAGCATGAAAGAGACCACCGGCTGCCACCCAATACCACTATTTCAGGCATCCCCAAACTGCGGCCCTCCAGATGTTTCGGCCTACAACTCCCATGATCCCTAGCTAATAGGACCAGTGGTCGGGGAAGATAAGAATTGTAGTTCAAAACACCTGGAGGACCGAAGTTTGGGGATGCCTGCACTATTTGAAAATGTTTGTACTGAATGCAATGTAGAAGGACCTACCTCTGTGGGTTGGGCTCATTTTTGTTGTCTCTCGAATGGCGAATCATCCGACATTTCCCAATTGCAGCATCTGGGCGGGAGATTCTCATGCCTTTGAAAACAATCCTGCAAAAGGAACACAAATGGAGAGGCTGTTGTTTCATATAAAAGCACAACCATGCTTTAAACCAGGGATGGCATGGGAAGCCTGTGTCCCTCCAGGTGTTGTTGAACACCCCTGGTATAGCCAGTATGGCTAATGGTCAAGAGTGCTATAAAGTCCAACATCATCAGTTTCCTCATCCCTGCTTTGAAGATGCCCATGGAACGAAACATAACAGTCCAGCTGAAAGTTTCATATTTCAAATGAAAGTGAAATAACATTATCACTTATTTCTCTATAGCTTTATAGCACACTTATCTCATCATTATCTACAGCAGTGTTTCTCAACCAGTGTGCCTCCAGATGTTTTGGGACTACAACTCCCATCATCTCTAGCTAGCAAGACCAGTGGTCAGGAATGATGGGAGTTGTAGTCCCCAAACATCTGGAGGCACACTGGTTGAGAAACACTGATCTACAGCACAATTCCAAACGTTCAGAATGCTTCACACAGCATTCTGTGTCACTTTCACAAGTATATAGAAAGGAGATATAAAGACCAGTTTTTACTCTGTCTGCATGCTGGTTCAGTCCCTGTGAATTCGGATGGCACTACCTCACTGTATTGGGCTGAAGGTTGATCCAGAAAGAAGTCAATATCTTCTTAAAAATTCAAATTCTAATGTAACTTTTCCCAGTCATAATTAGTAATCCAAGAGATATTTGGCAGCTGCAGAATCAGGAAATACAGATTAAGTGCCAAGACTCTTGGAAGGCTTCCACAATAATTTTTGTTCAACAAACTGTTCTCTGCCTGTCCCCTGCTCTATAATGTAATGTCCTTTATGTTCTCCAAGTTCTTCCCAGACCAGGTTATGTTGCCCTCCCCCCCCCCACACAAAAGGCTCCTGCCACGTTAACAAAACTGTGGTTTCCAAGTCATAAGCAGTAATAGTTCCTGTTTATTCCACATTAGTGAGACGCTGCCTGCATAGACACTATACCTTTAAAACACATTTGAAGTACTTCCCCACCCCCTCAAAGAATTCTGGGTACTGTAGTTTACTCCTCACAGAGTCACAGTTCCCAGCAAGCCTTCACAAAACACAGTGCCCAGAATTCTTTGAGAGGCAAAGTGTGCTTCGGATGTGCGTACACAGTCACCATCTGGGGCACTGGTGTTTAGTTTTGTGCACTGCAGTTTAAGAAGTGGTAAGAACAGTTCAACTATGGAACCGTTTCCAAAAGGAATTGGGGGCTCTCTTCCTTTAAGCAAGAGTCAGGATGCTTTTGCTCTGGGTGGCCTACAAGTCTCCATGCCTGCCCCCCCCCCAACTCTTACAGTTCAGCCTGGCTTTTAGTCTGTACAACCCATTTCATTTGACTTTTAGTTTTGTTGGGCGACTTTTCCCAACTCCCCAACTTTTGTGTTTAGATTGTGTTTTTCAGCTATGGGAGTGAGGGGGGTAGAAGTGGCACTAACTAACTAAATCTGATGAATCTGATAATCTGTATCTGATGAAGTGTGCATGCACACGAAAGCTCATACCAAAATAAAAACTTTGTTGGTCTTTAAGGTGCTACTGAAGGAATTTTTTTTATTAACTAAATAAATAACTGTCAAGAGCTGTTTACTTTCTCATGTCAAGAATGGCTCACCTTAAGGAGCATTGAAATAGGAAGTAGCTAAAAACATGTCTTCAGCCTACCAATAAAGGGCTTGAGGGCTGAAAAGCAGGTTTCTGAGCAACAGTGGAAATGGAAAAGGAGGTACTCTTGGTCTTGTAACTCTGCTTTTAACTTTTAACAGAGTTAACATTTGGCTTAACGTTTAGCATCACGGCCCTCTACCATTACTGGAACGCCCGTTCTTTAAATAAAATGAAAATATACAATAAGGATACTTCTGAGCATGCTCAGAGTTCCTTTGGCTTCTGACAGTTCCAACATCCTGTGCTCAGCCCACTTTGAATTAAAAGAATAGGAAGTCTGACCAGGGTTCCCAGAGCCCCAGTAACTTTATTTTGAGAAAATGAAACAGTGAATTCATTTCCTTTGACAGTATTCGTAAAACACAGTCTACATTTTTTTAAAAAAGCATTTAAGACTTAAGCATCTTAAATTCCCATACTGCTGTGCCTGCAAGCCATACTCCCCATGTTTTCTAATCCTCCGAAGACATGAACATCCTGGCATTACTCTGTAAAGACTTCGTGGAACTTCCAAAGACTTAGCAGCATGCCTCCCTACAGTACTAGTGAAGAGGAAGCAAGCTTTCAAAGAGCCTGAATGGAAACACTTGTCTGCCAAAGGCTTGACCCTGACAGTGGGAAGAGAGACTCTTGTTTGCTCCCCAGCTTAGTGAGCAGCGCTAAAGAGACAAGGAGAACAGTGACCCCGGCGCAGTGTAGAGCACCAGACTGTCCCAGGATCTCCTGCTTTCTGCCAGCTCCGTTTGACAGCGAGCCAGGAAGGAAAAGGAAACAATGGAGGAACACCATTCCCTGGCCCTCTTTGGATACAAGCCGCTGCAGGCTAATGTCTGGAGTTCACGCTGAAATACAAACAAGTTAAGCTATTTGCTAATGTCACAGCCAGAAAGGCAGGTGTGGCAGCTGGGGACAGATTACGTAGCCAGCGGGATTTCTTTCACCACTTCCTGGCACATGCTTGTAAGCGGCCGCTTTCTTGGCCAACTGTGGGATGTAAAGAAGCGCCTCCTATAGTGAGTGCACACATGGAATGGGATTCAATGTCACACTATGACGACTGTCCTGCTTATTCAAACATTTCAGTTTGCCAGACGAGCCATCCCCCTCTCCTCCTCCTCCAAACAGTGAAAGAAATCTATATTAATTGGGAGGCACA
This sequence comes from Zootoca vivipara, assembly GCF_965207765.1. Classification (NCBI taxonomy): domain Eukaryota; kingdom Metazoa; phylum Chordata; class Lepidosauria; order Squamata; family Lacertidae; genus Zootoca; species Zootoca vivipara. The sequence goes on from NC_142598.1 coordinate 20,309,766, forward strand.
GGAGCCTTACCTGTTATAAATGTCATCATCTTCACCACCCCAGCCCCAATAATTATTGGGAAAGCCGTTGATTTTTTGGAATTGCTCCTTGCTCAAAGCAGACACTCCTCCAAAATACTGATTGTAAGGCAAGCTGAAAGAGAGAAAGGCAACTCATTAAAAAAAAAAACTAGTTTTAGCTATCACCAAGATGTTAGGATTGCTCGTCTAGTTGCACTTGTAAGTTAAAGTATTAATAATTGCATTAACAACAACAACAACAACAACAACAACAACAACAATTTTATTATTTGTACCCTGCCCATCTGGCTGGGTTGTCCCAGCCACTCTGGGTGGTTTCCATTAAAACAATTATAAAGTGTAACATCAATAAATGCCATAGAAATATGTGCTTCAACACACACACAAAATCTTGACTGTCTTAAAGGATGTAGTAAGCTCAGAATTCACTTAAACCCTTCCCCCACCCCAGGTAAGTTGGACAGTTTTCATTTCCTGCCCTATCAGAAATACAGCAGAATGTAATTAACTGCATAGTTATCAGCATTCTTTTTTTCCCCCTTAGCACATTACACACTTCAAGACTTCACTTTTCAGGTAATCATCTTCCCACCAATATGGCAGCAGCCCATTTGCTATCTCCAAAACTTGTTCCTAATGAAGTGGCATGCATAACCTGCAAGCATCTTCAGGTGTAATTCAGCCACGACAATAAACCATAATTTCCTGTACATGTTCAAGCCGTTTACTCTCTCCCCTCTTCTCTGTCAAGTGCCAGGAGACAAGTGAGTGTGCAGGAAAACAAGGGTTCACCACAGTTCATTCATGTGGGAAACAAGGCTTCCCCATTACATCTAAAATGGATCTCAGGCATTGCTTCCCACGAGGCAAATGTTGTTGTTGTTGTTGTTAAAAAAAGCATTATTATTATTTATATAAACTGTTCTGAGAGCCTCTTGGCTGAAGAACAGTAAGTAAAGTATCTAAAAAAACATCCAAGTGCAGAATAGGCAAGCCGACATGGATACAGGTTCCTAACATTAATCCACCCTTGATATTAACAGCCATGCTATTATTATGTGACTTTTTTTTTTTTTTGCTAGCGTCGAATACATGTTAGCAATTGATCTCTTACCGGAATCCAAATTTATCCATCGACACAGAGAGGTGCCTGGGTTGACTGTAACACTTGTATATATTTCTGTCATCCATAGGGATTAGGTCAACATCGCTAAATACAAAGCAGTCATATTCGTATTCTTTCAAAGCTTCTGTGAATCCTATGTTCAGAAGCTTTGCACGGTTAAATGTTGCGTCTCCGCCCTAATGTAAGAAAAAGAAGGGCTATTAAGCACAGTCAATAAAAGCTGGTTAACATTTACTATTTATTATAGGCCTGGCCCTTCACAAGCAGTAACGTTGACATGCGGGTGGCAAAGTTCTCTCAAACGTTTCCTTCACCATGTTTTTCTGTTCAGTTTAGCTTAAAATTATGATCGGGGAGGGAGATAAGGAAGCTAGCTAGCTCCTGCCCGCCCCGCCCAGGCCCCTTGCCCAGGCCTCAATTGTTGTCTGCAGAGAGAGGCTGCTTGTTTCCCCAGCGACATGTGACTGGCTGATTAGATTATCTGTCTGGAAACTGTAGAAATGGGTCCCTTTCCTAGAGAAGCTGCAGAACTGTGAGTTGAACACCATAAAACAGGATTTTCCCCATTTTCCAAGAAACTCAACAACAATTTTTTTTCTTGTTTTCCTCCTCTAAAAAACTAGGTGTGTCCTATGGTCAGGTGTGTCCTATGGCGTGAAAAAAAATACGGTAATTGCTTGTGTTTTTGAATGCACCTCAGAAGTTGAATGGCTTCCACTGCGCTTTTTTCTTTTTTCTCCATTGACTTTGCCGACCGCCCTTTGCGGTTTTCGAACGTTTCGGAAGTTGAACGGTCTTGCGGAACAGAATTCTGTTCGACAACCGAGGTACCATTGTACTAATACAGTGGCACCTCGGTTTACGAACTTAATCCATTCTGGAATTCCGTTCTTAAACCAAAACCGAGGTAAAGTTTGCAAACTGGGACACTACTTCCGGTTTTGCAGAGTTTGTAAACCAAATCGTTCGTAAACAGGACTGTTCTTCAACCGAGGTACCACTGTATAGGAAATTGATAAGGACTCATTTCCTCCCAGTAAGTGATAGGTTAGAAGTGGTACCTAAGCTCTATAAAAGGGTTTAGTCCTATAGAAGAGGAGGAAGATATTGGAGGCAACCTGGATCTCACCCAATACAAGTACTGAACATCTGATGCAGCTGTGCTTCTTATAACTATACTGTATTTGTAAATATGTGTAAAAGAGTTACTCCTCCTGAGGAGCACAATAAATGGCGTTATGTGGTGTGGTACCTACCTGAGGTCCTAGATTTAGGATTAGCTGTGTACTTGGCGAGATCCCATGATCAAAATAAAACATGGCATCTTCTAGAACAGGCACCCCCAAACTGCGGCCCTCCAGATGTTTTGGCCTACAACTCCCATGATCCCTAGCTAACAGGACCAGTGGTCAGGGAGGATGGGAATTGTAGTCCAAAACATCTGGAGGGCCGAAGTTTTGGGGATGCCTGTTCTAGAGGGTAGCTAGTAAACCTTCTCTCCATAGGAAGTGAAGTGGGAGAGGAAGGATTCTGAGTTCTCAGTTTCATTCTGGGATATTATTCTTGGAACCAAGTAATAAGCAAGAAGCCCTGTGGAGACTGATAAGAGGAAATACAAGGAAAAGCCTGTTTTGTTTTGTTTTAAAAAAGATTGGGACAGGAGCAGCTGTGTTTTGGGAGTTCCCTAATTTTCATGTAATTCATACTATTTTTTTTAATGCGGTACAAGGGAGTAAAAGATAGTTGAAGGTGCTCTTAAATCTGCCTTATTCTTATAGCTATGTTAATAAGTAAATGGTTTCTGCAATAATGTATTGTCAGTTTGTTTTCAGAGTTTCTAAATTGTAATCTGCTCTCCTCTGACTTTCAAAATATAATGAAGTTGTTTACAAACTTGGCAAGAATTCCAGGATTCTTTAATCCTTAAATCAGCGAAACTAAAAAGTGTCCTTGCCAATTTAAGGAGGGTATAAGGGCATGGCTGAAACCACACGTTTCTCTTATTTCAATTAACCCTTCAGGAAAACCAGCTAGGGCGACTCCACACACAAAAAAAAGCAGCTCTTGATTACTATAGAAATATAAAAGCCAAATTGTAAGAAAGGAGAATTAAAATGTGATGCTCATTCGAGAAAAGGGTCTCATGAGAAAGTATTTCAGAAGTTTATTAGGGGGTTGCTTTGCTTCCCAAAGTGTAGAGAAGACTGTTCTAAAAATTATGTATGTCTAGCAAATTCCTATCCATTCTGAAGGAAATCAGCCCTGAGTGCTCACTGGAAGGACAGGTCCTGAAGCTGAGGCTCCAATACTTTGGCCACCTCATGAGAAGAGAAGACTCCCTGGAAAAGACCCTGGTGTTGGGAACGATTGAGGGCACAAGGAGAAGGGGACGACAGAGGACGAGATGGTTGGACAGTGTTCTCAAAGCTACGGACATGAGTCTGACCAAACTGCAGGAGGCAGTGGAAGACAGGAGTGCCTGGCCATGGGGTCACGAAATGGCTAAACAACAACAAGCAAATTCAAAGGCAGAATAGCTTTCATAAATGCTATGAGCCTGACCTGGTGCTCAGCTTACTAGGGTTAAACAGAGATTAATTAACCACATTTTAGAGGGGTCTCACATTTTAGCCCCAACAACTGTATAGTGGATGCAGGTAAGGCAAAGAGAGAGCGAATCTCATGACCAAGTGGGATTTGATGTTCTATCCACTACTCACATAGGAAGCTGCCTATGTGTATAGCTCAGCACATTGATTGACAGTGGCTCTCTGGAGTGGCAAAGGTAAAACAGGATCTACTGGCAGATCTCTGGGTAATTTGCAGTAGATCACAAAGGATTTATGGCTCCCCACTGGTTAACACAAGCAACTCCATCACCAAATTAGGCTACTGAAATGGAGAAAGCTGGGGGTTGGGGTGGGGAACCTAGAATGAATATTTGAGTAAAGACTTGTGAGCTCAGTTCTAGTAATGAAAATAAAATCCTGGGCTGAAATGTGTCTTGCTCCTTAATTCAAAGTGCATGCTGGCTGTTTCTTTAAGTCGGTGTTTGGCTCTAGTGGGTGGACTTCATGGTTTGAAGTAAAAGCAACGTAGAGCTTGCAAGCTTAAAGTCTGTCCAGCCGGACACTACATTGCATTGCCTCTCTCATTTCTATGTAACTGTTAAATTAATTTAATATTCTATTATAGTTTCGCCTCTGAAATTGCTACTTCCCAAGTCCTCAGAAAGGAGAAGGGCAGGAGATGAATTTAACAAAGCAAAGTGTTATCAGCAAGTTTGCACTTGTTCACCATAGTGACGTAATCTCACGACCCATTTGCTATCGGCATGGCTCAAGTCCAGACATATGAAAGCAACCATTCCAGTTGGGTTATGTGAAATGGCACTGAACCTGTACGGACAGAAAAGCTTTATAATAACGACCCCACAAGCATAGCCCTATTCACCCCTCCAAGATCCTAACGGCAGCACCACAGCTTCCGTGGCTTCTCACAGCTTCCGAATAAACACCTTTTGGGTGTGGGTGTGTGCCCAGCTAATAATTTATGTCTACCTCACATCAAGCAAACAAGCGTTCCATGCAGAAAGACACTGATAACAATGCAGATAACACTGAAACCACAATTCATGCTAGCATTCAAGGTTAGCATTGGAAAGTGCCATGCTGCAGGAGAGGAGAAACCTTACTGAAGAGACGACAGGTGCTCTTTCTCATTTAAGGCTTATTATTCCTGCAACTCTTGAGAGTCCCATGGACTGCAAGAAGATCAAACCTATCCATTCTTAAGGAAATCAGCCCTGAGTGCTCACTGGAAGGACAGATCCTGAAGCTGAGGCTCCAATACTTTGGCCACCTCATGAGAAGAGAAGAATCCTTGGAAAAGACCTTGATGTTGGGAAAGATTGAGGGCACTAGGAGAAGGGGATGACAGAGGACGAGATGGTTGGACAGTGTTCTCAAAGCTACGAACATGAGTTTGACCAAACTGCAGGAGGCAGTGCAAGACAGGAGTGCCTGGCGTGCTATGGTCCATGGGGTCACGAAGAGTCGGACACGACTAAACAACAACATTCCTGCAACTCACTCTCTCTTGTGGCAGTACAATTGTATTGCTAGGTCTTCACCCTCTTTAAATCCTATTTAAATGTATACTTTCCAGAACAGGAGTTTTAATAGTAGTAGTAGTAGAGTAACATTCAGTTCAGAAATAATTACTGGTAGGCATTTTGAGACGACAGCCTTCTGCCTGGTGGAGAGGGAGGGAGGGAGAGGGAGAGGGAGAGGGAGAGGGAGAGGGAGAGGGAGAGGGAGAGGGAGAGGGAGAGGGAGAGAGAGAGAGAGAGAGAGAGAGAGAGAGAGAGAGAGATTTGCTACTACAGTACTACATTTGTCAGTTGCCCCCCCCCCCCAAAAAAAAAAGAAAGAAAGAAGTGACTTAGAGGATAAAATACAACAGTCAAGATATGCTGGATGAAGTTTATTACGTTAAAATGTGTACAGTGGGAAACAGCAGACATTTAAGATAACTGCATAGGACACAGGAAGTTGCCTTATTCTGAACAAGAACATTGGTCCATTTAGTAGATTACTACAGGGTTGTAGCGTGGGGAGGACCAGGAGGGTTGTAGCCCCTGGTGCAGGATTTTGAGGGGGTGTGAGCCAGGCACCCCTCCAAAAAAATGGATTCCTGCCCTGCCTGCTGCCGGGGGTTTCTGGGCCCTGTAGCTCAGCCTGGCCTTGCTGCCGTGTCCCCAGCCCCCTTGCTGAATGGCCACAAAAATAAAGAGGGTTAACAAAATGATGTAGATTGTGGACGAACTAAACACAAAGATGACTTGGTTGCTGCCCAAAGTAGTATCCCTGTATGTCCCTCTCCTCTTTCCCCACTAAGGTGGGCAGCTAAGAGGGGGAGTTGAGAAGACCTCAGGTAAAATCTCATCTCATCCATGAATTCAAGAGTGCAGCACAGGAAGGAGTTAGACAACCTGTCCATACAATCTTGGCATAAGAACATTTGGTCTGTTGCAATCTCAGAAAAGATAATGCCCAATCTACAATTGATACAGGGTAAAGCAAAACCACAATATACATATTTTAGTGCAGTATGGTGAGACTTTATTCAATTTACCATGCATCAAAATATGTACATCTCTTTGCCAGAAATAGCCAAATCTATATGGATGTCATAGACCATGCACATAGACAACTTGGCAATTGTCTCACATCCCTTTAGTTATATAATATATAACGATACTGTATGAAGTGCTCACCTACACCAATGTAACAGCAGATAGGCTTGGTTTGATATAACCATCTTGAAAATCAACAAAAAATAACTAACAAACCATGAACTCATTAGGTGGATTTAATGAAGGCCCCATTGCAGCTTTGGCTGCTCATAAGCACCTGCCTTAGTGTACAGGTGAAACTCTGAAAATTAGAATATCATCGAAAAGTGCATTTATTTCAGTAATGCAACTTAAAAGGTGAAACCAATATATGAGATAGATGCATGACATGCAAAGCAAGATATGTCAAGCCTTTATTTGTTGTAATTGTAGCTATTTGTCGTTAGGCGGGTCAATTACAAATGGAATGTAATTAATGAAATGTAATAACGATGTTTATTTTTGTATTATTGTAACTATTTGTTTTATTACTGTGGAATTTCCAAAAAGAAAGCATTTGCAAATAATAATAATAATAATAATAATAATAATAATAATAATAAGTCGCATTACTGAAATAAATGCACTTTTCGATGATATTCTAATTTTCCGAGTTTCACCTGTATATGAAGCTCTCTGTATATTGGAAACGCACTATTAAAAATGTTTATTTATGCTGACTGCGCTTCCTTTTAGGGAAATTTAAACATAACAAACCAAGATTGTCTGGATTCCCTGGCATTGTTTTCTAGTGGTTAATCCCCTCTTTGAATGAATTGTGTTAGTTCCAACTCCCCCCACCTCTTTCCCCAGTGCAATAAATATAACCACAGGGGGAAAATTGCAGGAAGGAAATCACAAGCCAAGTGCCTTGAGCAAAGGATTCGGATATAAAAGCCTTCTTTCATGTATATCCTCCTCCTTTTCACACGCACTTAAGAAAAAGTGATCTAACCAGAGACAACCAACTTTCACTTCTGTATACTTCCATACCTTGATTATGCTTTAATGAACTGACACCTTTATAATTTATTTAAATGCAACAAGGTAATAATGCAACAATGTTAAATTCTTGCCAAAGAGAGGTTTGGGTGGGTTCAAGGTCCTGAAATTATTTAGAGAACCATTAAGCTCCTGTCAACTAAATGGCTGGATGAAAAGCCACCAAAATTCTAGGCTGCAGCCCTAAACCCAAATTTTTGAGAAAGTAAGCTCAACGGAACTCAATAGGGCATACAGAGGATTTTGCTGTAAAAAACCCAAAAGCTATTCTGAAGCACAAATACATTCACTGAAATGTAAGGTGAAATACTCTTCAATATATTTATTTTTACCAGGTTGTGATTTTGCGTGTGTGCTTTTCTGCATGTATATGTAAATGTATGAAAATATTCCTTCAGTAGCACCTTAAAGACCAACTAAGTTTTTATTTTGGTATGAGCTTTCGTGTGCACGCACACTTCTTCGTGCATGCACACGAAAGCTCATACCAAAATAAAAACTTAAGTTGGTCTTTAAGGTGCTACTGAAGGAATTTTTTAAAATTTTGTTTCGACTCAGACCAACACGGCTACCTACCTGTATGTAAATGTATGTTTGCACTTCCAATTTTCCTTTTTTTCTAAATAAACATTATACAGATAAGCAGGGCAGGGGGGTTGGTCATGGTACTCACCAATGGAGAGTACTGTCACCTCTTTTTTGCTGCCATTTTTTTTGCTGGCACCCACAGCACTTCCATGAAGCACAGGGTTGTTGTTTTTTAACCAAAGGCTCTGAGCTTGGAGAATTTGGGGGGGGGGGAGGGCGGAGAAAACCTGAAAGTATGAAAATCTACTAAATCTGCGTAATGTATACAGGTTGCAGGGTTCAGTTTCTTGGGTCAGAATTTGAACTATTTCCTTTTTTTTTAAAAAAAGTGCAAAATACTTGGCTTAAAATGTTCTGGGGTAACTTGCTTGCTGCTTGGTGGCAGGCTCTTTCCTGAGGCAAAATCAACACAGAAAACAAATTAGGGGACAGAATATCTACTAGTTCATATGTAACAAGAAATGGAGATGTGGGGTTGGACACAGCGCTGAAACCTGACGAAGTGAAACAGAACATAAAGAGAGAGATTTGAACCAAGAAAATAAAACTCTACCTTAAAACCATTTTCAAGACAAGACAGCAGTAAGGTTCCTTGTGGGTCTTGCACTGACCTCCTCCTTGGTGGGGGAAGGAACAGTCCAAAACTGTGTTGCCCAAATTTCATCTACTCCATACAGAAGCAACAGAGCCATTGTCTGTTTGCACAACACACACAACTTCTGCTTTGGGCTGCAGAATCAAAATAGATTTGCAGTCCATCCAAGTTTGGTCAGGTGGTTTTAGGTCAGCTGATCCATCTGCCATATAAGTAACGTAGACAAACTGAACACTTTGAAACAGTTCAAGAAGATGTAAATATGAAAAGCAGGTCAAAGCCGACATTCAGCTGGGCAAGAGAACATTCACATAGGAAATATTTATTTATTTTTCCAGTTTCATCATCTGCCACCCTTTGACAACATATCTGGGACACTTGCAGCTGTGCCAGCCACTTAACTCTCCTCCATATATTTGGTAAAATATATATTATTATTTTTTGTTAACAGATATAGTTTTGTTAAAGAACTGAGACGGTTTGTAAATGTTAATAATAATTAATAATAATTTATTTGCACCCCACCCATCTGACTGGGTTGTCCCAGCCACTCTGGGGAGCCTCAAAACATATATAAAAACATAATAAAGCATTAAACATTTGAAACCTTCCATATATAGGGAAATATATAGAAACAGATCAGTTCTGATGGCACAAATGTAGACCATGCTGAATGTGTCCAAACCACCCACTTTTTTTTTTGGTGCCTTGTTTTGTTTCTGTGTGTTTCTGTTATATATATATATATATATATATATATATATATATATATATATATATATATATATATATATATATTGTGGCTACAGCCTCAAATGCTGGAAGTGGCCTGGGCCTCTCTGGACCTCCGAGAGAGACTGGGTGGATCCTACCCCCAAGTATTTTCTTCCCTCCAAAATTGCACTCCCCATTGCTTTTTAAAGGTTTGGCAAACATCCAGCTTCCCAAACCCACAGAATTATCTAGTTTGGCCAGCAGCAGAGTATGGCAAAACATGCCTCCTTAGGGGGGGAGGGGAGTTCATCTGGAACCAATGTACAGCTTGCAGAGGCTCTAGCCATTCTTTTTCTTCTTATTTTGCAAATTTAACAGGGCAAGGAAAAGGCAGAGGGAGAAAAAAGTTTAAAGTCCTGGTCGAACAAAGATTGGTAGACCTGGGGAGGTGGGGTGGGAAATAAGGGTAACAACAAAGAAATCACATTTCTATCCTCCATCTGCAGGGACACAAGAGAAGAACTTGCCCCAGAGTTTTGGAAAACTGTCAAGCCCAGTGGTTTCTGCTGGGTAACCAGCCCTTTCAAACAGCCCCTTAACCCCTAGAACAGGCTTCCTCAACCTCGGCCCTCCAGATGTTTTGAGACTACAATGCCCATCATTCCTGACCACTGGTCCTGCTAGCTAGGGATCATGGGAGTTGTAGGCCAAAAACATCTGGAGGGCTGAGGTTGAGGAAGCCTGCCCTAGAGAGATGTGAAGGACCAAACCCACAGGGGAAAGGCAAAGTCAGAAAAAAATGTGGGTTTTCTCTCTCTTCCTTTTTCTCGAGTCTTAATAACAAAAAAATGCACACAGAGATTGAGAGATTCATATTCTCTTTTGTGCTACCCTCTCCGTTGTGGCGGCATGGGGTTGCTGTTCCATGTTTGGACTCTTGCCATGTGTTGAATGGTTCATTAATCCACATATAGATTAATCCATAATATATATAATGTTTACTGTGCATGTATTTGTTTAGATACAGTTGTCCTTTTATCCTCTTAGAATTTTGAAGTGTCAGGCATAGGTCTAATGGCTTTAGCCCAAACGTAGCAGAGTTTTCCTGCACAGTGCAGAAGCTAGTTGAGGTGGAAATGACTAGTCGGCTAGACGCAGAATAACTATTTACAGGATTTATTAAAAGAAAAGAAAACCAGCAGAGTTTCTGCATACAAAGCAAAGCAAAATAAATCCTCTCTCTCTCTCCAACCATACGCAGCACTCCTACTCCTAACACCCACAAGAAACAACTGTGCTAGCATTCCTAGATAACAGAGTTCAGTGCTAGTCATTAACCAATGAGAGAGTTGTTGCCAGGCCAGGCAGACCTTGGCTTTCTGCCAAGAGTAAATTGACACTGCCTTGAGTTAATTGTGTGAAGCAAGAATCTGTAAGTTTCCCATGAGAACCAATTATCAGAAACCGAACATATCCATTCCACGTTCACAGTATTTCCAGGTCTTGACTTGCACATGACACCTTAATATGTTTGTTGTTTGAATGGTTACTAACCTATCTCTATTCTAGCTACCGTATATTCCGGCGTATAAGACGACCCCCAACTTTTCCAGTCAAAACATAGAGTTTGGGATATACTCGCCGTATAAGAAATACGACCTGGCATGTAAGATGACCCCCGACTTTTGAAAAGATTTTCCTGGGTTAAAAAGTAGTTTTATACGCAGGAATATACAGTATTATTCCAGTAAATTTGGTTTTATATTGACTAGCCAGTTTGTGGTGGTGGTGGCGTTTTGTTTTGTTGTACTATTATTATTGTCACCACATTTGATAATTTGTGTATATAATCTGCTTTCCTTTGGACCATGTCAGTGGGTCCGAGAACAGGGTCTTGTCATCTGGGCAGCCCAGGAACTCCATACACGCTGCCCAGGCTTGTGCCCCAGGGAGATCGCTTCAGTGCTGCTAAACCAGCAAAAACAACACGGGAGGTAGCAGCTACACGTTGCCAGCCTCTGCAGCCTCAGCCGGCGCTGTTATTCTCCTGCGGCTTGACTTTGCCCCACAGGGCACACACTTGAAACAAAAAGATGCCAACAACAGCTGAAACAGAACAAATGTCAATCAAGTTTTCTCCAGATGGATGCTTGCTCCAATTTCACGCTAAATAGTGAGTTTTCCGGGGTGGTGGTGGTTAGCAAGGGACAAATGGAAAACCACTTGGACCTTTCTAAGGCACAGGACAAGTGAGAGTATGGGCAAGCCCTCGGCATTTTATGTCACTATATATTATATATCACTAGAAATCAGCAAAGCTGGCTGCAAGAGTTACTGTACAGGCGCCAATTTGAGGATACCCAACACACCTCCACTGTGCTCCTCAACTAAGAAGCCTCAAACTAATTACCAGTTGGTTCAGAGAGCCAGCTGGACTTTTGCCCGGAGCAGCAGCTGTAGGTTTCTGTCAAGTCTGGGCAGACATAAATCCCGTTGGCTCTACTAAGTCGGCCAATCCCACACAGAGTTCTTTGCTCCAAAATTGCAACATGTGCAACAGCTGGTGCTCATTAATTATCCCGCACAAATATTATCTAAGAAAGAATGAAGAGCATAAGATTGGCGTTGCACGCTTGGCGAGTTCAGTTCAGACTTGGACGTTGCTACTTCCTTGAGGTTGGCAGAGCTCAGAAGTTAGAGGCTTCCCATCCTGCCTCTGTTTTGCAGGAGAGAGTTCATGTCCTTTGCTAATTAAATCTCTCATTTATTATCGCATTAGGAAGTTGCAACAGCAGACGCAGGATTTCTTAAGTTAACAAGTAAATAGCTGCTCTGTTCTTTCAATAAATGTAGCTTAATGCTTTTCGCTCTGTGTTCCAGGGCTCTCCGATGCTCACAGAAGTTTACCAAGGCTTGTCCAGTGAGAAGACTATCTATCATGGGGGAGCATCCCTGAAAATTAGGCTGATGTTTGCAACCATTTGCCTCAGGGGGTTGTTAAGTCTGCTCGACAACACACTCAAATGCATGCAGAGGTCTTGGCCAGTGGTGTAAGTGCTATGTAAACCCTATAATGCTCCCCTGAACTTTTCGCAGAGGAGTCTCCTGCCAGGCCCACAAGAGTTCCTTGTCAGACAAGTCAATGCAATTTCAAAGCTAGATGGAACCCAAAAGCAAATCTCTGTGCTGTAGAACAGGCCCGTTTTATAGCTTAATTATAAGCTAAAGTTAATGTAAACCAACTTTTATAAACTGACTGCAAATCTTGCTTAACAAGCGCTTGCTAACCATAATATGTAACCTATAGTTAAGTTGCAGGGCACGTTTGGATCATTTTAAACTATGGTTAACTAAATCATGGTTTATAAACCATAGCTTAGTATATTGTGCAAACCAGGCTGCTGAGTGTCCACTGAGCAATCATCTCAGCCAGAATACTGTGCAACAAACAGAGAGCAGGTGCACCAGTGAGATGTGACTGCAAGGCAAGTAACTTAAAGGTAAAGGTAAAGGACCCCTGACCGTTAAGTTCAGTTGCGGCCGACTCTGGGGCTGCAGCGCTCATCTCGCTTAACTGGCCGAGGGAGCCGCTGTTTGTCCGCAGACAGTTTTTCCGGGTCATGTGGCCAGCATGACAAAGCCACTTCTGGCGAATCAGAGCAGCGCATGGAAATGCCGTTTACCTTCCCGCCGAATACCTATTTATTTACTTGCACTTTGACGTGCTTTCGAACTGCTAGGTTGGCAGGAGCTGGGACCGAGCAACGAGAGCTCACGCCATCGCGGGGATTCGAACCGACAACCTTCTGATTGGCAAGCCCTAGGCTCTGTGGTTTAGACCACAGCACCACCCATGTCCCTTAGTTGCGTACTAGAGAGGGGCAATTAGCACCCAGTTTTTTCCACTGGCTACAGCAGCCCAACTTCCATTTTACATATTCTCACATCACATCCACCCCACCCCACCCCACATCTCCATTTCAGTATTCAGCCCAATTTAATGTATTTCAGAGGTTCCAAAAGTCAATGGTAAACCTGCAGTAGATTCAAGTTTGAATTTGCATTGCACCGAAAGTTAAGAGGTGGGACGTTACCATTGAAGCAGTAGGGTGGTCAACGTTCCTTCCTTCCTTCCTTTCTCCTACAAGATGCAGAGTACAGAAGGACGCAGATGGAGTAAGAATCAATCGCTCACATACAAACTCTCCTTGCTTCAGCGATTGCTTTGCTATAGGACAGGTTTAACAAGAGAAAGGTAAGATTTCCCCCCCTAGAAGGAAGGAAGAATAAAAGGAAGAATGGATGCAAAGAAAGGACAGACAGGGGGTGGGGGGAGAGAGAGAAAGCAATTGTCAAGAGAGCAAAGAAATAAGAACGTTTTCTTACGTAGCAGGTTTTAAAAGCTCCTCTTAACCCTTCCAAGAAAAATACCATCTGGATAATTTAGTCTCATTGCCAATGTTGCTTGATGCACACAAAACTAACACTGCTTTAATGAAGTTAACTAAAGTGAATGCTTCATTGACAAATTAGGTCATGATGCTGGGTAACACTTGTATGATTTCTGCAGCATAATGGGGAAAAGCAGCGACACAATTATACTCTGCACACACCTAGCCTATGTATGCTTACTGTTATCCACCATCCCCTGTTTTTCTTTCCAAATTATATAGCCCCCTTTTGCAGAATTTCATCAGAGCCCTGAACGCTAATAACCTTTGTAAGTAAGCTCTGTTAAAGTCAACGGAATTTCTTTCCAACTCAAGCATATTTTGGATCAGGGTGCCATCAACTTACCCCATAGAAACTTATTTCTATGTCTGCACAAATGACTCATTAGCAAAAGAACTAGAAACCTTCATTCAGCCACAGGGAAAGACAATTAAATGGCCTTACATCCCATCCTATGCCGATTGAAGCAAACAAAAAAATTTAAGGACCAAACAGAACTGAACAAATAGTGATAAGCATTTTCCTTCTTAAGACATCTGTAGTAGGAACTATAAAGCAAGACCTGCTCAGAGGTGGGATTTTCAATTGCTCCTCAAGGGGTATCAGATGGCAAAGAGTAAGACCCCATCAGATGTATATCCCAGCGATACTCAAACTGCATGACCTCCAGAAGCATGTCTTGAAAAATTAAGCCACCATTTTGGAACCCTCCACTAGTCAATGACCCTAACCAGATAAGTCCATGTACCACCGACCATCATAATAAAAGAAGCAAGGGTGTCCTGGATTTCCCCAACACAGCCAGAGCTGAAACTGATAAGACAATCCTAGAACATAACCATTGCTGAGAAATCAGGTCCCATCCCTGAGCAATAAAGCAAGAGGGAAGATGAGATGCCATAAACCAATATTAAAAACAGGCTATTCTAATTTGCAAATGAACATTCCTGCTGGTTGTCTTGGGAGCCAAATGGGGAAACGCACGTTATATTTTTGATGGCAAACAATGAAGGTTGTCTCTTAAGCTAACAAACAACCTGCCCCCAGGTCATCAGTGTAATTTCAGAACTGCTTTATTGAAATCTCATACAAACGAAACCTGCCTAAACTGCTAAAAAAAAAGTGCCCCGAATCTAGAACTATTTGTTATTCCATGGAATAAGTCTGAGACGGTTGTGTTATGCAGATGTACATACCCTACGAAACTGGCACATGAAAAAAGCATCATTTTGGCTCATGAAGATTAAGAAAGCTAAAAAAAAACCAAAACCCAAAAAAACCCAGGTGCATTCTGCTTCCCCAAAGCTCAGCGCAAAGACAAAGAAGACAGCAAGAGATAACTCTGAGCAGGCCGGCAAAAACTCCGGAAGTTAACAGTGGGGTTGCAGTCTCTGTGATCATAACTAGAGGAGGCAACTAAAATTTTCAATATAATGTGTAAACTCATTCCAAGTACAGTACAACAAAATGCAACTAAATGTCACAGATATTCAGTCGATGCAACAGAACTAAGTATAGTCCATTATAATACAAGCCTATCAGTTAAAAGTTCTGCAGTATCAACCAAGACTTTGGGCTAGAGAAGGGAACTGCAGGCAGTCCCAACTGCAATAGTTGTACAACTCCCAAATCCTTTGGCTTGGGACCTCAGGTTGACACAAAAATGACCAATCCGGTGCTACAAGTCCTATAAATGATGATGATGATGATGATGATAATTTATTATTTATACACCACCCACCTGACTGGGTTTCCCCAGCCACTCTGGGCGACTTACAGCATATCTAAAAACATAGTAAAACATCAAGCATTAAAAACTTCTCGATAGAGGGCTGCCTTCAGATGTCTTCTAAAAGATATGTAGTTCTTCGTCTCCTCGATATCTGATGGGAGGGCATTCCATAGGATGGGCTCCACTACCGAGAAGGCCTTCCGGCTGGTTCCCAATAACCTCACTTCTCGCAGTGAGGGAACCAGCAGAATACCCTCAGAGGAGGACCTCAATGTCTGGGCTGAGTGATGGGGGTGGAAATGCCCTAAAGCCATTTAGGGCTTTAAAGGTCAGCACCAACACTTTGAATTGTGCTCGGAAATGTACTGGGAACCAGTGAAGATCCTTTAGGACCGGTGTTATATGGTCCCAGCGGTCGCTCCTGGACAACGGTCTAACTGCCAGATTCTGGATTAATTGTAGCTTCTGAGTCACCTTCAAATAGAGCGCATTGCAGTAGTCCAAGCGGGAGATAACCAGAGCATGCACCACTCTGGGGAGACAGTCTGCAGTCTCAGCCTGTGTACCAGATGGAGCTGGTAGACAGCTGCCCTGGACACAGACAGTTCACAGATCCACAGCCATCCCCTCAGTCTGGGCAACTTGTAGCCAAGGGATGCTATAGGCTTCTCTCGCTGTACCAACAAACTATTGCCACTGTTTTAGCATCAAGGTACAAAGTGGCTCTGTCAGCCCAATGACCCTAAACAGCTCAGATCTAGCAAACAGAAATATAAAAATCGGAAGGATATACACTCACCTTGCTACATTATTATTTTATTATTATGGTGTCTATTGTTGTGCTTTGTGTTATGTTTTTATTATTAGGCTCTACAAAATGTGTTCTTAATATTGTACATCGCCCTGAGATCTTTTGGAAAAGGTTGGTTATATAAATTATAATTATAAAACACATTTCTTATAAATGTCAGTTTTGTGTGGACTGCATATACCGGTATCTATCTGTTTCAATTAATACAGATATATTTATGGTTATTTTTTCATGTATTTTAATATGAGCTGAGGGCTTCCCCCACTTCTCTTAATCCCCCCTTTTTTCCTTCCTTCTTTTTTGCTTTTTGTTAAATTTCTTGTTTAGAGGGAAAATTTGTAAGTATATTTGAATCGGATATGCAGTAATAAAAAGATATAAAATAAATAACCACAGGAAGGAGGGGAGGGAAGTTGAGGAGAAGCTAAATTAGATTTGTAAAGATTTTGTTTTCTATATGAAGGAAGTAAAGGAAATGTTTTGCAGGAGCTCATATACCATGACCAAGTCTAAGTGTTGTAAAAAATGTATTATACGAAGGAACCCTTAACCATCAGAATCTTTAGCTGAGCATATTATAATACCGCAACAAGGGTGAGGAAAACCTTCCCTAAACTTTCTTTGTTTTTACATTTGCACAATTCCACAACATTCCTGTTGCTAGCAGAGTTAAACCAACCATGAGGCATCAAACACCACAATACCGTTTTTAACAATTCACTCAGCAAAAAGTCCCCGACATGTCTGAAAGAAAGTGACAACATGTACATGCTCCTTTTGCAAACGCAACAGGCTATTTGGAATCTTGCAATCTCTTACCTGGTTAATGACATATATACCATAATCAAGTTGCTGCCTTTGAAGGATTGGATGAAGATAATACAGCCAGTATTTCAAGTGTTCATCTCGATTTCTGAACGGGATGATAAGCGCTACTCTCTGAAGCGCTTTGCATTCCTTTGGGGTATAGCGGCCTCCTTCCCTGACTTCTGGGTTCTCGCCTGCCACTTTCTTCAAATCCACAGTCAGCGAAAACTCCACACGCAAAGGGCCAACTGGGAGGAAGGGAAAAAGCACAAGTCAAAGACAAGACAATGGTGCGAGATCGTTGGAGCCTTTAAAAAAAAATGATAGGTTTGCAAAAAGTCTCCTAAAGAACAGGGGTGGGAGTCCAGAATTTCAAATGGATACATTTATGGAGGACAACATATTAGAGAAATTTTAGCCTGATGATTCAGTAATGGCCACCATTTTAGGCGCCTTCAAGTGATGCACAATCGCTAACACACAGGTCCTTCTGGATCCGGAAGAAGGCAAAACGAGGGCAGAACAGGGCAAAATTGGGGGGGTAATGGGGGGACACTTATACGCGCACTGCCAACACATGCAGGGGGCGGGAACAGACCCCCTGTGAGAAATGCTCGCTATCTGTATTTGGGTCACAAAGGTCAAGCTATGGGTGGATACAAAGTTTCCAGTCCCCATTGTAGATGCTACCATAAAGCTAAACTGGATACAATCGTCCCTTGGAAGTCGAATGGAATCCGCTCTGGAAGTCTGTTCGACTTCCAAAATGTTCGAAAACCAAAGAGCAGCTTCTGATTGGCTGCAGGAAGCTCCTGCAGCCAATCGGAAGCTGTGTCGGACGTTTGGGTTCCAAAGAACATTTGCAAACCAGAACACTCACTTCTGGGTTTGCAGCATTCGGGAGCCAAAACATTCAAGAACTACTTCTGAGGCCTTGATACATCTCAAGCCCTGATGAGACAGCAAGAGAGTGCAGGCTATAAACTACAGTGTAGTTAACACTGTGAACTACAGATACGCATGGAGGAGGAATGTGTTTTAAACAGATTTCTATGTGGAACTTAGGAGTTCCAACCTGACTGAGCTTTGCTTTCATTGGCATGCCTCTTATGTTGAATGCCTGCTCATCTCCAAACTGATCGTGCATTGTAAGTAGACTCATTGTATGCCAAAAATACGAATATTTTACATCTGCTGTGTATAAAGCCTCATAGGGTCCCACATTTCTGTGGCACAGCTTTATAAGCAGTGAATAGTTATATCTATAGGCAGTCCCTGCACAGAGGGTTACAGTTTGAAAGACATGACACAAAAGGAAAAATGAATGAGGAGGGGAGAGGAAAACAAGCAAACACAACCAGGAATTCTTAACATTACACAGCAGTTCCTAGGTACAACAGAAACAGCTCAGGAAGAGGAGTTGTCAAATGGAAATGTGTTGATGCACTACAAATGACTCACAGTGGTACCTCGGGTTACAGACGCTTCAGGTTACAGACTCCGCTAACCCAGAAATAGTACCTCAGGTTAAGAACTTTGCTTCAGGATGAGAACAGAAATCGCGCGGCGGCGGCACGGCGGCAGTGGGAGGTCCCATTAGCTAAAGTGGTACCTCAGGTTAAGAACAGTTTCAGGTTAAGAACGGACCTCCAGAACGAAATAAGTTCTTAACCCGAGGTTCCACCGTATTGATCATAGTCTGAAGGCACACAAGGCTCAGTCTGGGAATGGTCAGGGCCAGGTAGGAGACCAAGTATGGATGAAATGTGGGGTGGGGGGGCGTGGCATGACATGACATGACATCATCCTGTTTTCACGCTTCCTATAGCCATCTGGTGGGCTACTGTGAAAACAGAGTGCCGGACCAGAAGGCAAGCTGGCCTGATCCAAAAGGGTTCTTAAAACAGAAGTCAACATGATCACTTTGCCTAACCGTCATCCACCCACTTCTATCTAGAACCAACACATACAGTAGATACTAAAGATTCAAGGCAGCAATGTATACAGTCATTCTTAAACTGCCTTGAACATTTTCACTGTGTGTGTGTGTGTGTGTGTGTGTGTGTGTGTGTGTGTTTAAAACTTTAGGTACTAACCACATGCAAAACGAAACCTCTTTGGGGTTTAGCTCAGCCACCGAAACTACAACTCCTAAAACTCCTTTACCAGAATTCTAAAGCAAAATGGGTTTCCGGTATTGTAAGCTGCCAACGGACCTGCCTGGCTCCAAAGCACACTTTTAACACAAACACAGAGAATCCAGCAGCCTTTCAAAAACAACATGAACAACTCAGGATACTGGAATAGACTCACATAGGAGGAGACACCAGGCATATTCAACCTTCTTAAGGGAAATTAGATGCGCTAGTGGTAGACTTGTTAATTCCCAAACTGTGGACCATAATAATGAAATATCTGAAGTTTTCCATGAGCAAACACACACCACACACACACACACCACACACACACACACCACACACACACACACCACACACACACACACCACACACACACACACCACACACACACACACCACACACACACACACCACACACACACACACCACACACACACACACACACATCTCTGCATGATCCATCTCTGTGCTGATCCACACACACACATCTCTGCCTCCATCTCTGCATGATCCATTGTCTCCTGGACTTGCCTCCTTCCATTCAGCCTTCAGCAGAAGTGGGAAATTCTTTTACCTCACAGCTTTGGGTGAGATTTTTATCAGTCAAGCCCTCTGATTCAGACACACACTAGAATTAACCACCCTCAGAGGAGAGTATGTTGCATCTCTGCATGAATGCCTGGTCTGAACTTGCCTCTTTATAGAGGCACACTCATAGAATCATAGTTGGAAGAGACCACAAGGGCCATCCAGTCCAACCCCCTGCCAAGCAGGAAACACCATCAAAGCATTCCTGACAGATGGCTGTCAAGCCTCTGCTTAAAGACCTCCAAAGAAGGAGACTCCACCACACTCCTTGGTAGCAAATTCCACTGCCGAACAGCTCTTACTGTCAGGAAGTTCTTCCTAATGTTGAGGTGGAATCTTCTTTCTTGTAGTTTGAATCCATTGCTCTGTGTCCGCTTCTCTGGAGCAGCGGAAAACAACCTTTCTCCCTCCTCTATATGACATCCTTTGATATATTTGAACATGGCTATCATATCACCCCTTAACCTTCTCTTCTCCAGGCTAAACATACCCAGCTTCCTAAGCCGTTCTTCATAAGGCATCGTTTCCAGGCCTTTGACCATTTTGGTTGCCCTCTTCTGGACACGCTCCAGCTTTTCAATATCCTTCTTGAACTGTGGTGCCCAGAACTGGACACAGTACTCCAGGTGAGATCTGACCAGAGCAGAATACAGTGGTACTATTACTTCCCTTGATCTAGATGCTATACACCTATTGATGCAGCCCAGAATTGCATTGGCTTTTTTAGCTGCTGCATCACACTGTTGACTCAAAAGAGAGATGCACACAGACATAAAACAGGCAGATTTAGGGGAATATGACTGGTTTGCCCACACTGGACGTCGAGCCAAGAGGCACCGCAGGAGGTGCCACAACAATGACAAACATCGAAAGGTGGGGGGGCACCAAATTTTGGCATTGCGCAGAGTGCCGCTGCATAAAAGGTAGATTCGCCTGTAAGTGTGTAGTTCTTACTCCAAGGCATTCTAAAAGCAAGCCTTTCAGATGCAGAAGTGAGGTGCACTTTCCATTTTAACTGCAAAATATAGGTCCCTCTGTAATCAGAAGTCTGGGAAATAGTGGGCTAAATAAAGGACTTCTACCTTGACTTACACATCCTTACTGCTGGAGATGCAACTAACAATCAAATAGATTTACAGGTGTATGCACAAAACTACCAATTGAGAACTAGCAGAAATGAGCCAAGTCAGTAACACTACAATATTCTCAGTTGTTGTTGTTTAAAAAACAAAACAAAACCCACCAACTGCATTGCACCTTCATATCCCCACATACATCTTCAAATTCCTTGGTGATGGGCAGGTTCTAACTAAAGTGCAACAAACAATAATAATAATAATAATAATAATAATAATAATAATAATAATAATTTTATTATTTATACCCCAACCATCTGGCTGGGTTTCCCCAGCCACTCTGGACGGCTCCCAACAGAGGACTAAAAACAGAATAAAACTTCAAACATTAAAAACTTTCCTAAACATGGCCTAAATAGGGTCATGAATGGGTCCCCTCCAGCAAGAACATCCCATCATTATGGCATCATCACCGAAAAAGGGCTGCCTGACCTCATGCTGTAAAGAGGCAGAAAGAGAGAATAGGAGAGAAAGAGAAAGAAACAGAAACAGAGAGAAGAAGTTGTGCAATCCACTTTTTTCACACTTCTGCGACACGCTAGGAAGCTGTGAGAACACTCCTAAGTGTGTCTACTTAACGGAAAATCCTACTGGTATTAAATGGGAACCTAGGAGCTGTCTTATGTTCAGCAGCACTTCTACAGGGTCTCAGACCAGGAGAATTCCCAGTCCTACCCAAAGTTGCCAGGATTTCAGCCTTGGACCTTCTGCAAAGCAGAGATGATCAACCACTGACTTGCACACGCGTGTGTTTAGGACAGAGGTAATGGGTCATTCACAAAAGAGGGGGCACACATCCCCATGGGGTAGGACTGGTAGAAAGCAAATGACTGCTTTTGATATTCTGCTTGGATGTGAGCAAAGAAAGTCTGTCCACCTTAAATAAAAATAAAAATCTGCTTCTTGGCATTTCCTTTCATATCTTAAGGAACTAAGAAGGGCAATGCACTCACATGTTCAGGCTGCCAGTTTAATAAAACCAGCTGTCACAGAATCATTCTAGCTGGGCAGATAAAAGAAAACAAGCACAGATAAGGCCAAGGAGCAGGAAATTTTGAACATGGAGGCATGGAAAACCCATATGTGAGCTTGGCATACATGACACTGAAGCCAACTTTTATCTTGCTGAGATTTTCCTCCACTTCCCGGTTCTTTCTTTAATCATTTCCAAGTCTCTAGCTAAATTTACATAGGCTGTGCTGGTCATTGATTGTAATAAAAACATGTGACTTGATACATAGAGTGGGGTTAAAGTTGCCCAATCTTTTACAGTGTTGCCCCTCCCTGGCTGCCCCTCCCAGGTCAAAGGCAGTAAGTAACTGTTTATTATACACTGTAAAAGATTGGGCAATAAACAGTTACTTACTGCATTTGGCCTGGGAGGGGCAGCAGGGCAGAAGAGGCGGGGAAAACAAGGACAGAGAAAGATCCCCTATATTGAGCCAGCAGTGTTAGAAACTCAAGATACTGTACGGTATATAAGCTAAGCACCAAATGGCTTCTTAAACTAAGGTTAGAGTCGCCAAAATGGAATGTCTTGTTGCCATTTTGGTGCAAGATAGCTCTAAAATTTTATTTTTTTTCAAATGATGGACTGGCTGTGATTGAGTCTCAGGTTACACCTCTGGCCAGTTCAGACGACTACCTTGAACTAAGTGAAGAGCTTAAAGAAGAAAAGTCACTTGATGGTGGAGTTGTCAGGCATCATCCTGGTGCCCAGCACTTTCACTTGGCCGCAAAATGCGTCTGGTACCTGGCTAATTTCGAACACTGGTTTGTGGCACAAGACCTTCCAATCGTCAATATTTGTGCCACCTGAATATGCTGGTATGTGAACATAGTGATAGCCTGGAAACACCCCTAGCTTCCTTTATTATGTCTGGCTTCCAGCTTTCAAAGCCAGATTTGGTCCTCAGACCATGCGGTGGGCCGGACTATATTTTGAAGGGAAAAAATGAATGAATTCCTATGCCCCACAAATAACCCAGAGATGCATTTTAAATAAAAGCACACATGTAAAAAACACCAGGCAGGCCCCACAAATAACCCAGAGATGCATTTTAAATAAAAGGACACTTTCTACTCATGTAAAAGCACGCTGATTCCTGGACCGTCCGCGGGCCGGATTGAGAAGGCCATTGGGCCGCATCCGACCCACGGGCAGGGGCGTAGGAAGATAGGGGCGGTGGGGGCGGGCCGCCCTGAGTGGCGGGCTCCAAGGGGTGCCATCGCGGGCGCCCGCCCCCAAAACCCCGCCCTCCGGGAGGCGTGCCCCACCACTGCCCACAGGCCTGAGGTTGCCTACCCCTGGGCTAGAACCACCGGGACAGTAAAAGAGCATGGAGGAAAATCACTCAAAGAATGTTACATTTGTACATACTCCAATCTGCGACAGAACTGATTAATAGTGAACACCCCATCAAACTCCTGAAGGACAAGGGGCATCCCCTCTCTGCAGGGATAATTCTTTCAGGCTCAAAGTTTGCCTTCCTGGGACACTCTGACACAGCATACATAATATGGAAAGCAGCAAACTCCTGCACAGTTGCTCTTCTGCAATATAATTAATCATCTACAAATCAAGGTAATCTTAGAATGTGCCAAGATATAAAGCACAGAGAAGTCCAGGAACAGGAAAAGCCAAGATAAGTGGGCTTGCTTAATTTGGGAGTTCCCCCCCCCAGTTTTTGCAACGGAGCAGATTTTCAACAGCCTCAACTATTTCAACATTATAAATACAGTTCCATCTGCAACCAAACGCCTATAGCCACAATTCTGGAAAAACTAGTGGATGATGACAGACATGGATGAGAGTCTTTCGAGAGGCGCCCTCTTCAATTAGAGCAGGTATGAGCATACAGTGTCTATGTTAAAGGTCAGGCTTGGCTCTGCACACACAAACAAGGTTGCTAAATACCGGAGTGCATCTGAGCACATTTCCAGTATTCACACTCTTCACAGGTCCATCTGTGTTCATGTGCCTAGCAGCAATGAATAAAAAAAAACCCTACCCTACGTCTTCCAACATAGCCAGTGCATGTCTGAAGCCACACTAAATATAATTGCAGGACAGGTTTTCCAATTTGGTTAAAAATCCATTTTGGGGGGAAATGCACCAAAATGGAGTAGGTAAAGGAAAAGGACCCCTGGACAGTTAAGTCCAGTCAAATTTGACTATGGGGTTGCGGCGCTCATCTCTACTTTCAGGCCAAGGGAGCTGGCGTTTGTCCACAGGCAGCTTTCCAGGCCATGTGGCCAGCATGACTAAACTGCTTCTGGCACAACAGGACACCATGATGGAAGCCAGAGAGCACAGAAACACCATTTACCTTCCTGCCACAGCGGTACCTATTTATCTACTCACACTGGTATGCTTTCAAACTGCTAGGTTGGGACAGAGCAATGAGAGCTCACCCCGTTGCACAGATTCGAACCTCTGACCTTGGGCAAGCCCAAGAAGCTTAGTGGTTTAGACCACAGCACCACCCACGTCCACCAAAATGGAGTATTTCATAAGGGGTAGGTATGAAGAAATGGAGGCAGTGAGAGATTTTACTTTCTTGGGCTCCTTGATCACTGCAGATGGTGACAGCAGTCAAGAAATTAAAAGACGCCTGCTTCTTGGGAGAAAAGCAATGACAAACCTAGACAGCATCTTAAAAAGCAGAGACATCACCTTGCCTACAAAGGTCCGTATAGTTAAAGCTATGGTTTTCCCAGTAGTGATGTATGGAAGTGAGAGCTGGACCATAAAGAAGGCTGATCGCCAAAGAATTGATGCTTTTGAATTATGGTGCTGGAGGAGACTCTTGAGAGTCCCATGGACTGCAAGAAGATCAAACCTATCCATTCTTAAGGAAATCAGCCCTGAGTGCTCACTGGAAGGACAGATCCTGAAGCTGAGGCTCCAATACTTTGGCCACCTCATGAGAAGAGAAGAATCCTTGGAAAAGACCTTGATGTTCGGAAAGATGGAGGGCATTAGGAGAAGGGGACGACAGAGGATGAGATGGTTGGACAGTGTTCTCGAAGCTACAAACATGAGTTTGACCAACTGCGGGAGGCAGTGGAAGACAGGAGTGCCTGGCGTGCTATGGTCCATGGGGTCACGAAGAGTCGGACACGACTAAACGACTAAACAACAACAACAACAAGGTATGAATTGTGGCAAACTGGGCATACTCCGCTTCCCAATCCAGCACTGGGAGAGCATTGGTTGCAGAGCAAATGCAGAGCCTCAGTCCACTCCCTTAAAAGTGACTAAAGAATCAGGGTAGTTACAAGTACACTTTCTGATACAGTGGTACCTCGGTTCTCTCGAACAGTATCCGTTCAGGAAGCCCGTTCGGCTTTCGAAACGTTTGAAAACCGAGGCACGGCTTCCCATGGGTTCGAGAACTAAGGTTCCACTGTACTGTACTGGAACTTGGGATCACCCAAGGAAAAATAGGCAGCAGATTTAGGATGGAGAAGAGAAAAACAGCACTTCACACAATGCATCATTAACATATTGAATTTGCTGCAGCCACACTAGCATCATTGGTTTTAAACGAGGCAAATTCATGGCTAATATTCGTGATAGTTAGATGGAACCTCCATGTGCAGAAGCACAGAATCTCTGAATACTCACTACACGGGAGGGGGTGTCTGCATATGTGACTTGTGGACTGTGTTTGGCTTAGTGGCTCACAAGTTGTGCAGGCCTGAGCCTGCCTCCCATCTGAAATTTCCATACTGCAGAGTCCTTATCAGGCAGTGGATATATTTAGTCTCCTCAACAGCACAAGGTCAAAACAACAAGTTGCAGTGCTGCATTTCAGTTACGATAGTATCAGAGTTCAGTCAGAAGCAGCTCAGCAAAGCAATTCATGGAAAGCTAAGTCAAGGAAAGCCACATTGCTTTGGAAAATAACTACATTAGGTTCCTTTAGAATGTCTCTCTCTCTCTCTCTCTCTCTCTCTCTCTCTCTCTCTCTCTCTCTCTCTCTCTCACACACACACACACACACACACACACACACACACACACACACACACACGTTGCTTGCTATACATAGGTTGGATATAGCACGATGCTGTGAGTCCCAAACCTGCAACACAGAAACAAGGAACTTTATGACTATCATTTAGTGTTTGCACACCAGACAACTGGCTAGTCAAATATTTGTCCGTCTGATTTTTGATTGCAGCCAAATCAAAAATCAAATATTCTTAAAAGTCACGATGCCCTGATGCTTGTTTATAGGAGTACCTTTAAAATTAGTTGCGGCTTTGCTTTATTTTGATTACAATTTCTGCTTTAAACATTATTCTGAAAATTATAACTGTTGGTAGACCTTGAACAAACATCAGAAAGATTAATTTGATTGCTTCACAACAAAAATG
This sequence comes from Zootoca vivipara, assembly GCF_965207765.1. NCBI lineage: Eukaryota > Metazoa > Chordata > Lepidosauria > Squamata > Lacertidae > Zootoca > Zootoca vivipara. The sequence goes on from NC_142598.1 coordinate 20,336,036, forward strand.
TTCATTGTAAAATGATTCACATTCATGATCAACAACACAACCCCATGCCTAGTTGGAAATAAGTCCCATTGAGTTTAATCAGCAAACATACACAGGATTGCAGCTAATACATACTGGGAATAAATCCCATTGAACTCAAGGGAACTTCTGAGTAGATTCTGTAAGCATATGTATGCTGCCACATACACCCGGACAACACCATCACTGGCCCCAACAACATCAAACATACCATCTCAGGACTATTTAATTGCTCATCTTCTAACATTGTGTATGCCATCAAATGCCAACGGTGCCCTTCAGCTCTCTATATTGGACAAACAGGCCAAACCCTACGCCAAAGGATAAATGGACATAAATCTGACATCAGGAACCATAAGACTGAAAAACCAGTAGGAGAACACTTCAATCTCCCAGGACATTCTATACAAGACCTCAAAGTAGCTGTTTTATTACAGAAAAATTTCAGAAACAGACTGGAAAGAGAAGTTGCTGAATTGCAACTCATTAACAAGCTTAAAACCATGGAGAGATCTGGTTTGAATAAGGACATTGGATTCTTATCTCATTATACATGATAAAGCTTTCTTTAGCACCTCACCCCTTGCTTTTTCCTGCAAGACCAATTGCAGTTGGTAACAGTCATTAACAGTCACCAACAGGTTTACCACTCCTATCAGCCAATCACCCATTCCCACCACCCTTCTGAGCAATACCCCCACCCCCACCCTCTGACTATTCATAAGGGTCTGGTGACTTCTGTTTCAGTGTATCTGAAGAAGTGTGCATGCACACAAAACTTAGTTGGTCTCTAAGGTGCTATTTTTGTTTTGTAAGCATATTGCTATGAGTTTGTGGAGTGCAAGACATCCTAAACTCCTGGGTCCAATAAAAGTTAGAATTAATCAAGATTTGGGGAATTAAACTGCGCCAAACACTGAACTCCTAGATTCCTTTCCACTTTCATGTATTCCACTCCTGTCTTTGGAAGGAGGTGCCATTTCGGGAATAGATCTTAGTATTTCTTTTGCATTTCTAGCCTGGAAGAAAGCAAGACCGGAAAGCACAAGGGGAGTTGCTAATGATTACCTTCGTTATTGCATAAATGGATTATGGATAAACTAGCGTTGGGGATACATGAAAAGAGTAGAACATTAGCATCATCAAGCTCAAAGTAAATGTACAACAGGAACACAATCTACATAAATGTGACGTTAACAAAGACCTTCTTGCTGGCATCCTTCCAAGAAGATAAAAGGTAAAGGTAAAGGGACCCCTGACCATTAGGTCCAGTCGTGACCGACTCTGGGGTTGCGCGCTCATCTCGCATTATTGGCCGAGGGAGCTTCCAGGTCATGTGGCCAGCATGACAAAGCCGCTTCTGGCGAACCAGAGCAGCACATGGAAACGCCGTTTACCTTCCCGCTGTAGCGGTTCCTATTTATCTACTTGCATTTTGAGGTGCTTTCGAACTGCTAGGTTGGCAGGAGCTGGGACCAAGCAACGGGAGCTCACCCCGTCACAGGGATTCGAACCGCCGACCTTCTGATCAGCAAGCCCTAGGCTCAGTGAAGGCACTAATCTCCACCACATGAACACACAAAAGGCAAAGCCAAGATTATTGTGGCTGCAACTTTAGCTCTGGACCTACCGGTAGTAACTTCACCCATAGTAAGCCCTTCTAGCAAGACATTTAGCAAAACCAGACCATTGTTGCATTAAAAAATGGGCTAAAACAATGGCTCTCATTGCTTGCAATTTAAAGTAGTGGAAAAGATGTACACATTGGGCATCCATCTATCATCATACATGTTTAATGCAAGTATAAACAGGCACACACCAATACAGGCAACCTGGCGGGCACAAACACACAAAGCTTATAATAACAGGGAGGATAACGGGAAGTAGGGGTGGGGAATGCATACTAACAGCATGCTCAGACAGTCAAGCGGTTACCGTTTGGAGGCAAAAAAGCGCTTGCACATGAGACAAGCTTCTTCTACATACTCCAGGGACTCCAAAGGTATGCCTGTGTTTTTAAAATTAAAAAATGGCTTAATGGAGAGAGGGGAACCCGAGAGCCCAGTGTTATAAGAATTTGCGGTCTCAAATATAAAAATTAAACGTTCATAAATTTACACGGCAAACACATACGTAAGTATGTAAACCACGTGTCTGAAATAGTACAGGAGAACAATCCTGAAACCATTTTGACTCTCCCAAATTGACCTCAAATGTTTCTCTGCAAGGAGACAGGAAATGCAAAAGCCTCTCCATTGTCTTTTGCTTACCTGTCTTTAGGGCATCTTTGTGTATGAATGGGGTGAGCCTGTGACCTGGATTCAGGAATTAAAGTATTTACCATTACGAAAGAATGGGCAGGCTGCCCAAGTAAGCAATCACTGGCCATTGTCAGGTATTCTGGCAGACAGGATTTCTGTTGTAGACCGCCTCCTTTTGGGGTGTATGTATGATGCTTTTGGGGGTGTTCTTGAGCTACAGGGTGGGCAATTTCAAAAGTCTATATAAGGGCGTGCACACCTTTGTTCTGGGTTCCTCCTCCCTCCTGAGTGGAGGGGTGAGGACCCTGTTGCAACAGTTTAAAAAAGATCAGGCTTACTAGCTGCTTTGCTTCTCAATATTCTCCGGTTGGCCTCTGTTATTTTCTCCTACCGACAGGGAACCCACTTAAGGATTCTATACTGTACAGGGTCTTGGATACCCGATAAGGGAAAAGGAGCAGATTTTGTTTACATCACCAGCGAGGATTAAGTGTGCTCCGAAGTCCCCAAAAACTGCAGAATGTTGGAGTGTCCACTGGGTATGGGAACTGGGAAATCTTGGGGAGGGGAAAAAGCAACTTGCTTTGTTTAACCAGGGGTCAGCAATTTTTTTGTGGCTTGGGCCGGCTCATGGTCCCGCAGACGCCACGGTGGGTGGGAGAGTGTGTGTGTGTGCACGTGCATGCGCAAACGCTATTTCTGGCACGGAGGAGGCGTGCACAGCTTTCCATTGGCTGCAGGTGTCACCATTGAGAAAAAGAGGTAGGAATAACAGGGCAATATATATATATATATATATATATATATATATATATATATATATATATGGACTGTCCCTGGATCAAATAACTTCTTCTCAAAATAAAAAAATCCTTCCAGTAGCACCTTAGAGACCAACTAGGTTTGTCATAGGTATGAGCTTTCATGTGCATGCACACTTCTTCAGATACACTGAAACAGTGTATCTTCTCAAAGTTCACCCAAGTTCTTAACCTAGCTCAAGGTTGTGACCTGAACTAGCCAGATGTTTAACTGATCATCACATTCAGCCCATCATTGGAAAAATAAGACTTTAGATCTTGTCTTGCCCCAAAATGGCAAGTATACATTCCATTTTGGCAGCTGCAACCTTGGTTTAAGGAGACATTTGCTGCCTAGCTTATATATCAGAGTTTCTAACACTGCCCACCCCACCCCACTCTACACATCAATAAATGCCAAATTAATGGCAGTGTTTCTAATCTTTGAACGTTAGGAAGTTAGGTCTGCTTCAATATTGCTTACACTGACTGGCAGCAGCTTTCCAGAGTTTCAGGCGGTGTTTTCTCACACTCCTTACCTGGGGATGCTGGCGATTGGACCCGAGACGTTCTGCATCCCAAGCGGTAGTTTTACCACTGAACTAGGGCCCTATGTCTGATGCCAACAGTGTTGCATGCTTATGCAAGTCTTGTTAAGAAAGTCTTGCTCCCTTTTACTTTCCAAGGGTGGATTAACATTGATCTGTTTCAATAAATGGGAACTGCTCCTTACAGTTTCTTTTTTCCACACCCCAAACAAGTGCCGTTTTTACAATCCTAAGGTAAAGAGTTGCACTTTTAGTTCACATTCCCTCAGAGTTACTACAGCAGATAAGGTCTTTCTGGTTTCATTTACTGTTGCTATGATGCATAACATAGAGATAAGGCCCAAAGTAATAGCAGAGTATGCAAATACAGTACAATAAAAACTGGTCTCTTCCAATGTAAACCGAACACTTTAATATGATAAAATACTAACATAAAACAAGGAATAGTAAAACAATAAAGATTTGCAATCAGTTTCATAGGTGAATTTGACTGGGGAACAATTTTGGGCACGTTACAGAATATATATTTGTGGTTTAATTATATACCGTAGCTATTTTCCCAATTATGGGGGGGGGGGAGAGAGATAAAAAAGAAACTGATCAAAATGAATAAACTATGAGTCCACATATAGAACTAATTTAGATTTTGAAATATAAGCTAAGTTAGAGAGCTTGGTTGGACTTAATTTTAAAAAAGAAACACTAATAGCCATGAGCTACAATAAACAACTGTACAGTGGTACCTCGGTTTAAGTACACAATTGGTTCCAGAAGTCTGTACTTAACCTGAAGCGCACTTAACCTGAAGCGAACTTTTCCACTGAAAGTAATGGAAAGTGGATTAATCCGTTCCAGACAGGTCCGCGGAGTACTTAAACTGAAAGTACTCAAACCGAGGTGTACTTAAACCAAGGTATGACTGTACTTCTAACTAAGTGGGAGAGTGATAAAACCTATCAACTATTAGCACACTATGTAAGAGAGAAAAAGAAAAGGGAATACAGTATTGCCAAACTTGTCAACAAACTCCAAAACATTCATTTAGAGCTTCCAAATGAATTGCATTTTTAAAAGACTTATAATTTGCTTTTTTTTAGAACCCTGCTCCACAAAGAAGCTCAAAATAGATATAAGAGAGAAAGCCCAAGTACAGATACTGTGCAAAACCATTTAAATAGCCATTTCATAGCACTATCAAAAACAGAAGTAAACCAAAACAAAAGCTCAGTTGGTTAGAGCATAGCGCCAAGGTTGCAGATTCAATTTCTGTATGAGACAACAGCATATTCCTGCATTCCAGACTAGAAAATATGAAAATATATTAAAAAGTCAGACTCTGGCACAATAGCTCTAGTTCAGGGTGGCCAACTCCCAAGAGACTGTGATCTACTTACAGATTTAAAAACTTGCTGTGATCTACCCCCTTTTTGGGGGTTCAGGTCAAAGTTGTTGAGCTTTTTTGGGGAGGAGGAAGGCCTGTTTTTAAGGCATTCAGATCAAAGTTGTTGTTGAGCTTTTTTAGGGAGAAGGAAAGCGCCATTTTTGGGGGGGTGCAGGGCAAAAAAAATGAGCTTTTTTTAGGGGAGCCAAAGTTGTTGAGCTTCTTTGGGGGGAGCCAGTGATCTGCCAGTGATCTACCACAGGCGTCCAGTGATCTACTGGTAGATCACGATCTACCTGTTGGACGTGCCTGCTCTAGTTTATAGCCCCTCCTTATATCAATCACCAAAGGATTTAGGAAAGAGTTAGGACGTGGGTGGTGCTGTGGGTTAAACCACAGAGCCTGGGGCTTGCCAATCAGAAGGTCGGCGGTTCAAATCCCTGCGACGGGGTGAGCTCCCGTTGCTCGTTCCCAGCTCCTGCCAACCTAGTAGTTCGAAAGCATGTCAAAGTGCAAGTAGATAAATAGGTACCGCTCCGGCGGGAAGGTAAACGCCATTTCCGTGCGCTGCTCTGGTTCGCCAGAAGCGGCTTAGTCATGCTAGCCACATGACCCGGAAGCTGTACGCCGGCTCCCTCGGTCAATAGAACGAGATGAGCGCCGCAACCCCAGAGTCAGTCACGACTCACGACTGAACCTAATGGTCAGGGGTCCCTTTACCTAAGTCTTTTAAGACCCTCTTCAAGACCGTGATGCATGGGGCCTGCCTACCATCACAGGAATGGGGCCACTGCCAAAAAGTCCCTACCGCAACTGCCTGGATCTCCTTTACCAACAGACACTTAAGTAGATCTTCAGAGTCTGGGCAGGCTGGATAATAGCAGTCCTTTAAGTAACTGCTCGAAACCATGTCTGCACTCCACAGGGGCTGAAGAACTGCATTACTTGAGCAACAGAGGAGGGAGGAAGAAAAGGACAACATGCTAATAATTATCTATTCCAAGGTGAGGAGAAAGAAAGCTTCACTGTAGCTGCAGAGCAGACCTCTCTGAGCAACTGGGCACCAAACTTATACAGTATAGGCATTCTGCCAATACTGAAAAGCAGACTGTTGATAATTCAGGACATTGGCTGCGATGGGAAGACGGAAGGCATGCCAAACCTCAGAGATTGCACTTGAGCTCCATGCAGTGTCTAAACAAACAACTTGGGTTCTTTGGAATCCTCCCAATACATTTTTTCAAAAGAGGGTGAGAGAAAAAATACACCTTTAGGGAGAACATGAGGCTTGCGTCGCGCCCTGAAGTTTCCTGACTAACCTGAGGAAAGTAAGAAAAACAGAAAATAAGCAAGAGAATGAAGTAGAAAAGGCAGAGGAGACTAAGACACCAGCTTGGATCAAAGAGAAGAGATTCCACACACAAAAAGATAAGCCAAATAGGGAGCTCATTCACATTTCCGTTTTGTGCAGTTTTTTTAAAATGATTGACATTTTATTATGTTTTATGTGTGCTGGAAGCTGCCCATAATAAGTTGTGGCTTTCTCAGCGAAAGCAATGGGACAAAAAAAAAAAAAAAAGCAACAGGACATGGACCTAGAAATCCCAGCGCAAAAGGAAATGGGGATGAGCCTAGAGACTTCGAGACACATTGTTAAAGACACAAGTTACTGAGGGGAAGGCACACCTCAGCACAGAATGCGTTTAGACTGAGGATGATGCTAAATGGAAGGGACACTGAGTCACAACCAGTGCAGACAGTTTGGGCCGCCCTAAGGGGCGGGGTTGAGGGCCAAGAGCCAATCGGAATACAGTCTCTCAATTTGAGACTGGATTTGGTCTTGCATGACAAAAACAACCCATGTGGGAACTGGAAGTATGGTCAATAGTCAGAGGTGTTGGGAGTTGTAGTGCGTGTATATATATACCGTGTTTCTCATATTATAAGACACGTCTTATATTGATTTTTTCCTCAAAAAAACACACTATGGCTTATTTTCAAGGGATGTCTTATTTTTTTCCTCCTCCTCCTGCCGCAGCCGGCATCGCTGCTGCGCCTATCACTATGTCTTATTTTCGGGGTATGGCTTATATTCCTTGAATGCTTAAAAATCCTGCTATGGCTTATTTTATGGGTATGTCTTAAAATATGAGAAACAGGGTATATATATATATATATATATATATATATATATATATATATATATATATATATATATCTGTATATCCCTGTGTATAAGACTACTTTTTAACCCAGGAAAATCTTCTCAAAAGTCGGGGGTCGTCTTATACACCGAGTTGTATTTCTTATACGGCGAGTATATCCCAAACTCTATGTTTTAACTGGGAAAGTTGGGGGTCGTCTTATACGCCCAATCGCCTTATACGCCAGAATATACAAATATATGGCACCAAAAAAAGCAGAGACACCAGCTTGCAAACAAAGGTCCGTATAGTTAAAGCTATGGTTTCCCCAGTAGTGATGTATGGAAGTGAGAGCTGGACCATAAAGAAGGCTGATCGCCGAAGAATTGATGCTTTTGAATTATGGTGCTGGAGGAGACTCTTGAGAGTCCCACGGACTGCTAGAAGATCAAACCGCTCCATTCTTAAGGAAATCAGCCCTGAGTGCTCACTGGAAGGACAGATCCTGAAGCTGAGGCTCCAATACTTTGGCCACCTCATGAGAAGATAAGACTCCCTGGAAAAGACCCTGATGTTGGGAACGATTGAGGGCACAAGGAGAAGGGGACGACAGAGGATGAGATGGTTGGACAGTGTTCTTGAAGCCACCAACATGAGTCTGATCAAACTGCGAGAGGCAGTGGAAGACAGGAGTGCCTGGCATGCTCTGGTCCATGGGGCACGAAGAGTCGGACACGACTAAACGACTAAACAACAAATGGCACCATAGGAGCCAACTCCTAGGGACCAAGGCCCCTTCAGCCCTGTCCCCATAAAACTTTGGAAACCCTCCCCAAAGTTGATGGGCACTGCCATTCAAATGGTGCGTGCGTGCCATGTCTTGTGATCAAATATGAGGGGTGGGACTTACCTCCCCCCCATTTTTTATTCAAGTTGGCACCCCTGTATGTTTAACTCTGTTGTTTAACTCTGAAGCAGAGGTGTGTGCCTGTGTTGGCAGTTGCTACAAATGATAAGCTGCAGAGTTAAGCATTATCTAGAATTCTCACATTTCACAGTCCCAAGCATCCAAGCAGTCCCCTACCCAATCCCTTTTGTTCTCCAAACACTTTGCTATAAATTGATGTCCACAGCAATTCAACAGACTACACCGCAACACTTTATGTTCCAGAGTTTCCACCGCTGTTCTCCACCCTGACCCCAGAAGTTCTTCCAGAAGAATCCCTCCGAACTAACCTAACCTGATGGCATAATGGACACTACCAAGCCCCGCCAAGGCAGTCACCCTTCAGCAGTTTGCATATGCAAGCTTTGTTATGTATGCCGAAAGAAAACACCTTCCATGTACAGGGAAGACATTATCTGGGCATTAAACTCTGCCAAGTACACTCTTACACCCAGATTTCTCACAGTTCAGTCCCATGCACACAAGTCCTCGCTTTATCAACAAGGGCAAGCAGTCCATGCCAAGGTTTGCTTCCTCTCAAAAGGCCGATTGCACAGTTACCTAAAGGTAAAGGAATCACATTGTTCTGGGGCACATGCAGAGTGCCAGCTGAATCAAGTTCCTTGGCAACATTCTCGATTGGTACCAGTCTGTCCAGAAGTTTTAAATGAAACCAATAATTTTAGTACTTAATAAACCATCAAATTCCAAAAGCTATTGTTGTTAAAATTTGTATACCGGAACACATTTGTAACTGGGAACAAAGCAAAGATTAATAATAAATTATTGTTTATAATACCTGAAGGAGCGTCTCCACCCCCATCGTTCTGCCCGGACACTGAGGTCCAGCGCATGGCACCCGCCCTGTGGAACGCTCTCCCACCAGATGTCAAAAAGAAAAACATCTGCCAGACTTTTAGAAGCTTTTAATGTTTAACAGACCAATATATTTTGATATTTTGTTGGAAGCCGCCCAGAGTAGCTGGGGAAACCCAGCCAGATGGGCGGGGTATAAATAATAAATTGTTGTTGTTGTTGTTGTTGTTTCAGGAACTGTGGCAAGAGAAGAAAAGGGGCTTCCTAAATTGTAGCAAATGTCTGGGAACACCCAGTTCTGGGAACACCCACTACTGAAGTGGGTATGGAACACAACAGTGCCCGCAAGAGAGATCAGCAGGAGCCTGATTGTCTAAGATGCTAAAAAGAAGCCCAAGAAGCATCACTTTAATATATATAGTCCTTGATACTAGACATATATGTAATGGCTGGGTGGGAACGGGACTACCGTAGGGTACAATTACAATAGGGTACAATTAACGGAGACAGCATAAAGGACACAAATATATTATAAAATCTCTAGAAGCTGGATAAGTGGAAAATAACTTAAGCCAGATATTTCTTTCTTAATTTAATTCAAACCGCACCCTTCCCAGCTGCTGCTCCCAGGGTGGCTAACGAAACATAAACACACAATTGAAACAATGAATCAGTTTTCAACAAATAAAACAGCACCATATCCCACAATAACAGGGGGGGGGCAGCGGTGGGAATCGGATTCAACCAAGGTTTGCAAAGTTACAGCTGCTGCACCTTGGGCTGTGAAAAGACCTGCAAAAGTGTCAGAACAAAACTCTGACAATTGCCTCTTGAGGCGTCAAAGAAAAGATGAAGCCCACCTTACGCACTCAAAATTGCCCATCAAGGTCCTTGAGATATTGTGGTCCAGGTTTTATAGGTCAAAAAGCAGCACTTTGAATTGGGCCAGGAAACTATCTGGCAGCCAGTGTAGTCAGGCCAAGATTAGTGTAATATGTTCAAACCTTCCTGTTCCAGTGAGGAACATGGCCACTGGCTGAAGTTTCTGAACCATTTTCAGAGGCAGCCCTATGTAGAACGCACTGCAGTAATTTAACCTAGAGGTTGCCGGAGCATAGACAAGAGTAGTTGTTACGCTATCCCTGTCCAGATAGGGATGCAGCTGGGCCACCAGCCAAAACTGATGGAAGGCACTCAGTGCCAATGAGGCCACCTGAGCCTCAAGCGACAGCAAAGGATCCAGGTGTATCCCCCCAAGCTGTGTACCTGCTCCTTCAGAGGAGGTGTAACCCCATCAGGAGCAGGCTGCCTTCCAGCCATCCGGTTCTAGTGATCCACCCACCAACAGTGCCTCAGTCTTATCCGGACTGAGCTTCAGTTTGTTGGCTCTCATCCAATCCATTATTGAGGCGAGACACTGGTCCAGCACTTCCGCTGCCTCACCTGCAGAAGTAGAGCTGACTGCCATCGGCATATTGCTGACAATGTGCACCAAACCTTCAGCTAACCCCCCTCAGCAGTTTCATATAGATGTTAAATAGCATAGGGGATAAAACTGAACCCTGAGGAGGAGCCCCGCCGAAGAACACTCCCCAAGCAACACCCTCTGGGAACGGCCATCCAAGTAGGAACAGAACCACCGCGAAGTGGTGTCACCCACCTCTGAGACAGCTGCTCCAGAAGAATGCTATGGTCGATGGTATCGAAAGCTGCCAAGAGGTCAAGGAGAATTAACAGAGACACATTCCCCCTGTCCCTCTCCTGACAGAGATCATTATACTGTAAAGGGCGGCCAAAGCAGTTTCTGTGCCAAAACCAGGCCTAAACCCTATTTGAAATGGATCTAGAAAATCTAGAATCCGACATGGGGTTCTTGTTTCTTTTAATGTACAGTCATACCTTGGGTTGCGTCCACTGCGGGTTGCGAACCCGGCGGACCCGGGAGTGTATACTTGTGGGTTTTGCCGCGCGCGCATGCGCAGAAGCGCTCTATCGCGCATGCGAGAAAGCTCCGCTCGGGTTGCAGACTTTTCGGGGTGCGAACAGCACCCCAGAACGGATTGGGACCGCAACCCAAGGTACCACTGTATACATTTCCTCCTCCTCTCTCTCTCTCTTTAAAACAGTGTTTCTATCCTATTTGTATTGTACAGTATACATTTCCTCTCACAGTATCTATCCTATTCACATTGTAACTATGCATGGGGCATTAAACAAAAAAAAGTAACTTTAAGAAAGGCGAGGCAACAAATCCAGCACTTGCCAAGGAAAACACAGTCTCTGGGGTCAGGGACAAACATTCAGCATGGACGGTATCTGAAAACCTTACAAAACGACTGCTTAAAGCACACCCAATGAGCCCAACAGAGAGAGAGCAACCCATTTTTTTCCCCAGACCCTCCAGGACTCCACTGGTTTTTGTGGCAGCAGGGGGGGGGAATTAAGCAGGTTGAGCAGAAAAGTTCAAACCTATCAGCCTAGGTCATGGGCGAAGCTAGGGGGGCAGCTGCCCCCCGCCAATCAAGCAAATCAATAAAAATACTTAACTGACCAAGTGCATCACAAATAACTCAGTTCTGCCCCCCCAACATAAAGCCTGTTTCCCCCCCCCTCCAATAAATCCTGGCTATGCCCATGGCCTAGCTCAGCGACCTGATAAGAAAGCAAATGTTCCTCCCTCTAGTAATCAAATCATTCATTTGAGGAGCAGGGAGCAGTAATAGCTCCTCCTAAGCCGATCTGTACAGCTCAGCTGAAGAGGGTGACTGCAGCACCCGAACCAAAACTGGTTAGCCACCCTTGAGCTCAAGGAACACCCAGGGCACATGCATGATGATCAGGGAAATATTCCACAGAAGTGAAACTAGAAACAGCAATGTGGGTGTTAAAAGTATTACCGGTAGCAGAGCCGTCTTACTCATAGGTACTAGGGGTGTAGGGCGCCAGGCTGAGAGTCCGGGGCCTGAGAGTTGCATCCGGGGAAGAGCCCACCCATTGGTCAGAGCGCCACGATGGGCTCTTCTGCTGCTCTGTGCCACGAGTTCAGGGGTGACCAGGCCAGCGAGATGCTGAGGCAGGCGGGCGGCTCCACCCTCCTGCGCGCCTGGGACTGGGCAACTGGGGGGGGGGCACCAGGAGGATCTTTGCACCTCAGCACCGCATAGGCTTAAGACAGCCCTGGATATTAGAACTGGAACGGCGACCATTTGGACACGCACCCCCAAACCTGCAGACCTAACTGGCAATTCTGAAAAGCTTCTGACTCGTTTTTCCTGAGACGCCAGCATGCTCACCCATGGCATGCCTAGTGATGCTAGGGTGTGGCAATCACCCTTAAGATTAAAACTGAATGCAGAAACGTGGGCAGGTGAGAGGCGAGAGCAAAGACATTACAGAAACATGGTTCCTGTTGCTGCTGTGTAGGGATCAGTTATTCAAAGGAAACATACCCACTGGGTTAGCACGTCCCCCCAAGTTGTTTGGCTCCTAAATGATGCCTAACAAACTAATTCCGAGGAAGAGGAGGCTACGAATGGTATAAAGAAAACACAACTAGGTTATAAAATTACTGTACACAACTTCAGGGAGGCAGTTTATAAATCTGCAAAATTAATAATAAAGCAAACTGTATGAACATGGAAGTATTGCAGCAAATGTACGTAGGTAGATTTGCATGCCCACTGGCTCAGCTATGAGGCCTGCGTTTCTGCTGCTTCCTGGCTCAGCAGACTAGAGGCAGGGGAATATTATAGCAGTGCACGGTATAGCGGGGGCGATATGCCATACCCTGGACCACTTTTGGCACACTTGCTAAAGAGGTTCGCTCTCTTTCCAGTGGGAAAGATCTGGAACAAAACAGAAATGGAGATTGCTCACAGGGTTCTGTGGCGGGTCCAGAAAGCTGTCCTCGCATAAAATTAAGAAGCTCAACCAGCGACACCTCTCCTTTAGTAAGGGAAGAGAACATGTTTGTCTAGGGACAAGGAAGAAGCCCCCTCTTCAGCAACGTGGCACATGTGATTCATCCACTTATATTCCTTTCACAAACACTGTCAGAAGTTGCACTGTGGGGCTGCTTCAGTAGCAGCAGCACTTCAGCAAGTCAGATCTAGAGCTATAAAGAGCGACTCCGGAAAGGTGGGGGGAGCTTTGAGGGAGGAAAGGGGTGGCTGTAGCAGAAGAGGAAGTTACCAGCAGCAGCCCAATTCGAGGCACGTTTACTGAGTCCCACTGAACTCAAAGGAAGTTCCCTGCGCGAAAGTGAGCAATGGAGCTAAGCAGCCACGCAGTCCGATCCTGTGCGTATTTACGCAGAGGTCCCGCTTAGCTCCGCTGGGCCCCCCTCTTCCAAATAAGAGCGCAGACAGACTTTATGGGGTAAAAGATGCCCCTCTTCACGGGATACAAAAGCTATGAGGCATTGTGTCCCTCGGCACCCACCCACCCACCGCGTTTCATGTACTATTTAGCCCGACGAAGAACTCTGGAGAACTCAAAAGCTTGCGCACTGTTTTTAGACAGTTGAGACCAAGCCAAGCAAAGGCATTGCCCAGTTTGTGTAACAAGCCATACTAGGGAAGAAACTTGCGAACCCAGCGCGCTAGCTGTTTATTATCGGGGGAAAGTTCCGCTACGTTTAATCCAAAGGAAAGAAAAATGGGATGTTTATAAAAGGGAAAGTAGAGGCGCACGAGAATCCGCGCCTGGGTTGAGAAGAGGCTTCCGAAAGAAGGACGGGCCGTCGAGGAGACAGGAACAGGAAAGGGTGGGAGAAGAAAGTGGGGGGCTGGGAGGAAGAGTCAGGGAAGCGCGTGGGGTTCAGGAGGCGAGAAGTTAAGGAGAGGGGGGGACCCGCGACAGCAGCATGGTGGGCAAAGGGCCGTCGGGGCTGGCGAAGGGGGGGGGGACACGAGGACGCAAACTGGAGAGTGAGAGGCCGGCCGAGCCCGGGACTTACCCAGATGAGGAGAAGGCTCGGGGCAAGAGGCGTCCGGCTTGGAGGCATTGGGCACCGTCGCCCCGGGGCCCCTCCGGGAGGGCGCCGGGCCGCGGGGCGCCGCCGCTTCCAGGCTCCACTGGAAACTGAGGGTGCTGCCAGCCAAGCAGTAGAAGACGACGGCCAGGAGGTGGAGGACGCAGAAGATAACGAGCAGGCGGCAAGCCTTCTGCAGCGAGGCGCCGGGCAACTCCTTCATGGTGCGCGCCGCTGGTTCAGTGCTGCTCCGAGCGCGGCGTGCGAGGGCGCAGCATCGCGGCGCGCTCGGCAGGCCGGGGAAGCGACGGCACCGCTACAAAGGCGCCCAGGCGCTCCGCAGCCGCCTGCCTGCTGTCCTGCCCGGCGCGGATGGGAGGGGAATTGTGATGTCAGGCTGGGGCTCCGCCTTTCCCCCAGGCGGAGGGGCGGTGGCTCCTGCTGGGGAGCTCCTCCTCCTGGACGTAATGTGGCGGTGGGCAACCCCCGACTTGGAGCACTTGCTTTGCCAGCCTTCCGGAGGCTGCGAGGAGGAGACCCCTCCGCCACGCTCACCCTGAAAGCAAACCCGCGTTGAACCTCCCTAAGCCGGCTGGCAGACTTTTGAGGATTTGGTGCAGTGAAGGCCTCGTTCACACAACCTGCTCTCTGTGTACACGCGCTCACCTGAATTATCTAGCGCGCCCTGGCGGCGACTTTGCGTGCGCGCCGGCAGGCAGGTCCGGCGCTAAATCCTCGCGCGCGTACGAGTTGCTGGCTGCTTGTTGTGCATAGCTGCCAAGTTCTCCCTTTTTTTAAGGGAAATTCCCTTATGCTGAATAGGCTTCCTCGCGAGAAAAGGGAAAACTTGGCAGCTATGGTTGTGACGCCCAACTGGCGGGGCTCGCGACAAGCACGTGCGAATGTGCACATTGCTCTGAACGAGATGGGTAGAATGAGGCAGTCGTGTTCTCGGCTTCAGTACTGTACTGCGAACTGCAGGGCGGCGGGCATCTTTGTGAATGTTGTCCCCGGTTAAGTAATGACCATTCAAGTTCCATGCAATCAGTAAGCCAGCACATCAGGGAGGGGACTGTGTTAAACCTTTCTCGTTGGTGTCCTAGTTTTCTACCAGGAACGACTTTAGTTTTTTAAGGGCAAGGCCCTCAGAGAGATGGCTCGCACTCACACCCAGGTGTCAGAAAGTGAGTGGGAACACCTCAAATCTGCCATTATTTCCTGCATCTCTGGTCATTACAATTTTAAGCACCGTAGATAGAATTTTCATAGCTATCCTATGACAAACTAGTTACAGGTAGGTAGCCGTGTTGGTCTGAGTCGAAACAAAATTAAAAAATTCCTTCAGTAGCACCTTAAAGACCAACTAAGTTTTTATTTTGGTATAAGCTTTTGTGTGCATGCACACTTCATCAGATCTGATGAAGTGTGCATGCACACGAAAGCTCATACCAAAATAAAAACTTAGTTGGTCTTTAAGGTGCTACTGAAGGAATTTTTTTATTCTATGACAAACTAGTGCTTTTCAGTGGAAAGGGATCCTTCTGTAATCCCTCAGTTCCTGGAAATTGCACAATATTTCTGCATGTCATTATTGAACGGGCCTTTTTCTTTTCTAAACTTGTGTTTCTTGGTAGCTTTTCATTCCCTTACATAGATACTGTACCTTGTTAGTTTTATTTGCTAATTTCTTGTACGAAAACTCCCAAGTGGCTTCTTTATTATCTCAATTCAAGGTCTCATGTTGTTGCTGTTCTCCCACCTGTCTGCCTGCCCACCTTCCCGTGAGTTCAGGCCAAAGGCTTATCTAGTCCAGCATTCTAGGCTCTGGCTGGTATTCAGAAGCAGAGGAGAGACAAAAGCTCACTTACAGCATGGTGCTGATAACAAGGTTGCAGGTTCGATCCTCTTATGGGACAACAGCATATTCCTGCACTGCAGAGGGTTGGATTAAATTATCCTCAGGGTCCCTTCCAACTCTATGATTCTATGAATTCTAAGACTTTCAAGGGAAAGTTGCAGTGTATCCCCATCCCTCTTCATCTAGTGCAAGGAGTGAAAAGCCACCTTCCAAAAAACAAAAACAAAGCGGGAAGGTAAACGGCATTTCCATGTGCTGCTCTGGTTTGCCAGAAGCGGCTTTGTCATGCTGGCCACATGACCTGGAAGCTATACGCCGGCTCCCTCGGCCAATAATGCGAGATGAGCGCGCAAACCCAGAGTCGGTCACGACTAGACCTAATGGTCAGGGGTCCCTTTACCTTTTTATAATTGAGAAGGTGCATTTGGGGACGTAACATTTTGGCCTTGCACAGGGTGCCATATTATGAAAGATGAACAAAGTCCACCCCTGGTCAGAACCAAAATCTGCCTGTGCCAGCGGATCATGGTGACACCAATGTAGCAAGGCCATTGTACCAGAGGCACAGTGTTGAAGCTCTTACGCAGTCTGTTTGACTTTCTCCTAAAATAAATTGGCAAGCAGCTCTCTCTCTCTCTTTCGCTTTCTCTCTCTCTCACACACACCCACACACCCACACCGTTCTAGGAGGAAGACGTTATGTGTCCAGGGTAACAGGAGCAAAGCATTTGGGTATATTGCAGAGAGTAGCCCCTATATTTGTTGGATCAGCAAGTTCATGTTTGAGCTTTTAAAGACCTCTTGTGTGAATATAATCCAGAGCCAGAGATTTGTTAATTTTTAACTTGTCAAGAAGTCCTAGAGCTTCATCTCTTGTCAATACTATTTTCCTAAATTCATCAGACTCCTTTAACTGAAAATGTCGGTTCAAGCCCAAGTATTTGCAGCGGTGAGTGACGCAGAGGATAAGTTCAGCTGCAACTCATTTTTCTTGGAAGACGGCTATGCAGATTTTGAGTTCTGTTCCAAATACATCTGCTTCTACAGCAGTGGGATCTGGGTTGCAGCTGAACTTTGAAAAACAAGATTATGCATGGCAATATGTTCCAACAAACAAAGACTGTGGTCTAAGCTCAGGTATTTTAATCAGTCACACCTTATTTTCTGGGGTAGTTTAGCCTCCTGAAATTAGGTGTAATTAATGCATAGGAGTTGACTGACCAGCCAGCCCAGATTATGCATATAGTTCTTTATTTCCCCGCAAAGAATGTGGGATGGGTGGGGTATTGCACCTTTGAATTACATAAAATAAAAGAAAGCTCAGTTCACCTCCTAATGACATAATGACATTTCCAGGTGACCTGTTTATTGAGAGTTCATCCTAATTTGTTTGCAGAGAGGTTTGATGATGTTGCATCCTTTCTAGTCACTTTCCTTCTTGCAAAAAAAAAAGTCTGGAGGGTTTTTGGGGTGGGGGGGAGGCAAAGTAGGTTTGTGGCACAATCTAAACTGAATCCTACTCCAGAACAGCAGCAGACTAATTAAGTGCCCCTAATTAATGATTTAAACTGACATATGGCGCAGGAACACTACACACAGGTGAGTTTCCTGAATGATTAAAAAATCATTGTAAGCAGGGATTATATTGTGCAGGCCAGGCCAGAGGAAGAATGAAGAATTTGGTGGCCAAGGACCACACAGGGACAGGGCTTGTTGAAGCAGCTTGGGCTGAAAGCTGCCTACCTCTAGTCTACTCTAGGAGTATATAAAGGGGCAGACTCGTAGGCTCAGCCACCAGGTTTTTAGCCACATTTATTGCTGGTTTGTCTCGGCAGACAATGGAGTATGCCTCCAGGGGTGAGGTCAAACTGTTGTGTTAGCAGCAGCAAAGTGACCTCTCTGGGGCGCAAGCCTGGGCAGCATGTATGGAGGTCCCAGGCTTCACTGATATGGTCCAAAGGAAAGCAAGAGCAATACGTTTGGCACCAGCTTGGCTGCTGGAGTTACTGGAAGGAGATGCACAAGGCACCACCCAACCATCTTTGGGACTCCACTCGGGATTTGTGCGTAGGGTTTACTCCTTAGCTTTTTCTTCTCCCGAAGATATCTCCAAAGGCAGTGGATGTTTAGGACCAGAGTTTTCCTTCTCCTAGTTGGGCTACCTTCCCAGGTTGACAATCCCCACCTGCCTCTCACTTCCCTCTACGGCATGTGCAGAAACCGCCTTCTTGACCATTGGACTGTTGGTCTTGCCTGCTCAATCCATCAGTGCCTGTCTTCGAATGCAGGCCAAGTCCCTAACTCATGGAGGGTTTGAGACCCATTGGCTTCCCTCACCTGGTTTAGATGGCCACAAACTAAAACAGCGCCCTCAAGTGGGGGGGATTAACAGGGATACCCCTGTTTAAACATAACACCTGTAAAACAGGGGGACTCTGAGTCTCAGGGGGATCTGAAGGGGGACTATTACCCTCCATTTCACAGACTAACACACAGCAACGTGTGCAGGGCCAGCTAGTAGATAATAAAAACAAGCAGGTATAAAAGCAAACACGAAACTTCTGCTACGTAATCCAACAAGGAATACAAATCTTGTAAAGTTCCCAAGTAATGTATATCAGTCTGTATTGTCTTGTTCCTTCTTATACCAATAAAGAATGATACCATAGTCATTTCCAAACCAGATAAAAAAGACATCATCTTTTAGCAGTATAAAATACAACTTTAAGCTCACATCTCATCCATGCAACCCAGCGGAATATAAGGCAGCCTTTGCCCAGCCAGCTGGCCTGCAAATGTTCTGGGCCACAGCTCTCATCTGTCCCAGCAAGCACAGCTGGGCTGGCCACCAGGTTAGCAGATGGCTGGCAGAAGTAATCCATGAAGTGTGAGTGTGTACCTAACTCCAAAGACTGTGCAGACAAAGGCTAGCAGCGCTTCCCAAACTGATTATATATGTGTCCATTGCAATGACACAGTACAATCATCTTTGTACACAATCTGACAGGTTCAATCACTAAAGAATTGTCTCTTAAGCAGAGTCTGTATTATCTTGATTCTAATGAATCACAATCTCTGTTTTGTCCCTGTTTTGCCTTTGGGGAATATCTCTTTATAAAATTGTCGTTGGTGTGTGCACGCACACTCACACACAACACAGTTATCCAGATTGTGTTCTCTTTCTCGTGGCCTCTAGAAATTAAATCTCTGAGTGGGGGCTATTGGAGTGTTCAGTAATAAAGGCAAAAGGGACCCAGTTGTGACCGACTGGGGTTGCGGTGCTCATCTCGCTCTATTGGCCAAGGGAGCCGGCGCTGAACCAGAGCAGCGCACGGAAACACTGTTTGCCTTCCCATCGGAGCGGTACCTATTTATCTACTTGCACTTTGTGCTTTCGAACTGCTAGGTTGGCAGGAGCAGGAACCGAGCAATGGGAGCTCATCCCATCGTGAGGATTCGAACCACCGACCTTCTGATCGGCAACCCCTAGGCTCTGTGGTTTAACCCACAGCACCGCCCGCATCCCTGTGTTCAGTATTAGATGCTACCTATTTCACCACAAATGAATACAGTAGGCAAGAGACCATTCAGGAACATAGCATGTATGTGTGAGTGTAATTATTATTATTATTATTATTATTGCTGCTGTTGTTACTGTTGTTGGTATTATTAAATTTGTATATCTTCGGGGAGGTTCACAGCATAAAAAATACAAAATAAAAACACAAAATATATAATAAGAACAAGAACAAAACAAACCCACACCTCCCTCCCATGTGGGGTTTCTCACAGGTGGTGTGAGAATAAGGTTTTACAAATGCATAAAAACACCCCTACACTCATCTGTGAAATGTTGAGAGATGGACAAAGCATCATGGGAGCATTTTATTTTTTTTAATCTTCCTGAGGCAACTAGTGGGAGAACATGGCGGCCCAGATGCAAAGTGATCTGTAAATGGAATTGCAAGTGAAGTGTGAACTCTGAGAGCAATGGTGTGAGGTGCTAATAGAAAGCAAAAAAAAAAGCCCCGGAAGGAAATTTCAACTCCTAGGCAACAGCAGTTTAGTATAAGGAAGAGATGCTAAATAATAAAATGCAAATCAATTTTGAGGCCACTTCCTCCTTTGCCCTGTGCTTCAAGTCTGAGGCAGACACATTATATTCTTACAAAAGAATTGCCATCATATATGATTTGCTTTGTGGGTGTGTGGTGTGTCCCGTCCCCCCCCCCCGCAATCAAGTGGTAATAAATGTTATGAAATAAATGTGTAATGTAAGTGATCTCTGAGTTCCAGCCCTTATGTAGCTAGAAAGGAAGCCTCCCGTGCAGAAGAGGACAATATCAGCAGGCTTGGGGTGAACTCCAGGATTTGGAGAAGTACAACAATTATTCAGGGGGAAAACCCTAAGGGGAAGGCCATTACTCTCCAAACTGCCCAGGGAGGGAAAAATATGGCCTCCTGGATCTTGACAGCAGCACCCCACACTGCAACATTTTGTTACAGGCCCCACTAAAAGGTAAAGGGACCCCTGACCATTAGGTCCAGTCGTGACCGACTCTGGGGTTGTGCGCTCATCTCGCATTATTGGCCGAGGGAGCCGGCGTATAGCTTCCAGGTCATGTGGCCAGCATGACTAAGCCGCTTCTGGCAAACCAGAGAAGCACACGGAAACGCCGTTTACCTTCTCGCTGTAGCGGTACCTATTTTTATTATTATTATTAAAATAACTTTATTTGATTCATTCAAACTGTACATCAATTTCAAATTAAACAGCTTCAACAAAAAATAAAATAAAATACATTTATAACTTGTGTTACAAATGTCTTATTCATAGAATCAACCCTATCTTCCCTCCTCCCCATCCCCGCCCTGAACCCTCCCTTCCCTCCCCGACGACTGTAGTGGTACCTATTTATCTACTTGCACTTTGACGTGCTTTCGAACTGCTAGGTTGGCAGGAGCTAGGACCGAGCAACGGGAGCTCACCCCGTCGCAGGGATTCGAACCACCGACCTTCTACACACATGAGCAGCCCAAGAAACACCTACAGACTTATCAAATGTTGATGCCACCTGAGCCTATAAGAGAAAGGTCTCAGTCTGCAATTCTGCACTTACTTGACTGAGAGAAAATCACATTGAGCCTAGTGGTTCTTGCTTCCGTAAAGCTTATGGTACCACAGCATAATGTAAAATCATTGATACAAGCTAATGTTTCCATGACACTTGTATAATATGTTTTCAGAATTACAAAGCCACATAAACCACCTTCATTTATTTCGAAGGATAATAGATTGCTAGCTTCAGACCCACAGCAGAGGTCATGTGGTTAAGAGTTTAATAGAAATAGGGGAAATGAGTATCTTGGGGTTTCTAGATTTATTTTTCAGTTGCTTCAACACTGTGATGTGCCTGATGTATGGGAGTTTTCTCAGTTTCCTGACTCACAAACTGACTGCAGTTCATCCTCGGGAGCTTCATTGTATAACTGATATACACAATATACTGTACTTTAAAGCATATTTCCCCCCTCAAAAACCCTGGGAACTGTAGTTTACCCTCAACGAGTTACAATTCCCACAAACCCTTAACTAACTACAGGACCCATAGTTATCTGAGGGAAGTAATATGCTTCAAATGTGTGTTAAGGGTATAAGATGAAACCTCAGACAAGCAGAAACGGTCACAGAAAGATTCTACTCCACAGCTTCAAGAACAAACTTTTTTTTTTTAAGCTAACTGGTCACTGGTCCCTTTGCAGAGCTTACCTGTTTCTGGCTGGGAGAAAAATACCCAAAGTAATTCATCTATCTCTCTCGAGTTTTGTAGCCATAAATAACCTCAGGAGCTGACGGAGACATTTGCAAGTGTACCTTAATTGGTTATAAAAGCAATTAGGTCCACCTGCTCCTAGTGGACCTGCAACTCAGGGATCACTGCTGTTTTCTCATCATTCCTGAAGTTGTCACCTTGTTTCCTGGACACACGACTTTGCTTTTAACAGCAATATTTACTGTATCTCCAGGTAGCTGGAAGGTACAACAGCTGAACTTCTGCCTGTCAAACCACTGTTTATGGAACAAAAGTCCCGATAGGAAAAAAAACTGGCAGCACTAAGAGCAACTTCTAAGCAGTGCCAATGGCAGGCTATTTTGCACCCTAGGTAAGGCTAACAACTTGCACCCCCCCCAAAAAAAAGCTTACTTCAATTTTCAAAAGCAGATGTATTGTCAAAAAAATAAAAAGCACAAAACTTGACACTGCTAAGTATAAATTGCAAATATAAAAAAATTCCTTCAGTAGCACCTTAAAGACCAACTAAGTTTTTATTTTGGTATGAGCTTTCGTGTGCATGCACACTTCTTCAGAAGAAGATCTGAAGAAGTGTGCATGCACACGAAAGCTCATACCAAAATAAAAACTTAGTTGGTCTTTAAGGTGCTACTGAAGGAATTTTTTTATTTTACTTCGACCCAGACCAACACGGCTACCTGCCTGTAACCATTGCAAATATAAGTAATACAAGAATCTTTCTTTATCTTTGTTTAACACATCTAATTTGAGGACATCCTGGCACAACCAAATTCACACAGAGAGACATGCAGGAAGGGGATAGAAAACCGAGGAAGATCTGGTTGTTTGTGGGAAGACTTCCTGGGGCTGTGTGTGTGAGAGAGAGGAATAGACCCACAGGTCTTGGGAGGGGCCAGACCTGGTGATTAAGGCTTTGGTATTTTATAGTGCCTCAAACTCCACCCTGGGAGCCAGCAAGGCAGCGGCACTGGTGGAGAAAGGGGTGGGTGGTAGGTGCAGAACGCCCCGGGTGTTATCCCTTGGGTGTGTGTGACATCACCGCCCCATTCCTCCTGGGACGCTCGTCGTGGGCGGCACCCCTCTGAAACGCTCGCTGCACCCCCCTGAGACACTCACTAACCACACTCCCGAGTGCACAGCATGTGCGCCACTCCGAATGCCGGAGCAGCTAGCTCCGCCTCTGGACACTGGACATCAAGAGAGAAGGATCCTTAGAGCAGGCACCCCCAAACTGCAGCCCTTCAGATGTTTTGGCCTACAACTCCCATGATCCCTAGCTAACAGGACCAGTGGTTGGGGAAGATGGGAATTGTAGTCCAAAACATCTGGAGGGCCGAAGTTTGGGGATGCCTGCCTTAGAGCAACAGAAACATGAGGCACATTACCCAGGAGTTCTTACTGGCTATTATGAGTGGGGCTAGTGGGAGTCCAACAACATCTGGAGAGCTGCAGGTTCCCTAGCTCTGCTATAACTGGTGGGGGAGACAGCATTGGTGGTAAATCCAGACATGTATTCATGCTTCATGTGCAGGCAGGCTTTTCACAGCATCCACACAGCGTTGCTGGAATCAAAATGCCAGCCACTATTCTTCCCCCACCCCCAGCCATTTAAACCAGATTTACATTTTGGGTGGGAAATCCGAAAAGTTACCGAAAAAAGTGTCACCTGCCAATGATCAGTTTGCAATATTCAGCCCCCATCTGGAAGAACCCCGAGATTGAGAGGTGGCAGAACCAGCTGCATGCTCAGTGTTAACATGCTCATAATTAAGAAAGCGCAGTCTGTACATATTGGCATTAGGATGTGGTTTAGCCATGTGGCTGTGAGAAAGTGTTTGCTTAGGAAGTGGCAACTACGTATTCAATTAGAAAGGTGGGGCTGCAAAGGATTCCAGAGAAGTAAGATGATATGATCTTCTGTTAGCCGAGGATTAGTCACAACTATTCATGCATTTAGTTCATTTCCTATGCTGTTATTTAGCTTAGGGGTTTTCCACACTGTTTCTTTCCCCTGGTGCTAAAACCCGCTTTTCAGCAATAATGCATAATCATAATCATCATCATCATCATCATAAACCAATTACAGTAGAAGGTAAAGTAGCAAGTTTTTAGAAATGTTTTTAATGTTTTTCAAATTTATACACTTCATTAAGTTTACAACAATTTTAACATTTCAGAGTTTGACTTCCTTCCCCCTCTTTCTGCAGTTCCTTAAATTAATTTTTTAAAAAATATCTTCTGCATATCCAAATTCACTTAATTTGCTCAATTAATTATCTGCTTTAAATCTAGGTAAAGGTAAAGGACCCCTGGACGGTTAAATCCAATCAAAGGCGACTATGGGGTTGCAGCACTCTTCTCGCTTTCAGGCTGAGAGAGCCAGCGTTTGTCAACAGACAGCTTTCCAGATCATGTGGCCAGCACGAGTGAACTGCTTCCGGCGCAACAGAACACCATGACGGAAACCAGAGAGCACGGAAACAGTGTTTACCTTCCCGTCACAGCTGTACCTATTTATCCACTTGCACTGGCGTGCTTTCGAACTGCTAGGTTGGCAGGAGCTGGGACAGAGCAACGGGAGCTCACCCTCTCACGGGGATTCAAACCGCCAACCTTCTGATCAGCAAGCCCAAGAGGTTCAGTAGTTTAGACCACAGCGCCAAGCATCCCACTTTAAATATATACTCTTATGACAGGTTATTACAGTAATCCTGCCAATGTTTTGATCTGTTTGCAATTTATCTGTAAATATTCAATAAACCATTTCCATTCTTTTATAAAAAGTTTGTTATCTTGATTTCTTATTCTTCTGGTGAGTTTTGCCATTCCTGCATATTCCATAAGTTTTTGTATCCATTCTTCCTTTGCTGGGACTTCTGCTTCTTTCCACTTTGGGGCAAGTAGCATTCTTGCTGCTATAGTCCCTATATAATTCCAAAAAGAAAACTTCTGGGGTTCCCCCCCCCAAGGTTATTTTAAACAAAATTTTCAATTCATTATATATCATTTCCCAGTAATCTTTAACCTTACTACATATGCAAGGTAGCAAGTGGTGCAGGCAGGCAGGAACACATTTACCTGAGAGGAAGTCCCTTTGGCTTGCTTCTGAGTAGGCCAAGTTGTTGGCTGTGTTAGTCAGTAAGGACCACAGGGCGGATTTTCCTTTAACTGGGAAACACTGGCCTGTGAGCGCTCCAGTTGGAGAGCAGCCTTTACCAAAGGTGTCATGGGCTTTGAAGAAACTCGATCTCAGGACGCAAGGGAGAAACGTGCTAAGAGGAAGGCACACTTGGCAAATCCACACCGTGATCAACTCCCATCTGGAAACCAATGTCCCCACTGGGGAAGGACGTGTGGATCCAGAATTGGCCTCCACAGTCACTTACGGACCCATTGTTAAAACCGTGTTTATGGAAGACAATCGTACTCGGCTACGAGTGATCGCCAAAGAAGAAGAAGTTGTAAGGGAATGACAGACCCACCAGAAAAGTCACATAATGTGCTATTCTCCCTTCTGAGACCGGTTGTCACAATCTGGCAAAACTAGAAAAAAACTTTACCACTAGAAAGCAACTGACGCAGATCCACTGCTTCCCCAGAAGTGCATCTTACTCCTCCTCTAGAGCAGCAATGCACTAAGGGCATACCACCTGCATGGGTTATAGAGCTGATAGAAGGATTGATGATCCCTGAATCTTATTGTTAGCTAGACATGGAAATGAAGTTTGGTCCAAATAGTAGCAATCTAACAATGGCCCCAAAGTATAGGGAAGAGGGAAGCAAGTAAAGCCCAGGTGTTTTCCTGGAAAGAGGGAGTGGGTTTTATGAAGGGTCCACATGGGCAAGTTTTTTTAAAAAAATGAGCAACACAACTATTGATCTGAAATATAATGGAATGCAAGAACAGCAAACAACTCCCATAGGTATGGAACCACAGAGGGCCACAACACAGAAAACAGATTGGGAAAATGTGGCTTTTGGGGAGCGGTGCAGAAGAGTCCATAGCAAGAACTTTGATTCAAGGATAGTCCTGAATCAAGTTTCTTAGAAAGGGTAATAGTGCCCCCTAGTGAATTGTGCTTGCCTCAACTGAGCAAATGTCTGTCTGTAATGTTTTGGTTCACTTGTCCTGTAGGAGAGCCAGTATGGCTTCAGAAAAATTGCCTGCGTAGAGGAGAGATAAAAGTGTAATAATAAGATAGATCATGGGAGTCACTCCACTCTTTTAAAATCAGCAGGAGAGCCTCTAGTAATATATGCATTTTCATGCACAATTCACCATATTATTTGCATTTTTGGTACACATTACTTGGCTGGAGAATTTGGGGGAAAATGTGCACAGTAAAAGAAATTCACACACAAATACTGAAAAAATTTTCAAGATGACTTTTTTGGAGAGAGAAAAAAACAATTTGCAAACTGATGTGGAAATGTGGAGAACTTAAGAATAAGAAAATGAGAAACTGAGAGAAACAGAAATTGACAGATTTGCCCACCGCTAGTAGTGGTCTTATAGGAAAATTTGCAATTGCTGAGTGGCATGCAATTATAATTCATGCTCAAAGCATGCGTGGCTACAATGCACCTATGCCTTTTCTGTATGTGTGCATAATCGTTTCTTGGTGAGTGTCAAATTCCATGGCTTTTAGAAATCTACGCAGAGTGGGAGGAGCTCCTCGGGGATTTTGAGGAAAGAGGGATCTTGGGAGAGTTGATAACTCATAATCCCTTCGTATCTCCTGTGGCTACAGTGAGGAACCTAGACAGAAGACTTCTCTGTTTCCAAACTGCTTTAATAATTTTGTGCATTTGGGACACAAATATTTCACATCCATGTTGACTCCAGTAAGGTCTGTGTTATGAATGCCATATTGGATATTTCTGGCTTCCCGCCCTTATCGCAACACCACATGACTAGAACCATGTTCTAGAACTATTTCCTTTGTTCTAGAAGCATTGGTGAATACCCGGAGCTGTGGAGTTTGCAGGGATGGTTGTCTCTCAGGGGGAGAGAGAAATGGGTATACTTGATCAGGGTCTGAGCTACACCCTTTTCTATTACCTAACATAGCACAACTTTTTGCATGACTTGAATGATTGAACCTCCCCATGTTCTTTCTGAACTGCCTCTTACTTCTTCTACCTGCCCATTTTGGATCTGGCTTCCCCTTTTAAAAACAAACAAACAAACAAACAACCCTGTTATGCACCAAGTGCTAACATCACCCAGAGTTCTTCAAAAAGAAACTTGCTAATAGATTTTGCAAGGGCCAATGAACAGGACAGGAGATAGCGATCTTGGCTTTTTTTATACAGTATGCTCTTCTTGGCCAATGAGAGCTCCTGAAGAAGCCATGGAAACCCCACTTCCTCTGCTAGGTGCAAAAAAGCAAGTGCTCGAGTCAAGCAGCCCTCGTTTCTTTGCTGATTACCATAGGAAAGTAGAAATGGTGTCCATTGGGTGGAGGAAAATGACTCTACTTTGCTGTCTTCTTCTCTGTGATGTGGCCAGGACTTCAGCTGGTAAGATCAGAAAATAGCTTTAGTATTCTCCCATGGCGTTTGCATGTGTGTGTACAATATTTAAAATGCTGTACATGGGTTTCCCTCCAATAATCACGGGAACTGTAGTTTCTTGAGGGTGCTGGGAATTGCATCTCTGTGGTGGATAAGCTACAGTTCCCATGATTCTTTGGGGGAAGCCATGCACTTTAAATGTATGTTGTGTACGCAATTATTATCAGTTGAGACCACTACAGTCATACCTCAGTTTAAGTACGCCTCGGTTTGAATATTTTCAGTTTAAGTACTCCGCGGACCTGTCTGGAAAGGATTGATCCACTTTCCATTACTTTCAATGGGAAAGTTTGCTTCATGTTAAGGACGCTTCAGGTTAAGTACGGACTTCCGGAACCAGTTGTGTTTGTAAACCGAGGTACCACTGTACTTTTTATTTAAGTCTAAAAAACAGGGTTAAGTTTAAGAAACAGGGTTGCACTGGGTAGAGAGTGTGTGCAATTGAATCAAGGACACCCTTGTGAAGGAGAAGCTGTTGCAAAGTTTCCTAGTAGCAGGTAGGTCAATTTGAGAATTTCCAGTGTTTTATTTGAAAATGGGATTAGAGATGCCACCTGTTGCTCCTTTGCAAACTCTCTGAGACAGAGGTTCAGCACAGGGAACTCCCTCCCTTCCCATGACATCTCCATGCATGGAAAACTTCTCTTGCTAAATAGCTGGATGCCAGGCTGTGTTTAAAGGTTCAGGATCATGGCTGAAAACTTAATGCTAAGTGGGAGGGGGGGTATTGGTTTGTTTTTGTTTTTATTGTGCATTTTGTGTTCTCTATTTTTTCATTTTTATGTTGTGAACTGCCCTGTGATCTTTGGACGAAGGGCATTATACTACTACTAATAATAATAATAACAATAATGGTGGTGATGGTGATGTTGAGGTTCTCTCTTTATTCAGACATGAATGCACAGAAAAAGTAGAGTCTCACAAAGTGCCTGCTGTTAGATAAACCGAAATCTCTCTTTTTCCATTGTGGTTTATAGTCTGAGTGGTGAAGAAGCTACCGGTAAGGGTGTTTTCCCTGTTCACAATATTTGATTAACACAGGGTGTGTGTGGTGGTGTTTTAGGCATTTCTCAAGGCTATTTAAAATGAATATGCAGCTGTTTTCAACATTTCTGGAAGGAGCGGCACTGATGTAAATGGAGCTGTCTTTTTAATACTAGCAGTGGGATGCCAACCAAAGGGTGGGAATATTTGAGAATTTGCTCAGCTTGGCATTCAGAGTGAAAAAGAAAAGGCGGACAGAAAGAGACTGATATAGGCAAAAATCTGCCTTTATTCCCTTATTGGGTTCTCCATCGGTTGGAGAATATAACAGAGGCCAACCAGAGAAGTTTGAGAAGCAAAGTCTTTATTTTCGCTGTTGCAACAGGGTCCTTCCTCTCACGCAGGAGAACAAGGAAGGGACCCCAAGCAAAGGTGTCTTGCCCTTAAAAAGAAATTTGAAATTGGTTTCAGCCCACCCCCCAGAAGCATCATCCATATGTCACAGAAGGGGTGTAGCCCAAGACCCCCCTCCCTAGATTCATCATAGGTACATCATGAAAGGGGAGGTCTGGTGGCAGTAATCTGAGCAGTCTGGACCCTGCCCCCTGCCCCCAAAACCTAATCAACAAAAAAGAGAGATATTTACATTTCCCTGTTTCCCAGCCAAGTTAATCACACCCTTTTGTCTGGCACTCAGGTATCAGGATGCCAGGGATTATCACTTTAATTCCTGAGACAATGAGAAGGTTCCCCCCACCCCCCTTCTTCCTTGCAGAGGAACACCTGGTCAGAGAGAGAGAGTCAAAATGGTGTCAGTCAGGCCTGTCTTCCTGTGCTGCTTCAGACATGTTTCTGTACATTCATGTACATGTTTTATGAACAATATATATATATATATATATATATATATATATATATATATATATATATATGTGACCTCAAAATTCTTATAACAAGACCATGGAAGAAGATGGACCTACTGACTGCTGCTATCACAGTGGCCACTGTGAATGAAGACATCATTCATATGCCACCCTCAGTTCCCCATAGGCATCCAGTTGGCTTCAGTATGTTGTGAATGTGTGTGAAATTTCAAACCACTTCTTCTCTCACTCTTTACAATGTGCGTGTAGCCTTAGTGGAGCCACACCTACATTCTGCTGGGAATGTGTGTGAAATTCGGAACCACTTCCTCTATTACTCTTCCTCCATTTCATTTATGTCTATCCCTAACAGAGCTATCAACACGTTCTGAAGTGCGGTAGGTTATTTATTTCATTCCATTTATGAAATGCTTTCTAAAAGCAAATCTCAGATCAGCGCAACAATAAAAGCATCAAGAATTTTAAAAAAATTCAAGTCCAATGCACATACAGACTGGGATAAACGTCTCCATTTAAAAGTGATTTGGACACACATTCACAGCGTGCAACATTCAGACACACTTGCTGAGTGAATAGCACAACGTAAGAGTGTGTAGTCCCGCCCCATATACTGTGCATGCTAAGTGACCCCCCTCCTGGCATTCATGGACACACGGCAAATGTCTGGAGGGAGGGGCTTTGCACATACACCCATACATTTGAATAACCCCTCCCTACAGATATTTGCATTGTGCACACAGATGCCAAAGGAGGGGCAGTTCAGCATGAGTGGTGTCGTGTTTGAGGCTACTCAGTGTGTCCTTGCTTTTGTGTGAAGCTAGTTCGCACATGCATGTATCACCTGATTTCTCTAGCCGTGATAAATTTGTACTTGTGGTGATCACGTGGTTAATATGAATGTATGAACCGGCCTGTACTGTTCAAGGGGAGAGAAACTGCACAATTTTTACCATGCATTAATTCAGACAATTTCTTTTTTTTCATTACACAGTTGCAAAACCAGGACTTTGTGGGTTGCACGGTGTGTCCCCAAGTTACACACAGTCCTGCCAGAAACTTGACCTATTGTTTAAATGCATTGCCATTTCAAGCTTTCCTTTGGAAAAAGTTTGCAGTTTTGACACTCTCTTGTCGTGTCCTGTGAGTCAACTGCTGATTGCAGAGTAACGATAAACCACAGAGTGGGTTTTAACTGTGAGAGAAAGGAAGAAGCTGCTGGTTCCCGCCCCCCCATACGACATCAGCTTTGAAAGCTGTCAGTTTTTCAGTCTGAGTTTGCCAAAGAGCAAGCGGCAAGCTTCTTCAGTAAAGTTGGAGGCTCCAATAGGCAGCAAGTGATCTTGGTGGTGTTGGGACTACAGGTGATGACCATTTTGCACGCAGGTTGCATTGCGGACCCCCGCGAGCATCAGCAGAGAGCATGTTAGCCCACTCTGCCCCTGCTCTGCCCCCTTTCCTGGGGTCGGTGCAATGCACGCATTCAGTGTTACACATCAAAACAGCCATTGTCTGTAATTCAAATAAATGGCAAGCTAGCACCTTGGGCAAATCCACAAAGTCCTGTGTACAGTAGTTAAAAACAAAACAAGCAGCTCTGGGCCATATTTGTCTCACAAAACTATTTGCCTGGTTCCCAGGGGCTTACTCCAATTGTAATTTGTGTTGTGGTCAAATTTGCCCCCCCCCCCCGCTTTCATTCAAATGACGAATACATTTGTTTTCCAAAATAGGGAGGTGGAGGTGTGAAATTCCAAACCTGAATGCTGCAATCTATAATATCCCAGCCATGCCAATGCATATGCACTGTAAATATTGTTGCACGCCATCCCAGTCTCCAAGCAGTGTGAGATTCCAAGGGATCCAGGCCGTTACCCAGGGTTTTGTTTCCTTGGAATGAGGGACAGCAGAGACTGTGGTGTTATTAAACCACAGAGCCTAGGGCTTGCCCATCAGAAGGTCAGTGGTTCGAATCCCCGCAATGGGTTGAGCTCCCTTTGCTTGGTCCCTGCTCCTGCCAACCTAGCAGTTCAAAAGCACATCAAAGCGCAAGTAGATAAATAGGTACTGCTCCAGCGGGAAGGTAAACGGCGTTTTCGTGCGCTGCTCTGGTTCACCAGAAGCGGCTTAGTCATGCTGGCCACATGACCCGGAAGCTGTACGCCAGCTCCCTCAGCCAATAGAGTGAGATGAGCACCGCAACCCCAGAGTCGTCCGCAAGTGGACCTAATGGTCAGGGGTCCCTTTACCTTTCTTACAACCTGAGCATACGATGGAGGGGCTCACAGCATTAACACCCCTAGAAGGTATTGCTTCTTCCATAGCCACAGTCTTGGATTCCAGCGGAAATAAGGCATGTCTCTCTCTCTCTCTCTCTCTCTCTCTCTCTCTCTCTCTCTCTCTCTCTCTCTCTCTCTCTCTCTCTCTCTTTCTTTCTCTCTCTCTCTCTCTCTCAAGCTTCTGCCTTTAACTTATGGCTCACACATGCAACTCCACTTTGCCTTTTTTTTCTTCTGACTGACAAAAGCCACTTACCTTAATGACACATACTTACCAGTTCCATAACTACTAGGGGCTAGCCAGGTTTTTTGCTCTGGGTAAAGCCTCCAGAGGAGTCCCATTGAGGCTCTCAGCCTGTGTGAGTATGAAAAAATGTGGGTGTTTTATTCTTCTTGCCAAACTGGGTCTTTGACCTGTGTGAAATAAACCTTATTTTTGCCCCTGCTTAGGCCATAACCTCACCAGGAAGCTGGCCTGGCTATTCCAGCAATTGAATCCTTGCTAGGTCCAGGAATTAGAATGGGACTCAAGTGTACAGCCCAACACTCCCCACCCCTGTACTTGGTGAAGGGTTTTTCTTGTTATCATTTCTGACAGGAGATACTACTGAGCTGAGCTTGAGTGGGGCAAGTAGAATAATGGAATCATAGAATTGTAGTGTTAGAAGGGACTGGTGTCATCTAGTCCAACACCCTGCAATGCAGGAATCACATTTATAAATCTGCACATTCTGAAACAACATGAGAACTGAGAGGAAAGCCATCCTTTGAAATTCACACTTCTCTGAATTTCGCAAAGCAGTTTCTCCAGCCAAATAACTTTTGCAAAAATGCATGTATTGGGGTGCATGCAATGAACTTACGAGTGAAAACAATTTCAAAAATGCACTATAATTGAGGGGAAATGCTTGTAAAAATGTGTATATTGGATAAATTGCATACAAAAACATGGTTCTTTTTTAAGAAATTTGCACTAAAAGTGATGACATTTTATGAGGATGGCTTTTTAAAATTACAAATTCTGCACCAATGCAGAGAACTGAATTTAATATTGGAGAAAATGAGAAACCAGGCAGATGGGCAGGATATACATAATAAAATTTTTATTAATTATTATTAAATGGAGAAATCTGAAGCTGACAGATCTGTCCATTCCCGGTAGCCATCAGCCATTCTCCCAACTTGTGTGGCTTCTCTCTGCACAAATGACCAGACTGACATGGGGTTGCGACAGAAAAACAGTTCCTCTGCCGCACAAAACTGCCGCATCAGTTGGGCTTGAGAACTTAGCTGATACATCATAAGGTTATTTCCATGTGTCCGCCGGACAAAATTTCTAAATAATTATTTGTTTGTGAATTGTGCTTCTACAGGTAGCGAGAGGCATTCGCCTAATTCAGCTATAAAACCTGGATCTCCTATCACTGTCAAGACCAACGACCCAGGAGTTCAGAGAGCTGCTAGGTTTGGTGTTTACAGATACAACAACAGTTCAAATGACATCTTTCTATTCAAAGAATTTCGCATAAACAAAGCCATGAGGCAGGTAAGGAAACTCCGGCTGTTATGGCAACAAATTCAGCAACGAAACAAAACCTCCTTCTGTTGATCTTAACACCAGAGAAAGTTGATAGGGAACGAGGTGGTCTTTAAGGTATTTGTGGCCTGAGTTGTTAAGGCAGGCATCCCCAAACTTCGGCCCTCCAGATGTTTTGGACTACAATTCCCATCTTCCCCCACCACTGGTCCTGTTAGCTAGGGATCATGGGAGTTGTAGGCCAAAACATCTGGAGGGCCGCAGTTTGGGGATGCCTGTGTTAAGGCCTTTAATCACTAATACCACGTTTCCCCGAAAATAAGACACTGTCTTATATTTATTTTTCCTCAAGAAGACACACTATGGCTTATTTTCAAAGGGTGTCTTATTTTCCAGCCTTGCCTCTTCCTTGGCGCCCTCCAGAACTGCGCCTATCACTATGTCTTATTTTCGGGGTATGGCTTATATTGCGCAAATGCGTAGAAATCCTGCTACGGCTTATTTTATGGGTATGTCTTATTTTCAGGGAAACAGGGTATGAATATCTTGAATTAGGTGCAGAAATGAACTGGCTGCAACCAAGGCAGCTGTTTTAAGAGGTTATATATGATCCAAATGCAACCCCAACTAGTAATCTCACTGTTTCATCACCTTCTCCCAGTGTAGTCTCTGGTCAAACAGGTTTAACAGGTTTTTGTCCTTCAAAACCAATAATCAGAGATAACAGTGGGATGAATATACCAACAACAGGCACCAACATGCCTTAGCAACATGCCTCCCTCTTGGGGGGGGGTATAAAGCCTTTGAAAAAACTATTATCTTCCCTTCCTGCTCCCCCAGTATATGAGAAGTTCTCTCTATCTCTCCAAGTTGTCCTTACTATGTGTGGTTTAGTGAAAACTGTTCTCTCTAGGTTGTGAGAGGGGTGAAATACAAAATGGATGTTGATATCTGCCGGACAGTATGCACCAAAAGGATACATCCAGAGCCCAACTTGGACAGATGTGATTTCCAGACAAAAAAGACACTGAGACAAGTAAGATGTGTTCAGATTTCTCATTGGTTTCCTAATGGACTAATGTGGAACGTTACGGGGGACTCAGCTACATTAGTAAAGAAAAAGCGTTTTAAATGCATTAGAACACCGTGACGCCAGATGGCGCTGTGGAGTTACGTCTTTCGGCAACGTGATTTCCCATTACGAGGTTTCCAACACATTTTCCTGAAATGTTTGTTTTTCATGTGTCTAGATTCAGCCAGGATCTGCTGTGCTATCCAATTGCAGAGAGGCCAACTTGAATAAAATATGGGGGGGGAGGGAGGTCCCACATAACTGAACACATGATTCGGCGCACCACATCATTTTAATGGAACTGCCCATCAAGGGGCCTGGCCCTCTCAAATATTTTATTAGGGGAGCCAAAGGGACTTTGGCCCCGAGGAGTTGATTCCTATGCGTATTGGTATCCCTTCACTGGTGACTTAGCTGTGCCCAGCTTTATCAATGTCCACGAGTCCTGAAGTGCAAACATTATAAAAAGGTAAAGGGACCCCTGACCATTAGGTCCAGTCGTGACCGACTCTGGGGTTGTGGCTCTCATCTCGCATTATTGGGCGAGGGAGCCGGCATACAGCTTCCAGGTCATGTGGCCAGCATGACAAAGCCGCTGGCCACATGACGCCGTTTACCTTCCCGCTGTAGCGGTACCTATTTATCTACTTGCACTGTGACGTGCTTTCGAACTGCTAGGTTGGCAGGAGCTGGGACCAAGCAACGGAGCTCACCCCGTCGCGGGGATTCAAACCGCCAACCTTTTGATCAGCAAGCCCTAAGCTCAGTGGTTTAACCCACAGCGCCATATAGAACTTAAATGTATGCAAAATAAGCATGGTGACCAATATAAAATGGGAAAAATCAACCCAAACTCTGAAGGGCTGCAAGCTGGGGAAGACTGGCTTGTGTCATAACCAAATTTGCTGGTTTTTAAGATGCCACAATAATTTGTTGTTTTTTTGCTGCTGCAATAAACTGACATCTACCCCTGGAAGTGATAAATTTTTCTCCAGATGTTGATGGACACCATTCCCCATTCCAGTTAGAATTCAATAAGTTAATAAGGGAAGCCAGGTGTGAAAAACCACATTGTAGATTTCAAATTCTCTCTTCAGGAAACACTTTTCACATTGACTGGTCTGCTGCAGAACTCTCACACATGGCAGAGAGAGCCAGAGAACATGCTCATGCAGCACACAAGCCAGGCCGGTTGGATGTTTCATTGCATAAATATATAGCATGCAAAATTCATGTTGGGGAGACAGCTGCAATTCTTACCTCTCCAAGATCCTGATGGTTCAAATTTTGTTACATGTTGGGAGCCTTAATGTCTGAGAGCCTTGACATTACCTTCTACCTTCAAATCTGGGAGCTTTAAAAAAAATTACAGTGGTACCTCGGATTTCGAACGGAATCCATTCTGGAAGTATGTTCAACTTCCAAAACATTCAGAAGCCAAGGCGCAGCTTCTGATTGGCTGCAGAAAGCTCCTGCAGCCAATCGGAAGCCGCATAAGCCACGTTGGACGTTTGGGTTCCAAATAATGTTCGCAAACCGGAATACTCACTTCCGGGTTTGGGGCCCAAAACGTTCAACTCGCAAGGCATTCACGAACCAAGGTACGACTGTACCTTTCACAGAATACCTTAGGTAATGTAAGAAGCACTGGGCAATGTGAGAGGAACCTACACTATGGCTCCTTCCCAGTGCTATGTTCCCTAGAAAAAGAGGTGCCAGAACTCTCTGGTTCTTTTATAATGGCAATGGTGCCCACCTGAGAGGTGCCAGAACTGAGTTCCAGCACGTTCTTGCTTTTAAAAGCCCTGCTCTATCCTATTTCTGTGTTAGTTATGTTGCGCCCAGGCTTGATATCAGCACTAGGCACCTTCTGGCACCTGCCCATAGCCTCTACCCCCACCCACCAATCAGTGAGCGGCTACAAATGGCCATGATGAATTTCCCACAATTCTCTGGGGTGACTCTGTAGGAGAAAGGTCTACAAGGGCACTGTGGAAAATCTGAAATGGTTGCTGCTGCCTCGTAAATCGGGGGCAGGCCCTACTGGTGTAGGGGAACGAAGCCACAGAAGGCACTTTGTCAAGGAAGTCTGGCCTTTGCTGCTCCCGTGTGGCCTGGGACTTCTCCGTGTGCAACATGAGAAGTTGTGCAGCAGTGGCAACATCGTAACATGAGAGCAGCGAGTGACTCTTCCCTTGCTGATGCAGAATCTTTCCACACGTAATATATGGAGGTTATCAGATAGTGAAAGCACTGCAAGAAAGGCTGCCGTTTCCTAAGCCAGGGCATTGCAAGAGGCTTCTGTCCTTTATCACGTTGGGCATGAGGCCCAGAGTAAGGAGTTGCGCATGAATGTTGCAGGAGCTGTGGCCACATCTCCTTGCCTTGGGGTTGTCAAAGAGGAAGGTGGAATAACTGTGAGTTCCTTTTTGAAATACCTGGTCAGGATATTGAACAAGCCATTGGATAATGACATGGGACAGCTTTATAGATTTCGACATTGGGCTGATTTTGATATTCATCTTTCTCCTTTCCCTTCTCAGACATTCAGATGCCATTTTGAAGTTTGGATCACCCCCTGGCTGCATCAAGTCGAAGTCCCGGTCTCCCTCTGCCAATAACCTCCCCCTAATACAGGCAATGGACTCTGTTTTTGTATATGTTGTTCTGTGACAAAATCGTCAGTAAAGATGCTGGTCTGTAAAAAAAAAATTGTATGTGGTTTTATTGGGTTGTCGCTAATTAATTCTGCATCCTAGAGGTGAAGTTGGACAAATGATGGGGTGGGGGAGAAGCTGCAAAATGGGTGGCATAACTGGAAGAATTAGGTTCAGTGCAGCTAAAAGCAAATACGGTACACCAAACAGGGCAGGGGTCAAGCAAAGGAATAAATAGGCAGCACACCAAGGAGATATAAGCAAGTGCTGTTATCCATCCCGCCAGCGGCCTCTTCCTTTTACGAGGGCTAATAGAAGACTGACGCTTACGTCACACACAAATCTATTATACAGGTGACGGGAGAAGACTTGTGTTTTTAAATGTGGTTCTGCCTCATAAGTGAATAAACTTTAAAACACCAAATGTTTGCTGGACAATATTTCATTTCACTTTTAATTTGCATACCACCTTTATACTACTACGCACAAGGCTGTTTACAAGCTGAAGAACCAACAAAATGGACAGCAAAGATCGCACACCTAATAACAATCTGATCCAATACAAAAAAAGTAATAATAAAAACATGATTTTAAAATAAACAGCTTATATCAAATAAAGCAATAGCAAATAATTCATTAGAATATTATTGTTGTTGTTGTTATTATTTATTGAATTTATATACTGCCCTATAGCCAGGGGTCTCAGGGTGGTTCACAGAATAGATATAAAGATATAAAACCACAAAATACATAATAAAAAGAAAAGAAAACCCAATAGCCCCCCACAGAATAGTAAGCAGTAAAATTAAACATCAGCAAATAATAATTAAACAGTTTGATTATACAACAAAGAAGTATAATCAATAAAAATAATGGCAAGTCACAATGCATAAAATACCACAAAACATACAAAACCATGTAAAAGGATCAACTTGACAAAAGAGGACATAGAAGTTATAGTATATCTATATCTATATCTATATCTATATCTATATCTATATCTATATCTATATCTATATCTATATCTATATCTCCCTGGTGACCTTTGGGGTCCTTTCCAATTCTTATTCTTTCCCGCTTTCTGTGTCTTGCAAAGAGGCCATTGCTAGGGCAGAGAAACCAGGTGTGAGACTTGCCCAGCATCCCCACCCATTCCCAAACTTTGTGCTGCAAAAGAATTGTTTTACTTGAGCTGCAGGGGGGGGGGGAGTACCCAGTGTCAGATGGGCGGGGTATTAACAACAACAACAAACCAGCAGCAGCAGCAGCAGCAGCAACAACAAAAGTCAACAACAAGAACAACATATAATCCCTATTTTCTAGGGAGAAACTGACCATGAAAATCAGAAACCAGGAAGAGAGGAGGAAAATTTACAACATACTTAAAAGAGAACATTGTAAACAACTAAAAACTTTGGCAGGATTTCAGTAACATTTGTAATGTACTAAAAAACCAAGGTAAAAATGGATTGAAAAAATAAGTGAAGCAGTTGAAAAAGTTTGAAAATGGTAACCATGGAAGGGTGGAGGGGAGTCAAAGGATCCAGGGAATCCTAAATGATGGATGATGATGGTTTGAATTTAAATTTGCAATGTATAATTCAATAAAAAAAGTTTTATATAAAAAAAGAAAAAGAAATGTTGCAGGCAGGGCCGGATTTAGGTTTGATGAGGCCCTAAGCTACTGAAGGTAATGAGGCCCTTTATATGTCCAGCTGTCCTTTGTCATTGTTTTTTGTGTTGAGTGGCGCTGTGGGCTAAACCACTGAGCCTAGGGCTTGCTGATCAGAAGGTCGGCGGTTCGAATCCCTGTGACGGGGTGAGCTCCCGTTGCTCGGTCCCAGCTCCTGCCAACCTAGCAGTTCGAAAGCATGTCAAAATGCAAGTAGATAAATAGGAACCGCTACAGCGGGAAGGTAAACGGCGTTTCCGTGTGCTGCTCTGGTTCGGCAGAAGTGGCTTTGTCATGCCGGCCACATGACCTGGAAGCTATACGCCGGCTCCCTCGGCCAATAATGCGAGATGAGCGCGCAACCCCAGAGTCGGTCACGACTGGACCTAATGGTCAGGGGTCCCTTTACCTTTACCTTTATATGCTATATGGTAATTTATGGACCTAATAGGTATCTAAAGCCATTTGCACATGTTGCCCTGCAACCAGTCCATGCAGAATGTAGCCACCCTATATGTAGAAATGAGCAAACCAGTGATATTTTAGGGAGCAGGCTGGCAGGCGGGGGCCCATGACTTAAGTCCTAGGAGCCTACAAAACACTGTTGCTGTACGCATGTAGTGGGGCCCGCCCTAAGCTATACAGTAGCTTGTTTAGCTTATCCAGGCATGTCCAACAGGTAGATCGTGGGGTTTCTCCTGGCAGATCTTTGGCCCCTCAGTTTTTTCTCCCCCCCCCAAAAGGGGCAGGGAGAACTGTGGCTTCCTAAAGAAAGCTCAACAACTTTGCTTTTCCGAAAAAACCTCAACAACTTTGGCTTCCTAAAAAAAAGATCAACTTCGGTCCATCCGACAATGGGTACTGTTGTGACGTGGGGTTCGTGATTTCAGCTCTCTTGACATAATATGCTGGAGATAGTTCTCTAGTAACACTTCTTAATTAAAGCAAACAAGACTGAGCTCTGAGGAGAGGAAAGCTACATTTATAGGGACAGGGGACTAGCTAGAAAGGGATACATTTTGGAGGGAACAATATCACAGTGCTGCCTTTTGGAGGAAACCAATAAGACAGAGGATCCAAATACAGCGGCTTAAATGAACCAATAGTAGATGTACCTTCTGAAACCAAGAGGCAGTTACTTTAGAAGGATACTGACAAGCTGGAACGTGTCCAGAGGAGGGCAACCAAAATGGTCAAAGGCCTGGAAACGATGCCTTATGAGGAACGGCTTAGGGAGCTGGGTATGTTTAGCCTGGAGAAGAGAAGGTTAAGGGGTGATATGATAGCCATGTTCAAATATATCAAAGGGTGTCATATAGAGGAGGGAGAAAGGTTGTTTTCTGCTGCTCCAGAGAAGCGGACACGGAGCAATGGATTCAAACTGGTGCAAGAAAGAAGATTCCACCTAAACATTAGGAAGAACTTCCTTACAGTAAGAGCTGTTTGACAGTGGAATTTGCTGCCAAGGAGTGTGGTGGAGTCTCCTCCTTTGGAGGTCTTCAAGCAGAGGCTTGACAGCCATATGTCAGGAATGCTTTGATGGTGTTTCCTGCTTGGCAGGGGGTTGGACTGGATGGCCCTTGTGGTCTCTTCCAACTCTAGGATTCTATGATTCTACCCCAATGCAAATACAGACAATAATAATACAGATACCTATAAAATCCATTGACTCAATACACAACAGGTAGATCAGGCATCCCCAAACTGCAGCCATCCAGATGTTTTGGCCTACAACTCCCATGATCCCTAGCTAACAGGACCAGTGGTCAGGGATGATGGGAATTGTAGTCCAAAACATCTGGAGGGCTGAAGTTTGGGGGTGCCTGAGGTAGATCACTGCCAGTGTGTGTTTTTTTTAATGCGAGTAGATCGCAGTCTATTAGGAGTTGGACGTCCCTAGTTTATGCGTAAATCCGGCAGCAGGGCCCGCTTTCTCCCGCAGGGGCTCCTTCCCTCCCCGAGGCGGCCTAACCGAGGCGCCGCGCCGCGTCTTGGCGCCCTCCAGCGCCGCTGCCTGGCCTGCCTTCCTCGGCGGCGCCGCCTGCCCTCCTTCTCTCGCCTCGCCTCGCCCGCTGCAGGGGCAGGACAAGAGGCGGGATGCGGTGGCCGCGCCCGCGTTCTCCCCTGGCCGTGGCTGCCTTCCTCCTTCCTGCCAGTCGCGCTGCAGCCGCCGCCATGGCCCAGCTCCGCGCCTCCTCCTCTTCCATGGCCTTCGACTACCTGGTGCTCGGAGGCGGCTCGGGCGGCCTGGCCAGCGCTCGGCGGGCGGCGGAGCTCGGCGCTCGGGTGGCCGTGGTGGAGAGAGGGCGGCTGGGCGGCACCTGCGTGAGTCCCGGAGCGGGAGGGGAGAGGCGGGTTAGAAAATTTGGCCTGGAGGAAACACGGGCGGCCTGGAAGTCTGGGCGGCCCTCTGGGGCTTATGGTGTAGTTGGGAGTCCTGCCTTGCAGGCGCAGCGGGTCGGACTAGATGACCCTGGGGGGGGAACTCTGTGATTCCGTGAAACGCAGTGCAAAGGAAGGTGGCGTGACCGCCTGTCCTGTATGATCTAGCTGAGATTCTTGCATTGAAGCGGGTTGGGCTAGATGACCCTTGGAGCCCCTTCCAGCTCTACAAGTCTATGTTTATATATGAAGCTGAATAGTGGTCCCTCAAGCTCAGTATTGTCAACAAGGACTGACGACGGGCTCTCCAGGGTCTCTCCCAGCCCCTGCCTGGGGATTGAACCTTGGGACCTCCCTATGTGCAAGTCAGATGCTCTAACCCTAGATGCATCTCTCAGGTGTTTATTGCCCTGCACCCCACGCTTAAGGATGACCAGGAGCACAGGAAAGTTGCAATAAGATTAATCTGTTTTCCGTTTTTTATTTCCTTGTGTGCGTGCTCACACATGCACACAGACAGACACACTGAACTTGGAAGGAAGAACAGAGGAAATGTGTGCATGCATTTGACAGAGAGAGAAGGCCACTGTGTGTTCTCTTTATGTCTAGTTCTTTAGGCAGAAATTATGGCTTAAATTTCAGGACGTTCCATACGCCACCCCTCCCCCCAAGTCCTGCCTCACCTAACAAAAATCCTGGCTACGCCTGTGCGACATGTCATTTATTATGGTAGTGGCTAAAAAGTCCTGGGAAAACCAAGATTTAAATCTCCCCCTCAGCTATGAAGCTCATGGGTGGACTTTGGACCAATCTCTGCCTCTCAGCCTAATCTACCTCACAGGGTTGTTGTGAGCATATAAAATGGCGAGAGAAGAGAGCCATGTATCTTTTTAAAACTTTGTTTTTATTAAATATTTTCTTGGGTTACAAAAGTACATACAGTGTATCTGCTTTCAGTTCACAGTCCTTTCTACAGATCAGTTTGATCTCGTTTTAGGAAAAACATGATATAAATGTAATTTTTAATCATGTGTTTGTTGCCATCCTTTCTGGGTTCTTGATTTGTGAGGGCCAGGTTACCCAGTTGCCCGTGGTGCAGGGTTTGTTGTTGTTTAGTCGTTTAGTCGTGTCCGACTCTTCGTGACCCCATGGACCATAGCACGCCAGGCACTCCTGTCTTGCACTGCCTCTCGCAGTTTGGTCAAACTCATGTTCGTAGCTTCGAGAACACTGTCCAACCATCTCGTCCTCTGTCGTCCCCTTCTCCTAGTGCCCTCAATCTTTCCCAACATCAGGGTCTTTTCCAAGGA
Organism: Zootoca vivipara; assembly: GCF_965207765.1. NCBI lineage: Eukaryota > Metazoa > Chordata > Lepidosauria > Squamata > Lacertidae > Zootoca > Zootoca vivipara. The sequence continues at coordinate 20,377,947 of NC_142598.1, forward strand.
TTCTTCTCTTCTCATGAGGTGGCCAAAGTATTGGAGCCTCAGCTTCACGATCTGTCCTTCCAGGGAGCACTCAGGGCTGTTTTAATCTTCTTGTAATATTCCAAGTGTCACCCCCCCCCCCCAAGTTGGAACGAATGGCTGTAACCATTTAATTATATGGAAGCAGGGGCAGGGCCTGTCGGCTGACACCACAAAGCAGTGAGGTACTAAACTTGCTCTCTTCCTGTGAGGCCCTCTTCTGTTGAAAATCAAGTAATTGAGAATCATGTCTTGTTTCTTTCTGCAAAGCCCCCATTCTGAGTTCTGTTTCTTGGTCACATTAGAACGTGACTGAATGTAAGGAACCCATCATTGCACATCTGCTTCCGAGGAGCTTTCTACAGAATTTCAACAATGGAGGAGGCAACTGTTATATTTACTGTATATTCCTGCGTATAAGACTACAGTGGTACCTCTACTTACGAATAACTCTACTTACGAATGGAGCTCCGTCCGCCATCTTGGATGCGGTTTAGATAGGATTTTTTCTACTTACGATTTTTTTTCTCCCAATGCATTCCTATGGGATTCGACTTACAAATTTTTTCTACTTACAAATGTGCGTTTGGAACGCATTAAATTCGTAAGTAGAGGTACCACTGTACTTTTTAACCCAGGAAAAATCAAAAGTCGGGGGTCATCTTATACGCCGGGTCGTATTTCTTATATGGCGAGTATATCCCAAACTCTATATTTTAACTGGAAAAGTTGGGGGTCGTCTTATACGCCCAGTCGTCTTATACGCCGGAATATACAGTATAATTGTGATACCTTATATTTATTGTAGTTAAATGTTTATTTCTTAAATGTATGGGCAACATTGTAACCAAAGCTTTGGAAGCAATTACGGTAACTCACACAAAGACAGTAGTAACATGTAATACAAGACAACAATAAAATCCAAATCTAAAATAATTTTGTTAGTCAGCAATGCAATTCCATCTCATGCCGGAATCCAGTACTTCACATACATTATCTCAATCACCCTTACAAGTAAGGTAGGTCACTTATAATCTCCATATTTATTATATCCAGGTAAGGAAAACACTTCCTTCACACAGTCCATTGTTGAACTATGTATGAGATTTGCTACCTCAAGATGCCCACCAGCTTGTATGGTTTTCAGAGGGGATTTGACAAATTTATGGAGGATAAAGATAGCAATGCCTACCACTCATGTTGGGTGTATATTAGGGCAGTATGCCTCTGAACTACTGTAATAAATTAATAATAAAAAGCTATCCATAACAAATTATCTTTTAACCTAAAAAAATTCCTTCCAGTAGCACCTTAGAGACCAGCTAAGTTATCTTTTAACCTGTTTGTGCATGTTTGCTAAATACTTGCTTAGTAGCGTTGGTGCTTGACACTGTTTATTTTTCGTTTTCAGGTGAATGTTGGATGTGTTCCTAAAAAGGTAAAAACAAACCATTTAACGTGTCACTATTCATTTGTTCTATATATTTTTTTAAAAAAAATTGTGTGAAGTGAAAACTTAGCAGCAGTAACAGCTAGAAATGGTTTTAAAATACTGTATAATCAAACCTCGGTTCCCGAACGGCCCCGTTTTGAAACGTTTTGGCTCTCGGACACTGAAAACCTGGAAGTAAATGCTCCGATTTTCAAATGTTTTTCGGAAGCTGAACATCCGACACGGCTTCCGCTTGAGTGCAGGAAGCTCTTGCAACCAATCGGAAGCTGCACTTTGCCAAACGTTTTGGAAGCCGAACGGGCTTCCGGAACGGATTACGTTCAACAACCAAGGTTTGACTGTAGTAAACTTAGCATTCTTATTTTTCCATACAGTGGTACCTCTGGATACGTACCTGATCCGTTCTGGGGTGCCATTTGCACCCCGAAAAGTACGTATCCAGAGCGCTGATAAAGCGTATGTGCGAAGCGCCAATAGAGCACTTCTGCGCATGCACGGGCGGTGGAACCTGGAAGTAAATACTTCCGGGTCCGCCGAGTACTTAACTCGAAAGTACTCAACCCGCAGCGAACGCAACCCGAGGTATGACTGTACTGAGTCTCAGTTTGATTGCATTGAGGATAAAGCGTACGCTTCAAAGCAGAGATTTCAGTGCACAGTTCAACTTTTGCTGATACATACATATACATATACATATGCTGTACGTATATTATTTATTTAGTTTTTCAAATTAAAATTGTACAATCGCAAACACATAACATACAACATAAAGACAAGATTCCAAATAATAAACTAAATGCTATCAGATGGCTGGGTGGATGTTAGATGGCATGTAAAAGACAGCATGTGCCTTTCTACTTCACTGGTTGTCCTACCAATGGTGGGGGTCCCAGAGGCTTGAGGTCTGCTAGACTTAAGCCTTGTAGATTGCTCCAGGGACCCTTCCTTGGGGACTCCCCATCTATGTCAAGTGTGAGCTGTCGCAGCAAAACAAAACAAAAAGACAACTGTCTTTACACTCTTGGCCATTGTGAGCTGGTGTGGCTTCGTATACACCGGGGGAGCCATTGCTTCGCTTCTCCACTTTCTAATATAGGATTGCTGTTACTCCTGCTAAGTGCCTAATTTCCCAAGGCTCTTCTGGCTGTTCCGGTTCTGAGGGGTTGAGAAGCCAACCTCGCAATGTATGAAGCAAGCGCCCTTCATTGTTAGAAAGAAAACGTTACTGGTTTTTCTTTTGCCTTCTCCGTGAACAGGCTCAAATGTTAGCTTAGGAAATTGCTTTGGCGTATTTTGGTGGGAAGACAAAATCAAAATAGCTTAATGCAATGGTGCTCATTTGGGGGAAATAAAATGAAAAAGAAATATTTGGATCATAATCGTTTATTAGAAAATTGAAGGCTGGTGTATCCATCTGTTGCAGACAGTGGCTGCTTCCAAGTAGCCGCAGGGAGGCTGGCAAATGGAGTGTGCCCTTTGCCTAGAAGCCACTCTTTTGGGCAAAGCAAGTAGAGTTGTAAATGGCAGGTTGACTGAAGATACAGGTCTCCTGTCCCACTGCTTTTGGGGGTGAGTGAGAATCTTTCAGGCTATTCTTGTTTAAAAAGCTGGTAGTTACCAGGAGAGGAACTGCTTTAGAGAATGACTGAGTGAATTTAAAATTGAGTTTTTAAAGTATTTCACAGACTACAGTGCATGCCTAGTGGGTTACGTTTATCATGGTGGGTTGCAAGTTGTGTGGGCCTGATATGTCTAAACCGCTGTCCCAATGTAAAATCCTTTATGCATTTACGTGTTTGGTTTTTCATTTATTTTTAAATTAAACCCTGGATGTTCTCACTGCACCCTCCCCTCCCCAAACAGGTGATGTGGAACACTGCTGTCCACTCTGAATTCATCCATGATCATTCAGATTATGGTTTTGAAGTATCTGATGTGAAGTTTAACTGGCGGTAAGTCAGGTTAAAATTACTTTCTATGGAAATAAATGTGCACCATCAGACTAATGTGATGAGTGGGGTACAATCTACTAAGAGGTTCTGATATGCTTGCCCCATTGAATTGAGTGGAATATGTGTGAAATATTTGGAGCATCATTAATAGTAGCTGAATGTACCCCATTCATCAGATTTCCTCCAATCTACTAGGAGGTTTTTATATTCTTGTCCCATCGAAATGCATGGGCGATGCACAAGACTATCTTTTGACAGCACAGCAGCTCAGTCAATGGAGACAAAAGTTTGAAGCTATTTAAAAACTGGCTCATCTTCTGGTTTTATTATGTTGGCTTTATAAACAGTTGGCTACTGGCTTTATAAACAGTTCTGCCTATCCAATGTACCTGCATCTTGATTTTTTTGATGGTCTGTAAATTCCTGAAGCAAGCAATGAATGGGGATTTGAAAGGAGGGACAAGGTTGTTGTTTTCTGAGCCATAGTTTTGCTAGTGCAAGAGAGAGATAATTTTGTCACACAAAACTTATTTTATTACAGAGTAATTAAGGAAAAGCGTGATGCTTATGTGAAACGACTGAATGATATCTATCAAAATAATTTGAACAAGGTTTGTAAATGTTCCTGTTTTGCACCTCAACCAATCGTTAAGCCTCTTTCCTCCAGCTGCAAGCGATGAGTTTCAAAGTATAGAATCCAGAGGGCTCTGCTGGTTCATCAACTTACTCCAGACATCCCCAGACTTTGGCCCTCCAGATGTTTTGGACTACAATTCCCATCATCCCTGACCACTGGTCCTCTTAGCTAGGACTCATGGGAGTTGTAGGCCAAAACATCTGGAGGGCCGCAGTTGGGGGATGCCTGGCTTACTCCTTTGAGATAACCATCCTTCACTCCTGGAAATATTTTCCTTTAATTTCAGAGCACAGCACTTTTGTAAAATCTCTCTCACCAATCCTGAAATGCTTTAGGATTTGCAGCCCCACCTCTGGGAATGTCTTAGTCCTATCTACATTGCTAATATATGTTGATTTTATATCAATCTTTTCCCCCTATCTGTCATAGGTTCTTTAAGTAACCCTGGGAAGTATAGTTTGTATGCTGAGAGTACAAATAATTATCTATTTGAGATCCTAATTCCCCTATAGAAGTTTGGAGAGAGGATGTAATGAATTTAGGTCTGTCATGCCCTTAATTCTACCTGCTCTTTCAATTTAGAAGTTTCTCTGAATTTATGACAAAGTTTATAGAAGAGATTTAGATAACCCAGACTTGTTCAACTATTTAAATTCATGAGAGAATCAACAGATAAGAGATATTGGCTCACCATCCAGGTAGCACTATGACAACATAGGTAAAGGTAAAGGGACCCCTGACCATTAGGTCCAGTTGCGGATGACTCTGGCGTTGCGGCGCTCATCTCACTTTACTGGCCGAGGGAGCCGGCATACAGCGTCCGGGTCATGTGGCCAGCATGACTAAGCCGCTTCTGGTGAACCAGAGCAGCGCACGGAAATGCCGTTTACCTTCCCGCTGGAGTGGTACCTATTTATCTACTTGCACTTGGATGTGCTTTTGAACTGCTAGGTTGGCAGGAGCAGGGACCGAGCAACAGGAGTGTACCCCGCTGCAGGGATTCAAACCGCTGACCTGATCGGCAAGCCCTAGGCTCTGTGGTTTAACCCACATAGGGAATAGCTAAAATGTCTTGTGAAATTCTTTATCTGGTCTTTGAATTGACGTATAGATTGACAGCTCATTTTCAACTTAATTTCATTAGTCTTATGTAGAAACTATCCGTGGTGATGCTTCGTTCACACCTGATGGCAATTGCACGATTGAAGTGGATGGTAAAAAATACACAGCACCCCATATCCTGATTGCAACTGGTGGGCAGCCTTCAGTCCCCAGTGAAAGTGAGGTACCGGGTAAGTCATTTACATGCCACATTTTTTGCAATCATAGCTGTTTCTCAAAGCACTTCAACTGTCTAAGCACAGTACAGTCATACCTCAGTTTAAGTACGCTTCGGTTTGAGTACTTTCAGTTTAAGTACTCCGCAGGCCCATCTGGAACGGATTAATCCACTGACCATTACTTTCAATGGGAAAGTTCGCTTCCGGTTAAGTACGCTTCAGGTTAAGTACGGACTTCCAGAACCAATTACACAGGGGTCAGCAAACGTTTTCAGCAGGGGGCCGGTCCACTGTCCCTCAGACCTTGTGGGGGGCCGGACTATATTTTTTTGGGGGGAAATGAACAAATTCCTATGCCCCACAAATAACCCAGAGATGCATTTTAAATATAAGGACACATTCTACTCATGTAAAAACATGCTGATACCCGGACCATTTGTGGGTCGGATTTAGAAGGCGATTGGGCCGCATCCGGCCCCTGGGGCTTTGTTTGGGGAACCCCTGAATTATACTCAAACTTCAGGTTAAGTATGCTTCAGGTTGAGTACTCCGCAGACCCGTCTGGAACGGATTAATCCACTTTCCATTACTTTCAATGGGAAAGTTCGCTTCAGGTTAAGTACGCTTCAGGTTAAGTACAGACTTCCGGAACCAAATGTGTACTTAAACCGAGGTACCAGTGTATCCCAATAATAATGATACATAATGAAAATTATGATATCATTACAATGTAACGCTAAAAATTCAGTGGTTGAAAGTTCATTTAACATACACCAAAGTTTAAATGATCATATAGTTCAGAATTAGAAATATCCAGTAACTTCATATCCAAAAAGCTAATGACATCATCATCATTATTGCCTGTTACTAGGGCTGGATGATGTATCGATATATTGTCCGAAACAAAGTCCATATTGTGATATTGGTTTCATAATGTTTGACCTGGCAATATATTGTGACTCAAGTTATGTGTGTGCACGCATGAGCTATGCAAAAATCACAATGTGGGGAAAACTGTGATGTCTGCCAATGCCTCTACATAGCTCCATCCTTATTTCACAGATTGTGATATGTTGATATGTCATGATATTTTACAGGTGATAACCAGATATCACCCAGCCCTACTTGTTACCTTCCCCCCATTTCATTCTAAAAGGCAAGAATCTCATCAAGACCGAAGGCTTCTTAGATGGGTGGTGAGGTAAAGCCAATGGAAATAGCTCTCTTTGTCCTGTAATTAGGAAAGATCTAAAAAAGCTGAGATGACAGTTGAGCTTCTTGCTTCAAAAGATTAAGCAATAACCTTCTGTACTTTGTAACATTAATCCTTGGCAAACGCAGTTGCCCTCATTGCCTGTGCTGCTCGTTGTGTTTTGCTGATCTTTGGGGAATACATGCATTTTTCAGAAATGTTCCTCCTCTTCCCCTCTCCCTGTTAATTATTAAGGGTCATAAATGTACATGAATTAATTTTTGAAAAGTCCGGCAACCCCTGCCCCAAGGAACTTACAATTTCAGGATTGCTGCAGACGTAATTGTGGTAGTGTATTCGCCACATTTTTCAGATGTTTACCATCTTCGCCCCAGTTTAGGAGAAGCCTGTTTTTCCTGCTTGCGGTATTGAATTGCATTGTATGAAGCGGGTCTGCATTATTGAATGAGCTGTAAGAAAAGTTGAATATTTGCATAGCTAAGATCTATTTATACATAAGTGGACTTTGATATTCAGGGTAGTGTCTCATTGCTTTGCAGGGGCCAGTTTGGGAATTACTAGTGATGGTTTTTTTGACCTTGAAGAGCTGCCCAAGTAAGTTGCCAATCCAGGGTGAACCTGTTCTCAGTTTCCACATCATAATGGAGATTATTTGAGAAATGGAGCATGCTGCCTGTGGGTTACTGTGCGATAGGCGGGGTGAGGTGGGGCTCAAGTACATCCCTCAAATGTCTATACTGTAAATATCTAAGTGCAGGAAAAAGGCTAGCGAGTTCCCTCATAGTGCTGTATTTACTGTTGCAAGTTGCAGAATTGCTAAAGATGCCCCATATAGCACCTGAACAAAATAAAAATATTCCTTCCAGTAGCACCTTAAAGGACCCCTGACCATTAGGTCTAGTCATGACCAACTCTGGGGTTGCGGCGCTCATCTCGCTCCATTGGCCAAGGGAGCCGGCGTATACAGCTTCCAGGTTATGTGGCCAGCATGACAAAGCCTCCTTTGCTTGGTTGCTTGGTCCCAGCTCCTGCCAACCTAGCAGTTCGAAAGCATGTCAAAGTGCAAGTAGATAAATAGGTACCACTCTGGCGGGAAGGTAAATGGCGTTTCTGTGTGCTGCTCTGGTTTCGCCACAAGTGGCTTAGTCAAATCATGCTGACCACATAACCCGGAAAAACTCTGCGGACAAACGTCTGCTCCCTCGGCCAGTAAAGCGAGATGAGCGCCACAACCCCAGAGTCGTCCGCGACTAGACCCAATGGTCAGGGGTCCCTTTACCTTTTTAAATGGATGACTACATTTTGAGTAGCAGCTTCCATAGTTTTAACTGTGTGCTGAGTGAAGATCCTTACTGCCTCCGTACGAGGCACTCAGGCAAAGCATAGTTCAGGGTGCAGTAGAATATATTTCCAACAGGAACTTCGTAGAGTGTGTGTGTGATATGGCTGAAAACCCATTATTCTTTCAGGCGCAGTCTTGTGGTCGGTGCCGGATACATAGCTGTGGAGATAGCTGGCATTCTTTCAGCCCTGGGTTCCAAGACGTCCTTACTGATACGTTATGGTGAGGTAAGGCACACTCCCTTTTTCCTTGTCCTGACTGCTTTGCTCTATATTGGCTAATGCAATAAAAAGCAAGGCTGGGGTTCTGTTGTGCACGCTTTTAATTCCTTGGATTGATTTAGCTGGGCAAGGAAACACTCATCCGGCACGATGGACACACAGGAAGACTGTGCCCAGAACTCTGAGTAAAAAGCCATCTAAAAGTGAGTCAAAGGATGATTCATTCCAAGATGCCAGTGGTTTTCAACCAGTGTGCAGTGTGCTTGAATGGTAGTCAGGGGTGCCGTGGGCAACACTGGCCTCTGTCTCTCTTTCCTTCCCCCCCTCCTCTAGCACCCTCTCGCATCTCTGCCTCCAAAAGCTTGCCCAGCTGGTTGTTGCAGCAGCACTGGCTACAAGCTCCCTAGGCGAATGGTGCCTCTGGGGCTGGCCAGGGGGTGCCGCAGAAAAAATGTAGTTGGTCAAGGGAGCCGTGGACTCAAAAAGGTTGAAAACCTCTGCAAGAAGCTAGACTCTGATTTGCCAGCTGAGTGGAACCTCTCTAGCTTTTCTCCTCTCCCAAGGAGCTACTTTGGTTCTCCAAAGCTGCAAGCAAGACCCTTACTTAAATCCCTGGCAGCCGGCTGCATGCAAACCTTCTCTTGCCATTGCTATGAGACATCCAGGATCTGTCTGCTGCAAGACGTGGTATCTCTTAGCACTGGCTAATGGGACCCTGTTACTTGAGTTTTCTAGCTGTTGCTGTGTCCAGGCCACAGGTGCGGCCTCTGTAGTCCGCTAGCTAGGATGCACTTTCCCATTGCAGTCAGGCTGCCATGCTCTTCCGGTGTCCGTGCTGTGTAAAGTGGAGAGCTGCAAGTGCTTTTAATTCACAGTTGTCTTAGGGGATGAGGAAGAGGAATTCCCAATAATCCAGATCCAGGCCAGAAACCATCTTGGCTGTGAGTTCTGGAAGGCCTGCTCCCTGCCTTGCAGGCCTTTTCCCACCTGATCTGGAGCCCGGACTGACTCCAGCCACAAAAGCTAAGACTCTTGGGCTGGGGCATTATTTAGTATGTTTTGTTGAGGGGGGTTGTTGCTATCAGTATTGATTTTTGTATCTTTATTTTAGATCTTACTATGATTTATGTGGAAATTGTTTAATTTGATTGTATACAGGTGAAACTCTGAAAATTAGAATATTGTCGAAAAGTGCATTTATTTCAGTAATGAAACTTAAAAGGTGAAACCAATATATGAGATAGATGCATGACATGCAAAGCAAGATATGTCAAGCCTTTATTTGTTGTAATTGTAATTATTTGTTGTTAGGCGGGTCAATTATAAATGGACTGTAATTAATGAAATGTAATAGCAATGTTTATTTTTGTATTATTGTAACTATTTGTTTTATTACTGTGGAATTTCCAAAAGAAAGCATTTGTAAAAATAAAAATAAAAAATAGTAAGTTGCATTACTGAAATAAATGCACTTTTTGACAATATTCTAATTTTCCGAGTTTCACCTGTATTTTTGATGTTTTATTTATTGTTTATTACTACTTTCATTGTTCACAATTATGTAATTTTAGAATGTTGGAAGCCACCTTGAGCATGGTTTGAACTATGGAAAGGTGGCATACAAATATATATATAAGTGCATTATTTTAAGTTGGGGAAGAGGTTTTAACTGATATGGATGGATTGATCAATCAATTAATGTACCACACCCCTTCTCATTTCTTGTGAAATTGACCTGCATTGTAATCTGAAAAGCAGCAAACCTTTGCCCAGGTTCCTTCTGGGCAAAAGCCTGAGTGCAATAAAACAAGGAAAAAATAATGCTTAAGTGTTTATATAATGTTGCTGAATGTTCAATTCACATTATGTCTTCAATAATCTGTACAGTACAACACCTCTGTAAAGTAGGCCAGTGTTATTATCCACATGTTGAGGGTTTGGGGTGGAGAGGCTTAGAGAACTGTGGTTTTGTCAGTTGCCCTTGCTAGGTTTACAGCCTGGTGTTAGCCACTACTATTTATTAAATGTATTTATACAGTGGGACCTCGACTTACGAGCTATTTGACATCCGATGTTTTCGAGTTACGAGCGGAAAAAGTGGCCACGTGCCTACGATTTTTCCGACATCCGAACGGAAAACCTGTTTGCGGCTAGATGCAGTTTCCTCGACTTACGAGTTTCTAGATGCGGTTTTCTCGACTTACGGATTTTTCTGTTTCCAATGCATTCCCCTATGGGAAACTGTGTTTCCGATGGGAAACTCGACTTACGAAGTTTTCGACCTACGAGTGTGCATTCGGAACGGATTAAATTCGTAAGTCGAGGTCCCACTGTATATTGTTTTTCACGTGGACCTCAAAGCGGTTTACGGGAATTTCTTATAAAAATGCAGTGATATGGAAATTACAAGCATTCAGAAAAAGATGTAACTGCTAAACTTGCTCTCTTGAATGAGTTATGTGGATATGCTATGTGTCTGCACAGACTTATTTAATTTTCTTCCTGGGCAGGTGCTGAGAAACTTTGATTCATTGATCAGCTCAAACTGTACTCAGGAGCTGGAAAATGGTGGTGTAGAAGTCTGGAAACATTCCCAGGTATTATCTATGTACTGTATCATTTTCATCATCTCTGTGTGCCTATATTTAGGGGGGGTATTGTTTTATTATTTTCGTTTTAACTATTTACTTGTGTTTTTCCTTTGTATTTTATCTTGTGTAGCACCCTGAGATCCTGTGATGAAGGGCGGTGTATAAATCTAATTTAAAAATATAAAAAAATGTGCATTTTTATTGTTTTTGTGGGGCTGAATGATTCTATCTCCTATCGGGGCAAAGTATGCAGGGATGTTCCCATCTTGTCTTGCTGTTGTTTGTTTTAACGGATTAATACCTTTTATTAAGCACCAGTTTGAGGAACTGTGCTTTAATTTCTTCCATGAGTGGTATTATACTTAATGAGAGGAAGTAGGAAACATGTAACAAAATACTCCCCCACCCTCCTTTTTCTTCAACATTGCCCATGCTGCTTCTCTTATTGGTGTATTTATAGCTGCTTTTAATAGGGCTAGTAGCCCGATCATAGGTAGAAAAACAGAGCTCCTATTTATTGCACCTTGTCTGGTACATTTTGGGAAATCAAGGCTGAGTACCGATACCAGTCAGTCACACATTCCGTATGAAGAAAGGTTGAATTCTGCAGCTTGCATTAATTATATTATTTGAAGGTGGCATCTGTCTGTCTCGGGGGACAATGAAGAGCGCCTCCTGGGGTGAAATCAAATTGCTGGAGAATTGCAGCGCCTGCTGTGGCTGCAGAAACCAGAAACTCGTAACTGCTGCCTCTCGCATTGTTTCTGCTGCATTAGCAGCACCAAAGTGACTTCTCTGTGGCACAGGCCTGGGCTCCCTCCCCTAAAAACAAACTGGACACTGTTCATAAAACACATGGCCTTACATTTTAAATTTGATATAAAACTGGAAAAGGCCAACAACAATTAGGGCAGGTTTCGCACTTAACATTTTTTAAAAAAATCTATCTTGCATACTTTTTTCCATAGTACTTCTTTTGCATAATTTATTCTGCATGTTTGAAGCACAGGAGCAATGCATGACACTCCAACCTCATCCTCCGATCACTGGAAAACATAATTGGCCATTGCTGCGACTTCTCAAAGATTCCTGCAGCCCTTGTTGTTTTTCTTCAAATGAAATTAAGAGATCCCAAGGAAGCTGGTATCTGTGCTGGTGCAACATAATTGTGTTTTTCTCTACAGAATTGTGGCAGGCACGTAGCCATGGCTATAACTTGACATGTCAAATCTAATAAAGAGGTTTTAAAAAAAGATACTATAAGAAATTGTGAAATAAATACAGTACCTGTACTTACGCGCATCTCTGGTTACGTATCCTTCGGGATACGCATGCAGCAAACCCAGAAGTATTTTTCTGGGTTTCACCATGTGCGCATGCACAAAAGTGCTCTACCGTGCCACGCACGTGTGCAGAACAGGCACCTCCGGTTGCGAAAACCTCGGGATCTGACTGGAGCTCCAGAACGGATCCCATCCGCAACTAGAGGTACATCACTGTAGAACAAATTTGAAGCAGGCAATCGGGTTGAGCCCTAAAATCCACCTTCCTTGCAGCTATTCTTTATGGTCATTGTATGTACTATTTTGCTCTTTGTCCTCAAGTCTCCTGTTTCTCAACAGGTCAAGTCGGTCACAAAGTCACCTTCAGGACTGCTGTCGGTAAATGTAACATCCTCTCCTCCAAGTCAGAAACCTACCTTTAAAACTATTGAGGATGTTGATTGTCTGTTATGGGCCATTGGTAGAAAGCCAAACACAGAGGGGCTAAATCTTGACCAGCAGGTGAGCAGGAATTATTTTATTTCTTTCAGATAATGTGGGATTTTGATACATTACATATAGAATCTGGATTATATGATAGTTGGCATCGTGTTGTGGTTATGAGTGGAGCTGCAGTGTTTAGTCAGTTAAAAACTAATTTTGTTCAGCTAGAAAGCTGTTCTGATTAGAGTATTAAAAAGAATGAATAGAAATACGTATAAAAAGAGCAGACCACCATATTAAGTAACAATTCCTCCACCCACCAGCAAATATTTTATGCTAACCTACATTTTTTCATAGGATTATTGAGATAATACATGCAAAGCTCTGAACATAGTAAATGTCATTTAAATGTTATGGAAAAAATATCCCACATAGCTCCTGTCACTAAGCACGCAGCTCAGGCCTGACTCCTCTGAAATGGTTCCGTGTGTTTTGTGTGCTGAGGCTACGTGGGAATAAAAAGGCATCCCTTCCCTTAATTTTTCTGAAGAGTTACACAGCTTAGAAATAAAGAGATGAATCAGTGCTGTTTGTTTTGGATACTCTTTCCCCAGAATGTCATGTTTGACTTAAACTATCCTTTCCATTTTTAGAATATTAAGGTAGATTCTATGGGTCATATTATTGTTGATGAGCTCCAAAATACCAGCAGAAAGGGGATCTACGCTGTTGGAGATGTATGTGGGAAAGCTCTTCTTACACCAGGTAACATTAGTATGCTAATTTGCTCAAAAGGCTTCTATAATGTTATGGGGAAACCTGGGCACACTGCACCAAAAATAGCGTGGGAGAGGAGAACAGGAAGGAAGATGGGGAAGTAATCAAGTGGTTGCCTGGGGATCTTTTTCTGCTCATCAACTTCTCTGGGTGCTATACAAAATACTACCGCCTTTTGATTGTAGTAAATCTACTGCATCAATAAGGTCTGGGTGTGACCTCTTAGCATCTCCCTTATCTCTGATTTCTGAAACACTAGCAGAAAATTAAAGAATTGTGTGACAATGTGACTTGTTAGAAGTCTATCAGGTTTGCCTTTAGATCTGCCACACTAAGTAAACAATACATAAGCTTTTTAGTTCCCCGTCATATGGAGAATAATTGATGCAAATTCTGGAGATGAGATGAAGTTCTAGGCCAGGAACAGGGAACCTTTGTTGTTGGGACTCCAGCTCCCATCAGCCCTAGCCAGCATGGACAATGGTACTTGTAGTTCCGCAATGTCTGGAGGACCAAGTGTTCCCAATCCCTGGCAAATTTAAAACTCACAGATGTTGTTGGGACTCCAGCTCCCATCGGCCCTAGCCAGCATGGACAATGGTACTTGTAGTTCCGCAATGTCTGGAGGACCAAGTGTTCCCAATCCCTGGCAAATTAAAAACTCACAAATCACTGGGTCTGGTTGTTCAGGCATATCAACAAGTTCTTCAGGCGTAACAAGCATGGGGAATAGGGGTGATCAAGGAGACCTTTTGTTAAAGTTCTTCAACGAAGGCTCTTGAGTAGACATGGCAATTGTGGGATAAGGCAAGATGCCCTCTTACGGATCAGTAACTGGTTAAAAATCAGGAAGCAAAGAGTAGAAATAAATGGGCAGTGCAATGGAGATGTAAATACATGCAGCTCCCTTTTTACACGTGTTTAGTACATGTGTGACTGTGTATACGTGCATTGTGCTGAACCCAGAACTGACCTGGAAACGTAATAAAGACATCACTAATAGGGTGGGGACAGAAAGGGGTATTTGCAGGCTTTTTCAATGGGTTTCAATTATATGTGATTTCACCAACATTCGCAGTGCCTCGGGACGTAACCCCTGCGTAAATTGGGGGCTGCCTATACTTCCCCCATGCAGCTGCATCCACTGGATCACTTCATATGTAAGCATACCTGCACTGGGGCAGATACCACATTTTAGCATGACTACCCTACGCCATGTAAATTGGGGGGGGGGGGCGCCTGTACTGCATGCATCCGTTGGAGGAGAGTGGCAATGGACACAGTTGCCTGCTACTATGCCAGCTGACATGCCTAAATTTCATTCTTACAGTTGCAATAGCTGCTGGAAGGAAACTGGCACACAGGATTTTTGACAGGAAAGAAGATTCTAAACTTGACTACACCAACATTCCTACTGTGGTCTTCAGTCACCCACCTATTGGAACAGTGGGACTAACAGAAGGTAGGATCTTAGGCCTTGTTGTCTTGCTTGTTCCTATGGCTCAGTGAGCAAAAGAAATGGCGCTGTAACCTTAAGCATTTGTGACATGCAATACCATTCTATCCTTTGCTCTAGGACATTTTCTGCCAGTGGCTTGGCAAGGCTATATAAAGAACAAAAGGTTGTGCCTACATTAACACATTGCAGATGCTAAGTAGAATTTAGAAACTGGCTGTAGAATTGTATGCTTCATCCCCCTGATCCTCCTGAACCTCAGTGCAGAAGACATTTTCTTAATTTGTTCAAAGCATAAAAAACAAAATTAGTATGTAAAATTGGGACTGTTAAACATGAAAGGTTTAAGAGTTGCAAAATTGGCAGCCAAGGCCCTCTAAACCAGAATGGGGAACCTGAGGCCTTTCAGATATTGCATGGCCAGTGGTTAGGGATTGTGGGAGCTGTTTGATTACAGGAGGGGGTCACCAATCTTTTTTGGGGCCAGTGGGCATGCCCTGCACACGGAGGAGGGGTGGAACCTGCACCAGCCGCTGCATACTGTATTTGCTTACAGAGAGATGCTATTTGCAGATCTCATCTGTTCAGAACTGGAGGTGTGTCCATCTTGACTTCTACTGAAATGTGGGCATGCTTGAGGTAGTTTCAATGTAGGAGATGCCAGCCAAGTGTGAATGGCAACTGAGTAGAAAAGTGTGTTGTGAAACACACACCCAGACTACAACAGCTGGAGGGCTGCAGTTTCCCCATTCTTGCTTTGTAACATCTGTGTTTAGACACGTCGAACACTTTCAAAAAATTTAGTATAGCAATTCCGACACGTCTAGCCTCCCTTTTGGCCTTTAAAGCAAGGCAATTATTGCTGTGCTTTGTGGTTCCTTTTCCTTAGCTATGTAGGCTATATGCTTATTTTTGTCTTACTGTTTGTCTGTTTCAGCGGAAGCTAGAACTACATATGGAAGTGAGAATGTGAAAACCTATACAACTTCTTTTTTCCCAATGTATCATGCTGTAACTAAAAGGAAAACAAAGTGTGTAATGAAACTGGTGTGTGCAACTAAACAGGAGAAGGTGAGCAATACGGGGAAGAATAAAGATTCTGTGAGCAACTAGTCTGTTTATACTTATTTAGACACCACACATGGCTCTACTTTGTGCAGAACTAGCAAATGGAGCAATATTGGAGAAGGAGAACACTGTAAATATAAGCCTATTTTTATTGATGGAGAAAGCTGGTTTGGGGAGTCAATGAGATGTCTTGAGTATTAAAGCACCAATACAAAACCAAAGCCTTAATTACATGTTATTTGTTGTTTGTTTTTAAGGTGGTAGGCCTTCATATGCAAGGATTGGGATGTGATGAAATGCTTCAAGGCTTTGCTGTGGCTGTCAAAATGGGAGCAACAAAAGCAGATTTTGACCAGACAGTGGCCATCCACCCAACATCTTCTGAAGAACTTGTTACACTTCGTTGATTTTTTTTATAAGGTGCCTAGATGTAATCTTCACAGAATCATGTTCTCCCCTCTAATTCAATACAAGATTAATTTGTCTTTTCTTACTGCAACTGAACTGTAAATGAAATCTGCAGCACTGGGATAATAATACTCAAAGAATAAAGTTGCCTTAAATCATCTTAACATTGTGGGATGGAATTGTCATTCAATTCTTACAGAAGCTTTTAAAGTGATTATTTTGGAGTAAACCAAGTTGTGGTGGCAGAGTAAATATTAGGAGAAATTACAACTTGCAGAAGAACTAAGTTTATAAAAGGTACCAACTATAAGGAAAAATAGGCAGCGTGTTCACCCACATTTTGTTAAGGTAATCTGGAATATGAATTTGAGCTAATATAATTTTACATAAACAGAACAAATTAACATTTTACTTCATTATGAGGGATATAACCACCGTCTTATGCAGCATATCAAAATGTGAGTTCTAAATATTTAGTTGCAGATACTAACTAGCATGAAGTAATGATATAAACTAGAAAACTATTAGCTATTACCTTTATACTACTATGGAATGAAGAGTGAGTGCAAACAGTCTCATACTATGTTTGTGGCCCTGGCCCTACGTGTTTAGCTGTCAGATATTTAATGCCAAGAAGCAGTATTCCAACAAATGATAAATCCCCTATAATGAATGAGAAAGAGAAATTATTTCATTTCAGTGTACCTATCTGATTGGAGTAATGATCTGCAAGTTTATTTGCTGAAATACATCAAATAAGATGCAAGCACTTTGACAAATATACAGAAAAAAGGTAGGATCAACACAGAACAGTAATCTAGCTTAAATGGAGGGAAAGCTTATGACAACATACTCCCAAGAGGAACTTTCTTCTGCAGTTAAGTTACTTATGTCAATAAAATAGAGGGCGATAGGCGTAAGAAGGAAGTTAGTTTGTGCATTTTTCTTAAACTTCAAAATGTTAATACATGCCAGTTAAACACTACAACTAAAATTTACAAGTAAGCATGACAGGGAGATGAGTTTGTTAGTTACCTTTCCTCTTTGAATAGTCCAGAAGAAAACAATTACTATAGTTACAGCAGGCAAACTGGCTGTTGGACTGGCTGATAAAGGATTGATTAGTGCGTTGAAGTCCATCTGAAGTTGTGCTCAAAAGCTCATCATCCTCATTATGGCACAGTTTGGTCCATGAAGAGGCTTTACGCTGAGACAGACCTCAACTTATCACAAATTGTTGCTTTTCAAAAATTGCCAGGTGTACTACTACTGATCAAGGTCAGGCTGAGGAAGAGATGTTTATAGGAAGTAGTCTGGGGTACGCCGAGTAACATGAGGTTCTCCACGGCGAGGCGCTGGATCAAATTGAAGACTGTTAAAAGGAAAAGGCTGATTAAGTGCTTTGTTGCATTTTTATTAATTAAATCCCATACCTGCCCTCTCCCCACTCTCATTTCCACGAGTTCCATTCTTAAGCTATTTTATTGCAGGATGTCAAGCCAATAAAGATCATTCAGATTTGCCAAAACTGAAAATATTTCAGCCAAGGGTTTAGGATTTCAAGAGGACAATGTTTGTGCTTGCTTGACTACGGTAGACAATTACCCATATTTCACTAAATGGTATGCAAAATTGAATCAAAAAAAGGGAAATTGTATTTTTATTAACTGCAACAAAGGTTATCAATATTTCAGTCATCATTTACCATACTTCCACCCGCTATTAGGGTTTGAGCAGGAAAAGTTCCACTGAAATAAAAATGGACTCATTTAGCATTGTTTTAATCATGATTTAAAATTCTGTCCCTACACTGAAAGTGACTATTTTGTGGTGTAATTATCAAATTAATGTGTCCTGTTCCTTGATTAGACAAGGTAGCAATTTAACTTGAGTGATGTTAAAAACAAAATGCAGTATTCTTTAACATACTTTCAAAAAAACTTGTTTTAGCTATCATTTTCTGAACATTAAGGCCTAGTTTACACATCACACTAAGCCTTGGAATGTGAGTTTTCCTCCTCCCTGGCCTGTTACTGAACTAAGCCATAACTTCACATGTCACCCAAACCTGTGGTTTAGCTCTCTGCAGCTTGACCGCAAGCTGTAACCAAAGTTTGTCCTATGGGTTATGGCTTGTAGCTTGTCCAGGTGAGCTAATCCCAGAGCCCAGATTTTGACAACATGCTGAGCCAAGTTTTGTCCCGCTCAGTAAAGCAGAAAGACAACTCGAAAGGAGCAAAGTGGCTGCAATCTCCTCTCCGCGAATCCACACATTTGTGCTAAACCATAACTAGGCTTCCAGCATGATATGTAAACTAGGCCCATGAGATATTCTTTAGAGTTCAAACTGCCAAAGTGGTGTACTCTATAGAATTCACCAACACTTAACACAAGGCAGAGAATTTTACCCCTTGCAACCCCACCCCAATTGTTAAAACAAGCTAATGTTTCTTACAAGGAATATTTTAAAGTGTCATCTAGTTCCATGATAGCAGCCTGGTTCCCACAACGATAACAGTAATTGGGTGCACTGAAAATGGTGACCACATTCCGATCATGACACCAGTTGTAACCCTGCAGGGGGGGAAAGAAAATGCTTTCAGTGAAAAGTCTCAACCAATTTCTTCTTAAAAAGGTGTAACAAGATTAAAATACGTAAGGCCAATAACCCCATGACCCTTAGGAGGGAGATCCAGGGGTCATAAAGGTAAAGGTACCCCTGACAGTTAAGTCCAGTCACGGACGACTCTGGGGTTGCGGCACTCATCTCGCTCTATAGGCCGAGGGAGCTGGCGTTTGTCCACAGACAGCTTCCGGGTCATGTGGCCAGCATGACTAAGCTGCTTCTGGCGAATCAGAGCAGCGCACAGAAACGCCGTTTACCTTCCCGCTTGAGCGGTACCTATTTATCTACTTGCACTTTGACGTGCTTTCGAACTGCTAGGTGGGCAGGAGCTGGGACCGAACAACAGGAGCTCACCCCGTCGCGGGGATTCGAACCGCCGATCTACTGATCAGCAAGCCCTAGGCTCAGTGGTTTAGACCACAGCGCCACCCGTATCCCTTCCAGGGGTCATAGGAAGCATCTAATTCCCTTCTCTGGCAGCAGAAAGCAAGCTCTGATGCCCTTCCTCATTGCTGAAACTTCCACAACTCCCTGGTCAGGGGTGAAAAAGAGACATGCTGGGGATGGGCCAAAAGACTTTGATCTAATGCATTCCCAGCCCCCTGACAAGTCCAACACCAGGGACTAAACTACAGCCCAGGAGCTGAAAACTTTATTCCTTTCTATCTCCCTTGCATTACCGGTAGTCCCAATGGTAGGGCAATAGTTTAAATAAAAAGAAAAGGACGGAGTAGCATAAGACTGCTCCTTTGTCCTCCCTTTCACAGTGCTGGCACAAGCCCAGCAGGACCATCTTTGACTCTCCCTCCCCACCACCTTAGGAATTCACCCTACCTTGATTTATATATTTTCACTGGTACAAAACAAACTATTTCAGAGTCTGAGCAAACATGCTTTGCACTGTCTCAATGAATGTACTAATTATGTTCAAATGCAAACACCAATTTTTACATCTTTAAACATTCTCTATAATTCTTGTGGTGAATTACCAAACCCTATCCACTAGCAAATTGGAAAATGTAGGATGCTCACTTGAAATGCCCCCTTAAAATTAATTTAGTATAAACTGAAATCAGTCACAGAGACGTTAATACTACAGGATTAAGTGGCAAATAGGCAAATAAAGTTAATTGAACGATATATTTGTGACACATGTAAACATTTTTATTTACTCTGAATAGTGTCCTGATAATTCTTGATGAATACTATACTAATTTACACCTTGTAAGATACAGAACATTTTTGGTGCCTACTACATAGCACAAAAATTCAAGATGCTGAGACTATACAACCTTTCAAAAAAAGACATACTCTCATTTTTAAGCCTTAGGTGGCTAGATGCAACAGAGTAATTATACCTCCATTACAAGCTGATGAGCACGAGACACCAATGTAAGCCCATTGGCATGGTTAAATGTTTCAGAGATATCTTGACCAAATGTATAGCCAGCACCACGTGGAGAAATCCCCCAGCCACCACGATCATCTGGATCTGACCATAACAGATCACACATTGGGCCCTGTTCAAAGAAAATGGTACAATCCATTACATAAGGGGGGAAATATTGCAAAAGGTAATTTTAAAAGTGTTTAGCTCCTGGATCTCTTAAGTATATTGCATATTCTATCTAATAAAAACCTTTTACAGATAAATAGGAAAAGTTGTTTGTTGCAGTCTTCAGGAATTTGAAAATAACACCTAAGAAAGAAATGAAACCTCTTCAGAGAAAACAAGTGTGAAAATCAGAGAAGTGAACAGTATCAATAGGAAACCCCCCCACCCAACCCCCCCCCCCTGTAAAAGTGATGAGAAACTTAGCAGATGAGTTTGGCAATCAAATAGGTGTATGAAGTAAAAGCATCAAAACAAAATACATACATCCCAAGCCAAAAAGAAAAGTTAACACCAGCAACAAACACAGATGGAGCAGAAAAACTAAAAGCAGGAGGAAAAAAATATGACTATAAAAAAGCATACTAGGAAAAAACAGGAAAATATAATTGAACGTCACCAGTACTGTATGTGAACAATACCAAATAAAGCATGTGCGTGTATCTGGCAAAAGATCAAATTGAACAGAAAAGCCACACTGCTGTTTAGAGAAAATTGGTAAAGAAAAAGTGTAATTTCGAAAACTAGGTTAAAAGGACCAGAGGCAGTAAAGGCACTGAGAAAAGCTAATGCAATTCCCAAAAGGAAGAACGGAAACCAGATGACAGCAAAACAAAGAAGCAGAATCCAAAAGAACAGCTGAGGGATGCCAGATCCTGCAAGATCAGCTCTTGCATGCAAAGTACCTAGGCATAATTCCAGTTTCAAGCACACAAACGAAATGTTTTAGTTAAAGGGTCTACACCCTTACAATGTGAAAGTTATGCACAATTTCAGAACTGACTCATCTAGCAAACTTTGCATGACAACAGCACCAGTTTAAAATGTTCCTTTCATATATATATATATATAGCACTGTAGATGCACGTACTGTATGTGTCTCTTTTAAACTACATAGTCATTGTGGTGCAAACAGAAGGAGCCATGATCTACTTTGCAGCTCAAACAAAACAGAGCTACAAAAAGTTTATGCACTGATTATAGTAAAACATTCTAAACCAAGTGTGTGCGGTAAACTTTCAAAGCCAGGTTACAGGCATAATCTCAACTTTCTAAAGTAATTAACACCACAATTTTCAACTAATGTATGGACATACAAATTATTATTTACAAATGCCCAGAATAATTCAATTTATACAAGACAATAGCCCTATTCAGGCATCATTTCTGCCAAGGTCCCTGCATGACTCTGTCTACTCCCCCCACCCTCACTAAGGTCTGAATGAGCTTCTATCCTCACTTATTCAAGCACGTTTAGAATTCTCATTGAGATTTCCCTGCTTAACTTGGAAAAGCTGGGTGTGCCTGAGATGCTGGGGTCTGGACCAGTCCACATATCCTTGTTCTCCCTACATATGTTGGAATGCAGATGCTAAATCCTGATGCAAAGTGCTTATAGGAAAGGGGGTGCCAACTGCATAAACTTCTAGAGAAGACCTACAAATTCTCAACCTCCTCAAAAAGCTAGTCCTGCTCTTTTAAAGCATATTTCAGCTGCAGCAAAGTACTAGCCACTTTGTAAAGTTACAGGAGAGCAACTCCAGTTGCTACAGAACTGTTGTTATCTAAGTGCATTCTGTGTTGACTAAAATCCAGTGCAAATGAACGAGTCATGTATCACTGCCACGAGTGCACACAATAAACCATTTGGGAAACATCTGTGTTAAGAAGTATTGAAGATATGTGGTCCATGGCCTTCTCTGTGGTGGTGTCCTGACTATGAAATGCCTTCCTCCCGGAAACAAATCAGGCTCCAATGCTTTTGACATTCCAACACCAGGCTGGGCAAATATGAATATTACCCCACTGCTACATTTCACACTGTGAAATTTAATTTTCCATTTTTACCTGCTTTCATTTAATTAACTAGATGTCAACCACCCTGAGGTCTTTGAATTTAGGGAGAGCTGAAAAAATATTATTCGAACAAAGTATCTATACCACAAATTCAGGGCTTGATATACACCCAAGCTGTGCAGATGTTTTGTTCTTACAGACCCTATTATGGTAAACTATAAAGTAGAAGTTCTGGTCTGTTCATTTTCTAGTCATCCAATTGAATTCATACAAGTTTTAATCAACTGATTAAATTTACACATAACAAAAATAGTTCTGTAGAAGAAAAACACTTGGTTTTTAAGATTGATCAGAGCTTGCAAAATCTTAAAAGGCATTTCCACACACACACATGCAACAGGGAATGCCTCATACTGTATAATTCTATACATGTCTACTCAGATGTAAGGCCCACAAAGGTCAACAGAACTTTCTCAGGTACATAACTAGGACTGCATCCCATTTTTATAAATACTAGAATGAAAAATAATTCAAAAGGTTAAAGATCTGCAGACTAATTAAGGCAACCAACACGTTTTTTAATCAATTAACTGATCAACTGCATGTTGCAACCCTTTTATCTAGCTATTATATTTGCCTGATTCAGTTCAAAGATATGATACTATTTGTTGTTGTTTAGTCATTTAGCCATGTCCGACTCTTCGTGAGCCCCATGGACCATAGCACACCAGGCATGAATAGGGTATGATACCATACCCTATTCTATATTTAATGTATATATTTGCCATTCAATGTATGCTGTACTCTGAATTACAATGCATTTTTATTTATATTACCTCATGTGGAACTTCCTGCAGACGATCAAGAGCTCTAATATGATCCAGTGTATCTATAGATGGGGAAAGACCTCCATGGAGACAAAATATCTGAAGAAGAATAAGAACCAGAATAAATGTATTATGTGCACTTGCAAGAGGTTGTATTATTCGTTCTCTTGAGGTATTTGCTGATACCAATAACCAATTCTTATGCTACTGTCGCAACATGCACTTGACAATGAGCCTTGTGTGTTGCTTTCTTTCTCAGTTTTTGCACAAGGAGAGAACAGAAATTTCTACCGAAGATTTAAATCACCAGCTTGTGTGATTACCTAAAACAGGTTTTTCATTGGGCCACTTTAGACGCAACACTAAAACCATTGTTTAGGGTTACAATAATAAGCTCCAGTGAGCCTCAAACTCAAGGTTCCTCCCTCCCCCTTCCTCTTCAGCTGCCAGGAGTTTAGAAGTTTTGCTTCTGCTCTCAACGCAGCTTGCATTAAACCTGGACAAGCTATAATTAATCTTAACAATGGTTTGCTGATACAAGTCAACAAAAAGCCAGTTTATGAAGCTGACTTGATTCAATTAACTATGGTTAATAATAATCACAGTATATCAGCACCCACATGATCACCGTTAACCATAGTTTGTCAATAAACCCAAACAAGTTTCACAAAAGCAATCAATTTAGTAGCACAATGCTAAAAATGTGGCAAAATGCATTAACATCTAAGCCCGCATAATACAGAGCAAAGCGTAACAAAAACAATTTCCGCCTCTGTGAATATAGTTGATTTCATAGCATTTCAACAATCCCCTTCTATCTGCATCATCTAGAGGTGGGAAATAAAGAATATCAAGATCTTAGGACTTTTTAAATTGCTCCTTTGCTCTAGAGCAGGCGCCCCCAAACTTCGGCCCTCCAGATGTTTTGGACTACAATTCCCATCATCCCTGACCACTGGTCGTTAGCTAGGGATCATGGGAGTTGTAGGCCAAAACATCTGGAGGGCCGCAGTTTGGGGGTGCCTGTTCTAGAGTGAAGGGTCACTTCAACCAATAAAACTTTTGTTACATAAGCACTTCTATACTCAAGCCAAACTCATTTTAAATTCCAATTTAAACAGCACCAGAAAGCGATCAATTTTTTGCACAGTGAAAAGTTCTGTAGCTCACTTAATGGCTAATCTTTTTTTTTTTGTTCTAGGTCAACAAAAAGTATCAACATTTCTTAAACTAGAGTTTCTGAACTCCATACACAAGTATGTTTCACACTTCACAGTATTATCTGTAAAATGCAAACAATATGTATTTTACACCGAACAATTCAAATTAAGGACATGAAATTTAAGTCATTAGTATAGGGCAGTACTATTACCACCAAATATGAAGGCAAACCCACATATGGGATGGAATGCTGGGCTGTCACGATTTCCCTTTCCCCTCCACACATCTGCATCATTCTTGGTGGTGGTTTTGAGGTTTACTGAAGCCAAGCTTTTTTATGAGTATCACTAAAATAATAGTATCATACCTGCCCATCAACTAGAGCTGTAAGTGGAAGATAGTCAAACAGATCTGTGAAATACTTCCAAACATTGGCATTTCCGTATTTCCGTAGACATTCATCATAGAAGCCATATACTTGTGTAATTTGCCTGCTTTCATGATTGCCTCTCAGAATTGTAATGCGTTCTGGGTAGCGCACCTAGCCATAAAGAACAAACACATGTTGTAATGATCCATCAGCTGGTATCACCATTATACTCCAGGTGGCATGGAGCTTATCTCATTGCAAAATGTTTACTAAGCATATTTTAATCTAAAACCACAGGAGTCAGAACCTTACCTTTAATGCCACAAGAAGACTCACAGTTTCCACTGAGTAGTAGCCTCTGTCAACATAATCTCCCATGAAGAGATAGTTTGTGTCTGGTGATTTCCCGCCAATTCTAAAGAGCTCCATAAGGTCATGAAATTGACCATGGACATCCCCACAAACTGTAACAGGACAACGTACTTCCTGAACATTTGATTCTTTTGTAAGTATCTCTTTAGCCTAATATGAGAAAAAACAACCAATCAGATTTGAAACCAAAATATATTCAGTTTTCTCATGCAAATGTAAAGAAAAACTGCTGCAACAGAAGATCTAGTGTCTGTCGATCATCTTCATATGATCTACGTTCAAACCCCTGTTCAATCAGCTATGAATTCATCACATTGTTCTCAACAAGTTACACACACCCAACCTCACTTTCTCATCTGTAAACTGGAATTAGGGCAACCTATGCCTTAAGATTTTTATGGGGTCAACCCACACTAAATCAAAATTAGGAGAAATATAGCAGCTGACAGCAACAAAGTGCAGGCAGGTCCATTACGGTGATGAGGCACCACCACATCAACCTCAAGTCTGCCGCTACCTGCCTGCCTTCTACTTACAACCAGTCCAGGGACTGGCCCCAGCTGCCAATGTCCTCCTTAATCTCAGTGTTGCCCTTGTTGAACTCAATAGGAAGGAGGATGGGGGCAAAATTAGAATTAATTGGCTCTGCCTGTAACTGGCTATGGCGCCACCCTATTGTTTGCCTCCCTGAAGTCTGCCCTACAAGTTCCAATGGGCACCAGTCACAACTCGCATAACGTTTAGGAATTTCCCAGGTGTTCAGGAACTACCTATTATCTCCTGTTTGCAAGAATAACCAACCAAACCCAAAACTCCTACCCAACCCCCATTTAAAACAAATGCAAGGCCCTACAATGTTCAAAAAGCACTTGCTTGACACTTTAGGATGTGTTTATCAACGCCAATAAAAATTGTATTGCTAAGCAAAATCAATATTCTTAAAACTATCATCCTGGGTGCACTCCACTTCCAGACCTATCATTACTGCAAGCAGCAAACATTATTAAGAAGTTTCCGTGATCTACTTTGGATTATATAATATTAATCTCATTTCAATTCCATAAATCATGCAAATCCTTCATTTTTGTATAAATTTTAGTGGTAAATATGCTAGAAATGTGGACTTCAGGAAGCCATTTCTTCAATGTTTTTGCACTAATTTATGCATATTTCTGATTACAGAAACCTATTCAGCCCTGCAATTTTAAAAATTCTGATTTCAAAAGACATACCAATAAACTAAGATATGATAAAACTCAAGAAATAAGCACACTGTGGCTCCTTGTTAGCTGTAACTACACAGCTTTCAAAGTCACACTCCTGATGGCTGGGCAACTACGTCTATAATGCCAAGTGTAATGGATGCTGAATGTTTAGTTTAAAAGTGGGGGTAGTTCTGTTTCCAATAATACAGAGCACTGCAATCATTACATTATTGTAATATGTGGAAAGCATGTACAGCTGTTTTCCTAACAAAAAGAAAAATGGAGACATTATTTGTACTGTTTAGGCTGCAATCCTATACACACCTACCTGGGAGTAATTCCCATTGAGCAGGTAAGTATAAGATCACACTGTTAACTCTATATTATCATTGGCTAGCTTGAGCCATGAAATAGTATTCAAGAAGCCTTCTGTGAGGGAAGCGGCCCAAAACTTCTGAAAGAAGTCAAATTCAATCAGGCTTCTTTGTATTCAACCTTGTGAGGGGAAGGAAAAGCAAGTAACCTACTGGTAGTTCAGACAAAGAAACTAGAATGTTCCAAAATTTTCTGGATCAAGGTGTGCAAAACAGTGTGGAAAACCCCATCGCTGGAGGTAGAGGAATATACAGAACTGTGTCACAAAGCCATTTTTCTTCTTCAAAGTGACAAAGCACTTTAACAAAGTAGTGCTATTTGGGCTCTAAAAAATGTATGATACATACATTCAAAATGTAGTGACCACACAAGCAATGCATCATCCACTGACTACTTGGGGTGATACAGTACTGTGGCTCATACCTGGATTATAACAGAACCCGCTGTTGTGGATGCGTACTCTGTGGGTCAGTGTGTAAGTGATGAGTGGCAATAGCAAGCTCTTACTGCAGGAAATCCGGTGCTGAGAGCATCGTGGTTTTTTTGTTGTTGGAAAAAACAATACAGTTGCGGTCATCTGTCTGTGGCCCCCACCCTTCACAACACTTCCATCTCCCGAGTGCATGGGGAAGAGTGAATTGCAAACGGAGAATTACCTACAATTCTAAAGTGCCCTTTGGCTAGGAGCACAGCAAGATTTCAAACCAGGCCCCAGGCACCAAGATCTTAACAGTGCTAAGAATGATGAGGATGGAGAGAAATTCGCAGGGAGCAGAGACAACCACAGTCCAAGAAAGGCAAAGCCTAGGTTTAAAGTATGACATTGACACACTCCACCGGTTTCATTCGTCGACTGTCAGCTTTGCTTTTAATCTAAATGCTATATGCAAATGTCTTTTTTGGGGGAGGGTACTTTTACACAGCCGTAGGCAGCCCTTTCAAGAGAACTCTGAGCCTTCTCAAAACTGTCTCCTTGGTTTCTCAGGACCCGTTTTACTGGGAAAGGGAAAGTCAAAACGTTTTTCCCGAGTCATTTTCTTCTCTCCCCCCCCCGTCCTCCTCTTAGATCCATGTACGGTTTTTATTTCGGTAGGATCCGGCCCCCGCCCCCCCGTCTTACCCCACCCAACGTTACGCACCTTCTCACAGAGGCTCCGCACTTGGCTCTCGCTCAGCTGCTTGCACTCGTTGAGCTGCTCTATCCATTGGTCCAGCTCCTTGGTGAAGCTCTTGTCCTCCATTCTGGCCAGCCGCCCGCTCAGTTGTGGGAGAAGGGAGCTGCGCCGGGCGGCGTGGCCAGGGCGGCGTGTTCCAGGCTGGACCGGCCCAAAGGGAAGGAAGGAAGGAAAAAGGAAGGGGGGAAAAAACACAAGCCAACGGTACCGAGGGGGGCAGAGAGAGAGGGGGAGGGGAGGGGGAGGCCCGGAACAACGGTCACAAGCCCAACGGCCCGCCTAGAGAGCGCGCGCGCGACACAGGCCCAAGCCTCACCCTCAAGTCCCTCACCCCCCTCTCTCCCTCCGGCACCGTGTAATGGCGGCGGCGCTGCGCACTTCCGCCCACGCCTCACGTCTAGCCACTTCCGGCGAAACGGGCCGACCGCAGCGCCACCTATCGCCCGGAGGGCAGAGCTTGCCCTCTTACCTCGCCCATCCCAGCCTCACCTCTGCTCCGTTCGCGAATTAAAGAGGAAAAGGGATGGAAACCTGAAGGCAGGGGCGGATCTACCATGAAACCAATGAAGCTTAAGCTTCACGGCCCCTAATCCCCGAGGAGCCCCAGAGGCGGCTTTAGTGCACTTTTTTCTGTCTTTGGGAGGTGGCGGTGGGGTCTGGTAGACCTAATTCGAGTCACACAAACACAACTCCAATTGGAGCACAGATGTTGTGAAGGTGGAGTGTGGCAGTACAGCAATTTTAAGCAACATCTGAATGTGGGTTTCAAACAAACAAACAAACTGGTGATCTGACATGGAAGCTCACTTCGTCATGGGGATTCGAACCGCTGACCTTCCAATCGGCAAGCCCTAGGCAATCTGATTTAGACCACAGCATCACCCATGTCCCAGCCCACACCAAAGTTAGGCCCATGCAAATGCAAGCCTGCACATATCCCAGAAAAGGTGCAATCACTGCAGAAGATTGTTTGCTTGCTTGTTTTGTTTAATTTATATACCAACCTTCATCAAAAGATCTCAGGGCGGTTCACAGAATTAAACATCAGGTCCCACAGGGCCAATGCCAACAGCTATCTAATGTCATGCCCCAAGCCATGAATACAGGCTGCAGTCTACTGGACTTGAAAAAATACTTTCTGTGGAATTAGCACAGTCTCAGGATGAGATTTTAACAGCCTAAGTTTGGCTTTCTATTACAGTGCTGAGTGCAGTTAACCTCTTTTCCACACATATATGGCTACATTTTTCCTGAGGAATGCAGAGATGAACCCATGTCTCTTCTGGCGGTTCCCTCGCTGCAAGAAGCCAAGTTATAGGGAACCAGGCAGAGGGCCTTCTCGGTAGTGGCACCCACCCTGTGGAATGCCCTCCCACCGGATGTCAGAGAAAAACAACTACCAGACTTTTAGAAGACATCTGAAGGCAGCCCTGTTTAGGGAAGCTTTTAATGTTTGATAGACTATTGTATTTTAATATTTTGTTGGAAGCCGCCCAAAGTGGCTGGGGAAACCCAGCCAGATGGGTGGGGTATAAATAATTATTATTATTCCAAAAAGTGCAGAGGAACTGCAGCAAGTCCAGTGTTTCTCCAAAAATAAGTCATAGCCATAAAATAAGCCGTAGCAGGATTTTTAAGCATTCAAGGAATATAAGCCATACCCTGAAAATAACGACATAGTGATAAGCGCAGCAGCAATGCCAGCAGCGGCAGGAAGAGGAAAAAAATAAGACATCCCCTGGAAATAAGCCATAGTGGTGGTGTTTTTTGAGGAAAAATAAATAAGATGGTGTCCTTATCTTATTTGGGTTAATGTTATGACACAGCTACATATATTGCTACACAGCTGTTCATCGAAGTCCATGCTCACCAAAAAACGTGTCTACTACAGTAAGGAACTTATCTAGAGAAATTGTAACTCTGCTCACCCATTTTACCTGCTGTTTTCACACAAGGACTGTGTCATCGTCGAAGTTCAGTGTGTGTATAAGAGTGCATTGTGAAATCACTTTGAGATGCTTCAAAGGAACAGAATCACAAATGAAATATCCCACTGAAATAAAATGTGACTTGGGTCTAAATATTTCTATTATGCTTTACTAATTTCACCTGTACCACAATTTAGATTGTGTAAAACGGTGCAGAATTGTGTTCCAAATAAACTGCCCAGTATTAAGTTATAAAGATTCTGAAAGATTCAGATTCGGCAAGGGAACAGCCTTTAAGTTATCAATATCAAATTTAAGTAAGTATATTAATCAAGTAAAAAAAGAACAAAAAATTTCTATGCAAATGATTCAACCAAGAATAGAAAGAGGACTACTTTCAGGCAGCTGAAAATAAAGAAAAACAGGATTTATATCTTTAACCATTGTAATGAATGTATTGGCCTTTGTTCCATATGTAACGTCACAATCCTTTGCTCTGCTGTAAAGTGCAGCTACATCTATAATTACTTGCATAACATCCAAAGGGCAGATTCAGCAGTTATGACTTCACAGTACTGGCAATAAATAGCATGTGGGGCATCTATGGGTGTTTCATTTCTGGATGGTATGTTTACTATAACAGCACAAGTTTCTGCTTGAATTATAGATACATGAACCAGTACAGGACCAGTCTGTTAACTTTCAAATGAAGTTTATTTCCTTCAGGGCTTTTTTTAAAAAAATTCTTAAACCACTCTCCTAGGATACATTAGTCCAAGGTCTAGTTCAGGTCTGTTTTTAAAGGAATGAAACCTTTAACGATATACAAAAAGGTATTTTAAGCATCTGACTCATGTAAAATGTATCATGTTGATTTTGCTAGATTTTTACTAGACACATACTAAGGGGCAACTAAATATCACTTTAAAAAAAAAAAAAGCCCGCTCATTTTAAAATTTGATTTAGTTCCTACTGTAGAGCCACATAATCTTCTGAGCCATTATTGGAAGGATACGGAAAAGCAACTTGTGCCCAAGGCTGGTTTTCTGTATACCACAATGGCTGTTGCCAATTGCTATATGGAAAGGCCATAGCAGAACTGACATAACCATACATTGGATAGGTTTGGGCTAAGTTAAACCTTTGTGATTCTCCAACACTGAAATGACTCAAAGTCTGTGAACAAAACATACTAGACTCTGTGTTATACACCATGCTTGTAGTTGTGGACATGCCAGGTGTCAGCGGATGCATTTCACAGGAATTTAATTCCTGGTATGTCTGAGTTACTGAGTGAGTATTGCAATGATTTTGATATAAGTACCAAGAGTAATAAGGATAAACTGCACCATAAATATGCACAGGAGAACTCTGCAACTGAGAGGTTTCCTCAGTCTCTTCATTTTGATTTAAAGGTGAAAATTTGGTTTTGTTATTTTCGCTGTATGATGGTTCCATCTGCAAATGCTCCAATTCCGTGGCTTTATTTAGTTCTGTCATCACTGTGGAATCTAAATTATATGTGGTTGTGCAGTTGGGGGTCGCATTTTTTTCCTGTCCACATTTCCCTTCATTTCGATCAGATTTTAGAGGTGAACTCAAAGCTGTGCTACATTCAGGCATTAAATGTGAAGCATTTCCCAGGACATCTGATTTTAAGTTATGGTGCTCATTTAGCATACCCAACACAGAATTAGCAGCATCTCTAGTGGGAGAGTTTTCAGGAGATTGTTGTAATAACTCAACTGTCACTGAAGGTAAAGAAAGACTTTCACCTCCCTCATTGTGGGATGCAATATATTCTTGGTCATGGTCTTTTGCATTCCAGCTGCTCTCGTTGAAATCTTTTAGATCTGCTAGATTCTGCTGACCAACTAATGTGTTTGAAAAAAGGAACTTTGTTTCTGAGACCTTTGGTGAAGACTGAATGCTTTCAAAGGGATAAGCAGCTTTCAAATCTTTTAACTGTGAAGGTGAGATCGGTGCTGTCTCTCTCAAACTGCCAGGTTTTTTATTCCACATATTGTCTGTTGAAATGCTTAACTGTAGTTCTTTGTCTTTAGGGAAATTATATTTTCCACTCACTCTGCAAAACAAAAACCAAACTTTTTTTTTTAGTTAGTGATTTTTGAAACACGAGAATATCAATGGTCTATTAGAATTTGGACCTGATCTGCATTTACTCTAAGATGCACAAAAACATAAATTGTTTATGTATTTATTTCTAAACATTTGCTTGGTTCCTATTTTTATAATCTTGTAATATATTTTGTTTCAATACAGTACTAACACTTCAAGGTGGAAACATTGCATCACTATTCTCCAGCTGCCTTAAGTGTGAATAATGGAAAAGAAAAGGTGTGAATAATGGAAAAGTGTGGGTAGCTAATCTTACTAGATTCATCAAATGATCTGGGCATGGGTTATCATAATAAAAAAATTATTAGCTTGAAGAAAATGTGAGAAAAGCCAGCTGGCTCAGACCAATGGCCAATCTAGTCTAGCATCCTATACACACAGTGGCCAATTAGACATCTGTGGGAAACCAGCAAGTAGGATTTGAGCATAAAAGCACTCTCCCCTCCTGTGGTCTCCAGCAACTGGTATTCAGAAGGATTGCTGCCTCCAACTGTGGAGGCAAAGTTCTCATAGCTAGTGCCTTTTATAGTACTCTTCTCCATGAATCTGTCTGATTCTCTTTTAAAGCCAAACAAGCTGGTTTGCCTCCTGTGGGAGTGAACATACTACATCAGGCATCCCCAAACTTCGGCCCTCCAGATGTTTTGGACTACAATTCCCATCATCCCTGACCACTGGTCCTGTTAGCTAGGGATCATGGGAGTTGTAGACCAAAACATCTGGAGGGCCACAGTTTGGGGGTGCCTGTACGACATATGGAATAAATTTCTTTGATCTGTCCTGAATTTTCAAACACAGAGCTTCATTAGAAATCCATGAATTCTAGTGTTGTGTACAAGAGAGAAAAACTTTTCTCTATCCAATTTCTCCATGCGGTAATTTTAAAAACTTCCATCATGTCACCTCTTGCTCCCCTTTTCTCAAACTAAAAAGCCCCAAATACTGCAGCCTTTCTTCATAAGGGAGTTGCTCCACCCCTTTGGTAATTTGGGTTGCACTTTTTTGAACCTTCCCCAACTCTACAATATGCTTTTTGAGCAGTACAGTACACCAGAACAGTACACAGTACTTCAAAAGTGGTCAACCATAGATTTGTACAATCACATTATATTATACCATATCATAATCACATTATCATCAGTTTTAATTCCTTTCTTAATGATCCTTATCATATAATTTAACTTTTCCACTGCTGCTACATACTGGGTCAACCTCAAGTTCTTGTTCCTGAATTGTCACTACCAATGTAAATGTGAAATAAAGGGTGTGCCCCCTCAACATCTACCGCTTTACAATTGTTTACATTCAATTGCATTTGCAATTTTACTGACCTTTCACTCAGTTGGAGGGGTCTTCTTGGAGCTCTTCACAGTCTCTTTTTGTTTTAATGACCCTGAACAATTTACGCAAGGTGTATGCGAGAGAGAAACCTATTGGCCTATGTGTGCAGAATATTAAAATGTTATGTCCATTGCCCAAATGGGCAACCTTAATCCCTCAAAGGGTGTAGGGGATGCCTACCTCCAAATAAGGGGAAAGCTTTAAAAGGCATTTAATAGATGGAATTTATAGAACTAAAAAGCAAAAACAAGACAGGCTGAAGACCTCTCAAAAGTATGTTTCATCAACTTTAGATTTCGTGAAGATCTAATACTAGATCTAATACTGTTCAGCAGACCTTCCCACAGGCAACACAAGTTTCTTCCATACAAGAGCACACAAATCATGTAATAGGAGAAAAGAAACAAAAATGTGAATGTTTTGCTTAAAATTTGTTCAAGAATGAAATTTCTTTCAAGAAAAACACATGAATCCTCAGAGATAAATAATGTTTTATCAGGTTACGTTTTATGAAGAGATTACTTTTAAAGTACAAGGGAGGCTGTTCCTTGACCAGATCTATCTAATGATATTCAAATGAACCACTTGTATAAACGTGGATAACGGAGTTTATTTTAACCAAGGTCTACAAGGAATTTCACATGAAAGGCTACTTCGGCAGCTGGTTAAAAAAACATGGCACACCAAAAAAGCAGGGAGAAATCAACCCATTTGTTCTATCAATGCTTTTTACTGTGCAATGGAACTTTCTTTTCTCTCAGTGTGTATCCTCTAAATCTGTTCTGGCATTTCCCTCAACCCTTTGAAACAAATCACAGGGTTCAAGTGGGGAGACAGTACGTACATGTACTGTCTGTCTGTAAGGCATGCATTAATTGGCTTACCAATGCCTGGAAGTCACATTAGCAACACAACTATTTTTTGTGAATTGCCAGTTAATAATTACTATACTCACCTGCATTTCATGTCCACCTCTCTGTTTACATTCTGTTCTAAATGTGTATCAAATAACATTAATTAGAAGTCTTTTTAGATATGTGCACATTATATGCCAAATACTGTCTTTTCTCCTTTACCTAGAATCAGCCATTACAGTACCCTGCCACAGTAGGAGAGATGAGAAGCAGGGACTTTCCCTCACCTCTGAAAGACCTGTCCCTGAACTGTTTCCATCCCAGCTGCTTTTTATTTTTAAAAAAGTACTATTTAACTTTAAGGGGCAGTATCTGAGTTTGCTTCCCTTCACCGCCTCCTCCTACCTATCCAGTTTTCCTTTTGTAGTTGGTCTTTTAGATTTTAAGCCTGGGGACAAGAATTGTCTTATTTTAATTGTTTCTATGTAAGCCATCCTGGTTGCCTTTCTGGTGGCGTTTTGTTTTTTAAAATCATTTTAAAATCCTATGCCCTTTTAAAATGTGAGGGGTTTTGGGGGGGAATGGGTGCTTATTGGGTTGTTGCTTTTATTTTGATTATATTTTTTGTGGTTTTATATTCTGGTTTTGTTCTGTGAACAGCCCTGAGATCTTCGGATATAGGGCGGTTTATAAATTCAATAAATACGTAATTTTTTATTGGGTTTTCAAAATACAAGTACAAACCAAAACAGAATAAAATAATAAAATAATCTAAATATAACTCATAAAAATAAGGTAGACAGATGGAATTAAACAATCCAGCAAAATAATCGAAAGGATAATGTCCAGAGTTCCATATATTGATTGATGCCTTAGAAAGCTGTTGTTGCAAGTGGTGATTACAAACATATGCGATATAGTTCCACCTGATAGCATGAAAGGCCTGGGAGCCTTTCTGGTTGAACAGTGCGATAGAAATCCTCTAAATAAAGTTCTAACACTGAGAAGGGCCTGATCCACAAAATTTGTATAAAAAGTTATGGAAGTAACATGTTTCAAAAAAGTCCACTAGGCACTGTTACTGTTTTACTATTTATACCTTAAAATCCTGCAAGTTTCTTCTTCGTTTATCTTTTCTTTGGTTGTCTTCAATGAATCAGCAATCTAGTAAGTTAAAACAAACTGATGTAAGTATATTATGCACAATAATTCTTTTAACACTTTTCTGTAAGTTCTATAAAATGTAAAAACAATGGGAAAGCCTTTTGTGCTGTTGGACAGGACAAGATGTTAGATTAGATCATGAGACTCTGTTCCCATCATTCCTGACCACTGGGCCCTGCTAGTTAGGGATGACAGGAGTTGTAGTCCAAAAACAGCTGGAGATGCAATTTTGGGAAACCCTGTTTTATCGATGTTACAAATCACTTTGAGGGTTGTTTTCTTCTTTCTACAAACAGTGTATTATTTTTATGAAACAAAGAAATGATTATATTCTCTATTTCAATTCTGCAAACAAAACTTCTTAACTGATGTAAATTTCCTTGCTAATTCCAGGTGTGCATACATTTCCCTTC
Source organism: Zootoca vivipara (assembly GCF_965207765.1). NCBI lineage: Eukaryota > Metazoa > Chordata > Lepidosauria > Squamata > Lacertidae > Zootoca > Zootoca vivipara. The sequence goes on from NC_142598.1 coordinate 20,413,428, forward strand.
TTAGTCTTGCACATACACTATATAAATTAAGTAAAGTTTACAACTCCCTTCCCCCCACCTTATACTGTATACAATATCAATGTCTCACATTGAATAGAACTGATCCGTAAAAATGACTTTATGATCTGAAAATAGAGATGCATGTTCTTTTGTAAACCAATAAAATCTTTAATAAAAGGGGGAGGAAAAACATCTCCCTTCTTAGTAGTATCTTCAGATACAAACATTTAATTGTATATGAATCATACAATTAAAGGCAGGATTATTATTATTATTATTTGGGGGGGACCTCTCCAAACCTCCATAACTGCAATAATATGTGGGCTAGTTTGTAACACCAGATTATTTTCTTTTTTTCTTATTTTCTTTTACAAAACCATAATAATGTTCCTTATGGTGGCCTTACACAACATTGCTCCAATGCTCACTATCCAGGTGAGCCTAGACCAAAACTCATTCACTATGTGATTACTTTTAGACAGATTCAAACTCAATGTTTACAAAGGTTTGAGCTTTTTGAGACTGTTCTATTTAAACCCTCACAAAGATTTGTAATGCACTCAGAAAGATACAAAGGATGATTTGCATCACTCCAGGGGTCTAATAATATACCTTGGATTGGGCAGAACATGGATAGCAGGCAGGCAGTAGAGGGCACTTTTGATACCTTAGCACAGGGGTCCCCAGACTTACCCGCCTTTGGGCCGGTGCCCGCCGCGCCGATCGCGCGGCGGGCTGGAGGGCGGGGGGAGGGCGCGCGCAGTGGGCCGGAGGGTGGGGGAGGGCGCGCCAGTGCACATGCACACACCCATTTACTGGCGCGGTGGCGCGCTTCCAGGCCGAAAAAATCGCCGAAAATTGTTTGTGCGCATGCGTATGGGCCTCCCCCGACCCGGAAGTGCATTGGAAATGACCTCTTCTGGGTCGGGAGAGGCCCATACGCAGGCGCAGAAACGATTTTCGGCGATTTTTTTCAGATCTGGAATGGCGCCGCTGCGCAGCGCACCGCAAGAGCGGGCGGCGGAGCGGGCCGGATTGGGAGACCAATTGGGCCACATCTGGCCCGCGGGCCGTAGTCTGGGGACCCCTGCCTTAGCATAACATCTTTTCTCATGAGGAATGAGATTGGTCACCACTGCAGTAGTCCTAGTCCTTTGTGGGGAAAATTAATCCTGCAGGGCTGAGGATTGTTTGCCACTTCCTACATCCTCTCCATGCCCCAACAAGGAGTTTTGGTGTTGGGAAGTGGGGAAGGCTGGGACAGCCCTGCTCCCATCAATCCTACATTTTTGGAAAGCTCTGATTGAATATTTGCAACATCCCTATTTGCAAGATTTGGTAATTTAATGTGCCCTTAATGTTCCTGGAATGCCACTAATACTACCCATCTTCCCATAAAAAGCTTAGTTAAGACATAACCAGCCACTAGACGCCACAATACAACTTCCAGTATCAGAGGCAGAGTTTAGAAGCAATATTGCAAATGCTGGGCAATATACATACATTGTGACTAGTAGCCATGTGTAATGCTTGCAATTTTTTTCGAAGAATTCTATCACCACATTTGTGAACAAAAATAATACATTAAATATATTTAGAACCAAATAAAATTATGTATCATTGTCACTATATCATTCTTTAAAAACAAAAGTGTTGAGCCAAGTGGTTTTACCTTTATCTTTTTTGTAGGCGAGGGATCACTCATCTCCTCAAATGAACTGGAACAATCTTCTGAAGTGATACTGGCAGGTCTTTTGTGTTGAGACTGGTAATCTGAGGCCTGGGAAGCTGGGAGGCCACTGCTGCACATACTGTGTTTGGGGCTATGTCCTTCAGCAGTATCCAGACCTTGTCTTTTCAACTGGCAAGATTTTCTCCAGTTTTTAACCATTTGATATATAACCAGCGGCAAAGGTGATTTTTCCTGTTTAGAACAGACAAACTTCATATGCTCAATAGTCTTCATTATTTTCATTATGTGAGCCATTTTCCCTATATCCTTCCTTTCACACATCATCAATTTGTCAAGAAGTGAAGAAAACTGATTGTAGTTGCATTCTAGTTCAGACACAGTACTTCCATAGTTTAAACTTATAGTATACGGTACCAAGTTGACACACATAGAACTGAAGGACTTCGATGTTTGCAGCAGGTTTCTAGTTTCTGAAAGTTCTTCAAACTCTCTCTTGAGAAGATGAAGAGCATATGACCAATTCAAATTTCCTGCATAGCCATGAATAGCATCCCACTCACCTTTAAGTTCAGAGATGGAAGAGTCTATAATTTCTATAAGGTTGCCTTTCCGGTAAGAGAAGGAAGCCATTTTTTCTTGACATCGAAAAAGTTCAGGTACAAGTGATGTATCAAACCATAACAAACTTCGAAATCTTGGTTTATCTACTCTTCTTGCTATTGAGTTTTCAAGAAAAAGAACTGTTTCATGTACCATTGTCATTTCAGCATACACCTCAACAGCTTCTGGTTTCAAAATGACAGGATTTATGCCACCACTTTTCAAGAATCCCAGCACATTTTCTTTTGTGATTAAAACACTGTCACTCTCTTCCTGTAAAATCTGAAAATACTGTTTCAACATTTCCATATGCTCTGTACATCTACACACGAGCTGTTGTAATCTCTCAGTATCTGAAGACTGTGCTTCACCTAATATTTCACCAATAAAACCAATATCCTGGTGTACAATGAGGGACTTTGTAATACAATAATTTGCCTCTTGTTGCTTGCCTGCCATTTCACAATTACAAGAATCTACTGAAGATTTCTTGAAAGTCTGTTCTTCAATAGCACTGTGGAGGTTTCTTCTTCCAAACTCCTCTATCATAAGCTGATAAGTCTCATAGAGTTTAGATAGGTCAGCTTCATTTATTTTGATTGATTGTCTTTCCTCACCTTTAAAATCTCCATTTATAAACTTAACTCTTTCTGTCCAAGCAAGACTTTTAGCAGCATCAAAAAATATGTGCTCAAGTCCAAACAGTGATGCTTTTATATTCACATCTTCACAAGTTTTTATGAATTCTACCTTTGTAACAATAATCTCCATTATGAACCAAAGATGCTCTTCCTTTTCTGCCCTCAGATTAATGCCAGGAGTTTGAGATCTGTTTATTAAATCTACTGTATTTTTTCTTGCATGTTCTAAGTCATCAAGAGTATCTCCAAAGTTAGCTCCACAAACATATGGGACAGAAAGGAAAAAATCAGAGAAATTGGAATTGCTTTTCATTGCTTGTTCACATTCCTCTATTTCTCGCCTCAACTTCAAGAAGGAATAGTAAGAATTATGTTCCCAGCTTGTGTTATTAAAGGCATCCACTAATTGTTTGTGATGGGTTTGTAACTCATCAAGAGCATTATATTCTAGTCTCCTTTGAAAAGCAGGATAGAAATTTGATTGTTGTTGGTAACCTGACTGCCCACCAAACAACTCCCTACACAGTGAATCATCATACCAAAGCAAGCTTCGGAAGGTTGGTACACCTTCTAAAAGTCTCTTCTTATTTTCAATGAATTCAATGGTTTCCATTATGATCTGTAGTTCAATCAGGGATTCTATAGCAGAAGGTTTCAATTTATTAATAGCCTGCACCCTTCTTTCAGTACTCTCAAGTATCTCCCTCGAAACCAAGACATGTTCAAAAGAGCATCCCTGCTTTTTTTCGAAAGCTCTAACGAAGGAGGGAAGAACGCTTCTGCAAAATATAACTTGTTCAAGTAATACATTCAAAGATGTGGCTTCATCTGCCTTTCTCAAGATCTCTGATATTCTAATGATAAAATCAAGGGATTTTTGTTCAAATCCTACTTCTGGATGTTTGATGTCATGACTGAGGTCTCTGCAGTTGTTAAAAGGTTCATTTGAAAAACAGTTATTTTCCAAGGACACAGGAGAAAGTTCGTAATCATTGGATGAAGCTTTGGCACTCAAGCTTATCTTTATTTGTGGTGCTGGGGCTATTCCCAGAGCTTTGTTTTCATCAGAAAAAACATTTTCCAGCATTATGGAAATATTATCTGCTTTTAAAATGTTCACTTTTGCAGAAGATTCTAATGCCGCTTGAACTGGTATGGCAAATTTAATTGCACTTGCCTTGATATCAGAGTCACAAGTCCTTTCATCTTTTCTTTTGTCTTCTCGATTGACACATGACTCCTTTTTCTCAACAGCTGTATTCAAATGTTTTGCACTATCTTTGCTTGTACATCTATTAACTTCAGAGCTGATGTCGTGCTCCGTGCTTACCATGCTGGTATTTATATTTTCTTGGGTCTTATATCCAGAGATGACATTTAAATGAATCTTCTGCTCATTGCTCATAATGTGTTTGTCACCGCTTGGCTTTGTACTTTTCAATTCCATGGTATCTAAGCTAGATTTCTCGGAGACTGTGTGAAGTTTAGTTAGTTTTGCATTTCTCGCGTTATCACAGCTACAAGGCATATCTGAAACGCAGTTAGATGAGGATACACATTGTAGGACTTCACATGATTTTGATGATTCACTTGATTTCTTCCTTCCCGCTTTTGATAATATTTTTAAAGATTTCTGAACCCTCCGATGTGCTTTTCTTAAGTGAAACATTGCTCCATCTATTTTCTGAGAAAGGTGTTTGTTTTTACATAACAATGCTTGAGTGTTAAGAGTATTCAAAACATTCTTAATATACTCTTCTGACTGCACAAATGTTTCAACTTGTCCCTTGGACATTGAAGAAAATACATACTTCTCATCTGAATTGTTCTGTTCTTTCCTTCTGTGATGTTTGGCATTTTTCTCCTGCAACCATTTAATATCCATTTTATGTCCTGAACATTTCCCCATATCTGTCTTCATTCTGGAAGAGCTATGAGGGGAATTCAGTTTTGGCTGAATTATGTTGGTGATTGTAATCTGCAGGTCAGGACATACAAACAATTCAGGTTTTTCTTCCAAATCATTTTTATTCTCCTCCACAGAGGGATTTCCAGACACCTTTGTATTCTGACTAGGATTTCCTAAGAGATTATCCCAATCAATACGCTTTTGTAAAAAATGATACTCATCCATTTTCTCCAAATAATTTTCATGTTTACATGGCTTCTGTGACGTGGAGATACATTTTTTACACTCTCCTAATGTATTTTCAAAGTCACCAATGATGTTCAGGTTCTGGTCATTGCATTTTACCTCTAAATCCTGTTCAAATACTTCTAGACAATCATCTTCACAAGAGGAATTATTGTTCAATTCTTCAAAATTTGCATTTGAAAGACCTGAAATCTCTGAGTGAGATTGAGCATTTTTAAATTTTGTATACTTTATATTCTCCAAAGGTACAGGAACAGAGGTACTTCTCACAGAGGCAGTGCAATCTTTTTCTTGACAAGTCACCATGTCTGTACCTTTAGTTAGAAATGCTTGGTCATGCAGGCTTTCACATTTTTCTTTTCTATTGTTTCTTTTTATCAGCTTTGCTTCTGTTGTTGAGCCTCTACCTTGACCACTGAAGTTGAAGTCAGAACCTGAGCTTTCTGAATCCAAAATTTCAGGGTTCATTGAAGTCTCCATACAGCATTTTATATCACTTATCCCGTCCTCCTTGACAGAATCTTCTTTTTCTGATGTTTCCTTTGCTGAACTTTCTGTTGAGGAAGGCACCTGCAATGTAGGGATATATCTTTTACCTTTTTCTTCCAACTCGCTTGTGCAAATTTGATCAAAATCATTGGTATTTGCTGTGTTGTTTGTTTTATAGTTCCTTTGTTCATCAACAAATATTCCTGAGGAAAGAAGACACTCTTTGCTATCTCCAAAAGTATTTTTATCCAATGAAACTGACTCAGGAAAACACACACATTTTCCATTAAAATTTCTCAGTACTGTGTCACTTCCACAGGAAGCTGGGGATTGATGCATGATTCTCTCTATGATAGAATTATCTTTTACTTTCTCTATAGTACTCTCTTCTTTTTCACCTACTGAGCTGTTTGCTACTTCACATGCTGTATATATTTGTTTATTAATCATTACAGGTGCTTCAATCTTGTTGAATTTTTCAAATTCTATCACTGCATGGCACACATTTTGTTCAAAATTCTCTGCATCCATTTGATTCTCTGTAGACTGCTCACTGAGATCTTCATCCCAGACTTCTCCCATAACCTTTTCAGAAATATGCAGTTTTTTACAAACTTCCGACTGCAATGTGTAATCGTGGAGACTACAACTGTTAGCATTATCATTGTGTTCTTCCTCTGATGAAGTAAAATTGTTTTGAGCACATTTTGTATCCAAATTGGTTGAGCAATGCATTTCAGAAATGTAAGCATAATCTTCTTGTAATTGGCTCTCCATTTCTCCTCTATTATCCATCTTATGATTGCCAAATGCTGCACTTTCTGGATTTTGGTCTGGAAATTTCCATTCATTAATCAACGTTTTAGAAGGATTTAGGTGTAATGAGGGCAATTTTGAATGTCTTGTTCCTTTTTCTCCTTTTACATATTCCATAAGGGTTCTGTTTGAATTATTAGTTTTGCAGACCTTTGATCTTAAAGAACTATCACCTACATAGGTTTTCAAACAGTGATCTGTATTAGTATTCTGAGAACCCAAAATGTTTTTCTTGACATTACTTAACCGTTGCTCACCATTTACTGGGGAATCTTTATTTCTGTTTAACACAGATGGCAATATAGTCCCTTCCAAATTTTCTTCCCAAGATGTTTTCTCCATATATTGCTTCTGACCAACTGCATTCTTGGAGTTAAGAAGAAAATTCTCAGTTACAGGATATGGCATGCTTAGAGCAGCAGATACTTTCATTTCCAAGTTATAGTCCAGCTCATTCTCACACTGTGAAATCCCATCTAAGATTGCTTCTCCATTTTGCTTCCCTAGGACCTTTTCCCTTTTTGTTAACCTTGGATCCTTAATCAGTTTTGAAGTAATTACAGTACTTGAGCTGCTATCACAGGCAGGAGGAACTTCAGGATGAGTTTTCAAAGGATTTTTATTAGAGTTTTCAATATGGGCACTTCTAACATTTCTGCTGACATCCGGATCAGGGGAACAATGAAGATTAATTTCATTTGTTTCTGTATGTGTGGAATCCCACCTTCCAGTAGATTTGGGCTTGTTTTGGGTTTGAACTATAGAGCTGTTCCAGTTCTGTAGGCCTCCAGAAAATGAAGGAGATGCATTATTTTCTGAGTTTACTGCACAACCTATCATGGGCTTTCTGAAATGTTCATAGATGAGTTGGCTTTTGCCTATCCTTGTCACTCGTGTACAGTTTCCCAGTGGTAGTCTTCTTCCTCTTCCTGTAAATACAAGGAAACAGATTAAAGTATAGGGTTGTGAAGGTATTTTTGACCAAACTATGTGCAATATTCTTCAGGTTAAAATGTGGCATTCTGGGAGTGATGCTTCCTATGACATCAAAGAACAGTTGCGAACTGAAACTTAAGTAGACAAATTGATGTGCCTAACACTTAAAAAAAACATTAATCTTCTTTTTAAAAAGAACAAACTGAACATTCACAACATTCTGTGAGGGAAAAGGTCAGCCTGGATGGAATATAACTTTGCATAGACAGACCTTAATGAAGGAATGGCTACACAGACAAGGGGAGAAGAAGAGAAAAGAGAAGAGAAGAGAAGAGGAGAAAAGCTAGAGCGCATCTGACATCAGGCATGGGAAAGGAAAAACTGGAGTGCATGACTTAAGAGGGCACTCACAATGGTTCATCTGCAGCTATGGCTTGCATTCCGCCGTTTTAATTTGGCATCATATGCAAGTCATGCTGCTTTCACCAGAGATTTAAACATCAAATTCAAGCTGTGGTTGCAAAGGCACAACTGGGAGCATTTGCTGCCATGGCTTTACCAGTGCCATGCTTGGCAATGTACGACATTAGTTTAGTGACAGATGGGTGTGGCCTGTCCAAAGCAGTGTTGCAAGCCAATTGGGGAGGCCTGACAAGCCCAGTTGTGCCAGAAGTTTCCCTCTGCTGGAATAGGCAGCAGGCTCAAACAGGGAGGAATACCAGATGGCAAAAATAAGCTGTATGTATGTTTACTTAGAAGTAAGTTCCAATGGCTTCAATAGGAATTCCTCCTAAGTAAATGCACTTAGGAATCGCTGCCTAAAGGAAAGAAATGCAAGAGAAGCCAGGTGAAAGCAATAAAAGGGGATTTAAAATTTTATTTTGAAGACCACTCTAGATCTAAGGGCAGAAAAAGCTAAACCTTGTTGCCAGAAAGAGTGGCAAGATGACAGACAAGAGTACTAGGCAGGCAGGGGAAAATGGTAGAGAAACAGAATACAGCGGTACCTTGGGTTGCGTACCTGATCCGTTCCGGGGTGCTGTTTGTAATCCGAAAAGTATGTAACCCGAACAGCGCTTCTGCGCATGCGCAAAAGCGTGATATTGTGCTTATGTGCATGCACACGCAGCAAACCCGAACGTAAACAATTCCGGGTCCGCCGTGCTCGTAACCCAAAAGTACACAACCCGAAGCATACGTAACCCAAGGTATGACTGTAGCTGAAGGACACAAGAAAAAAAGGCAATCTAAATAAACAAAGACTTGAGGAAACAGCTGCATTCACATTAACCCATGGTTTGTCAGAGACTTGGGGTCGGGATAGGCCAATAGAGGGCATTATCTGTAGTGGACCCTAAGCTGTGGAACTCCCTCCCCATGGAGGTGCATCTGGTTTCGGAGATTGCAGAAGACCCTTGCTTTTAACACTTGAAATATGTATGTTTTCAGGACCCATCTTATTTTTATGGCTGTAAGCTGTTTTGAATTGTTTTCAAGATTGTATTTTAATGCTGTAACCTGCCCAGGGACCTTAGGGCAATAACAAACAAACAAACATGAGATGTTTCACAGGTGAGCCAAGCCTAGTGCCATTGTAGCATAGGGGAGCATCTAGAGTGGCTGAACAAAGCATGGTTAAAACAATGCTGTTAGGGTTCAGACATAATGCCAAACCATAGCTTAAAGCAAGTTACATTTCATGAGCCCAGGAAATACATTGCTGTTTGTTTGTCATCCAGGAACAAGTCACAGATAGTCTGTTGGACTGGGTTCAGACATTTTAAAAAAAACAACCTACACTCTACCTAAAAATATGGGCAGTGCTATGCATGAACCAGGCCTGTAGGTAGTGGAAGCATGAAGCTGAAGAACACAGGAGCCTAGTACAAAACAGAGTTTGACCCAAGAGTCATACAAAACAGGAGGGGTCGGGAACAGGCATAAGTGTATTAATTTATGAATATGAAATACACATTTATATAATCAGCTTACCCACATGCTTAGGCAATTTTTGAGGTCTGCACTGCGAAGATGTTGAAGCAGAGACAGTTGCATTTTTCTGATTAATGCATTTTACTTCTATTACTGCATATGGAAGGCATTGCCTAGGCTTGTCCACTGGTTTTGAATGTTCATTGTATTCATAAAAATATATCTGAAAATATGAAAAATATCACAAGAATATCACTTGCAGGATTAGTAAAATTGCATCATAGACAAAGACTGCTAAAATAACTTCAGGTTTTGGTCATATTTCAGAAAAATTGACTTGTACAACATCCACTACTTTAAAAAATATCTCTCCTTCCATTTATAACATCATACAAAACTAAAATTAAAGAAAAAAAATCTAAAATCAAACACTATAGTTATTGTGGAAGCATTCAAATATTTAATTTAAGAGCTTGAATTACTAGTTATTTTATTGCAATTTTAATATTTGATTATAAGCTCCCTTAAACTCTGAAAAGGCAAGGGTAGATTTTTTTTAATTTACATTTTTAATTTATATATACCTGTTCCCTCTCTCATTGAGAGCAGTCTTTGCAGCTCAGCTGTACAGCCAACATTTCCGGCCTCTAGCACAGCAGACATAACTCTCTCTTCCTGTGCCAAAATTCTTGCAATAACTTGGGAGCCTATCAGCAATAAAACTGGGCTTCCAACAGGCAGGGCTCCCAAGTTGACCTGAGTGAAGACTTGGCCCAGTCAGGTCCGCTCTGGGGTTATAAAAGTAGGGCTTGCAATGCGCTCAGCACCAGAGCCTTCAGTTAGCACATAGTTGAAGAGCTGATTCTTCAGATACCAAGTTCTCAAACCTTGACATGCTTAAATGGTCATAACCAGCACTTTGAATGGGTAAATGAAACAGACCAGTAGCCAGTGAAGATGATAACGGTACTGTCATGTGCTTGCAATGCTCTAATAGTAAAAGGGACATATTCTGCAGCAACTGAAACTTTTGAACCACCTTCAAAGGCAGCTCCACATACAATGCTTTGTAGTAATCGAAATAGTAAGTCATACTGCTTCCTGTAGCAGTTTCCTGACCTGCCCTCATCCTAATTGTCAGTCCTGCCAGAAGCAAGAGCCCTATGTGCACCTAGCACCACAAAGGAGTCCAACTAGATCTATTACAGAAGCATTATCCCCGTCTGCATGAACTTAAACTATAAAGCAGGAATGTCCAACTCCCAAGAGACTGCAATCTACTCCCCGTATTAAAAAACCTGGCAGTGATCTACCCATTGTCATTGGAGGGAGGAGCGTGCGTGGGGTGGGTGGATTGCCCAGAGTTATTGAGTTTTTTGGGGGGGAGGGTTACACAGAGTTTTTAAGCATTTTCCACATAACTTTTTGTACACAATAAGGACCCCGCGATCTACCACCATCAACTGGGGATCTACCAATAGATCGTGATCTACTGGTTGGACACCCCTGCTATAAAGCAATTGCTACCAAAATCATAAAAAGCTATTGTAAAAGTAAGTTGGTTAGAATGAAATCAACCCCCAAGTTGTTACAATCATCACACATAGCTCTTTAGCCATATGCAGACATCCACATCCCATGAGAGATGGGGGATGGGGATGATGGCCTGGCCCAAACTCATCCCCTCCGACTCTGGTATTTGCACATTAGATTTTAGTTTTACACAAACACACACCCCTTGTTATTCTTTTTATGGCATTTTAATTTCTGGTGTTCGACAAGTTATTCACTGTTCAGGCTCGTGCTCAGATAAGGGTGACGATAAATGGGTGTCAATGCTCTGCTTGAGTCCCAAATTATGAACTGTTGAACTGGACAAGTTCCCATCCCTTTGTTATGTCTCCCACTTCTTCTGGCTATAGGTACTACTTGGTGAAAAGTTCCCAAATGGTCCTCCAAATCCAAGGGTGTGTTTTTATGTAGCTTATATAGCAGAATTTTCTCATGTGCTGCTAACTGTAGGTCTTGTATCCAGTTTTCTGTGCCTGGTGTGACTTGGACTTTCAGTGTTGGGAGAGCTACTCATTTTGCTGCGAGCATGGCTCAATGAAACCTGCCTTCCTGGCAGGTATGTAACCAATGATGCCTCCTATTTAATAGGGATTTGTCCAGAACCAAGTTAATTCTGGTCTGTACTTCTGTCCTAAAGGGTTTGATTACTGGGCAGCTCCATAATAGGCGAGTTAGGCCTGCTTGTGACTGTTTACATGAATAGCAATGATCTGTGGGTGTTAGGTCCATGCATGCATCCAAGGTGTGTTGGTGTCCTGTAGGAATATATTCCAAGTCTAATGTCATGAGTACCTTGTTTGATAAAACATGGGTCTTTTCCCCACTGTGCAGTTATCAAGACAGGCTTCTAATTGTTGGTTCCACTTATGTCTAATTGGCCTTAAGTGTTTTACATACTGTGTATAGGGACTTACTGAGTTTTCTTGAGGTGGTGATGGTATGTGCTGTTTGCAAGAGATCCGGAGTGTGTCTGCTGCATTCGGGACATCTGGGCCAAATTTTGCTCATATATTATCTTTAGGTCTTGTGATTTATGAGGAAATTGTTCCACTTAGTTGTGCATTTTCTGGTGTTAGCTCGATTGGTAGAGTATTACCTTGAGCATGGCTTGAATTGTTGTGAAAAGACGCCATACAAAAAAAATTATGTATGTTCTGTGAGAGATACTCACGCTCCCCATGTTTTTCATAAGTCAAGATTTTCGGCTGTTATATGTGGATTGTGTCTGACGGTGAGGTGGGCAAATGGGTCAAAGTGCATTTGGTTTGCTATTGCCACCCAGGCTTGTGCGATAGCAGCTATGATGGGAGTTTATGTTGCAGGGTTTCCCAGATGCTTATAGAGTTTAGTGCTGCCCAGTTGTTTAGCTGACAAAATCTAGTTCTATCTGCCTACTGTGGTATTTCATAATCTGCTTCCTGTTGCCATTGTGGAACTTGTGCAATTAGATACCGGTAATACTTATAAGTTTGTCATTGGGAGCTGTAGTTTGGTGTATGCCAGATGAGGTCTGTTTGCAGCTCACAATTTATTTCTTAATACATCAGTTGGAACGAAGTATTTCCAGGGCAGTTGGGGGTAGGGGTAAGTGGGAGGCCCCGAAACACATATACCAGTCTGGCCAGAATGCTCTTTTTAATGATGTTTATTGCCCCCCCCCCCCAGGATTATTGTTAGACTGGCTCAGTGTTCTAGGTCTAGGCCTGCCTGTATTTTAACAAGTGTTTCTTCCATACTGAATTTTATCTAAGTACATCATCTTTTTCCACTTTAGTGGCCAGTCTGTACAAGTGGCTAAAATATTTATTAAATTTATATACCGTTCTATACCAACAGGTCTCAGGGTGATTCCCAGCAGTGTTTGAAACTCCCATTGTTCTAGGCACATTTTGTGACAGGGAATTTCATTAGTGCAAGCCGTTTCTGAGCTCTGCGCCTCAGATTTCAGACTGAAACTGCAGAGTGGAAGGAAAGGAGGCCCCTTTTCTGCCTCTCCACTTCCAGCTACTCTGAAGACTGGAGAAGAGACCCTCTTAAGACTATTAGGGGGGTGGGTAACAGAAGGACTAGACCAGGCATCCCCAAACTGCGGCCCTCCAGATGTTTTGGCCTACAACTCCCATGATCCCTAGCTAACAGGACCAGTGGTCAGGGATGATGGGGATTGTAGTCCAAAACATCTGGAGGGCCGAAGTTTGGGGGTGCCTGGACCAGACCATGTGAAAAATGAACATAATATTTTAGCTGCAGTTCATTCATTTTCAGCTTTGTATTCTTGTTATAAAAAAGTGTGCCTAGACATTCCGTTGTTGCACCCATAACCTAGGTTTAAGGTGCCATTTAGCTCCTAGCTTTCATATCTCAGTTTCTAACACTGGCTCCCAGGATAAAACTAGAATATAAAACTACAAAACACATAAAAACAAGAACCACCCAATATCCCTCCAAACACATTTTAAAAGAGCCGCAGATGTGAATCAACCAAATGCCTGGTCAAAGGATTGTTTTTGCCTGGCACCTAAAGGTGTATAATGAAGGTGCTAGACAAACCTCCATGGGGAGAGCATTCCACAGACAGGGAGCCACTGCAAAAAAGGCCCGTTCTCATGTTGCCACCCTCTGGATCTCTTGTAGAGGCACATGAAGGAGAACCTCAAAAGATAATCTCAGGGTCTGGGTAGGTTCATATGGAAAGAGGTGGTCCTTGAGGTATTGTGGCCCTGGGCCATTTAAGGCTTTATAGGTCAAAACCAGCACTTTGAATAGGCCCTAGAAACTAATTGGTAGCCAGTGCAGTTGGACCAGGATTGGTGTAATATGCTCAAATCCTCTTGCTCAGGTGAGCAACCTGCTTTTGAATTCTGCACTAGCTAAAGTTTCTGAACCGTCTTCAGAGGAAGACATATGATTGTCATAAATTTGGGGACAGAGTTCTGTGGGTCTACTGAAAGAAAGAAAAAACAGTGTGCCATCTGCAAAAAGAGCTATCTTGTACTTAAATCTGAGAAGATGGGGGCGTTGTGGTTTGGGAGACATGCTCTGGGTGGAGATGGGAAGTTGCACTCCCCCTAAAGCACCAAGTTTGCAGATTGGGAATGTCTCTAGAGTTAACACTAGCAAGTGTAGGCTGTGGTCAAGAGTGCTTTTTATCACCTTAAACTAAGATGTGCTCTTTGTGGGTCTGCTTTGAAAATGGTTTCTAAACTTCCATGGCTGCAAAATGGAGTTGTGCAAATGTTTGGTGGGGGTAGGCCAGGAGAGTTTGACACGTTGCACCGATTACACTGGCTCCCAGTTCACTTCTGCATCCAATTCAGTGTGCTGGTATTAACCTTTAAAAGTCTAAATGGGTTGTGTCTGGCTTATCTAAATGACCACTTCCACCAACTATCAGCTACCTGTAGCTTGCTTCTTAAAATAAACTACAAAGTCTGATTGAGTACAAGATAGGAAGAGAGTTCTACAACTGCACATTACCCTAAGGAATTACCAGATCAGAGTCTGTGTTTTTCACATTTCAAATCTCATCACAACCCAATGGCAACAATAAATACCATTCCTTCATTCTCCATCTGAGGACCTCCTCCAGAGAGGGGATCTTCCCTGTCATGGGGGTCTCAGTTATGGAGTGCCCTTTTCAGAGAAGATAGTTTGGTGTCAACATGTATTTTGGGTGTCGGGCAAAGACTTTATTAAGGTGGGCATTGAAGCATGTTTTAAAATTTTTACAAAACAGTTTTCTAGTTTTGCAGCAGCCTCTGATGATTGTACTGTTTTTTAAATTGTATTCTGCACTCATCCTGTTACTATAAAAAATTAAAAATAGAATATAAAAATTAAAAAAAGAAAAAACAGTTTCAAGAATACAACAAGCATAATGAAATATATGACATCTGCTTAGGTCACATGTGCAAAAGTTAAGGATTCCCTACCAAAGAACCAATGGCCTGGTCTTCCAATGAATCCTTAACTGAAGGATGCATTCTGGACATGTGGCAATCAAAGTTTGGAGTTGGATCCAAAGCAACTTTCTTTTTGCCTTTAGGAGGCTGAATTTTTTTCACTTTTCCTAAGAGAACCTATCAGATTAAATCAAAGAAAACAGAGTTATTTTCAGTAAAATGCTCATATGATAGCATTCAGTTACCTAGCTGGACATCTTTTCCTATGAAGTAACTATATGGAACAAAGTGCTTTTTTAAACACAGAAAAAAAGTTCCACTCCCCTTAAGAACATATAACTACAACCCCCCCCCCAAAAAAACCAGTCAATGTAAAATAATGAATGGTGATAATAACGAACATGAAAATAAAATATACACTACAGACAAGTATCAAGAAGAAGAAGGAGGAGGAGGAGGAGGAGGAGGAGGAGGAGGAGGAGGAGGAGGAGGAGGAGAAGAAGAAGAGGAGTAGTAGTAGTAGTTTGGATTTGATAACCCGCTTTATCACTACCCGAAGGAGTCTCAAAGCGGCTAACAATCTCCTTTCCCCTCCTCCCCCAAAACAGACACCCTGTGAGGTGGGTGGGGCTGAGAGACTTCAAAGAAGTGTGACTAGCCCAAGGTCACCCAGCAGCTGCATGTGGAGGAGCGGAGACGCGAACCCGGTTCCCCAGATTACGAGTCTACCACTCTTAACCACTACACCACACTGGCTCTCAAGAATCCACTCCTATATTCTGATTTCAGATTTCTTTAAAATAAAATAAAAAAACCTCACCCATAGAGGCTTCAGTATAAAAACTTAATAACTGGAGTAGATATAACATTTGTCCAAATGCAAGATATTTAAATCCTGCATTGGAATTGAAAATATAAATTCTTGAGATTTTAGTAAAAATGTATATGAATCTGAGGTATACTAACCACTATTATCTGATGGTATTTCTGCGTTAGATTATAAATGAGGACTGCCCTTTCACTGTTTGAAGATGGCCTGTAATTACCTCTTTGTTGTGATTGGAACACACTCAGCACTTAACAAATCCAAACTGCTCCTCCCAACATCATCGTCTGACCCACACATTGAGACTATAAAGCTGCACCTGCCTAGCTGGCCTTGTGCATGGAGCCAGTAGCATTTCAGAGAATGGTCCCAACTTTCAGCATCTTACCTAGCAACCTAAATTTGGCTTCTGCATACAAAAATGCATTATATTCAGAGAGAAAAATTATTGGGAGAAGAGATTTGGACACAAAACAACGACTCCTCATGCTACACAACACTTGCCTATTATTTACCATTTCTGTATAACACTTACCCTGAAAATAATTATATTTTCTATTGGGATTGAGTGTTCGGATGCATAATTCAGAGCAACATCAATGTGTCTGAATAAATATATGCCAAATTGAGGATTTCCAAGTTGCTTCATAATATTTTGTTGTTCTTTCTTGGAATGACCAGTGTGCAGGCCACTCTGACAAATGTTTGAGACTTCCTTGTTAGAGACAAGTAAAAAGCTAGATGTTTCTTTATCTTGCCTTCCTGCTTCACGCAACTTAGTCCTAGCAATAAAAAATAACACATAATAGCATTTCCAAATAATTTTATACATTTCAGATAAATGCTTCTTCACTTTATTAGATTATAAGCAATTTCATAATACTGGCATATATGCTTTGCTTTATACCCACTTGCAAGAAAAGGTAACAATCTGGCCCTGACCACATTGCAAATGGATGGTTGCTTAATAGTTGCTGGTTTTCTTTAATACATTATAATTGGCTGTTTTAGTATGATGGCTCTTCTGCATGCTATGGATTGTTTTATATCCAAGAAAGAGAGCCTGGGTCTGTCTCTAGATACTGGTAGCTACCTATCTCTAAAACTGAAAAAAATGTAATACTATTAATCTTGTTACTACAATCCATTGAACCATGTGAGTCTCAAGGAGGTGGATGATTCAGGATGAATGGGCATATATTTCCTGCGGAATAGAGGAGGTGCATATGTGGTTCAGGATGGGGGGGGGGTTGTAACAAAAGGGAAGGCAGGTGGTTCAGGACCGGAGAAAGAATTGCCTAAGTGGGACTAGGAGAAACCAGAACTAAACTTCAGCATCTGTGTTCAGTTATGACCATGGATAGCTAGTTGTGTGTGTTTGATTTTTCTGGTAGGGCTCCTATAGCTTTTGCACATGTAATGGACAAGCGTGTTGGATTTGGAATGGAGAAGAAGACATGGGTTCAAATCCCACCCATGCAGTTGGGCTCACTAGGTGGGTTTGGGCAAGTCAGTCTCTCTTTTTCATAGTTACAGGTAGGTAGCCGTGTTGGTCTGAGTCGAAGCAAAATAAAAAAATTCCTTCAGTAGCACCTTAAAGACCAACTAAGTTTATATTTTGGTATGAGCTTTCGTGTGCATGCACACTTTTTCATGTAATTGTTTTTAGAATACAATGAGAAAACACCACATATAAACTTATTGGGACTAAGGACGGAAGACAAATATGATAAATAAAATGGATCAATTTCTCTTCATATAAGCACAATTCACCTCTTTGCAACAAATTCTTCTTCCAGATCTTTATTGTGAACCATTTTCATCTTACTGAACTGCCACAAAGACTCGAGGTTACATTCTTTGTCAAGGCAACTTTGACTCAGCCGTTGTTTAATCTCATTACAGTCTCTTTGATTATTGGAACACTCTGTTAGCAAACCTAAACACAAATAAATAAAAAGTTTTAAGAAATCTATTAGAATTCCAGTCATGGGGATTACTAAGCAACACTGGCAACACAGTGATGGTCACAGGCAAAAGAATCTCCCAAAGAGATTACTGTCAAGTTACAAGGTTTAGTAAAAAAAATCTCAAGAGGGAAAAACTTGCTTAAATTAGGTCATTGAAATTAATTCATTGCCAGTTAAAGTAGTACAGTATCTATATTATGCAGGGACACATGTGACACTGCTTGGTTGAACATCCTGCTGCTTAGGTACTAAGGAGTTTCCAATCCAGCTTCTGTAAGGAAAGGGAAGCTGCCAGTTTTGGCTTGGATTAAAATTTGCACAGTGGCAGCGAAAGGACTGAGAAGAAGTTCTAGGATATAAAGAAACCAGGGGGTTCCTTTTTTTCTCCCCCGGCCCCTCAATATATGTCTGTGTTTCCATCAATCTGTGGGATACAAGATGGAGAGGGTGGGATGGAAGGGTGGAGGGCAAGGAGAGCAAAACTTTAAAATGGGGGGGGGGGCAGCCAAAAGGAAAACACAGTGAAAAAACTCACTCAGGTGATCTAGCAAACATGAGAGCCGAATTGTCCAGGGGCAAAAAGCAGATCGTGCTTTGTTTTGTTTTTTTTTAAGAAAGAGCTAAAGGCTAACAAGAGCGAAAGAGGAAGCCGCTCAGCAGCTGATTGCAAGAGATCGGGGAGGGAGATAAGGGACGCTAGCTCCCTTCCGGCTACCCCCTTGCCCAGGCCTCCATTGTTGAATGTTCTGCAGAGGGAGGCTGTTTGTTTCCCCAGCAACATGTGACTGGCTGATTGAATTATCTGGTTGATTAGATTATCAGAAGTAGCAGAACTGTGAGTTGAACAGGATTTTTCCCTTTGCAAAGAAAACTCAACAACTTTGAGCTGATCCTTTAAAAACGGGAATTTTCCTCTTTGCAAAAGAAGCTGCACAACTGTGAGCTGACCCCCCCCTCCCTCAAAAAAACAGGGCTTTCCCCCTTTCCTCCTCTGAAAACTAAGTGCGTCTTATGGTCTGGTGTGTCTTTTGGAGCGAAAAATACAGTAAGTCAATTGCTTTGCATCTTTTTTTTTTAGGTACAGTATACAAGTGCCTCTTTACTTTTCTTGCTCTTAATTATATTTTGCTACAATTAAGACTACAATCGTGACCATGTTTACTCAGAAGTACCATAAATCTCAATGAACCTCAGTGAGGCTTACTGCCAGGTAAATGGGGTCAGGATTTCAGCCGCAATCTGCTACATTTTATGAGTTTTCAAACTCAGTTGAATGTATCATTCAATGCTGTTCTTTCCCTATGGAAAGAGGTCCCTTTGTCAAAGTAGGAAGAATCATCTGGCTCTGACTACCCATTATTGACCACCTGAACTTTCTGTCTTAAAAGAGACATTAAATTTAAAATTACCTTCCTTTCCCTCACCCTTCAGATTTTCTTGACTTTTAACTGAACTGCTAAACGAAATGTAGCTGATGCCCGAGTAAGGGAAAGGAGATAGGATGGCAAGTTTATAGTAGCCAGCAAAATCAAGGTAGCAAGAGCAGCTGCAATCCTAACCCCATTTACCTGTGAGTAAGTCCCTCTGAATACAATGGGACTATTAGATCTGATTAAGTTTGCAACCATGGATAGCATTATGGTGGCCAATTAGGCACTTCATTAAGTTTGATTTTTAAGCCCCTGGTTATTTTGCTGCAAAAGACTAACAGGGCATTCCCTGTAGAAATTAATTAAATTTGAAAGGCAATACACAGAGGTAACAAATTTGTAAGTATCTGTTCGTGGTTGAGTTATGCATGTCTACGTGCTCTATAAAAGCTACATATGTTTCTGTGTTAGTAGATTAAACGGAACATAAAAAGGTAAAGGGACCCCTGACCATTAGGTCCAGTCGTGATCGACTCTGGGTTGCGGCGCTCATCTTCCGTTATTGGCCGAGGGAGCCGGCATACAGATTCCAGGTCATGTGGCCAGCATGACTAAGCCGCTTCTGGCAAACCAGAGCAGCGCACGCCGTTTACCTTCCCACCGAAGCGGTACCTATTTATCTACTTGCACTTTGAGGTGCTTTCAAACTGCTAGGTTGGCAGGAGCTGGGACCAAGCAACGGGAGCTCACCCCGTCACGGGGATTCAAACCGCCAACCTTCTGATCGGCAAGCCTTCTGATTAACCTTCTGATTAACCCACAGCGCCATAGACTTGTGCAAAATAAACCAACTGCAGTGGTAGGAAAAATACCAGATGAAAGTACAGATGAATATTGGAACAGATTGAATCATGTTGGTGCATCCCTAATGGGAGCAGCCATTTTTCTCCATACAATTACTCAGGAAGTGGTGGCACATCATAGTGGAGGACAATATTTAAAGCAGAAGGTGGGAATCCTTGCAGGAAGAGGAACCTCTACTTACGGACGTAATCAGTTCCGGAGGTCCGTCCGTAAGTCGATCCAGGTCACTGGTAGAAGCACCGTTGTGCGCAGGTGCATTTGGCGGCAGCGCACTTCTGCGCATGTGCAGTCGGTGGCAGCCGCTTCTGCGCGTGCATGAATCATGGCAAACCCGGTATTTACTTCCGGGTTTGCTGTGGTCGCAACTTGGATTGGGCCCTAGTAGAGGTTCTACTGTACTCAGAAGAATCTGACATCCTAGGCTTCTTTGGGAGGAAGGGCCGGATTTAAATTTAATAATAATGATAATAGTATTAGCATCTGCCACTTCCCACAACTGGCAAGGATGCTTAAACACAAGTAAACCATTAAAATTCTCTTTGCAAATGTGACTTAATTTTGAATATGATACAGAATAATATACAAAAAATTAATTCAATCTTTATTGAAAGATTATCATGGATAATGAAGGTACATCTCTGTTTGCATTCACATAATAGTATTATTGAATAAAAAGGCTGAAGATGGGCTGAACTAGAATAAAAACATTGAAAACAAGAATAAATCCAGCACAGACAAAAGCTAAACCTAAAATTTGAAGGCCTGGCACAATAAAAAGGTTTGGATTTGTTGACTAGAACTGTAGTTAAAAGGTCAGGCAACTCATTTTAGGGATAACAATCCATAACATTATGGCAGAAAGCTCTGTCCTATGGAACCAATAAGTTTACTTCCTCCAGACAGGGATGCTACCACAGCCAATCATATGGGGAAGCTCTTCAGAAGAGAGGAGAGACAAAAAGGCACAGGTAGTGTCAATTCCTATTATAAACATCAGAAACTGTCAGGATACAACTGACCTGGGAAAGTATACATTTCTGAAGTACAATCACATTGTTTCGTTGCTTATTAAATTATGGCAGATCTATAACACATGATCAAAAACGATTATTTTGTTATTTGTCTACTGTACCTTTATCAGGAGCTCTTTTAGGGATGGTAAATTTTTTCAAACGACTTTGATCTGGCAAAAATATACCCTTTGCATTTGACGTTATGTTTTTCTGTATCACGTCCATCTTTGGTTCCTTTTCTATTTTGTCTTCAACCTAAATCAGTAATGAATTGCAGAAACTGTTATTAAAACTGTAACTTGTTTTTTCTTACTTCCTCCCAGTCTCTCTCTCTTGTCCCATAAACCTTGAGCCTGAGAGCAGAGAGTGTCCCCAATGAAATTTGTACACCACTCTGGGAACTCTTGTGGACTGAAAAGTGATAAAAATGCCAATAACCGTAGTAGTAGTAACATTTGCTTTCTACACAATTACTTTATTGTCTCTACATATCTCCCATCATTGCCCATTCTGTTTCTGTTTTTAATTCCTACTGCATCTGGATGTTCAAATTCCCTATTAACTCTGAAGCAGGAATGACTCTTTTCCACCCCAAAAGTTTAATAATAGAAGAATGCATTTCAGTGCAGGAAAGTTAAAGTCCCCCCCCCCCCCAAAAAAAATACCACTAGGCTCAGTAACTGCCTATGGTAACTGCAATTAAATTGGGTTATCAGTTGTTACTTTTGTTTTGCACTGAAGAACATGCAGTAATATATTTAAATGAGAGATGTAAATAGAAATTTAAAATATGTGTAAGCATATTAAAAATTAAATGTAAGCATATTAAAAATTGCAACTGCTTTTATTCTTGCACTTTTATCTGAAGTATCACATTTCACAACTGTGGTTTGTATCCCAAGTTCTACAGAGTAGACCCACTGAACTAAATGAACCTAAAAAGGTAAGAGGTAAAGGACCCCTGACAGTTAAGTCCAGTCGCAGACGACTCTGGGGTTGCGGTGCTCATCTCGCTTTATAGGCCGAGGGAGCCAGTGTTTGTCCAAAGGCAGTTTTCCCAGGTCATGTGGCCAGCATGACTAAGCCACTTCTGGCGAAACCAGAGCAGCACACAGAAATGCTAGACCTATTAATCTACTTGCACTTTTTTTGGCGTGATTTCGAACTGCTAGGTTGGCAGGAACTTAGGTTAGTCTTATCCATTGATTTCAAGGGGTATACTTTGAAAGTTGTTGAATGCAACCGTATAAGGTAAAATAATCAACCAAATACTGTTATTACTATTTCAGAAGCAATTCTGAGGGGCGTTTTTTTTTTGTTAAGAAGTTTAAATTTACATGTGTGTGTTTTTTACAGCAGTAACTCTTGAGCTAAGGGAATGAATTATGGTGGGCTGTTATTTATGAACTAGGCACTAGAGGGAGATACAGTACGTGTTTCCCAGCCAAAACAATGGCACAGAAGTCTCCAACATTATTATTTCCATTCTCTACAAAACTGTATTCCAAGGATGCTTGTATTCCAAGGACCTTGGAATACAAACTATTCATGGAGGTCTATTAGCACCAAAGGTCTTATGCATCTCCAGCAATATGTAACATTTTGAATATCAATACAACTGCAGATAATTTGCACAACCAGCATTTATCACAGAGCTATGCAATCTATGGGATGTGGGTGGCACTGTGGGTTAAACCACAGAGCCTAGGGCTTGCTGATCAACAGTTCAAAAGCATGTCAAAGTGCAAGTAGATTAATAGGTACTGCTACAGTGGGAAGGTAAATGGGTAAACGCCGTTTCCGCGTGCTGTTCTGGTTCACCAGAAGCAGCTTTGTCATGCTGGCCACATGACCTGGAAGCTGTACGCCGGCTCATAGCTGTCAAGTTCTCCCTTTTTTAAAGGGAAATTCCCTTATGCTGAATAGGCTTCCTCGTGAGAAAAGGGAAAACTTGACAGCTATGCAGCAGCTCCCTCGGCCAATAACGCGAGATGAGTGCTGCAACCCCCGAGTCAGTCACGACTGGACCTAATGGTCAGGGGTCCCTTTACCTTTTATGCAGTCTATGGGGGTGAGGGTAAAGAAAAGTGTGTGGGCATACTGAATTACTGAAATTGGTTACAAGTTTTTCGTTCTTTATTTGTCTGGAACATCAAAATAGAGCTCAACCAGTCTGTCATTGAATCTCCAAAACAAGCATATCCATGATTGGATGATTATAGCTTTCAAGATCTACACTAATTTTCTCCAGTCAAAACAGTTATATGACAATTTCCAGGAGTCTAGCATTCTGTTTCCAGAATGGCCAACCTGATATCTATTCAGCCTGGCAGGATGGGGTGGGGAGAGATCTTCAGATCTGCTAAAGAAATGAATGGGACTCCTACCTCCCCCAAACTCTTGCTGTGCTGTATAGTGCTACAGGGCTTCTAGGTCCAACCCTGAACATTCAATAGCTAATCGGATACAGGCAAAGAGAGAATTCTCAGCATGCACCCAGCCAAACCCTAATTCTCACCCTCCAGGACATTGCAGTTTTCTTGACATGCTATCTTCCTAAACTCTGATTCAAAACAATCATTGAGAGTATGCAGATTAAGATCACCTGTAAGCATGTTGATACTTGAGACTAAAATGTCAGATTTAGCACATTATACTGAGAAACTACTAATAAAGTTTTATACTTTTTGAAGAGGTTTAATAAATAATAATAATAATTTATTATTTATACCCCGCCCATCTGGCTGGGTTTCCCCAGCCACTCTGGGTGGCTTCCAACAAAATATTAAAATGCAATAGTCTATTAAACATTAAAAGCTTCCCTAAAAGTCTGGTAGTTGTTTTTCTCTTTGACATCTGGTGGGAGGGCATTCCACAGGGCATGTGCCACTACTGAGAAGGCCCTCTGCCTGGTTCCCTGTAACTTGGCTTCTCGCAGCGGGGGAACTGCCAGAAGGCCCTCGGCTCTGGACCTCAAGTGTCCAGGCAGAACAATGGGAGTGGAGACGCTCCTTCAGGTATACTGGACCGAGGCCGTTTAGGGCTTTTAAGGTCAGCACCAACACTTTGAATTGTGCTCGGGAAAAAGTAAAGATCCGTGACAAAGAAGGTTTGTTTGAGAGTTTCTCCTAAAATGTACCCTTGAGTTTAACTGTGCAATTAACATTGGGCACAAGGCATCCCAGAACAGCTGTCACTTACAGAAGAGCTGTTTCCATCCCTGAATATTAAACATGCAGAAATATTTTTTACAGTAACAAATTTCTGAAATCAAGCTTAGTTTATTTTTTATACTTCTAGGAAGAATATGCATTTCAATACAGACTAAAAGACAGACTAGTTACACCATATATTATGGCACAATACTAAACCATTGCCTATGTTACCAGACCAGCTAGAGGAAACAAAATTCTGATTTCTCTAAGAAATGCCAATTATCTTTTTATATTTTTGTCATGTTTGTTATGCTTTTGCTCTGTTCACTTATTTCCTCACACTGAATTACCACAATAGCAGCTGCTGACGTGGCAGCACTGACTTGACCTCCAGTCTGCAGCTTACTGGGAGGAGAGGAAGGAGGTGGTAATATGGTGCAAATGCACCAGTGGAGTTCATCCAGCATTCCTGCTGGTGTATTTGCTCCATACCAACCTCAGCTCTCTTCTCAATAAGCCACAACAATGCACCACTCCTCCACCACATGCTACAACATTATGATGGCTAGTTAATACAATATATAAGAATACTCTCTAGAATATACAATCTAATCAACATCAGACTTAAAAACAGGATACACGTTTCATATATCATATATATAGTCATATTCATGTAGCTTGACAAAAGAAACTACTGTAATTCAATTTTTGACCTATCTCCTAGTAAAGAGAATGTTTCTGATAGCCATGCCTTATCATCTACACAACATATTGTGTAGAATAAGTCTGCCTTATCATCTACACAACATATTCAATTGCTTGTGCTGGGTTTTGCAAATCTATTAATCTAGTTTGATGTGGTGTTCACTTTGCTGCAATTAAGGACAGTTGACATATTCTACGTTTTGCCCCTAATAACTTTTCAGAAGTCTAATATTAACCTGCCTACACACTTACAATGCATTTTCCTCTCAAAAGAATTCTCAGCACTGTAGTTTACCCCTCAGAGTTACAAAAGCAACCATTAACAAACTACAATACCTAGAACTCAGAGGGAAAATGTGTTTTGAATGTGATTTAAAGGTATAGCATGTAGACACAAGAAGATTCCTTTTTAATATTATCCTAACAAATCACACAATTAAAAAGCTATACATTCTATAAAAGTGTAGAATTCTTAAACAATCTCCTTTATGTACTTTAATTCTTTTCTGGGTGGCAAGATAAAACATCCAAACATCAGCACTTGAAAATGTTAGTAACAAAACTGGTGTATTTTGTGTCTGTTAACTTTAACATTTTCTACAGAATATTTGAACCAAGGGTATATTATGGTAATTATTATTCCTCCATTTGCTACACTAATTATCCCCCACCCCTTACTTTCAGGAGTGGCTGGACCTTTTTGAAATATCACAATTAAAATATGCAAGCTGTGAAAACCAAAACCAAGCAGAAATATGTTGCTTAAAGTTACCTTTTCAACCAATTATTTGGGAAGATTTTTGTTTCTTAAAAAGGATTTAATACTTCCTTTCATGGAAAGATTTTCTTTAAAAAATCTGGATTGGAAGTTACTTACTAACTACAGCAAATGAAACACCACATCAACAATGAATCAAACCAAACTGTCATAATATAGTTGTTTTTTAACCTTTTGAGAATATATTTGTCCATTATGCAAACAAACACAGGCCATAACACATTGCTAGTTTAAAGTAAAAGTTTCCAAAAAGATCTAAAACTCAATGTTTAACTTCAGAAATTCCACTGATTGTTTAAAAGGATTTTATTCTTAACATGTTCAGGGTTCATTTAAGTCACGCACTTACCTGTACTCTGTTTTAGCTATTAGATTCACCTTAATGAACAACAAGGACAAAGAGTGGGAACTTTGCACTTCATTGCAATTTTAGAAAACCCAATAAAGCAGATTTGATTTTTTAAAAAAAGTAAAAACAGAATCAGCAACAAATTTCTGAAAATGCTTTACACAGGTGAAGTAAATAGAAGGATATGAGAGAATAAACTATCATAGGCAGGAATAGGCTCACCTAGTGATCATTTTTACCGTATGAACTTCAACGAGTATATGCATGCTCTCAAGTTAAATCATTTTTAAAGTGTTACCAGAGGGGACAGCATTACAGTACAGCAAATCAGGCTGCGATCTTCAACCTCTCGTACACTGAACTTAATTTTAAGTAAATTGGGAGCAGTTCAGCAATAAAACAAGAAACTGGGAAATAACACATCACCAGTTAAGTTAGCCCTTAAAACCATTTAATCACCTTAAATATATTTATCAAGGTAAATGGGTAGTTCCTCCCACTAATGTCAACATATATGGTATGTATGGGCAACATGCAGGTTTTAATTTGAGTGAACTGAAGGCATGGTGTGCGTGCTCAAAACCAAAGACAAAGCAATTCGTCTAGTTTTAATATTGGTATCTAGAAGGGTGTTTTTTAATTGATACGACTGTAAAGGACCCAAAATGCAAACTGGACTAATTACTCTCACATCAAATAGACAGACCAACCGACGATACACATAGGTTCCAACTCTCAATTTCAGAACTGTATTTCTGCTTTCTAGCGACAGATGACTGACTAGGCTTAAGTTCCACAACTTGTAACTACGAACTCCCACAATAATACCTCAAGAGCACCATCATTTATTCTTCCTTCATTCCCAGCCCTACCACCGATAAGAGACACGAAATCCAAAATCTACTGCGCACATTGAACATTTTCCTCACTACTTTCAAGAGTTGGAGCAAGAACCTAAATCTTAACACCACCAAACAAAACCGAAGTGACAATAACAGCATTTACTTATTACCTCAGAGAAGTCGAGAAACAAGAGGACTTCGCGGGGATTGGGGAAATGAACAGGGTCCAGATCCACCGGAGGGGGGGGGGACCACTCTCACACCGACGGCCCTCGTTCCCTCCATTGCGGGGCAAAATTAAATGTGCCCAATTCGGTTCCGCAGCAGGACATACAAATAACCACTAGCATAGACGGCTTTCATACATACATACATACATACATACATACATACATACATACATACATACATACATACAGTACATGCATATACATATACACACGGCTATTAGCCAGGGCAGTAAAATGGAACCTCCAGGTTCAGGAGCAGTTTGCTGGAGCTTTACCCCGTTGCTGAGCAACAAGAAACTTAAAGAGGGCTTGGGTGGTTTCCCTCAAGCCCTTCTTGTCCTCGGCTATTAGAAACGGGACTCCGGGCCAGAGGGATCCAGAAGTGCAAGCGTCGAACCGCTGAAAACAACGAAAGTTTGCTAATCGTGAGCGACTTCGCTGTTGATTTCAACGGGTCAGCCCTCGAGTGCGAGATTTCGCTCGGGCTGAGGGGCCATCAGGAGACCCGCGGAGGGAGAGAGAGAGAAGCCGCAGGCGGGCATAGAAGTGTGATATGGAAAAACCGCGCGAAGCTAAGCCGACCCCCGCGAAGCAAGCGCGGATAGGGCGCGAAGAAACCTGTCGGTCGGTCACTCACTCTCCCGTCTTCACAGCCGCCGTCCCCTTTCCCCGCTCCTTCGTCGCGTCCCCTCGGCTTCAAGCATCCCTCCGGCTTGCGCTTCGAAGGTGAACTTTTCAGCGCGCCAGCAGCCCCGGTTGTCTCCACAGCGTGCCCGGCCTCTGTCCGCTGCTGTCGCGCCACCGCCACCATCGCGGCGGCTGGCGGGCGAATGGAGCGCGCCAGCAACCGGAGCGGATTTTATAAGCTCCGCCCCCGCCGCCTCTCGCCACGTGCAGCGCGCGGTGCGAGGGAGGGGAGGAGCCAAGGAACTGAGGTTTTCACGCTCCGAAAAAAACGCTCTCCTAGCTCCCACCGCCAAAAGCCAGTTGCAAGCATATTTTACTTTACTTTTCGCCTCCAAGGGGTAGAGCGAACCCAAGGACGGTTGGCTTGGCCAGCCATAATAAACCCCAACCAAACTGAATAATGCATAAACAAGTGAGAAAACATCACCACAAACACACACTGTTCTTCAAGCAGGCTTCCGGACAGATTGGAAATTCCCGATGTTAGTACAGTTCAAGGCAGCCCATCAGAAGCCGTCGTATATTCTAGGACCTAGACAACACTTTCTGTCTTGTTTGTTTTCAGTTCCAATATTTTAAAAATAACTCCCCACCCCATTTGTTCTTTCTCCCATTCCTTCCTCACAGATCTGTGTCTTCTGTGGCTTGAAACCTGTGCAATTGCAAGGTTCTTACAGAGGTTGAATTTCATGACCATTTGGAGACAGGTCAAAAAGCAGGGTAAAAAAATAACAGATAACCAGACACACCGCTGTGCCTCTGGTCTTGAGATGCATGTTTCCAGGGCCCACGCTGTTTTGTGTGTGTGTGATTGCATTTTGCAATTGCAAGTTGCTACTAATGCTGTATTTAAAATGGTTGCAAACTTGCAAGCCGCCCTGGGACCTTGGTGAATAGCAGGTTATTTCTACACCAGGTTTCCCATCCCAACAGGTTTTGTGGTAACAGCAGACAAAAGCTTGCAAGTTCACTCCTTAACATCTTCAGGTAAAGCTAGTGTAGACGCCTAGCTGAAACCCTGCCAGTCAGTGTAGACAATACTGAGCTAGGTGGACTAACGGTCTGACTTTGTATAAGCCAGCTTCCGGTTTTCCTATGTAAAGGGTTGCCATATTTAAAAAACTACAAACCAGGACACCTCAAAAGTTGTTGAGCTTTTAATAGTAGAAGCTACAATAAATTTTGAATTTTGGAGCTTTTTCTGGCATTTTCGGCACAATTTAACCCTCTTTGACAGATTTATCCGAAAAATATTCCAGGATGCCATTTTCAGAGGCGAATTTCAGGACATGTCATGGGAAATCAGGGTGTATGGCATCCCTACACTGCGTAAGGTCTGCTGACTCATTCCTTGATGCAGGCCAGAATTTCAGAATGCTCTGGGAGAGGCATAAACAAGTCCAGCCCAAGATTTACAGAGAATCCTGGAATAACACCTGTAATAAACTTTTAAACAAATTACTTACTCTAAGCTTCAGTCCGGGTTCTTCATTGTAAAAGCCCCAAGCTTCTGAAAACAAGAGTGATGTGCAGAAACCTGCAGATGAAGCTATTTGTGGTATGGAGAGTTTTCAATGGCACGGTATAAATAACCAAGGCGTAAATAAATGCCAATTTGTTTGTTTCATTTTAATGGCTTTTTACTTAGGATTCTAGATGCAGTCTTGCTGAGGAAAATAAAGTTCCAGCTAATTAGCCAAATTCGCCACCTTTATAGAAAGTGTGCTGCAAGTTTGGTCAAGGTCACAGTGACTCTGCAGAAACCCACTTAGCAGCTGCGGGATCTTCTAGCTTACGGGGGGGGGGTAGGCTCTCTCAGCCCTGACTGGCTAAAGGAAAAATCTACTCTCCTGTATCCAGGCTTGCTCTGTTTAAAAACTGATCTTTGACCTGGGTCTGGGCTCCTCTTCGGATGAAGGATCATGTTTCTGCCACCATGTACTGGATGCAACTTGGTGGTGGTCACAGCCTGCCCCTTCTGTTTTCTTGTGTCGTGGAAGCTGAAATTCTAACCTTTACCAGAACTCTGCTGAATCTGGTCTGAAACTCCTACCCTGATGATGGATTTAATGCAGTGATGGACAACCTTTTGAGCTTGGTGTGTCAAAATTCGCCAAAAATCCAACCATAACTCGGGTGGTGTGTCACTTCGAGAAAGAAACCATCATTTTGCGATATTTATAGTTTAATTAACAAAAATGTATAATTGTAATATATAATTGTATTTAATAAACAAAAAACTAATTATTTAACCAAACCAAACCAAAAACCCCTTATTTATCACAAAGTGCCCAGAGTTGTTGAACTTTTTGTGGGGAGCTGCTGACCAAAGTTTTGGAGGTTTTTTGGGGGTGTGTGTGTGACAAAGGTGCTTTGCTTTTTTTGGGGGGATGACCCAAAGCTGCTGCGCTTTTTTGGGGGGAAAGAGAACAGAAATAAATGATGAATAATACCTTCACTGGAACTAACACGCAGCACCAACATAGTCTGCCAAAGCGCCAAAAAAAAACCAGCACAGAAAGGGTTAGAAAACACAGTGGAGACAAGCTCTAGCGGAGACAAGCTGTAGGAGGAGCGGGAGAACAAATGGGGGGGGGGACAACAGCAGCAGCGTGAATGGGCCGATGGGGCGTGTGCCAGCAGTGAGGGCTCTGCGTGTCATGTCTGACACGCGTGTCATAGGTTCGCCATCACTGATTTAATGGATGGGCTAATGGCTTTTTGTCATTCTTCACAACTTCTATCCCAGTGAGGCCCTGGCCTGCCATCTTCCCTTCAATACTCAAAATATTATCCAAATTCTACAGTTCTTTAATTTGTAACATTCACCAACACTTGCAGTGACGGGTGCCCTTGCAGACCCAAACTCGGTGACACCCCAGATCTGTAACACGCCCGAACAAAAGCGAGTGTGTAACGTGTTGGAAAACCAATGCTGGAAGTGTGCACCAGCATGGGGATCCCTGCATGGGGAGCTGCTTATATAACAACGGTCCAAATTGCTCATCCCCGCCCCCCCCCCCGATGGATTATGGTAATTCATAGCCCACATTATATTTGGAGCCACCCATATGAGCAGTAAAATTGGTAGAAAATGTTGATAGAAAGGCCATATCCCCTGGGCCCACTTCTGATTATTATAAAAGGCATGCTGTTGTGGTTTTTTTAAAAAAGGAATTGTTATACTATTACTTTTTTGGGCGTTTGTTTCCTTACTTGCTGCTATTGGCCTTGTTTCACATGCTTTGCCTATGCTAAGTCAGAGCAAAAACAAAAACAAAACTATGGCGTGATAAATCCCTGAAACGAGATATTAGATAAAGTGAATAATACTGAAACTCAACTAATTATTACTCAAATAAACATAATAGATTTAAACTTCCCAAAAGAAATTTTTATATAGAAAAACAATGAATTTCTCAAAGTAACCTCTAAATAAAGTAAACCTTGACGAGGTGCCGGCTAAGTGACTCGTCTCACTGAAAAATCTCTGTTTCCTCAGAAAGGAAAATGTTTAGGGGCTAAGGTTTTCTTATAATCAAAAACTAAACAGGAGCTGTAAACTCTGAAAAGAATTGAAAATTACATAGCAGTCAGGGATAAACTTCCCCAAGATAAGACTACTGTATAGTTGTTTAAACTAAAGGTTAGCTAACCTATGGGACAATTCAACTAATGAATATCATTGCTCTTAGGAAAAGATTAAGTAAAGGGCTGTAAAAGCTCTCCTAGTTGTGATGTTGAGACGCCATTGTTCATTGAGCAGTCTGAACAATGGCGTCTCAACATCACAACTAGGAGTCCCATAGGTTAGCTAACATTTAGTTTAAACAACTATAGTCTTATCTTGGGGAAATTTATCCCTGACTGCTATGTAATTTTCAATTCTTTTCAGAGTTTACAGCTCCTGATTAGTTTTTGATTATAATAAAACCTCAGCCCCTAAACATTTTCCTTTCTGAGGAAACAGAGATTTTCCAGTGAAACGAGTCACTTAGCCAGCACCTTGTCAAGGTTTACTTTATTTAGAGGTTACTTTGAGAAATTCATGTCTTTTCTATATCAAACTTTATTTTGGGAAGTTTAAACCTATTATGTTTCTTTGAGTAATCATTAGATGAGTTTTAGTATTATTCACTTTATCAATATCTCGTTTCAGGGATTTATCACGGCATAGTTTTGTTTTTGTTTTTGCTCTGACTATCCGGTATACATTCCCGTGATTGTCTTTTTTGCCATTTTGCCTATGC
Source organism: Zootoca vivipara (assembly GCF_965207765.1). NCBI lineage: Eukaryota > Metazoa > Chordata > Lepidosauria > Squamata > Lacertidae > Zootoca > Zootoca vivipara. The sequence continues at coordinate 20,445,203 of NC_142598.1, forward strand.
TAAGGACAGGATCTAGTCCATTGCCTTACATTTGATAGTTAAATTTTTATTGCTCTTTTACACTGGAAACTTATAATTATTTCACAACTAGATGGGCTGTAGGGAAATAGGAATTATGGTACATACTTTGATTAGGAACTTTTGAGAACTGAGGCAGCCTGTATCAGCATACAGTAATGTGGCATAATGTTGGGAGCTAACTTTGAAGGAGCGATTTATTACCAGCATTTGAAAAAATTGTTTTGAGGTTGGGGAAAACATCCAGAGTTATGAAAGGGAGCCACCAGTTGCCAAGTGTTTCCAGTGTTTGCTCTTTTTAAATTAAATTTTTATTACATTTTGTTTGCATACATCCATATACATTTTCCATCCATAATTCAGGCTTAGCCTAAGAATAAGCAAACACATAAGAGAAAACAACATTACATAACCACTTAATATATTTCCCACCACCCGTAATCCATATTTGTTGTGTTTAATTATAAAACCTTAAAAATTCTAAAATTTTATTTGACTTCCGTCTACTACTTCAATTTGAGTCCATTTTTCCTTTCCTTAACTGCCTTCTTTAAATGTTTCCGCTTTCTTGGTATTAAGTTGTTTGCTTATAATAACTTTGTCTTTTGCAAAAATTAATCAAAGCATAATAAAGGTTTAATTTGAGAACAATGTTTTTCTAGATAGTTTTTATAACACTCCCATTCCTAAACAAACTTTTGGCTTGTTCTATTCCTAATTGTTTCTGTCATTTTAGCCAACTGTATATATTCAAATAACTTTACCTGCCGGTCCTCCTTTGCATTCTGCTGGAACTGGCTCACACTCAGCAGCCACACTTTACAGGTGGGTGAGGCCCTCCACCTCCTGCAAATCACCTGACATCAGAAGATTAAACTTCAAAAGAAGGGTTATTGTTTGGGTGCTGGCTAATTGAAAGCAGCTGGGGTGGTGAGCGTGCTCCAGGACCTTCCTTAAAAGCAGGCCCTGCCGCCCTTTCCCTTGTAAAAGGAGCTGACTTTGTAGCAGTTTGGCCCTTGCCTACTCTGCTATCTCAGCCAGCAGGTGTTTGCATATTTTGTACTACAACAGTTTTCCCTGTGTAATATCTGGTTGCAGGTAAGAGTGTTTGTGCTGCTTATAGCTAGTGCTAAACATTTTGTGAATCTTTGTACTTTTGTCCATTTACTGTATTTATTTCCCCCCGATTTGAACTACGGTATAAAATGGTGGTTTTCTTGAGTCAAAATGAGAGTACCCCTAAACAATTCTTTTGCAGAAAAAGCACTGCTTATAGCTATTATTATTATTATTATTTGAGAACTTTAAAATGGAAAGCGCAATGCTGGTGGTCAACAAAAGAGGTTTAAAGAGTGTCTCAAGGCAAATATTTAAAAAATGTAGTATAAACACCGACAACTGGGAAATACTGGCCTGTGAGCGCTCCAGTTGGAGAACAGCCTTTGCCAAAGGTGTCATGGGCTTTGAAAACACTTGAACTCAGGGCGCAAGGGAGAAACGTGCTAAGAGGAAGGCATGCTTGGCAAATCCACACCGTGATCAACTCCTGCACAGAAACCAATGTTCCCACTGTGGAAGGATGTGTGGATCCAGAATTGGCCTCCACAGTCACTTACGGACTCATTGTTAAAACTGTGTTTATGGAAGACAATTTTACTTGGCTACAAGTGTTCGCCAAAGAAGAAGGGATGTGTGGTCTAGGGTCTGCTTTACTATGACAGCAAGCCTTGCTGAAGGGGGCAAGATTGACTCCGAAATGGTTGACATCAAAGGGCTTTTAGACTTGGCGTCATCACTTTGAGGAGACGCAGGGGCAGGGGCAGGATATAAAAGTGTAGGCCAGGCATAATGTGAGACAAGCCTGTGACCCTCAGCCAAGCTGAGAGCCTGGTGGAGGGAAAGTTTGGTTTTTGTGGGGCGCCCTCTGGGTGAGAGGCTGGGGGAATAGAGTAGTTAGAGCAGGCATCCCCAAACTCTGGCCCTCCAGATGTCTTGAGACTACAATTCCCATCATCCCTGACCACTGGTCTATTAGCTAGGGATCATGGGAGTTGTAGGCCAAAACATCTGGAGGGCCACAGTTTGGGGATGCCTGAGTTAGAGGGTTTACCATCTACTTCTGACTGTGTGATGTGTATATTACTGTGCCTTAGTTTGCTATTCTGTGGCCCAATCCCCCATCTGCTGATGGTGTGAATGGTGGTGCATTAATGCTCCTGGGTGGGCAGGTAGCAGGGAAAGGCTGAGATGCTGCCCCAATTCCAGTGGTGGTAGGCAGGGGAAGGCAGGGCTGACTACCACCTGGGGCAGAGACCTAGGTGTTTGGCCTCTGTTCCTTGTTCTAGTCCTCTCACTTCACTGGATGTCACTGGTAGCACTGAGCCCTCTGGTCTGGTGGTGCCGTTGCTGAATGCCAGATCAGTCTGTAATAAAACAATGTTCACCCACAACTTGATTGTGGATAAGGTGATTTAGCTTGCATTACCAATATTTGGGTGAATGAGCTGGGTGGGCATGTCCGTACCCAGCTGCGCCCACCTGGGTTTTATGTACTGCACCAATTCAAAATAGACTGGGAGGCTGAGGTAGGGGTGCTGCTATTGCCTATAAGAACACCATTTTCTTGACCAGGAAGTCTTTTGATCTTGGGATGGGCTTAGAGGGTCTGCACCTGGTCAGAGAGAATGAGGATGCTGCAGGTCTACCAACTGCCCTGTTGCCTGGCAGCATCTCTGACCTGGCTGGCCATGGTAGTCTCTGTGGTATTGTTGGAGGACCCTAAAACAAGAATTCTGGGTGGCTTCAATATCCATGGGGAGGCTGCTGTCAGGCCAGCTTGAGACTTCATGGTCTCTATGACAACTACTGTATAGGCAGTGCTGTAAACTTTCAAAAAAAATTTGCAGGAAAATCCCTTATTCAGCACCCTTACTTTCATATTTGGGAGTTGACAGCCCCATAGGATTCCTTATCTTCAAATCCGGGGGTTGACAGCATAGACTATAGGTCATTCTCAGATGGTCATTGGTCCAGCACCCCAGCATGGCACACCCTTGATGTAATATTTGCTCCAGGTGATATGAGAGTGTGCAATGCATTCCCTTGTTATGGTCAGTATCTGGTTAAGTTTGGACCAACAGGGACACCTCCTCCCCCCTGTAAGGGTGGGGGGGCATTTGGGTGGTACACCATCAGAGATTGATGGAACTTGATGTGTTTTTAAATGCCTTGGGGGACTTGGCAGTGGAGAAAGCTGATGATCCCAGCAAAGCTCTGGTTTCACTATCGAATGGCAAGGTGAAATGGGTGGCCGACACAATTGTTCCTGAGCACCCTCTCCGGCATTTTGAAGCCCAAGCAGCTCTTTGGTACTCTGAGGAGTTATGGACAGGCTGGACGAAGACTGGAGAGCAAGAGAGGTACAAGTCTTGCTCTGAAGCTGACCAACTGGTAAGAACACATAATCTTTCCTGGGACTTGTAGCTTTGTTAAAGATGCTGGGGGTGAGGTGGGACTACAGCAGGCACCCCCAAACTGCGGCCCTCCAGATGTTTTGGCCTACAACTCCCATGATCCCTAGCTAACAGGACCAGTGGTTGGGGAAGATGGGAATTGTAGTCCAAAACATCTGGAGGGCCGGAGTCTGGGGATGCCTGGACTACAGTTTCCAGCATTATTTTTCATGTGTGTGCATTTGACATATGGTGTATACAGAGTCCTCTCCAGTGAGGAACCCCCAAATCAGTCTGCAGCAGACATGGCTCTCCTCTGCCATTGGAATGTCTTCTTGCTCAGACTTTCAGCCCTGTTTCTGCAAAGTCCTTGCAGTGATGACTCACTGTTACTTCTCTCCAGTGCTGGTTTTTTTTTGGGGGGGGGAGGGTACTCAAGGGTACACAGTACCGACGCTTTTTTCCTAGAAGAAAAGCACTGGTTAAAAGTGCTTGAACCATTCTTCCTCCCAGCACCCCTGCCTCACACTCCCAACTACTGGATGCCATAATATCACTAAAGTTCTAGCTGTCATTGAGGTAATAAACCTGTGGTCTGAGCTGTACCACTTCACTTGCAGGTAGTGAGGACTCTTCAATTCAAAAACATTTCCGTACATAGAATTTTGGAGAGATGGATAAGCTAGAACCTTCCTCCTTAACATTGCTTTTACATGGAGAAAATTATTTGCGTTGAGGAGCATCCAGTTGTTTGAGGCCCCACCTGAAGTGCTACTGCCCAGAGTAGGGCGTGTTGAATTTTCAACTTTCCAATTCCCAAAATGAGGGGTGCCAAAAATTGTAACATTACTTTGTAATTCAAAAGTTTGGTTAAATGAATATAATTTAGGTTTGTAAATGTGTGTAAAATTGCAAAGAAGTCATTAAATATTGCCAAGTACTTGCAGTATTATTTATTTATTATCATTACCTGGCATTTTCAGAAGGTAAAAATAAAATTCTTTGGCTTTCTGAAAGCAGTTTGTGTGGCTTTATCAAACATAGACTTGCCAAGCTGAATGTTGTCCTATAAATAATAAAAATTCAGTTCCTCACACCCAAAAACATATTAAAACCCCTAAAGTGACACACTCTACTGCCCAGAGGATATACTGTGTTTCTCCGAAAATGAGACACCGTCTTATATTTATTTTTCCTCAAAAAACCCCCACGGTGGCTTATTTTCAGGGGATGTCTTATTTTTTTATTACATGTCCAGCCTAGCCTCTTCCTTGGTGCCCTCCAGAACGGCGCTATGTCTTATTTTCGGGGTATGGCTTATATTGCGCAAATGCTTAGAAATCCTGCTACGGCTTATTTTATGGGTATGTCTTATTTTAGGAGAAACAGGGTAGTTCTCAATTGCTTTTGTTACCCAGGAGCATTTCCTAGTTGACAAGATTGAAGGGTAAACTCACCAAATCACCAAACTTGGTAGTTTCTCTGCCAAGCAGTCAAGTTTCCATTTATTGCTTACAACATACAATGATCTTATTGGTTTCTGTGAGTTGGAACTTTTCTCTTGGGACCAGTCCCACTGGTCAGAATGACATCCTTGGGAAGGCACTGTACAACCTGAAGTTAGTTGCAAATGAAGACGCAGAGTGGATTCAAAGACCCAAGGAAAACCCACCTGCAAGTAGTATTTATACTACAGTATATACTTGCTTATGGAATAATCCATAGTTTTGACTATATATTGGTCCACAGCTTTTAATGCCAGTCATTCTTGAAAGAAAGCCTTTTGGGTATGCATTGGTGGGTTTGGAAAGCATACTGACCTTGTCTTACCTTATCCATTTAATTTGCAGTTTGTTTCTGTAGCAGAATTTGGATTCTGTACTTGGGGAGTTTTTTTGTTTCTAAGAACACTTCAGCTCCCTTCCCCTGGCTTATCATGTAGTAGATGCATGATAGAATGAGGCCAAAGGGGGGAAAATATAAGCAGAAGCCAGAATCAGGATAAATGTTTCTTTCCTCATGTTGAAAACAGACTAGTTATTTTCTGAAATCAGATTGTTAGTTATCGAATGTCGATGCTTTCTGTATACCTGTACTGTACTGTTTTTCTCTCCCTGCTGTAATGAGGGGGGTTATGAATACAATGGAAGATGGAAGGCACCACTTTCTCTGAAGTGTTAACTAAACATGTACAGTGGTACCTCTACTTACGAATGATTCGACTTACGAATGTATCTACTTACGAATGGAGCTCCGTTCGCCATCTTGGATGCTGTTTAGATAGGATTTTTTTCTACTTACGAATTTTTAGATAGGGTTGCTTCGACTTACGAATTTTTTCTCCCAATGCATTCCTATGGGATTCTACTTGCAATTTTTTTCGACTTATGAATGTGCGTTCGGAACGCATTAAATTCGTAAGTAGAGGTACCACTGTACATAGTAGTATATGCAAGTCGGCTCAGATCATGTGGTCCGCCATGACTGTACAAAATGTTATGCACACATTCAAAGCATGGAGGTAAGGGGGGAAATCGGCCCACATCACTGAGTCAAGCTGTGATGTGTCAGTCTGTGTGTTTGTGTGTGCACTTTTAATATCAGCCCAGATTGTGGTCTGTCCACCTCCTTTGTTACATGATCAACAACATTTCATGATCAACAGTTCTAGCTGGACTGCAGTTGGGAGATTGTGTGTTTGAAAGTATCCCACATATAAATTCCTGCAAGTTTTAGGTAAAATGGCAGGAGGGTGTATGCATTTCAAGTGAAGGAGGAGCAGGCGAAGTAGAGTGCCAAATGTTTCCATGGCTTTCTGCCATTCTTCTCAGCAACCTCCTCCTGGCGGGTCCTTGTTTCCTAGCCAGGCTTCAAAACTGGAAATAAAGCTCAGCTATGAGAAAAATGATCTGGGAGAAGGAGAGTTGAGGAGAAATAAGGACGGATCTATGTAATAACGGGTGAATGTAATTTCTCCCTACTTCCCCCAGGAGGCTACTATGACATTAATATGAGAAGGAACCAATAACTTTCCCAACCAATATGAATCCCTTTCCATATCCAATCAGTGTAACTTGGGATCACACCACATGAAAGCCACTCCCATGGTGCAGTAGTATTGTTTGAATTAGGCCTGTTACCCATCCTTCCATTTGAGCTGGAGCATTTGACACCACAACTCAAAGGCTACAGATGAGCTACGGCAGGCACCCCCAAACTGCGGCCCTCCAGATGTTTAGGCCTACAACTCCCATGATCCCTAGCTAAGAGGACCAGTGGCCAGGGATGATGGGAATTGTAGTCCAAAACATCTGGAGGGCCAAAATTTGGGGATGCCTGAGGGTTAACTCAAACCTATGAATGTTGCATGAAGCCCTTCATTAATACTAGAATATCAGTCTTGGGAGATTTCTTTTGCTCACCAACAATTAACAATTGTTAACAACAATCTGGTATGACAAACAATTAACAATTATGAGTCTCTAACCCCTTGGGGTCAGTTACGTCCATCTTCTGCTGCAGTTCAGCATTGTTGACTTACATGACATTTACCAGTATGGTTTTGCACCATGAATAACAGGTTCTAATGTGAATGTACTTCTGATTTCCTACTTAAAGGTCACTACTTTAGTTTAGAAGACCAGCTGCACTTTTTCTTCATAAGCCACTAAGCTTCTGAAGAGTGGTGCTTCCAGTTTACTGGGGTATTATCGCTAAAATAAAACATTCTGGCAGCTCCTAGGAATAATCAAATGGATACAAAGAAGCAGGCTTTTAGGCTGTGAGATCATGTCTCTTCTCATGTCTCTTAAGATACACATTTGGGCAAGCATTTGAGCTATATATATACAGTGGTACCTCTACATGTGAATAACTCTACTTATGAATGATTCTACTTACGAATGGAGCTCCGTCCGCCATCTTGGATGTGGTTTAGATAGGATTTTTTCTACTTACGAATTTTTAGATAGGGTTGCTTCGACTTACGAATGTGTGTTCGGAACGCATTAAATTCGTAAGTAGACGTACCACTGTACAGTAAATATCAGGGATATGTATACTTCTACAAATTTCAGTGAAGCTGATATATTCAATATTAGCTTAAAAACAGAATACATGTGTAAGACTACACAAGTAAGCAATTTATTGTAAGACAGAACAAACAGTGGCAAACAACAATATGTAAATTCAGTTGATAATGGGGCAAATAGACCTGTCAAACTGACAAATATATATATCTATATATGAATATTCCTCCAAAAAGCAGCTCTGTATTTTAAAAAAATTATTCTAGCAAAAAAATTTGGAAATCCGGTCTGACAAAGATGTTTGCAAGGAAGAGCAGTGGCAAAGGAGGCATGAAACACTTTGGCTTTTTTTTAAGTGATGAGTTTTCTTCCTTTGGGAGGCACCTCATAAGGAGACATGTATAACTGGACATAATCTTTCATAGAGTCAGGAATGTGTTTTTTTTTTACATATGATGCAGAATGTGGTGCTTTACTTCTGGACGGTACCAGTTGAAGACAACAGGTGGGGAGAAATGTATCTTTGAATGCTCCCCTGTATGAGTAAATTAAAAATATTATTTTTATTTTACAAAGGTAACTTCCTACATGTAGCATGCACATCAGGAAGATACAACATGCCTCTCTCCTTGGCGAGACAAGTTACCAGGGAGGGTTTTTTTTTACATGAGGTAGCATTTTTTTTATAAAAACTTACCTTTTACCACCTGTCTGAAATGGTACAGTGCAGAATTTGGTTTACATTATGGATGGCATATACTACTGTACTTTTAGATGAGTTATAAGTATTTCAGAAGTTAACTTGATGCCCTTATATTTCCACCAGTGTTTGGACATTACTGTACCTCCTCTCTTGCCCGCTCACACAATCTAGGGATATTACTTCTCTGCCTCTTTGCTGAATCCACATCCACAATGCTTCGTGCTGCCTACCCCACCCCGCTTAGTTACACTTGGAAACAAGAGTTAGTTGTACAATAGTATGTCCAACTGATAGTCATTTAAACTTTGAGTCTGGAGTGGGTTAAAATTGGAATTGGGGGCAGGTTTTATTCTACAACCATAAGAGTTGTTTGGTTTTTAATGTGTTGCAATCTCCCTTATACTATTTGAGATAAAATTGAGCAATTCTATTCATTTTATTTAAAAAGTAGTTAGTACACTGGTGGCAGACAAGGAATATTCCCATCTCTTCAAAGTGTAGGTGAATTGTAAAAGAAAAGAACTACAGTATTTTGATTTGCTAGGATTCTAGAAATTGTAGAGCCTATATAATGATCACCAACAGGCCAATTCATGTCATCAGGCAATTCCCATTCTTGTGTGAAATAAGGTCATGTGGGAAACAGAATTATGCTCCCCCCTTAGAGATGTTTGACCACTACAGGTATGTGCAGCTTTTCACATAAATGGATACAAAGCAGCATTAAAGCACTTTGTTTGATGTAAAGATTAAGCTTTGCTCCATTTTGCCTTCATTAGACCTCACTAGAGACATGATTTTATTATTCATTAAACTCTCGACCTCTGAAAACTTTGGTTTGGTTTCTCTTTTATCATCATTCCGCTTCTACTTGCAGGCACATTTTAAGATGTACACTTTATATGTACATCTAAAAATGTTACACGTGATTGCAGCAAATAAACATGTTATACGGGTACACTAGGCAAAGAGCCATGATTGGTTTCAGCTTCCTTTTAAGCGTTTATTCGGTCACATTTGACTATAATGTATGAAACAGCTTTATGGTTCATAATAAGCAGCATGATCAGAAGGTTAGTGTTCTAGAATATATATGATCTGGCCTCAGTATAAGTGTTTTTAAGAAGAAACTGTCTTATTCTTCTGGAATATGATTGTGTGAATAAGAACATCTCATGTGACTTCCCCTGCGTGCCCACCTGAAAATACATAAGCAGGTTGATCCACCAGATTCAAACAGAGATGCAGGGATAAGCAATCAACGTGAAAAGGCTATTGCCTGAGTCAAATACAAATCCATTTATAGGAGAAATGAAAGAGCTGCTTTTTGAAGAATTATCTGAAAACCCAATAAAAAGTACACACATATAAAACACCGGATTGTCAATGGTACTGTGAAACAATTCAAGTTTAAATCATGGTTGTTTTTTACTTTTACGAACAGATGAGACACTTTTCAACTTCAAGCTTTTTTTTCTATCCAGCATGTCAGCAGTTAGCATCCACAAAAGCACCATTAGATATGGAAGAGTTAGCACCACATAGTTTCAGGACCTAACTGCCACATGCATTGCTGACAAACTTGGAACATGGAAATCTGTGTGGTACTTAGTACAGTCTTTTTATAAACAATACAAGGCAATTTATGATTATTCATACAGTACAATACAGTCACTGATCAATGAACCTTTGAGTACAGTACATGACAAGTCACATCTGAACACCCCGTTAATACTAGAGTATGTTGAAGATTTTAGAAGCAAATCTTGAGTGTAACACAGGGAGTTTGCTGATAGGCTTACTTAGTCTGAATTTCTTACTTAGTCTGAATTTCAGGGTCGGGTATTTACATGGCCTCAAAAACCAAACTAATGAAGCATTGTATGGGTAGCTGGAATCAGTGGCAAATGATTCAACTTTTTTAAAAATTCAATAATTGAATAATAGAATAATTGGAGAAATGCCTGGAAGCAGTAATCAGTCTATGAATAAACTTACAGTAGACCACAGGATAATTTAACATTTGGGTGCTACCCTGACAGAGCTAAAAACTGCTAACAGGATGGAAATCTTTAGAATACTCCCCTTTTACAAATCTTCTCCCTGCACATAGCAGTGGCCTTGGATGTAACAAGAGCCATAATGATTCTACCTCACTGACTTTCACCACTAAGCGTCCTAGTTCCATTTTCTCCACACATAGTTTCGACTCCACGCATCTCCCTGCTCCCTTTGATCCCAGGAACACCACCTGTCTTCTGATCTTTGACATTTTTTAAAAAACTCTATGCCTGCCATTGGTTTTGTACATATCTCTGCCATCCATTATGGCCATTTATATCTCATTTGATATGCCTAGTAAACCCTGCCACCACCTAAACACCCTTATCTCCTGTCTTCCTTTTAACATGGATTTTGAAGCCCATCTCCTCTGTAAGATTTAAAGCAACTCTTGATTACTATTTCAATCTTACCTTGCCTTTTTGAATCCCTCTTCCTCTGAAGAGAGCCCCATAGTATCCATGTACATTTGGTTGTGATCTTTGTTTTCTGACTCCTGGCTGCTCAGTTTTGAGCTTGATGCTTTATAGCACATACTGCTCTACAGATAAGCCTTACTCTCCCGCTTCACATCTGATCCTGGTTTACTGACATCTCTCAGCGAAAATTCAGTGTCTTCTCAATCCTAGCCTAGTTAAAAAGCAGAGCTTTTTAATTACTTGAAGAAGCTCATGCATTAATGTTTATCACATTGAATAAAGTGATGACCATATATATGGGTTTGAATAGGCAATCAGAGCTCTCTCATCCTACATAATCCTTCAATGGAGGTGGATCATACATTCAAGCTGTGTGTCATCATGTGCTGACTAGCTGAGAGTTCACCCACATATTCAGAAAATGCATGAGTATAGCTCTGCCAGGACTGTGCTACTTCAGAAGACAAGGAACCACAAGACTGAAAGCTTCGCCGTATTACAAATTTCTGTACAGAAAAATCAGCATATCAGAAAAAGGCTGTGTTAGAACCATTTTTTCCTGTCATGCTAGCTTTCTAGAGCCATGCAGATTTTCTTTAAATGTGAGAGAATATTCAACCCGGCTCTGAAATGTGTCATTCAGTGCATATGTGTGTGTATATCTATCCTAAGGCTTGTTTTGATTGCATCACAGCCAAAATAATTTGTATTCCTTCCTCTTCAAGCATCCTTTCTCTCACTAAGACCCTTTGCCTGTCTGTACTCAACACTTTGCTCTGGGAAAAATATACCCTCCTTCAATAAAAAATGGCTCGTATTCAACATATTCATGTACTTGAATGCCTCCCTTTTCATTACCTCAAGTGACCCCACAGTGCCTCAAGTGAACAGGACCCCGAGTCTTAATTCTTTCACCCAAACAAGAAGCGATAGCAAAATATGGAATTTAATTGTTAGCCTCTGTTACTGTGTCCTGCTTCAGAGATCTCTTCACAAGAGTACATTCTTCCTCATTTTCTGATGTTCTGCAATGCTTGTAATGAAATTAGGCAAATTTACTGTGACACCTATATGTGGTGCTGTCTCAGGATAGATTTGCATATGCCCTTAATACTCAATTCCTTTTATTATTATTTTGCTCCCCACTCCATGCATATAGACATACAAGCAAAGTGGTCATTTCTGGCCATGTAGTTAAGATATTTTCTTGTTGCCATCATCTCGCTCTGGGTTTTGCAGTATACAGTACACCCCTTTCAAATCTGTACTTGCTTGATGGCAAGTGTGGGGATGCCACATTCAAAAACTTTAAATGTTATCCTGTTAAAGGCATATGTGATTACATCCTCAGCTAGGTGTTTAGGAGCTCAAACGAATTATCCCAAGGTCTACTCTTTAATGGCCAACACTTATCTTTTAGAAAAGAGATCATGTAAAGAGACCCTGAACTTAAGTTGCTTTTAAAACATTTCTGGAATTGTGTTAGATAACAGTATAAGTCAATAGATAGAGAGGGTTTTGCACTTAAGATGATGTCTGCAGAGACCAGTCTTGTACATCAAGAAAAGCAAAAACCCTGAAATATACATGCAGGCATGATTACATGTTCCACACCTATGCCATTTTGTACCTCTAGTATAGTGAGAACAGGGCACAGAGGAAAAAAAGTGCTAAGTTACAGTACATTTGCTTTTTAAATATATGTTAACAATAGAACAGCAAAACAGATTGTTTGAAAACAGAGTCGGTATCGTACAGTAAGTTCACATTTAATTCTTTACCATGTCTACAATTGTAACACATGCATTTTATTTCCATTATTTTTATTCCATTAGGACCAACATCCTTCAGAACAGTGATCTACCTTTAAAACAAATTTTCTAAGGAAATATTAAGCATCACATAAATTTAAGAAAATTCTTTTAAATTAGCATTACATGTACTCGTTTACATTTACAATTTTTCATGCCATAACTTTAACACACCTTTTGGTTAAGAATATCCTACTGAAGAATAGTACCATTGGGGAAGAATACACACACAGAGTAAACCGCTACCTGCTATGCACATGATTTTGAGTAACTTGACTGTTGTAATGCCATATTCTGATTATAGGTGCAGCTGCAAAGTTACCATTACACTTATGGAGGAATACTAAAATGATAATTAAAATGACTACACATGCTGTTGAAAATAAAAACAAACCCACCACTGACTAAGGTTAAACACTGCCCGTGTGCCATTACAATGTTTTTATCTTTTTTTTTTAAAAGCAGCTCATTATTCCTTAGAAATATTTTTACATGAACATTTTATCTTCAGGTTAAGAAAAGAACATTGGGAAAATAGATGTCTAGTTGAAGGGGACCACCAAATTTATAGTTTCTTTTCCCCTAAATCTGTATAAGTAAATATATATATATACCTTGCAAACTGTTTAGCCTACTGTAGACATGATCCACAAAACTAGCCTGGCAAATTTGTCTGGATTAAAACTACATTGGATGGGATCCAAAGAGGCCCCTACATGCACCTTTCTAGATGCAACCCCAGGCACAATATTGAGTGCAGCTCTGCATAGGCCCCCAAACTCTGGGAATAGCTTTGTAAGGGAGCTGCAGCAGGATGGCAGGACCAGGGGGTAGGGGAGCAATACCATGCATGGTTCTTCGAATCCTACCCTTTATATCTAATGTTTCAGTTTCAGCTATCTGTGGATCATATTATAATATCTTATTGTATATTAGCTTAGAAAAGGGGACATTGCTAGATTTTTTTAGTACATTTTACACAATTTTCCATTTGACTATAGAAGCTTTTTCACATAATTTTGATCACAACTAGCAAAGGGACTAAATATACTGACTATTCTAGTTAAATATATTTAGGTTAGGTCAGTGTAGAGAGTGCCATTCTTACAATGCTCTGAATTTGGAATAAATCATTACCTTTTAAGAGTTGATTAGACAGAGATCACTGATGTGGCAGAATCAACATGACTGATATAGTCACTATATCATAATAAAATCACTTGGGTTCCTAAAACTCATTCAGGATTATTACTGATATGAAAGGACTGCAAAATTCAATTAATTTATTAGTCAAGACTAGTAACACATCGCAGGGCACTTTCAGACTAAGGTTCCAATCAAGCTCTGTGTGTTCCTAATCAATATGCCTTGTGTTTGAACAAACACATCCTCATCCTTGAACAAACAATGGGTTCTGCTGACACTAATCATTTTATTAGAGCTGCATTTCTGGTTCTTCATGAGGAGAGAGTAGCGGGAACTGTACATGCAGTCTCAACATCTGGACGCCACCATAAATAATGCACTTAACAATTGTTTGTATATAGTTTCTAATCCTCAGAGGCTAGCTTCAGTAATTCCATTGTGCCAGCTGAATGAGGGCACATGAGAACATTAAAGAGTATGAATATTTTGGGCTCTTTAGAAAGAATCTCCTTAGCATTTATTGAGTGATATCTAGAAAACAGTTGTATTCAGAAAAAAAAAATTGTACAAAATGGTTCAATTTTTTGTAAGCTGTCCAGGCTTTAAAAGTTAATTTCTTTCCAAGTTCTTAAGGTATTTAGCAACATGAAGTAAACCTGCAACAGCACATTTAAGGGTTTCATATAATGTAGAGCTAGCAAGTTTGTTGATGGTAAAAATATAAATTAGACAATGCAATTTTTTTAGGTCAGTTTCTTCTATAAGTAGAACAAAGATCCTGATGTTTTTATTTGTAACCAACAGAAATTTAATTATTGGAATTGTGTAGAAACTTCCACCCAACCTTAGTAAACTTTCCGTAAGCTAAGAGTATTCCACAAATGCAATAGCATAACTAGTGACAGTTTCTTCTAATGCATTGTAGTTCTACCTTGCTGGGGAAAAGACTTGTTTTACAGTCGAAAATACAATACAGTATAAGTCAAACTAATTTACAGAAACAGTACATAATTTTTTCCTAACTGCTTAAGCAATGGCCACATTAATGCTTATGCACACAGTGAACTATAGCTGTGAGTGACTCTTGCCTATCCAAGGTAATCCCCCATGCAAAAACCTCCCATTACCAAATGTTATGTCTACAGAACTCTACATCTGAAACCACATTAATTACTTCATACTCTGTCAATATAAAGCAAAGTTTAAAACACAAGCTCTTGTGTTGTTCTTACTTATTTAAAAAGTTTTGCCCTGCGTCTTTGAAAGCCTGTGCTCCTGTGGGTGTACATATGCACATTTTGGGGGTTGGCTTTTAAAATCAGATTTGTCAAGAGGTCAGCAATTTGGGATGGTTTCATTTACAGTTACAATGTATAGTCTGCATCTCCTCCCCCTTTTCAGCAGTTTATAATTTTTTAAAACATAAAACAAAATAAGTTAGGCACCAGGCACCAGAAAAATCTATTTTCATACAGCCATGTTAAACATACACCCTGTAAAGACTACACAAATATGGGGGCAAAAAAGTTTGAAACTCAGTGCTACTAGTATTTATAAAAGTGCGGTGCTCCATATAGTAAGAAGAAAAGTGACTACAAGTACTTAAAGTGCTAGCTTTGATCATGGTTTAGGTTAGTATCCCAAACCTAATTATACTGTCACATTACTTAAGAGAGTAAAGTAAGAGCGGAGAGCACACGTGCTGCACATGCCATGGCAAATGTGCTCTACATTACAATTTGCCATGTTTAAAGAAATATGCAGTGCTATTGTCCAGGTTGCAACTATGTACAAACAACTTACATTGTATAATAGCTTTACATTATAATACAAGTCCATAGACTTAATCGGCAGAAGACAATTTGAAAAGCAAAAGTACCAATACTTCTTACGGGTCTTCCAGAACAAGTATTTCTGAAGTGTCTGCTACCTGAAGCCAGAAGTCTATCTGAAGTGTCCCTGAAGAGCCTGCCAAACATTAGCATGAGGCAAAGCTTGGCTTCATCAATGCTTCCACATGCAAGTTTGCTTTATACAGAACAGACTCACGGCTATACTTACATAATCTCTCTCTACACATCAAGAAGAAAAAAAGAAAGAACACTAATGGATTACTAACCATGTGTACTCAGACATAAGTCCTACTGAATTCAATGGGTCTTACTGCCTGGCAACTGGGGTAAGGATTGCAGCCTTAGGTTAGGAATGCATTGTTAGTGAACTTGATGTTATTTTCATTCATACATTTTCTGTCTCCCATGCCACAAAGGCAAGAGACTCTAAACTGGCAATGCACAGAAAAAAAATCATGAAGTTATTTGAAGGCATTAGGGAGCCAAGCGCTGGCAATGAAATATTCTAAATATATCATGCTCTTATCTTGAAGCTCCATGGTCTTGTTGTTACATCTTTTGGGACACTGAAAACGGCATCCCACTCCACCATGCTACAACAGAGACAGGAGAAGAAAAAGGAGAGCTGCTACTGGATCCAGCACATTGAAACCCACTAGAAACTATTTTCTTGGTGTGCTGAAAACATGCAGAATGGATCAGCCCTGCCCTTGTAGTCCAGGTGAGCGGGGCATCCTTGAGAACCTTTCTAGCATTGCCTGGGATGCTAACTTTATTGTTTTTGTGACTGATGTATAGTATGCCTATTACTCATCTCAGTTATATTACACAAATCAAGCTATATTCAGATCAAAGAGTGAAATGTGTAGTATGCAACATCTTGACTATAAAATGCCCAACCCTGAACATTCAATAAACCAACTCACGAAGAGAAAGTTAATACACCTATATAAGCCTTTAAAAATGAGAAAACTGCATCCTAAAAAGGAACCTCCTGAACTTTAGGGTAAAATGTAGCAATACTCAGCTTTGCATTTTAAAAATGCAGAAACTAACAGTTTTAGCTTAACAATACAGTGGTACCTTGGTTGCAACCGCTTTGGATTACAACCACGTCAAACCCAGAAGTGTCCCTGTTTTTGGATTACGACCCATTATTTTTTTATTACAACCAATTTTGGGGGGGAGGCCCCATTGGCGAAAACGTGCCATGGGTTACAACCTGCTTTGGTTTACAACCGGACCTCTGGAACAGATTATGGTTGTAAACCTTAATAAAGTTGTTGCTTGCACCATCAAACCAACCATAACATCTACCTGAGCCTGAAATTTAATATGATTGCCAAAATGCTTGCTTTACATGCTCTGTCAGATTATGTTGCCACAATGCCAGCAACTTTATCTTTGGCTCAGAATCTGCTTCTAGGAAAAGAAAAGTTACATTATGGGTAGTATCTTACCTTACCTAACCCTGCCCCCCCCCCAATGATCAAGAGTCTCTCTCCACAAATGCAGCTATCTGCACTTCTGGTGATTGTTAATGCAGAAATAAATATCTTGCCTGTGTATGGTCATCCCATTAATGGGGAGGTTTGCTCATAAGATGATGTGTCATCTGACATATAACATCTTAGATGGAAGTTTTGTATCTCTTCCCATCACTTTAGCAGTGCTTTTTCAATGGCGTTAATTTACATGTTCAGCTGCCAGTCAAAAATAATTTAAATAATGAAGGTGCCTATGTGAACTAGTAGTAGTATAGCCTGAACATGCACCATTGGCTCACTACATCTCCTCTAAAATCTCCCTAAATGTGGAGAGGGCCATAATTCTCCATACAACAGGATTGTAGTTTTGGTACTTCAGAAAAGTACAAAGTGCTAACTTTGGCAGTTGTTGCTCTAACTAACCTGTTTTCTTTTAGAATTAAAAGTTTATATGCATATAGCACCCTGTTCCTTAGCCAGCCAGAGGGCAGACTGTTCCATTTTTTGTCTATCTCTGGGGCTTAAAAAAGGATGAAGGTCAAGCAAATTGGGTTCTCCAATATGGATGAAGGTCAAGCAAATTGGATTCAATGAAAGTAATTCTAAGGCAATACTCACTAGGGCCAAAAACATTCTGTCCACAGACATACTTGATGAGGTCTGAACTGGCAGTACCTAATTGGGGAAGAGACTGTATGATTATGATTGTGAAAAAAGCAAATTAAATTTCAGGGATTAGGAAAAGGAATGAAAATAAAATTGCTGGTATTGTAATACTTTCATACAACTCCATGGTAAAGCCACATTTGGAATCTTGTACAGTTCATTTTGCCTCACCTTAAAATCAATACAGTACCATAAACCTGGGGAACATGTAGAGGCTAAACCATTTGGAGCTTATTATATTTAAAAAATGTAAGCTATGTTTTGCTACAACAAACTGGTTAGCCTTTCAAGGTGTCACGTGTCTGTTGGTTGTGCTGTAGTGCTATCCTAAATATGTCTACTCCTACGTGGAGCTTACCATACTTTCAGGTAAGTGGGGCTAGGAGTGATTGTAGCCCAATGAAGCAACCACTCTGGAACTGTATAATTCTACAATTAGGATAATGTATTTGGTCAAAATAAAATTAGAAATGGCAAAATGTTTGCTTCTGATGTCCATTAGTATATGGGGGGAAACAGAAAGTCCCTTCATCTACTTATACTTTACTATATAAAAACGATAATCTCATGTAAGATCTTCATAAGGAGAGCTATTTGTTCTATTATCTTGTGGGAAAAGAAAACACACAACAAAGTAGGATTAAAAATAAATAAATTGGGAAATATTAAATATTTAGAAATGAGATTAGCTAGTCACCACTTGAAGGGAAATCTTTATTTGGAGGCTATACATTAAGCTTGTTTGAATATCTTAGTAGGATAGCTGGGCTCAGTCACAAATGATTAGGTAGATAATGTTTTCTATTATAGCATAAAAGCTTAATATTTTAAAATGTGTAATGACATTGCCCCATTACCTGCATCATTATTCTTTACTAATTGCCTAACAACTCATCACAGAATTTCACCAATATCAAGGTGCTTTTCAAACACAAAGTGCTGCCATGAAAAGACAATAGGGATATAGGCCAACACTATTTTTTATTAAAAGATTACCGTTTGCTTACTATTCATGTCAACATAAGATATGCAAATCTAGAGTTTAAAAATCTAGAGCTTAAAACAAGCATAGGCAAACTCAGCCCTCCAGATGTTTTGAGACTACAATTCCCATCATCCCTGACCACTGGTCCTGTTAGCTAGGGATGATGGGAGTTATAGCCCAAAAACATCTGGAGGGCCGAGTTTGCCTATGCCTGGCTTAAAACATGAAAATTCTTGACTAAACACACACACACACTTGACTGAAACAAAAACAAAACATACTGCAAATTTTATATTTAACTCCAAGCATATTTCGGGTTTCTTCTGTTATAAAAGCTAGTTGTTATTATAGCCCTATGCCAGGCACCCCCAAACTGCGGCCCTCCAGATGTTTTGGCCTACAACTCCCATGATCCCTAGCTAACAGGACCAGTGGTCAGGGATGATGGGGATGGTAGTCCAAAACATCTGGAGGGCCAAAGTTTGGGGATGCCTGCCCTATGCAGATAAAACCTACCACCTAGGATTAAAGGATGATACTACAGTATCAGCTCTATTTCCTGACTGTCTTATGTGGGAATTACTACCTTATTCTATGCTGGTTCATTTTTGCATCTGATTGTTGCCAATCCTGGTTAATATGAAACTGGGGGTGGTCCTTTTCAGACGATTTCTGGAAAATTGGGAAAACGGTGGATTGCCTAAAAGCCACTTACCTACTAATAGCTGAACTATAGTTTCTAGACCACAGCTAGCAGTCCTGAAACATGGGAGTTCTCTGAAATGGCCCAAGGAAATGAACATTGGGGAAGTCCTGACACACATGTAAATATTAATGGCATTTTAACCTAAGAGCCCAATTGAATTCAAGCACATTTCAAAATATTTTATTGCATTTGGCTCAGTGCTAGATTAATAATATTAGCAACCTTTTCCAGCACCGCAGGAAGAAACAGAAAAAAGAGATCAAGACATAAGCAAGGAGAAAATAACAAATATAGGAGAATTAAAGAATCGGAGATAACGTTCATTGATATTTCACTGCTTTGCCTGGCTGCTTTTTACAGTGGTATAGGGCATCTATGTTCAGGTGCCTCATATCTATTTGTAGTAATAAAGAACAACTCGAGCACATGTATGCACTCCCCATAGGTATGTATTTATAATTGATAGATCAGAAGTAGTTATATGTAATCTTTCTTAGCATTTTTCAGGTAGTTTGTTACTCAGCTAAATTCATTTCAGATATTTGAATGCTTGTTGATGTGTGAATGTATGTTAAAGGTGGTCACTTTCCCCCCCCCCAACAACATACTCAGGGTTAGCACAGAGCTTTAGTCGGCAGAGGAGAACATACAGACTGTGAACTAGAGCATTTGAAAATACTGAAATGCTTATTTGGCTAAATCCAATAATTCATCTGTCACCATTGAGAATAGATACTGTTCATGAATTTTGCTATGTCCAGCAATGACGTTATTTAATAGTACACATACATATGCATGTATACAGCTTGTCCACACACGTTCTATAATAAATTCTTATGTAAAATACAGTAGGGACAACCATGCTTAGTAAAAAATCTGCCAGATGATAGTTGTACAGTTCATATATTTCTACACGAAAGGCTGGTAAATACACCCTTTTTTTGTAAACAAGTTGCCACTGGAAATCCTTTTCTTTCCTTATTCCACAGCTGATTGCTCTGTGCTAAAATGTTAGCCCCCTGTCATGAGACAAATCATGTGCAAATTTTGAGGGAGGTGAAAATGTGCTGTTTTCAGATTTTTTCCCCTAGTAATCAGTGTGCACTGACGTGTATATTAAACTTCAGCTATGTGTTGCAGAAGTATCTTAACGCTTTGAATACACAATACTGAGTGAGCAACCAAAGCTCAAACATCTTTTAATGTAGATGATTTCCATCAATCTAGGTCTAAATTAGAGACCCAAGGCCACAGCTGTGGTCAATCACTCATCAGACTTTTCCTTTAGAAAATCTCCACTTCCTTACGTTCCTGTGCTCCATTCTTGCTTCCATTTCTCTTTTCATAAAGCCATTGCTTCCCCTGTGCTTATAAGAGCCCTCCCTCTTCTTTCCCTACTCCCTGTGTAGAACTCCACCATCCCATTTCTTTTGTCCTGCAGACACCCGCTCCAAATGGTTCTCAATGTGGCACCTTGCTGACATCTTCTCTCCTATTCGCTGCTGCTTTTAATCATTTTTTCATGAAAATAGCCTCTCTCAATATGCCTGCCTTCTTTACCCAGCCTCCTCTTTATCGTTCCCTTCCTTTCTTCAGCAACCCTGACTCAAAAGCTCCCTCTTTCTAAGGCCTCCTCTGCTGCTCAGTTTGCAATATGATCGCTGCTCAGCCTCTGCAGCATCAGCACAGCTCAGCAAATTAGTGCCAGAGGCTTCTTTGCTGCCACAAAAAAACATTAGTACATTATAGTATTGATAGATTTATTCTGACCCAGAACCCTGTCTGCTCTAATGAGCACATGGGAAAAACTGAGGAAGCAGAAACCTGCATTCACTTCACAGCTCTACAGTTTTTTAAACTTTTGAAGCAGAGGGAAAGATGAGCAGAAAACTAATTAAGGGTTAGTATTTTTGCTTCCCAGTAAAGCTTCAGTTATCTTGCAATTGTAAGTTAGTATGAATTTACCATTTAAATATCTTAAGTACATTTATTAAATTTTCAAGTGTTACAATAATAGAACAGTAACTCCCCCCCCCAACTCACATCTGGCAGAGCAGTATCTTAACTCCATATTCCTCTCTTGCTTTCTAAATCAAGAAGGAATCCAGAATCACAGATAACATGTACCACAGAGATGGCACTAAATGCTGTAAAGACCTGTTTGTTGTCCTGCCTTCTCCTATGCAAGTTCTTCCCTCTCCATGATGTGTTAACCACAGTGGTGCTCTGTGAAACCAGGGTTTTGCGAACCTTGTTTTGCAAAGCCGCAGCAAAAACCCACTCACATAAAAATCCTCAATGGTGGTAATGAAATAATTTCAAAAATAGTGAAAGGTCTGCAACTTTCATGTACATACAGTACTGTATTAAGAAAATCTCCTGCACTTCTTTACATGCAGATTTAAATGATAACTTGCGGACATTCACTAAAAAATATCTGTTACCATGTCATCAAACTTTACTACTGAACCACTTGACGATTATCATACTATACGTCAGTGGAAATTCCAAAACTGTTAAACTAGCTTGAATTAGTTTGTATATAATTCTCAGGAAAGGTTTAGCTGTAATAGATCTGTTCTAAATTATGTTTCGGATAACTGGGAATAAGCCCTCTGTTCATGCACTCTCTTATCTTTCTAGTTAAGTCAAGAGTGCAATGAGAAACAACTACGGTACCTGGTTTGGGCAAGCTACATCATTCTGGAGCATCCAAACCAGAGAGCTTTACTATGCACAAACCCAAAATTAATGATAAAACCTCCAACTGAAAACCAGAATTTTACTCTTCAAACTGATCATGAAAAGGGAGGATAGAATGTACAAGCCCAAACCTCTAAAGCAGAGGGGGCTAACCTGTGCTCCCCTCCGAAGTTGTTGGACTCCAACTTCCATCAGCCCCAGGCAGCATGGCCAATAGTTGAGGGTGATGGGAGTTGTAGTCCAACATCTAGAGGGGCAAATATTAAGTATCCCTGCTATGAACCTTTGTTGCTCAGGGATGAAAGGAGTTGTACACCAACAATATGACTCTTTTGGTTTGGGCGACTGGAAACATGACATCTGAGCCAAGCTTATTTGTAACAGCAAAAAGTTGCTTAGAGAGAGGCCTACAGATTCTTGAGCTAGCATAATATCAGACAGGCATTTTTCTAGCTTAAAAAACAGAAAATACCTAGGTATGGCATGTCACATGTTTTCATTCCACTTTAACCAAATAAAATATTTACTCCAGTTCCTTACTATTTCAAAATGTATTTAGGAAATAAAAGTGATTATGAAAACAATGAAATGGAAAAAGCAAATTTCATTTTGGACATTGCAACAAAGAAGATGATGAAAATGTTTTACATGCACATACAAATGAATCTGAACCAGTATGTTGTGATTATAAAGAGCTTAATTTAATCAAACTGCAGCTAATCTACAGCAGAGCTAAATAATAAATTAAATATATTCCTACTACACAAATTGCTATAGTTTTAATTAACATGGTTATCAATAAATGATCATCAGTTCCCCCTGAACCTTGCTGGTTCTCTTCCCTATGGAGTTTTTAAGCCACTTTATTAAACAATTTTAAAATGCAGAAAATTTCACTAACAAGCATATAACGTTAAAAGCTCCTACCAATCTGCATCCCAATAAAATATCATAGGTAAGAACAGGCATCCACTCATGCAGTGGGTTCCCCCCCCTCCATTAGCCCCTCTGTGTGCCCCTAGAACCTGTTCCATATGGTTGAGGGATCCCCTAGAACAGATTTAGGGGGCAGGTTGTGGATGGAGGGGAGAAGAAAAACCGAAAGTCCTTCTGCATGAGCAGCTTTCTTTTGTGAATGGGTGGATATCACTGATGCTGCCCCATGTGGATACAGCATTTTGGATCATTCTTAAATATCAGCACTATTTTGAGACTTGCAGTTCAACTATTACATGAAACACTATGGTATTCTTCCCCAAAGCTTCGCCTACAGCTCCCCATCAGTTCTAACCAGCTAGGCCAGTGGTCAAGGATGACAGAAGCTGTAGTCCAAAAACACCTGGAGGGCATCAGGCTGAGGAAGACTACACTATAGCATCCAATATTACACCTTCCCTCTGCACTTTACAACATTATCTTATATTTTAAGAAGCATTTTTGCTCCTATTTTTCTTTCAACTCTACTGAGAGGCCTGCCTCTCTGTGCTGCATACCAAAATCCAATGTTTTGTTAAAAAATGTTTTATTTTGAAACTATGGGGTAACTCATACGGAGATTTCAGGGACAAAGGATTAATATATAATAATGGGTGATACGCAACCATCGTTCTGAGACCAGACCCACTGAAATCAATAGGTCTACTTTGAGTTTGATTAACATTGGATTTCAGCCAACATGCATATAGTAAAGATATAATCACTGCAAATATCTTATTAGATATATTAAGGGTGATATTCCAATTGTGCCTGACCGCTAGCAGAACAGACTTTCCTTTTCTCTCCTTTACCTGGCAGGCCCCCAGATATCCACCAAATCCGCTTCCAAGGGTTGGGAGAGGCTTTGGAGCAGATCTGAAGAGGGACATGAGGGGGTGCAGTAGGGAGGATAGGGGAAATTCTGCTTGTGCAACACTGGGTACCACCCTAAATCTTAGAACCGATTCACGCTGTCCTTTTTCCCCTTTATGCAAGAGGTTACAAACTGCTCTGGGGTATACACTTATGTGGGGAAATGTGCTGTAAACAAGTATTCCACAGATATAGCCAAGAGTGATTCATGTTGTTGTGTTTGCTGGGGGGCGGGGGGAGAGAGTCTTGTTACCTCCAAAATAACCCAGCCATGTTGGTTTATTATCTGAATGTACATGTTACTTTTCCTCTTGTGAATTTGGCCTGGTAACTAGATGAGGTGCTACTATCATCAGCCTGCTCACAGAAATCTAAACCTAGGTTTAGCAATGTTAAAGAAAAGACTTTGTTCGTTTTGACGTGGACGGGGGTGCTGCTGGAAGATGGAATGTGCTATAATTTGTGTGCAAACGCAAAGCATGCGATTCTCATATTTTAACGATATGGTCCCCTTAAACAGGGCCTTTTTTCAGCCAGAACTCAGTTCTGGCACCTGTTAGGTGGGCTTCATTGCCATTATAAGAGAACAAGGGAAGCGTTCATGGTGAGTTCTGGTACCTTTTTTTCCTAGAAAAATAACACTGCCCATAACATATTAATTGCAAATTTAACTAAATTGAAAACATGTTAAGAAAATTTCCTTGGAATATGATTGGGGAATTACCTTAGTCTATTTACTTTTACTTTTAAGCTACTACAACAGTAACACTACTCATGTGTGAGAGAAATGGACAAGGGAGAACTGGTCTTTAGAAGAGCAGATTCTTAAGAAAAAATAAGTTTTAATATTGAGATACACATACAATGTTACTATGAAATAGTATCTCCATCTCCATTTCTAGTTTTTAAATCTGTCTGGTTTTGACACATTAGATATCTTTTATCCCACTCTTTTAAGTATAGGAATAAGGATGGTTTTTCTGCAATTTTTCTCATCAAACTTACTTGCTTTTCACTTAGTGTAATGTGCTATATATTTTCATAGAATTGGTGCAAAGTACAGTCATTTTAACTGTCCTGCGGAACTCACTTGTACAACTGTTTTGTGATAATAACTTTCTAGGTTTGTACTTCAGCAAAAGAGGCTACATTATATGGGATATAGCCAGCACATGTCACCTACTACCAACCTGGTGTAAACCACATAAAATTTAGTCCCCAAAAGGGACTCTTGATGGAAGGAAGAGGAATTATGGGACAACACTGCAAAACTACAGATAGGACAAAGTTATTTAACCCATATCTGCAGCAGCTGCAGTTATAAATTACTTTAAAATCTATTGAAGTATCTGAGTTTCAGAAATGTTGATTATTCAAATCCAGTGAGAAATGTACTCAATATTTC
Organism: Zootoca vivipara; assembly: GCF_965207765.1. Taxonomy (NCBI): domain Eukaryota; kingdom Metazoa; phylum Chordata; class Lepidosauria; order Squamata; family Lacertidae; genus Zootoca; species Zootoca vivipara. Next base: position 20,470,494 of record NC_142598.1, read on the forward strand.
TGAAAAAAACAGGCCACTAATATTTCAGAATTAATTTCAAAGTGGTGCCTGGTCTACTCAATCATGCCAGTGTAATTTGATCTAATCCATAAAATAGATCACTGACAGACATATATGCAGAAAGCCATTTTTATACTGATTTAGAGTATAATATTGAAACACACTGTACCAGACCTGTAGCAGAAATGTGCTTCTATTATTTATAAAATATAAAGTGCATTATTATCAAAATCACAAAACTGACAGACTTTCTGTCTGGACCATAGTTTTAAAAGAGAGGTCAAGGCTTTACTGTAAAATTCTCTCATGAGAACAGATAATTCAAGAGGTACAAATTGATTTTATCCACCCGGCCCTCCTAGATTTGTTTTTGGCCACGCTTTTTAGTGCAAATAAGCTTGTGTTTTTCTCAAGTTTAAGGGACATGGCATTTTTGGGGTGCAAAGAACAATTCTTTACATTATAACAGACCCTTCTGCAAACACTACTTGTTATTGCCACTCTCCAAAGATGGGGATGTACTGCCAGGTGTAAAAAGAATCTATTTCCCAAATTACCATTTAAGCTTTTAGCTTTGTAAATTGACTATATAACCCTTGGATATGACAATATGAAAGAAGCAGTTGCTTCCAATGGATAAGCCAAAATCACTGTATACTGTATATAGTAGATGGTCATTTATAGCTCATGTGTAGTCAGTCTCAGATGCTCACATGTGCATTTAATCAGTGCTTTTTTCCTTAAAAAATGTTTGGGGTACTCTCATTCTGACTCCAGAAAATCACCATTTTATAGTTTAAATTGGGAAAAATAAATACTGTACAGTAAATGGACGAAAGTACAAAGATTCACAAAATGTTTAGGGTTATGCATCCCCCAAGAAAAAAAGCACTGCATTTGTAATTAAGGGCATAGTTGATCTGAAGAAGACAACAACCTGCACCTGTAAACAGATGAAAACTGAGTCTTGTTTAGTGGAATGGGGATACAGAAATTTGGAGTGAGGGTGAGTACAGAATCCGTGGCAAAATCCAGAAAACAAGACTTAGATACAATGATGCAAAATTGCACATGCCAGTGTACAAACATAAATTCTGACTGAAGTGTAAAGATACCACTTCACAGCTATTTCCTTTTTAAAAACAGGAAAAATGCATTTTTTGACTACTAGTTAGACAATTTGTATACTTTTATCAATTGAAAGTTTATATGAAGAATGCAGGATATTTCAGTGAACCATATTTAACAGGATAGGATAAAGTTCCCATAAAACTCCAATAAAAATGTATTGACTGATATAAGAATTAAACATGTTGCATATTGAGGGGGAAGTTCCTCATAGTGAGACGAGAGTTGTGAGAATGTGAGCATCAGGAGTTTCTACATTCATGGATCCTGTATTTTGGAATCCAACAATATTACCATTACTACAGGCATTGGGACGTGCAGCACCAAATCAGCAATATGGTAATTTAGGCTTAGACAACTCACTATAATTTTAAAACATCACAAACAGTACATAGAACTCTTTCATTCAGATGTCTAATTTCTACCCCCAGAACATCTCTTAGTACACTTTTGTACTAAGATGAATGTATAACCTTTCAATGATATCATGGCCCAGTAGGCCACTACTAATTAAAATAACCAAATTGGAAATCTTAGTTTTAGGTTTGACATTACTCATCAATTGTTATTTCTGAAAATAGACCAAACACTGAATAGGTCCACTTTTTATATATTGTGAAACTCACCTAAAACAGTGAAATTAAAGTCCATACATCTTTCCCCCCTTCTCTGTCACAACTGTAACACACATTTCTAAATAAAAAAATTCCTTCAGTAGCACCTTAAAGACCAACTAAGTTTTTATTTTGGTATGAGCTTTCATGTGCATGCACTCATACCAAAAGAAAAACTTAGTTGGTCTTTAAGGTGCTACTGAAGGAATTTTTTTATTTTGTTTCGACTCAGACCAACACGGCTACCTACCTGTAACTAACACATTTCTAAAGTTCCTTTGGTGATTTTGGTGCAAGTTCACTTTTTTCTTTTCTTTATCAATAATCAACAGACAATTCTCCAGTCATCATCTTGGTATTTTTTAAAAATCTTCTCATGATTGGAACTCTTGTCTCTAGATATCACTCTACAGATCAAGATGTAACTCTACACAGCATTAAGCTGGAGGATCATGGGTTAATGATTTAACAAAAGAAGTGCAGATTGTGGCCTGCAATAATAATATAGATTTGAAATGTAAGATTTAAGGGAAGTGCTGATAGCTGTTATTGAATGCTTCAACTGCACCAGCGTATAACCAGAGATCTGTTTTGTACCAGTTAAGTGATGCACCAAAATCTCTCAAAGCATTTTCTTAAAGTATAAAGATAAAAACAACATTATTCTACTTCTTTTCCACACCACATACTTAATCTCCTTATTTTGAATTTTAATTCCAACCGTAACCACCTACTAAATTCCCACATCACAGCAACTTGCTGGAGCCCCTTAACACCACAAATACAAAAATAGTTTTTGAAATGTTGCAACATTATTTAAATAAAACTCTCCTCACATGATGTAAGCAGTCCATACAAATGGATGATTCATGATAAACATTACTCTCAAACAATCAAACATGTATTTATATTGTTGGGACACTTAAAATTAATGGGTTATCATAAAATTAGGTAACCATGAAATTACTGGCCAATACACTATAGAGGTTTGATCCCCTCTCCCCCACGCTTCCAAGATTTTTACCATAAAGTGACCAGCAGATAGTTATTCAAAGATACCTTTCCCAATACAAGTATTTAAAATTTAAAGATCAGTTTTGGTCATAAATGCTCTATGGTTAGTATTAGAAGACATTAATTTGATCTGCCTTACTTGTATCATGTTACACTGCAACACAAACCTGATACAGATTCTTTAAAAGGTCGTAATAAGAGATTTAGCGCTATTATACATAAGTAGTCTTTGAAGACTATGAAATTATTGGAATTTTCAGAATCATTGGGTGGTTAACTATTCTCAACTATTCTGTTAGAAATCACAGAGATGTTACTGGGTATAATTTAGTATGACAACCAAACCCTTGTAGTATTTTATATATTGGTGTTATCTAACAACAGGGAAGAACTTACAAAAAGAAAGGCATCTTCTTCCAAAAACTACATATCAGTATCTGTAGCCAATTTTCTATTTTGTTTCTTGGCCAGTTGAAACACATTCTAATCAAGACCCTCTTGTTCTTCTCCACTGTCCCCTCTTGTATCCATTCTTTTCTCTTTATGACCATTGTAAATTCTCCTCATCTCCTCTTCATACTTGATAAAGTTTTCCCCAAATCTTGTCCATGCTTTGTATGGGACAGTGATGGTGTTACGGTAGGGAGGCCTCACTTCACTTACCTTCAAAAAAATACCGTACCTGTTGGACCCCACATCAAAGTAGAACCTTTTGTTGTCTACCCTGAAGGAGGTCCCTTCTGGGAGTTCAGGAGGCTCATCACCTCCACTCCTCCTTTCTTCTATGTCTCCTTCACCATACTCTTCAATGAGCTGGACCAAAGCATCCCTGAACTCAATCATCCCCTGGGCTGGAAGAACAATAGTTTGTTCCTGCCCCAAACTGTGACCAAAATATCCTATCATGCCAGGTCCTCTAATCAAGGTCTGTCTAATCCGTAAGAAACGTCCACGTTGGTTCTCCTTCAGGTCTAGGTAATACTTCCTATTGTCTCTTTCAATATACTCAGTTTTTAAGACGCTGTGAAGATGCTCTTCTGAGCCAACTGATGCTGGAGGTGATGGTGGGTGATGGTGTTGCCGTCTTCTTGAATCTTGTTCTTTGCCATTACTGTGATCATTCCGATGACTCTGGCTGCCTTTTAGGCCCAAATGGGCATAGTGCTCTATGAAATCTCCCAGACAATCCTTTAGCTCAGAAGCTACTGACAAGGAGAGAGTCAGCTTGCTTTTCCTGATATTGTCCTGCCTGCCTCTTCCTATCCAGACTTCTGCTATCTTCAGAAAGCGGCCTCGGGAACTCTGTTTCACATCCAAATAAAACCTCTTTTTTTGGATGTCCACTCTTTTGGAGGCCAGCTCCTGGATCTCCATGCAGCCCGCCTGAGAAGAGGAGGCAGGATAATGATACTGCTGCTGGGACTGGGAGTAAATGCTCCTGTGTAGGCCAGAGCCCCCCACACTCCTTCCTCCTCCTCCTCCTCTGCCTCTCTCCATCTTTACCAATCAACTGAAAACAACAAATATATGACAAAGATGCATAACACCATAGACATCCAGCATGCCTATTCTGCTTTCCCGGCAATAGCCTCTCTGTACATAATTAATTTCACTAGAACGTTGCTCCAGTAACCCTCCTCTTGTCTTTTATTCTGACCCACAGTACTGTGGGAGTGAGGGAGAGAGAAACAGAGCACGTTCAACCCATAATAGCTATGGATGTTACAAGGGGCAGGGAGGGATTTGGAGCCTTTTCTGACAGGGATACATTGTGGTAAAAGCTTCACATGCAAAATTTCTGAAGGTTATTAATAATGTTAAAGAGAGAGCATAAATCTTAAAAAGAGAAAAGCGGTGATGTAGGGCTGCCATCCCCCTGCCCACCTTCACTGGCCCTGCTTGTGCCTTAAATAGCTTCCTAGCATATAGAAATTTAGCAGCTGCACCTTTTCCTAGCAAAGGGCCTATTATTTAGAAGACATCTGATAGCAGCCCTGTATTGGGAAGTTTTTAATGTTTGACATTTTACTATGTTTTTACATGTTCTGTAAACCGTCCAAAGTGGCTGGGGGAAACCCAACCAGATGGGTCGGGTATTATTATTATTATTGATAATAATCATAATAATAAATGATAGAAAAGCCTTCATTTGCTGAATTTCAGCATGTCAGGACTGGGATACCTCAGTTGGCACAGGACGAGGGTCTGAATCTCAGGGTCAAGAGTTTCAGGCTGGTGGGTTCGAGCCGCACATTGGGCAAAATATTCCTGCATCGCAGGATGGCGGGACTAGATGATCCTCGTTGTCCCTTCCAGCTCTATGATTCTTGGATACATGATCAGGGCCAGCAAAAAGGAAAGAAAAGGTAACCCTATACCAGCGCCCCTCTTCTGAAATTTCTGCATGTGCTGCTGCCGCCGCCGCCGTTCAAGGCACAAGGGAGGATGCCCTTTATTGGGGATGCAGGATATGGGGAAGGGGAAACCCCTGGAATAAAGGCCTGCAAAAGGCATAAAAATTGCCACCCTTCCCGATTACGGGCCTTCCCGCCACCACAAGCCTCTCTAACTGCTCGGCTGCCCCCCCCCACTCCGCCCCGTCGCCCTCGGCAACAGCCTCCCAGGGTCAAAGCCAACCCCGTTTTTGCTACCTCCGGGAGCAACCCTCCCCCACCCCTCCGCCTGACACAGCAGGTGACTATTCCCACGGACACCCCCTCATCTCCTCAGGCCGACATACACGGCGCTCTCCGTGCTGGGGGGGGGGGGCTCACCGAGCTCACCCGCCGCCATGACACGCAGGCTAGGCGGGCGAGGCGAGCGTCAGGCAAGGGGATACTTACTCCATCTTTTCAGCCGCCCCTCGCCGACTCGCTTCCTTCCTTCCTTCCTTCCTTCCTTCCTTCCTCCCTTCCTTCCTTCCTCGCTCGCCAGCTAGCCAGTCAGCCGCCGCTGGCCCCCGCAGCGCTCGCCTTCCCCGCGCTGCCGCCCGCAGGGAGCCGGATGGGAGCATCCCCGGACGGGCAGGTCCTACCGCCCGCCCGGCTCCCCTCCCGCCTCCTGCCGCTTCAGGTCCGTTTCCTCCGCCGGGAAGCCGGGACGGAGCCCACTCCGCGCAAGTGGACGAAAGGAGCAGGGCAACGAGCGGGGAGAGGGGCCGGGGGTTCGTTTCCCGTCGCCAAAGCGTACCGGCCTCCTCTCCCGCCTCCCCTCACAGAACCGCAAACTACAAGCCCCAGAATGCCGCGCGGGTGCCAGAGGCCGGCGGGCGTGGAAAGCGCTACGCGCATGCGTCTCACCTCATTTCACCTTCTAGAGTTGACAGCGGCGGAAAAGGGAGGGAGGGCGAAGGGCTGGGCTGGAGAGGCGGCCGTAGCGACGTCATTCTTTTGCGACAGTAGCGTAGGCTGCTCCTGACGGCTTTTAGCGGGTCTGGCGGGAAAGGTTGCTAGGATGAGGGTGAGGTTTGTGCTATGAAGCTGTGCAGTGGGGAGGATCCCAGGGAAGGCTTAGATTAGGTGAGTTTTCCAACGCCGAGCCTTATTCGGACTGGCAGTGTCAATGAATGGGTTGAATAAAGTTGTACGTACATGCAAAAATTGATTGTGTAACTTCTGGGCCCTCTACACTGGTTCCATACTCGTATAGTTACTTAAGTTTGCAATGTTGTTAGGTTGCACATCTATGCACTTACCTGGCAGCAAGTTATATTTTATAAAACGGGAGGAGGGCTTACTTCTGGGGAAACGTGTATAATATTAGGCTGCAAGATTACAATATTCCGAAGCACACTTTCTGTGGAATAAATCCTTTTTACCTATCATAGATCTATATCTGGGTATATGTATCTAATACTGCTCTTCTGCGAGTTGGTTACCTTGTTTATGCATATACAGTATTTAACCATGAAGCTGAATGTGTGAACTGACTTCTTTGGGGGTGGGGAATGTGTTCTGTGTTTGTGATGATAAACATATGCGGGTGATGTGTGAATCCTCAAGGTGTCTAGATCTTTTAAACACCTGCTCTTTTTGAACTGCCAGAGGAGGTGACCGGACATAGGTATGGATCTCTTTAAAATGTAGAAGTACTCTGATTTTAGCATGGTGTAAAGTAGTGTGGGTTTTTTATTATTATTTCCCAATGTGTCCTTTGCAGGAAGTGTGGCTTTTTCCCTGTGGAAACCAAAATATGGCCACAATCTTATAATTGTTTTCCTGAGTGTATGGGTTATTGAGCTCAATGCAACTTACTTCTGCCAAAGGTTGTGAGCAAAAGGGAAGCAAGCTTCACATTGGGGCCTGCTTGAAATGTTTCCTCTGTTAAATTTTTGCAATGTTTCAGTTAGAAATAATGTTAGGCTTCTTACCTGTGCTTACCTGTGCTTCATGAGCTAATAGCGTGAACCTAACCATGTCCACCCAGGAGTAAGTGTTATTAAATTAAATGGGGCTTATTCCCACATAAATAGGATTATGATTGCAATTTAACAGTTCCTCCTTTGAATCTTTTACAGTTAAGCAATATCCTTTCTTTATATTGTTTACTTATGTGGAAAACTTATATTCTGACTTTTCCCCAAATAACTGATTGGAATAGATCGACTTTTGCCACACAAATCATTTCAGATTAGACTGAGCCAAGTTGCATACTTGTTATTTCTTCTATTTCAGTTAACATACAAATCCAAACAAATAAATTTGATAGGAATATGGATTCTTCATCAAATAAACTACCTCAGTGGATGACTGAACAGGCCAAAGGGGACAAAAAGGTAGGGAATGGGAATATGCTTGATTCACACAAGAGAACAAGAATGAAAAAAGCAGTAAAAAGTGGCAGACTCTGAAATGCAGCACTGATTGTACTTCTTTGTCCAGTTTCTAATAGCAAATCACATAGAATTTTTCCATTTCACTATGTCTTTAAAACTACTGCATTTCTTAGATTTATTATGTACCAAATTGTGTTGATGTTAGCTTGATACCATCGCTCATGAGGACTGGTTGTTGTGATTGCATGACCTGAAACAGAACAGTCATCAGTGACTCTCCTTAAGGTTTGCAGGTTGAATAGTGGAGATTGAGTTGATGACATGGCTTGTGGTGACATAGCAAATAATCTCTGTGTTGGAAGATGTATATGTTTTACATATACATGGGGCAAAGCATTTTCTTGGTATGCATTGGATGCATTAACTTCTCTAATTACCTACCAACAGAAATTGTTGGGATGCTTTTGTAACCTGGACAAGAAGGCAAGTGCACTGTGACCTATGCCAGTATGATTGATCTGAAAAACCATTTCTTAAACATCCTTTACAACAAGCTCTCTTTTACATTTTATGAACCAGAATAATCCAGTCCATCGGAGTGTCCTGGAAGACAACCTTCCCTTCTTAGAATTCCATGGTTCCGTTGTTTACAGCTATAATGCAAACGATTGTTCCTTACTCTCAGAGGATATTGTGTAAGAGAATGAAAGTTTAATTTAAACTGCTAACCCTATGGCATCTCATTTTTGTAAGCTAAAAACCCAAAGATGTTATGTTCATTAGGCTGTTATAGACAAATCTGGTCCAAATGTGGGAGCCACCTCCAAAATCTAGGAATAAGGGCCATTAATTGAAAGAGGTATGATGTCTTCAATATTTTCTCTCTCTCTCTCTCTCTCTCTCTCACACACACACACACACACAATCAATAAAAAAAATGAAGGACACCCCCCTGCAAAGATTTATATAGTCTTTCATGTCAAGTTAGTACTAAGGATCCTTGCAAGTACTAGTTCTGGCACAGAACTGATAAAATAGTCATGCAGTATTTATTGAAAAAGAAAAGACACTAACAAATATTACCTGTGCAAACCTATGCCCTCTAGGTTTAGAAAGGCTTGCTTCTGAATAATCCTGCACAGGATTGCACTGTACTAATCTTGTTAATACCTTTTATCTTCTAGTACAACCTTATCTTATGGAGCTGCGTTAGGATTTGACATTGAATGGCCGCCATGCTACACTAAAGGGAAGGAAGGCAAAGTTGCTTTAATCCAACTCTGTGGATCTGAACAAAAGTGCTATTTGTTTCACATCTCTTCTATGTCAAGTCAGTACTGTGCTAGTTAATCTCTCAACAAAATGTGCTTGTTAAGTTGTCCTTTCATCTAAGCTGTAGCTCTGTTTGCTTTGTCGAACACAATTTATTTTGTAAAGTTCACAGGTGTCAGTTTAGCGTAACAATTTAGATCGCTTCATTCTGTTGAGGGAGGAGAGAGTAGGATTCTTAGTGCAGAAGGAAGTACAGTTGGAATGTATCATTTCACAGCATATCTCTGCCTGTACAATGCCACTTCTTTTATTTCCCAGGTCAAAAAGAAGCAATGTCTGGAAATGGGCATTCAGTATTTTTCTGCTGTGTAGGAAAGACATGTTCAGATTTCCTGCTACTGCTTTTCTTGGTTTCCAGGGCTTTCCAGGTCCAAAGTGGTGGTAGAAAGAAAATATTATAGCAGCTACTTGTTGAGAGTGCTTTAAAAATCAATCCCTCTTCCCAGGGACCTCTGGGAATTGTAGCTCTCTGAGGGAAATCCTAACTCCTCTGTGCACTCTGGACAAACTATATTTCCCATGTTTCTTTGGGTGACGCCATGAATGTAGAAAGTGGTATCATAGTGCTTTAAATGTGGGCTGCTGGTGGGACCAAAGACTGTGTGGCTGTTCCTGAACCGGAAAAAATTAGTTTTGACTACAGTTTTCTGTTTCTAGCAAGGGATTTTGGGGGACACCAATTCCTCAGCTGCTGGTGTTTCTTCTCCTCACTTAGGTCAGGTTGTTTGGGGAGGTGACACTGGTTTCTTCATGCTTGTTTCCATTGCTCCCACTGAGTCTGTGAACCAAAGCTCAGTGCTTCAGATTCTACTATCCATTATGTATCAATGCATACAACTTTGTTTCTGGGCTGAACCTAAGTTCTTTTGAATTTGTGAGCAGTAGTATCTCTAGATCAGCTGGTGAATATGGTCAGAATTCTCTTGAATGGAAGGGTGGGGTAAAAAAAAGTAATGAAATATTCTGTTTTTTATCCAGCACTTCTAGCTGAAAATATCTTCTTCTTTTTTTGGTGGGTAGGTAATTTAATGTATAGCTGAGGTGGTGCAGTTGTAATAGAGACCAGAACAACATATAATTTACTTCTTTCTTTCTTTTTAAAAGCATTGTGAGAAGCCTAAGGTTACGTTAAATAGGTAGCATATACATTCCTTAAGTGGTTATTTTAAAAATGTGCATACTTGATCTTTTCAGACTTTCCTTTGGCACTAAAAAAATTGCTTGAAAGTAACACTATTAAAAAAGTTGGGGTTGGCATTGAAGGGGATAAATGGAAGCTGCTGCGTGATTTTGAAATCAAATTGGAGAGCCTTGTGGACCTGGCTGACCTTGCTAATGAAAAGGTAATAACTCACTCTTTGCTATTAGTGTGGATATTCAACAGAGAAGTTATAGAAAATCAGCTATGTAGGTGAGAAAGCCCTATGCTGTGTATTTAGACTAACATTGCTGAATGAATCTCCTGCACCTAGTGATATTTTAAATTTTAAATGTAAAACACGATAAAATGAAAATGGATATCACATGATGAGATCCTTTTAGGATCAATGTTCATATTGTGCCAAATACTTTCTTCTCCTTCGCTTTTGCTTATTGGACTGTATTTCCATTCTGCATTATATGAAACTTTGTGATTTTTAAAATAATAATAATATTGAGGATCTACTATGGTTGCTGGCCTCAGATCAGCCTAGTGCAAAGAATTCATTTCCCAGACTACGAATCTATAGGAATTTAGAGAGACTGAGAATGGAACATCTCAGTAGCTAGACATTTCACTTTCCACAAATCTGGGATGACCCTTCTTGCTTGTCACTTGAGTATTGTTTGGCCAGGGTTCATTGAATTCTCATGTAATGTGTTGGGTTTCTGGAACTCCCAGCTCCAAAGACACAAAACACAGGAACATAGGAAGCTGCCTTATACTGAGTCAGACCAATGGCCCATTTAGCTTAGTATTGTCTTGTCTACATTCGCCGGCAGTAGTTCTCCAGGGTTTCCAGAAGGGATCTCTCCCAGCCCTACCTGGAGATGCCAGGGATTGAACTTGGGGCCTTCTGCCTGCAAGGCAGAGGCTCTATCTCTGAGCTATGGCACACCGAGCCTCATGCAATGAATATTTTCAGCTAATGATACAGAACTTTACTTTTATTCAGCTGATACATCTATTCATTGTGGCACACTGTCTTGCCAAATGCAAGGTGGTTCTTTTAAAAGAGATTCAGAAGCAATACAAAACACAAGTGAGTGAGAAGAAGGTTTTATTCCTAAACAACAAGCAATATATACTGCACATAAACTTCTATCTGCCACTCGGAAGCCCTCAAGATGTGAAGTGACTCCCCCAGGTAGCCTCAGTTTGCACAGCCCTGCAGCCAATCAGTCCGTGCACAAGCTTCTGAAAAACTCTGCCCAAGCCATCCGATTTTATAGATAGCCACCTCCAGTGCCTCACTTTCCCATAACAATTTCCAACATCAAAGAAGGTTCCCAGCACTATTCTCCCAAACTGATTTAAGGCAGCTGTGTGTGGGACTTCACCTCCTCCCAACTGATTAGGACATCAAAAACTGTTCTCACACCATCAAAAACTTAACAGCTGCGAGGGAGGGGTAAGGAACAGAGGCAAGAAGGGTAACCATGCTAGAATCACTAACTCCTCGATATACATTTTGTCTTCTGGATGGATTTCCCATGCACACACTTAATTGCAGCATGGCTCATTTAAAGATAGCTGATTTAAGGTTTCGTATCATGAAATTCTTTCACAGCCTATTGCTCCACTTAACCTCTGTTTTAAAATTCAGTGTGTTCTCCGAACGCATTTTAAACCTGGGATTTAGATTTATTCCATCTCTATCTGAAATATATCACTGTGCACTTATTATCTGATGTAGGCTCAAAAATAGCTCTCACTTAATGTTTGCAACTTATTTTTGTTTAGCTCAAATGTAAAGAGATATGGAGCCTGAACAACCTTCTGAAACATCTGTTCCACAAACAGCTTTTGAAAGACAAATTGGTTCGTTGTGGTAACTGGAAGCAGTTTCCTCTTACAGAGGAGCAAAAGCTGTACGCCGCTACCGATGCTTATGTATGTACTAAGAAGCTTATATTTTTCTGGGTGACGTCTGGCAGTATGCAATTTGCAAGCTTACTATGGCCTTGTTTGGATGATCGGCTTAATAGGCCAAGATGTGGATGAGCCTTGTGTCTGAGTACACAGCCCCTACCCTCTTCCTTTCTCAGCGTCCCATGAATTAACCCAGAACTCTTCTGCCAACCATTGTTTCCTGTTTGATCCTACCAAAGACACTTTCCCTTGGCATTGCTAAAGGGATCTTATGTAGAGAGCAGCATCCTCTCCTGTCTTCTGTAAGCCATATCCCAGAATTGCAAAACCACATGGGGGATATGGGGGCTGAGTGTTGTTCCTTGATATTTGTTGGCACCGTAACATTTTGTTTTCAAAAAGTAGAAGCAACTGATACGGGTGAGAATCAGTGGCTTTGGCCAATGTTACAGGCTCCCTCAATTCTCTGATTAAAAGAAGTGTTAAGCCACACAATCATAGAATCATAGAGTTGGAAGAGACCACAAGGGCCATCTAGTCCAACACCCTGCCAAGCAGGAAACACCATCAAAGCATTCCTGGCATATGGCTGTCAAGCCTCTGCTTAAAGACCTGCTTAAAGAAGGTTGAGAGAGTATTTCTTGGAGGGCATCCCAGCTACATAGGACTGGGCTGCCAAAAGGAAACAGAAATGGCTTCTGATCCAATCTGGAAGCTTCTAGTCATAATTAACTTTCATAAAATAGAATTCTGTATTAACCATGCATCATTAATTTTACATGAAGCTGCCTGCCAGTTAAGGGCATCATTCTCTCTGTATCCTCATTGTCAGAGATCAGGCAGGTGGCATCTGTGGAAGGGGTTTTCTCTATGGTGGTGCCTTGACATTGAATTGATCTCCCCAGGGCTCCTTGCCTAATGCTTAGACGAATGAATTCTAAGTGCCAGGCCAAGACCTTATTTCCATGGGCTTTTAATGACTAGTTAACTTTTTGCTGTCCGCTGAGATTCCCACCCAGTCCCACTTTTTATTTAAACTGTATTAAGCTGTTTCCCTGTTTTATGGTTTTATGATTTTTTAAAAAATTCTTCATTGTTGTTATTTTAAATTGGATGCATCTTTGAAAATTCTTGTTATGAGTTGGAACAGATTTTTTTTAAAAAATAAAATAGTTGAGCACAGTATTAAAAGAATGCTCACTGTTAAGATACTAATAAAAAAAATTGAGAGAGAGAGATGGGTTGTTTTAAATTATATGGACTGAGAAAAAATGCTAAGCATTACCTTTTGCATTAAAAAGTTTTCTTTGCTCTTATATTGTAGGCTAGCCTTCTCATTTACCAAAAACTGGTGAACATGAGTACTTCTAAGCAGATGCAAATTAGTGCAGAAAAAGGTGAGCTTCAACGTAAACCATAATGAGGTTCTACCCATCCCCACTTTCAACTTCTGTTGTCTTTCTTCTTTTCCTAAAATGCATTGGGCAACGTGATAGACACAGTTCATACTGTGTGTATTACCAGAGCTGTGGGGAAATAGAGTGGGTATGGTCATATACTTGAATGAAACTGCAAACTATTTGGTATACATAGCAATACCTTGCACACCTCAAAAGGTGTTCCTTTTAGATTGGAAAGATTGCTAGCATGACTTTCCCGTGACTGTATGTTACAAAAAGCATGGGGGGTGGGGAGTCTTTTAAAAGGCATTGCATTTTTCTATACAATTGGAAGACTAGGGCGTACACTATGGCCCTGTACATGGATGCATTCTACACACGTTTCCTTCAGATACCACAAATTCAGGCCATGGTTAATTTCAGTGCTTTTATTTGGTTCCTCTGCCATGTGGATCCACAGATAATGAGGCAACACTGATCAGAGTTTGCAGCACCACGGATAGCTCCGAGTGAGCAACACTCCATTTTCAACTAGCTTTGGTTAACTAGAAGCAGAAGTGAAAGCTTCTAAGCACCTCCTCATTTGCTCACCTGGAAGGACCCTTGGATTGTCCACACTGCACTAAACCATGACTTATTGTTTCAAACTTGGTTCCCCCAGCTGCTGTTGGACTACAAGTCCCATCATCCCTAGCTAGCAGAGAGGGCTTTTCTAATTAATGCTATAAAACTGGGGTGTCCAACCTGTCAACCACGATCGACCGGTCGACCCCTGGATGATTGTGGTTGATCGTGGGATCCCTATTGATCGGTGGTAGCGATAAGCAATGGAGTGAAAGTGTCCCCCCCCCCCGCCGCCGCCGCCATCACTCTTTTCCTCTGTCATGTCAAATGGGTATTTAGCCGACGAGTTAGAAAACGAAAGTAGTCGTTACTGCTGTGTCGTTGTTTTAGGTGAGCGATGGTTCCCTCCCTCAATACACAGCTAAACATGCTTTGCTTCCCTCCCTAAAAAAAGCTAAACAACTTTGCCTTCGCCCCCCCCAGAAAGGTCAACAACTTTGGGTCCCCCCCCAAAGGGGAGAGTAGATCGCAGTCTCTTGGGAGTTGGACGTGCCTGCCATAAAACATGTTGTGCCACCTCCCTCTCCCTGTTAAAACCCCTCTTAAATGTGTGTGTGTGTGTGTGTGAGAAAGAGAGAGAGAGAGAGAGAGAGAGAGAGAGAGAGAGAGAGAGAGAGAGAGAGAGAGAGAACCAACTGGTTCATTGGCTGTTCTTTTGGCTGTTATCATATTCTTGTGTTTGTATGTTGCACACCACCTTGTTATATATTCTGGTAAGCGCAGTTTGCAAATATTTAAATAAATAAATAAATATATGAGAATTCAGTTGCAAACTTGTATACTTACCAGGGAATGCACTGCTGAAATCAGCAGAGTTTATTTCTACAAAAATGTACTTAGCCTTCCTCTTCCATCTTTAATGGAAAAAAATTGCAGGGCACCAACACATTGAATTGGGTCCATGAAACAGACTGGCAAGTAATGGACCCGCAACTGCCTGATGGATAAGTTGCAGTTTCTGAGCATTCTTTGGAAGCGGCTACATGTAGGCAACATTGTAGTAACTCAACATAGAGGTTAACACTGCATTATTATTATTATTTATTAGTAATTGGGACTCAAGTGGTAGACTCACTTCATAGCAAGGATATGGTGATTTAAGAATGGCCAGAATGATTTAAGCATGCATATGAATCATGTTAGGAGAATTCTGTGCCTATCTGAAAAAGCCCAGAGTGGAAGCCCATTTAAAAGTAACCATTGCGATATCCCTTATTTTGTGAGCAGGCCTGAAATCTAAAGGGAAGTAAACCGCGGGTGGCGCTGTGGTCTAAACCACTGAGCTTCTTGGGCTTGCCAATCGGAAGGTCGGCAGTTCGAATCCCCGTGACGGGGTGATCTCCTGTTGTTCGGTCCCAGCTCCTGCCAACCTAGCAGTTCGAAAGCATGTCAAAGTGCAAGTAGATAAATAGGTACCGCTCCGGCGGGAAGGTAAATGGCGTTTCCGTGTGCTGCTCTGGTTTCGCCACAAGCGGCTTAGTCAAGTCATGCTGGCCACATAACCCGGAAAAACTCTGCGGACAAACGTCTGCTCCCTCAGCCAGTAAAGCGAGATGAGCGCCGCAACCCCAGAGTCGTCTGCGTCTGGACTTAACTTTCAGGGGTCCCTTTACCTTTACCTTAAACCGCTATTAAAACAATGAATTTTACTTTATTATTTATTTTTTGTATTTCAAATCCAGGTTACTGGAAAAGAGCACATAGTGGTTGGTAAACATAATGTTCACATTAACCTTTTCCCCCCTAAAAAAACAACAAAACAACAGATGCGGCCCTATTGCCAAGTGAAATGAAGAAGGAATTGACATCTTTATCAGAGGAGATGGTGGATTTAGCAAATAATCTTCCTGGCACTTTTGGACAATCGACAAACGTTCAAAGGTTAGGTGTTGTTTGCTTTATCATTACAAATTAATGGTATTTGTGTTCCTTCTCTGAACATTTATGATTCAGTCAGTGCGTTATTTGTATGTTTATGTGATGAGATAAGTTAAGTGGGCTTGATCAGACAAAACCATAGACAGGCTTTCTATACTTGCACCAGGACGTCTGTACTTGCACCGTAGCTTTTTGGTCCTAATTTCTTACCACATTTCCCTTTACTCCTTAAAAAAATCTTTTTAACAATGTCGGGAGACTCTGAGAATGTATTTTATAGAGCAGGGGTCAGCCACCTTTTTCAGCTGTGGGCCAGTCCACTGTCCCTCAGACCATGTGGTGGGCCGAACTATATTCTTTTTTGGGGGGGGGGGGGATGAATGAATTCCTATGCCCCACAAATAACCCAGAGATGCATTTTAAATAAAAGGGCACATTCTGCTCATGTAAAAACACGCTGATTCCGCGGGCTGGATTTAGAAGGTGATTGGGCCGGATCCGGCCCCCAGGCTTTAGGTTGTCTACCCCTGTTATAGAGCATCAAGAAATGTTTCATGTGCTGTTGCCTTTTAAGGTGTGCTTGCCTGGAATGCAGGGCAAGTTTTTTTTAAAAAAAATTGTGGTGCCCATATTATAAGAGTTGTATCCCCACCTCTTCTGAACTGTCAAAACATCTTAATATTGTCTGACTTTTAGTCTGAGCTAAATTTCCATTCTCCTTTGCTTGTTGATTATATTTTAGTGATCCCTTTTCCTTCTTGGTTTTAACTGTATCTTTTAATATCTGTTTTTTATGTAATTGAATAACCTTTGTTTTTTAATTGAAAGGTGCTTTGGAATATGTTTTTAAGTGCTAAAATGTGGCCAATAGATAACTGGATAGTACATATGGTTTTCTGGATCCTACCAAGAAGGGGGAGTGTATTTAGATCAGACTGAGAATGCATCCAAGTTTGCTTTAACCTCTTTGGATAAATCCATCAAGCCTGTTTTCAAGCTTGCCCTGCCATTTTGACATTCTTTAATAGAGCTGCAGAAATTTTGGCTGCTGTGTCAGAAAACATCAAGGCTTTAAGAAGAGAGCTGCTTGTTGAGCCTACCTGCCAGATGGAGTTCGGAGATGCTACAGATTCAGAAATGATCTGCGGCAATGAAGAAAAAACTGAAATGTCAGACTTTACTTCCAAGGTCACGCCTGAGTCAGTCAATCGTGTGGGTCACAAACTAGTCCAAAAGGAAGCCCTAATGGAAGGTGAAGCAGAAATTAATAAGAAAAAACAAGTCGATGATGCTTCAGACAGTGGACCTAAAGCTGTGGTGGGACAATGCTTAATGTCGCTAGATATAACTGAATATGAACTTCAAATGTTGGAGCGTCAGGCTGAGGATGAGCTGCTAAATGAAACGGCTTGTATGTCTAAGGTGAGTCTATCTGGATAATGGTCTAAGAAAAGTAATACAGTGGAACCTCGGTTGTTGAACGCTTCAGAAGCCAAACAATTCGGAACCCGAACGTCAACAACCTGGAAGTGAATGCTTCCATTTTTGAACGATTTTCTGAAGTCGAACGGCTTCTGAGGTGCATTTCTCCATTTTTTCCAATGGATTTTGCTGACCGGCAATTGCGGCTCGGTTGTCGAACGTTTTCAGTTGTCGAACATTCTTCCAGCACAGATTACGTTTTACCACCAAGGTTCCACTGTAATGTTTAATTTATTAACAACCAGATATTTCCCCCCGATTTCAGTAGGGCTGCAACAACTGAAGCAGTATTGTATGAGAGATGGGCAGGGTCTGCTTGCTTCTAGAAATCTGAGAAACCTTACAGCGTTGTTCCACATCTGGGGAGACTGATGTTGCTTTGATCTCCCCTTGGGGACGTCCTGTTAGGGCTTTGGATGTTTTCTATCCTTTTCTTCTCTGAATAAGCCTGTTATGTCACTTTTTTTCAGGCTGGGGGCCTGTGTTTTCTCCTGTGACGAAATACCAGACTTTTAAATCCCTCTCCTAACTCAATAATAAGGCTTTGCATAACCCTTCTCGTATTACAAGGATCTCCAACATTTCTGGGAGAAAATGCTGTGAGCATGAGCCACACATGACTACTATGGGGCGTAGTATAGCACAAAGTGGCTGCTTTGGGGGGATGGCATAATGGCCGCCACATCTAAATGAACAAAAAAGGAGAGACAGAAGTACAAAATGGTACAGGCATGCCCCCTTGCCCCCCCCTCAGTTGCCCTATCAATGGGGAGAAAGGCACAAACATCAGCCGCTGTCATGTTCGCTCACAGAGAGAAGCAACAGCAAAAATAGAAACTGCACTCATTTTGAAATGTTCCTTTTTAGGATTTAAGCCATATAGAGGATGGAGATGATTCTCTTTGCACCATTGAAAGTGATGATGAACTCGAAATGGAGATGCTTAAAGTAGGTGTTTGAAAATCTACTTCTCATTTTTTAAAGTGCTTTCAGAAAACATTTGATAATGTTTCTGTTAAATATCAGGTATAAGTACAACGGTACCTTGGAAGTCGAATGGAATCCGTTCCAGAAGTCCATTTGACTCCCGAAACATTCAGAAACCAAGGTACGGTTTCCGATTGGCTGCAGGAAACCTTGGAAGCCGCATCGGACATTCGGGTTCCAAGGAACGGTCGCAAACCGGAAAACTCACTGGCTAGGAACAGTATTTTACTGTGTGCACATTTTTGCTGCTTTTAATAAAGGCCCACGGAGGCAGTGGCATTCTGATTAGTGAGGCGGAAAAGCAGCTATGTCGCCTAAATGAAAGAGAGAACGTAGCATGTTTGGGGAAACGGGCGCTGGAAGTGTGTCAGAGGTCCCTGCATGGGGAACCACTTGTACAACAAGGTCTCGGTTGCTCGTGCTGCGCCCTCCCAGAGAGATTATGGTAATTCAGGGTTTAGACGAACAGTAAAGTACTGTTTATGAACAGTAAAATTCATGGGAAAATACAATGCAAAGGTCCAATCCCACCCTGGTCCTGTTGTTGATGGATAAAGATTGTGAATTTTTTCTAGAGGGTTCTTCTACATTAGTTTTTGTGTGTGGATGGGGTGGGAATTGCATTGCTGGGTTTTAACTTTCTAGCATAAACCACAAAAAATGCAAGCTGCTGAGAAAATTACATACAATGTCTAATTTATCTCCACAATGTAGTAAATAGCAGTGGCACTCAACTGCTCTGTCATGTAGGTCCAAGTGAAGTATTACAACATAAGTAGATGCAAGCAGAACAAGGTTTTCCGGAATAAAAACAACCTGTTTTGCCTTTTGGCTTCTTCAGCCGCTTGAGGCCAACATAAGATTATAACCAGGAATACCACAAGTATTTCTAAGGTTGTAAACCCCTTCACAATTTGGTGATGAACATCCTTTCTTCAACGTAATGAAATCCAACACTGCTTTCTATTCTTATTTTACAATTCTTATTTTACAATGGTATTCCAGGACACTGTACGTGACCTAGGTTCTTTTGGTGTTGGGCTTTAACTTTCTGGCTGCTATCTGCCTCACCTTACAATGCTTGGGATCATTGGATCCCAGTCAAGACTTGATTTTGCTGAGTATCAATTACTGGAGTATCTAGGGGTTCTCCTGATCCTCCCCGAGCCAATTAGTTTCTTTCTGGCTAGTTAGATTTTCATTTTCAATTATTTATTTAAATACTCACCATAGAGAGAAGATTTGAAGCTCGGTTATATTGAGATAAGGAAGCAAGGGTTGGAATGAGTTGTTAAGCATTCCTATCATGTATTTGGGGTTGCTTGTCTGTTATAACAGAGATAATTGTATTGAATGTGGCTGGGAAAAGTTAGAAATCCCAGGTTTGAGGCTTGGGCCTCTTCCATTTTCTCATGACGTTTGTTACAAAATAATGTCTGCTGCCTTTTAAAAAAAAAAAAAAAAACTTTCAATTGTCTGTTTTTTTCCCTGTGTGTGAGCATGTTTTTTAAATGTGTTGCTTTTTGGAATAAATGAGTTGTTTTTGAGAGAAAAGGTTTTTTAAATAAAGAGACAGGGAGAGAGCGCTAGCTCTTGGTCATGTGCTTTGCCAGGTTGTATTTCCTCCACTGAAGAAGTTTGTATTTGGTATACAGTAGTATGTTTGGAGCCATTGAGAAAATGTTTGACAAGCAAGAATAGAGTTTTAATAACAGTGAACACTGGTGCAGTTTAGTGAAATGAAACGCTGCCTCTTCTCCTGTGCCTTAACAGCAACTTGGTATGAAGAAATCAAGGAACTTTTTCTTGATGGGCAGATAAAGTGATAGAGCTAATTGCAACTTTTCCCACCAGCCAAGTTTCTTTGTAATGGAATGTTATTTTTACAGCCTAGAGTCATTCTGTTGATAGGGTTTATGAGCTCATTAGGTAAACTAAAAAAACAAACAAAACAGGTGCGATCAAATGTAACTTCACTCCAGCATGAAAGCAACCTCTGATTTATTTGCATCTTTTGATCTAAGCGTGTGTTAACTTGTCCAATCTCTTCTCCAGTCTTTAGAAGACATAGACAAGCTCAATATAGATTTCACTGATTCGACCCTGCATAAATCCAAGAGGCAAAATGAGCTAACTGCAGATGATAATGATGAAGATGAAGGCATTGAGGAAGAGGAGGAAAGCTGGGGTAAATATATATATGTATATATATATTAAACACTTTAAAGGTTTATTAAAATATATCCAAAGAACCACCTATCTAGTTCTGCACTTCAAAGGGAACTTGTATTTCTCCAAAGACAAGCTAAGACAAACCTCCAGGTTTCAAGAGCAATTTATAATAAAGCAATGGGGATTAGGGGCGACGAGGAAACCAGAATTCTCACTGAGATTGCCTACAATAGTTAGTTAGACCCCAGTCGCTATAACAAGTTAAAATGGATACCTAGCTACAAGAACTGCTTTTCATGACTTCACTAGATTTTGTACATTCTTTAGCTCTGAATCTTGTGTTTTCTGTGTTTTCAAGATTCCTACTTGCCTAGACCCAACGATAAACAAATTGCTTGCCTAAAGATGTATTTTGGACATGCAAATTTTAAACCGTAAGTTTTGTTGTTTTCCTTTCCTATACACAGCAATAGGAAGGGACCTGTGCATTGCATTTGCCATGTAAACATATATCCCTGTGACAGGTCCCTTGCCCCAGCTGTATTGCTGAATAGGGCTCACCATGTGGGTTGCGACCAGCATGGATAGTGCGGTGGTCTTTAAGCTGTGTTGCTTGGAACATATGGTGGGCTCTGCAATGATGAGATCAGTGCTAGTGGAGTGGGCTCCCTGAAAGTTGTCAACCTCACTCTGCAGTGCACAGGGCCAGGGGAGTGTTGTGTTAGGTGTCTTCTAGGGCAGTGTTTCTCAACCAGTGTGCCTCCAGATGTTTTGGGACTACAACTCCCATCATTCCTGACCACTGGTCTTGCTAGCTAGGGATGATGGGAGTTGTAGTTCCAAAACATCTGGAGGCACACTGGTTGAGAAACACTGTTCTAGGGCACACTCATGGTGCAAACGAGATGATAGTGGCTTGGCCAGTGGAACAGGAACCAATGGGATCATTTGGAGGTGGACATCTGGACTAACAGCATGTATAGGCAGGCAGGGACAGTGAGGAATTGACTTGTTGCAAAGGTGACATGGAGGCTGAATGTTTTTGTGATAGAAGGCAGAGGAAGGGAGACAGCAAGGAGTTCAATCCCTGCAGCTCTGCTCTATTCTGAATTCCTTAGCTGGAATAGCTGAGTTGATAGAGCATAGAGGACTCTGCTTTCTGTCAAAAGAAACCTATATGTTGCACATGAGAGAGTGAATGCTAAAGTTGCTGAATAAGACTCAAATGAGAGTTGAACATTTTGTGTAATGTTTTTCCTTAACTTCAAGGGTCCAGTGGAAAGTGATCTCTTCGGTTTTGCAAGACAGAAGAGACAACCTTGTTGTCATGGCAACTGGTGAGCTGCATATATTTTTTCACAGGATGTCGTATAAGGGATATTTGATAAACCCATGAAGATGACTTCCTGAGAGTGTTATGGTGTAGTGATATGAGCTGTTGTTGCCCCATTGGGGGGTGGGATAAAGTGTCAAGGATATCTTTGGGTTGGGAATCCGTAAGCTTTTTGGATGCAGTGGTTTGGAGTCTTAAGAATTGCAACTTTAAGGAAGCTCATGAACTTTGATGTTCTCTCCTACACCTGTTCCTCACTGCTCCATCTTTGAAAGCTCAGGAAGCCTTTGGTATGGCATGGTGGATGTTCAAAGTACCTGTTTCAGGTCAATTTCCCCTTCTTTCTACAGCAGGCATCCCCAAACTTCGGCCCTCCAGATGTTTTGGACTACAATTCCCATCTTCCCCGACCACTGGTCCTGTTAGCTAGGGCTCATGGGAGTTGTAGGCCAAAACATCTAGAGGTCCGCAGTTTGGGGATGCCTGTTCTACAGCCTTCACATTTTCACCCCCCTTTTTTAGGACAGTATCAGACTTCCAGCATTTAGACCAGAGCTTTCCAAACTGTGCGTTGCAACACCTTAGTGTGTCAGCTGCACTGGGTAGGTGTGTCACACGAACGCTCCCCTTGCTCCTCCCAAGGCTAGAAAGGGGTTAGTTTAACTTCCGGTTTGCTAGTAAAACTGAATTACTGTGTTGCAAAATGATGCATGTCTAAAAAGTGTGTCACCAACATGAAAAGTTTGAAAAGCTCTGATTTAGACAATACTAAGTTATTAGCTAACTAGGCAACATAGTGCCAGAATTGGTGTTAATATGCTCGGACCACTTTGTTCTTATTGGCATTCTTGCTGCCACATTGTGCACCAGCTGTGTGGCCGTATGTACATCTTATTCTATTATTCTGATCTAGAGGTCGCTGGAACAAAGAAAGCTTGTTCATTAAATTCCGTGCCAGTTTTAGCCTTGCTGTGATTTTCTCTACATCTGTAAAATTTTAATTTGAAGTGTTGTAGAACGTCCTTATTAGTACTGACACACACATGAGGATAAACCCACTGATACGCTAATATCATTATATACATCTGTGTCTCTATAAAGACTGATAACAAACTAGGGAGGTTGAGGAAAGGAAATGTTTTCCAGTGAGATTCCCTTATCATTCAAGATGTGTTCATTCAATATATATATATTATTTCAGGATATGGGAAAAGTTTGTGCTTTCAGTTTCCACCTGTTTACACCAGAGGCATCGGAATAGTAATCTCTCCCCTTATTTCTTTGATGGAAGACCAAGTACTACAACTTGAGTAAGTCTAGGCCTGCTGTGAAGAAATGGGCTTGTCTTCATTTTATATATTGTGATTCTGTGTCTATATGATGAAAGCAGCCTTGTGAGGCCTCAGCCCTAAAAGGTGGCCTAAAACATATTTTAAACCAATAAATCGGAAGACCTGTTGTCTTTTCCCAGCCGCATCATACTTTGAGGATATGTTTGTCTCTGGGTTTTTTTAACTGTAATCCACAAAATGTCCAAACCTATCAAATATGAGTAGAAGAAATAAGCACAAGACTAAAGTATATTAATATTGTTGTGTGAACTTCCCCTTGGAAAAAGTGTAGTGTAAAACAAATGCAGCGTCTTTTCTCTCTTAGAGTTGCTGTCTTCTTTCTTTTCTTCATTGCAAAAGAGATGTTCCTGAGTCTATGAAAGTTTTTTTAAAAAGCTTCTTTAAAATCTTGAAGTAGAATTTATATTTCTGTAGAAGTTTTGAAGTGTATATGTGCGGAGAATTTCATTTTCTAAGACATGGGTAGGCAAACTAAAGCCCGGGGGCCGGATCCCGCCCAATCGCCTTCTAAATCCGGCCCGCGGACGGTCCAGGAATCATCCTGTTTTTACATGAGTAGAATGTGTCATTTTATTTAAAATGCATCTCTGGGTTATTTGTGGGGCCTGCCTGGTGTTTTTACATGAGTCGAATGTGTTCTTTTATTTAAATGCATCTCTGGGTTATTTGTGGGGCATAGGAATTCGTTCATTTCCCCCCAAAATATAGTTCCCCCCCCAAGGTTTGAGGGACAGTGGACCGGCCCCCTGCTGAAAAAGTTTGCTGACCCCTATTCTAAGACATACGATGTCCCAACCATGCTTCTGATGTTCCAGAGAAGCATACTCTTAATGTAGTGTTGAACTGGAAATGTTCATGAGGAAATGTGCCGACACTATCTCCCACCCCACTGCACCAAAATCCCTTTTCGGATGCGACGTTGGAAGTTCAATTGTTCCTCTACATATAATGCTACTCTAGAAGGCAAAGTGACAGATGGGAAGTGAAAACGTAAAATGTATCTTATTTTCTATGGTGAATTAGTGAAAGTCCTGCGTAGAGAACAGCCACTGTGCAGTCAGACAGATTTTTACTGTTTGTAGCCAATGGGTATTACAATCTAAATAATAATAAAAACTGTGGTGTTTTCTTGTAGGATGTCAGGAATTCAAGCTTGCCTACTTGGATCAGCACAGTCAAAGAATGTCAGAGGGGAAATCAAAGCGTAAGCCTTGCCTTGCCTCCTTTTTTGGGGTGGTCAGGCAAATAAAGTGCCTCTTCTTAGGTAGTTGCTTTTAAAGAACTTTTTAAAGAACTACAGTAAACATGAAAGAGCAATTTCAAACATACGTAGGCTGAACTTGAGCTCACTGCTGTTTTTCCCTCCTTTTGCTAGGGGCCACTATAGAGTTGTCTACATTACCCCAGAGTTCTGTTCGGGGAACTTGCCATGGCTTGAGGAACTTGACAGAACAATTGGTAAGTGGGAATAGTTGATAGTGTTGAAACACTTCAGAAGAGATTGCTGCTCTTGGAATTGCTAGGGCTTTTATCTATTGGAGTCTGGTTTCTTATAATACACTTCTGAGTTTTCACAGAAACAACAAAAAAAACACGTGGTATCAAAATAATGCTTTTTTGAATACCCATGGGCTCTGTAGACTGAGTGAGTCAATTTTTTTGAAAAGGTGAATTAACAACAACAACAACACCCTGCCCATCTGGCTGGGTTTCCCCAGCCACTCTGGGTGGCTCCCAGCAGAATTGAAGAAGAAGAAGATGATGATGATAAAGTGATAAAACATCAGACATTAAAAACTTCCCTAAACAGGGCTGTTTTCAGATGTCTTCTAAAAGTCAGATAGTTGTTTCTTTCCTTGACATCTGATGGGAGGGCATTCCACAGGGCGGGCGCCACTACTGAGAAGGCCCTCTGCCTGGTTCGCTGTAACCTCACTTCTCGCAGTGAGGGAACCGCCAGAAGGCCCTCGGAGGTGGACCTCAGTGTCTGAGCTGAATGATGGGGGGTGGAGATCCTCCTTCAGGTATACTGGGCCGAAGCCATTTAGGGCTTTAAAGGTCAGCACCAGCACTTTGAATTGTGCTCGGAAACATACTGGGAGCCAATGTAGGTCTTTCAGGACCGGTGTTGTGTGGTCTTGGCCATATAACTAAAATGTCCAAATATGGCTTTATCAGTTATCCAGAGTGAACATCCAAAGAGGTCTTCCAGCCTCCAGCAATCGTCATTCTAGTCCCCACCAAGAGGAAGTTAATTAGTCCCATATGGAGCAGCTTCTTGCCCAGTTGTAAGAATAAGTAGGTTATATATGAAGATTTAGCAACTGGTTGTTTTGTGATTTTGGAGAGGTGGTCAAATACTGGTCCCCAAAAACTTTCAGCGTAAGGACACGGCCACCACACCTGGTGAATAAAGCCTCTAGCACTACAACTTCTCCAGCTCAATGGCATGGTCATGTTCTTGTAGCTCAGCTGAACTGACATTAAGTTCCACCCATGAATGATTTTTGAAGCAGTTGCAAAAACCTAACACTGAGATGGTTTTAAATGGGGGCTGCCTCAGAATCATAGTGCACTAGTCCCCCTATATCCCCCTCCCAGACCTGTTTCAATCCTACCAAATTCCCATAGCATGTCATAGAGCAGTAAATTAATTCCCTGTGGCTGAACCAATGGAAGCATTAGGTTTCAAAGGCTGTTAAAGACCTAGCCACACTTTCCCTTTTCGCAATTGCCCTGGCAAAACTATATAATTGAGCCAAAGATCCCTCTCAGCAGGGAAGGAGGTGGTCAGGTTTTCACACGGCAGTGGTTTCCCATTTTGAAACATGCCTCTTTAGTCTTTTAATGCTCACCCCCTTCCAACTTTAGAAATGAGCATATCTTTCCAGACAAGTGAAGTCTTGACAATTTAGAACTGTATAAAGGGGACAGATGTTTGCAACAAAACATCTCCCAACCCTAAAGGTTGATAAAGGATTTTCCAGGGAGAGGGTACCAAACAGGAGTGCCTGCCATTGAGGAAATTGCTGGCTGTTCTTCAGTGTATCATTTCAGCGTTATTAGCAATTAAGGCACTGGTGTTGCCAGCAAGCCTCCCAGTATGATCTGGGGCTGGGAATCCCCAACCTCTCTACCTTTGATTTACTGTATGTTACTCGCTGCCACCCGCTTCCGTCCCCAGCCGTACTTTCTTATTCCAGTGGCAGACATCTACCAAATATTTCTGCCATTGCCACAGTGAAGAGGAAGCATTGTCCATAGACAAAGTCGTAGCCAAAGACCTTTGGGAGAACCATCACTGTGAAAGCTTAAGAGTTAATCCCTTTCTTCAAGTTCTAAAAAGAGGGTCAAAGTTTCTTCTTCTCAGTTGGGCTAAGTTGTTGATCGTAAGTACTCCAAAATACATTGGAAAGAGAGCAAGGCCTTAGCTGATAAGGATATTTGGTCTTTCCAGCTAATGCTGAGACTCAGTAATTGCGGCTTTGCATAGTTAACTTCATGGCAGCTACTGTATGGAATCTGTGACCTGGCATTCCCGCTTCTGGGTCAGATAAAAAGAGCAATCTGTTAACAGAGAAATGACTTGTGGCATGTTCTTGGTTGCCCACCTGGGCTCCCCCAACATGTTTATATTGGCTCTGATCCAGTCAGCCAAGGTTTCTGTTAATTAAAGTCCCTCTTGTCTGTGCTCTGTACTTCTTTGCTTCTGAGAACTGCCAGAAACTTAGTATGGGAAAAGATGTAGGAGTGCAAGGATAAGATAACTTTTTGTAGACTTTGACTTATGGGAGCATTGAGAAGGTTCAGTGGAGAGCACATTTTCCTTTATCCCTTTCCCTTCTTCAATATAACAACATATGTTTGCAGTTAGGTTGTAGGGCAGGCATCCCCAAACTGCGGCCCTCCAGATGTTTTGGCCTACAACTCCCATGATCCCTAACTAAGAGGACCAGTAGTGAGGGATGATGGGAATTGTAGTCCAAAACATCTGGAGGGCTGAAGTTTGGGGATGCCTGTTGTAGGGTTTTATTTCTGCCAAGTGACAGCTTCTTCTTCTTTAACTTTAGTAAAGAGGTGGCTAACTTGCTGGACTATCTGTTGGGGTCAATAGTAGTTGGAATCTAATGACATCTGGAGGTCCACAGGTTAATTTGAGGTTTCAATCAGAATTAAAGCTTACTAGAATAATTTATGGCAACAGTGTTAACTGAGTTGTCTAATCCAGGATTCAAGTTTGCTCATTAGCAACCCAGTTGCCCTACTGTAGACAAACAAAAATCTAGGCAAGAGTTGGAAGGAGGGCTAATGGCAATTGAAAATGGACTACGTATGCAGAAATGGAAAAACTTGCAGAAAAGCTCAGAGACATTGAGAAATTTTTAAAAGAATGGGAGGCATTTATTGCATATGTACAAAAATATTGTAAAAAAGGAGAAACATTGGCAGGCTTTGACCAAACACTTGCAAGCAGTTAAAATAAGATAAAGTTTATGGAAGGAAATTTGAACTGAAACAATAAAAACTGATGGTATGTAATTAAGATAAAATAACAAGGATAAGAAAAAAGAGGTTTAAGTATAATTATGCAGAAAAGTTATATATTCAGTGAACCAGGAAAGAAAATGGAGGGAAGTCAGGAGGTTAAAGAGAAACTCCAAAAAGATGTTTTTTGTTCTTTATTTTAGTTCTTATATTCCATGTTGGATATTTTGTATTTCTCATTCTCCCCCCTCCCCCTTTTTATGGAAAATAATTGTTGAATTTGAAATTAAAAACCAATAAAATTTTATTTACAAAAAGAAAAGACAAGAAAGGAGGGCTGCTCAAGAGAGAGAACTGTTGGAACTGTAAAAGCCAGTAAAAATAAGGCAGACACAGAGGTTTTATACTAATTCAACCAGATCCATGCCTTTCTGAACATCAGCTGGGCTACAAGTGCAGCATCCTTCTGAGTAGACATCTGGAAGCCTTCTTGCAGCTGGGCAAGCACTCCTCTCCTGGTTCATTGTCTTTCACTGGGTCCACCATTGTCTTAGCTATAGAGATCCAGTAAAGAACCTGATCCACGGTGCATGTAGAGGTTTGCTCTGGGTGAAGTGTCTGTAAGACTGGATTAGTTGGGCTGATTTAATGGGTTCTTTAGGTGTGTCAGGGCTTACTGCAGCACCCTAGGCCTTTTCCTCAGATGAGGTACCCCCAGAGGTCTGGGTCACTCTGGCTTCTGACATCTGCTAATTCAAAGTAGACTACTTGCATAAGTGGTTAAATTTGCAAAACGTATACAGTGGTACCTCGGGTTACGAACGCGATCCGTTCCTGGGTCGCAGTTCGTAACCTGAAAAGTTCGTAACCTGAAAAGGGCCCGAACCGCCGTTTTGCGCATGCGCAAAGTGTTATTTTTGCGCTATGCGCAAAGGCGCGTGGCGAAAATACTTCCGGGTTTGCGAAGTTCGTAACCTGGGTTGTTCGTAACCCGAGGTGTTCGCAACCCAAGGTACGACTGTATATCAATTGGCTCCGAAATCTATACTGTTGTAAATGCTCTGTAACCACATAATTGGGCCTGTCTTAACTCATCTTAGGCATCACCCTGATAGCTGTTGATGAAGCTCACTGTATTTCTGAATGGGGACATGACTTCAGGAATTCTTTCAGGTCTTTGGGGTTGTTGAAGAAAACTCTTCCTAAGGTACAGTATAGCCACTGCAAGAATTTTTTGTGATTTGATTTTTTTTTGAACATAGATCAGCTTTAACGAAACAAATGTTTGATCTCTGTGCGCTGTGCTGATTATTCCTTGTGTTTCTGTTTCGGATGGGCAACTCGCTACATACTCCTCCCTCCGTGATTACACATTAATGTTTATACTAGCATAGGCTCAGTTCAGAAGCATGCCAACCATAAATTATGCTAAAGATGGTTTGAACTTCCAGGCATATTAGCTGTGGTTATATGCTCTTGATTTCCAACTACTCGGCACTCCCAGAGGCCGAAGCACGATAAAAATGGAAGAGCAGCAACAGCCACAATCCCCTTTTGCCAATCTGCACACCACGCTGTACTGTAATAAGCACATGCAAACTGGTTTCAAACCTTGGCTTCTGATTCTGGTGTGCTGCCTGCCTGCAAACCATGGTTTGCCAAAACAGACAACAGACTAAATCATAATTAACCCTGGTTTGGCACCGCTGGTTTGGCAAGATGGCTGAATTGTGCTGTTGAGCTTTGGGGCTACAAGAAAAGATGAATGGTCTGTTGAAAGGGGAGTGTGTGATTCTGCAGCTCACTCCCAGTCTGGAGCATTACATGCACATGGATTCTTAAAGGTTGCCTTGCAACCTTTGGGGGGGAGGAAGGGAAGCAGTGGGAGGAAGGCCAGAGTATGGATCATGATAACCTGTGTGAATGTTCACTGTAACTGCAAATGTTGACATTGAAGCAGAAGGTGATTATGGATATTTCCTAGATTCCTCCCAGAGTTCTTCTGAGAATCTTAATCTGACCCTACTGCTGCCTGATCCTTTCTAGGAGACAATACCATCACATATAATCATTCAGTGAAGTAATCTTAAGAAGCTTTAACTTTTATAATGAAAGCTGAAATTCACAATTTTCAAGGGGCACCCATGTATCATAAGACATATATTAGCCTGCCTCTTATCCAGATAGATGGACAATTATCTAGATCAGTGTTTCTCAACCTTTTTTGGGCCAAGGCACACTTGTTTCATGAAAAAAATCACGAGGCACACTACTATTAAAAAGTTAAAAAAATTAACTCTGTGCCGCCCTATATTGACTATATAATTATGACTGTAAGAAACACTTGCCAATTGCTGTGTTGGTTGCAATCTCCTGTAATAAGGCTTCACAAGCCGCTGATTTCTCTGCCAGCACAATCCTTTGCTCAGCAAGTTTCAGGTTGAGCTCATCCAGCCAGCTTCTTTAAGTTTGTCTAAAACCACCCTCCCGTGGTGGTGGCTGTTGAGAACTGCGCTCGCCCCGCGTCGTGACCCGGCCGGCTTCCTTTCCGGCGGGTGAGTGTCGATCATTGGCGGCCGCCAGGCACGTAACAATGCAAATCGCCCTTCTCGTCGCCGCACGTCGCAGCACACCAGCCAGCGTCTCGCGGCACACTAGTGTGCCGCGGAACAGCGGTTGAGAAACGCTGATCTAGATCTCCTTGAAAACAATATGCTTTATTCATGCATATATTTGCATGTGTGCACTTGCCACACAAATTAGAGTAAATCAATTGAAAGAGTGCCCGCTTATTCTTTATTCCTTAAATTTTGGATTATGGTATAAAAAGAGTTTAATGCTTTGGTTTCTTTTTGTCCATCACCTTTACATTTTCCAGATGTCTGCTTCTTTTTTTCTTTTCAGGTCCCCATTGTTGCATTAACTGCAACAGCAAGCCCTTCTATCAGAGAGGACATCATAAACTGTCTGAACCTTAAGACTCCCCAGGTCACATGTACCAGCTTTGACCGGCCTAATTTATACTTAGAAGTAGTACGGAAAACTGGAAATATCGCCCTGGACATGCAGCAGTTCCTTGTTAAAAAAGACAAGTGAGTGTGTTTTGTCCCTCCTTTGCCTGCAAGTTTTGTGTTCCAAGGTTACCTCTGGAAAGAATCGTTTATAAATATTTATTTAAATCTAAATTATTTTTTAAATAAAGCTCTTCTACTCCAATAACACTTTCCCCCAACTTCTGAAATGTGTTGATAGTCCACAACAGTAGATCAGTATTCCCCCCCCCCAAGTTTATTATTAGATTAATAGAGCCAGTATTCAGGGAGAAAATCTACAAGAAAGATTTGTCACAAGGCTAATGTATATTCTTTGTTCGTTCCTTGGATATCCTAATGATCTATGTCACACACAGTTCCTTTCTTCTTCTTTAAATTCTTAGATTTAGTTATGAGTTTGAAGGCCCCACTATTGTTTACTGCCCATCAAGGAAAACAACTGAACAGGTAGCTGCAGAGCTGACAAAATTAAACATTGTTTGTGGAACATACCATGCTGGCATGGGAGTCGCAGCAAGGCGAGACATCCACCACAGATTCATGAGAGATGAAATTCAGGTATGAAGGAAATGCTGTTTGCTTGTCATAAAATGCTATGTGGTTGTATTTTGTGGGATATACAGGGGGGAGCATCATAGCCGCTAAATATGTCCCAAGGTCCCACCTCCCACTTTCCTTCCAAGCTCAGCAGCCACAATCCAGCATAAGTTAGCTCTGGCTGTGTCCCATTGACATCAATAAAATTTAAACTAGTTGCAACTAAGGTACACTTCCATGTACACTTAACCTGGGAGTAAATCCCATTCAAACAATACCTCTGACTATATGTTCATAGGATTTGGCTGCATGGCTTGTTCTATTGCTTTCAACTGGACTTTCAGGTAGTACCTTTTACTGGGCTGTGCCCAATATAGCTCCATTTTGGCTACTTTGATTTCATTGCCTTTAATGAGTGCTTTGCATTCAGCAAACTGGAGACATAGCCATAGTATACTTTATGTAGCTGGACCCATTAAACTGTTGTAAGCACAGTGAACTTTTCCATGCATCAATATTAAAGTGGAGTTAAAAACTGATATGGTGGTTATTTTTCAGTGTATAGTAGCGACTGTAGCTTTTGGAATGGGCATCAATAAAGCAGACATCCGGACAGTTATTCATTATGGAGCGCCAAAGGAAATGGAATCGTACTATCAGGAAATTGGAAGGGCTGGTCGTGATGGGCTTCCTGCCTCTTGCTATGTATTGTGGACTCCAGCCGACATGAGTTTCAACAGGTAACCAATACTACTGCCCTACCATATAGGCACAGTAGCATGGTAAAAGTGAGCTAGAGTGGGTTTGGGGCTCATGCTTTCCTCTCTCCTCATGTGCTTATAAGGAAGAGTTTGCTTCTGATTTCAGAGAACCACATTTTGACTTGTGAGCCCAGTCTTAAACCATGGTTTGTCTTAACAAGCCAGCTTCATAACCCAGTGTTTGAATGTAACCTTTTTCAAACAAACCATAGTTAAGATCAACCACAGTTTGTTGGGTTTGGGCAACACAAAAAACTACTGTTGATCCAAACAATTTTTTATTGTAAAATCACTTTGGGATGCCTCTGAGAGTGTGAAATGATATATAAATATAACAACAACAACAACAACAACAACAACAAAAAGGTAAAGTTAAAGGACCCCTGACAGTTAAGTCCAGTCGTAGACAATGGGTTGTGGCGCTCATCTCGCTTTACAGGCCGAGGGAGCCGGCGTTTGTCCGCAGACAGTTTTTCTGGGTCATGTAGCCAGCATGACTAAACCGCTTCTGGAAACCAGAGCAGCGCACGGAAACGGCGTATACCTTCCCGCCGGAGCGGTACCTATTTATCTACTTGCAGTTTTTTAGCATGCTTTTGAACTGCTAGGTTGGCAGGAGCTGGGACCAAGCAACGGGAGCTCACCCCATCGCGGGGATTCGAACTGCCGACCTTCTGATCGGCAAGCCCAAGAGGCTCAGTGGTTTAGACCACAGCAGAAGCTTCTGAACTCCTTCTGATCACAGAAGAACATGGAGAATGCAAGAGCCCAAAGCTCACTGCATCTTGTTCTTGTTACACTAAACTGTGGTTTAGTGTGATGTCTGAACATGACCATTGAGGTAGTCGGTGGAATTCAGTGTAGCATAAAGTGGGATATGCAAACAAGGAATGAGGTTTGCTGATTCCCCCCCCCATGCATCCCTCACGTGTCCCCTAAACCTGTCCTGGGATTCCCCCCCCCCCGCAACCCCCAGAGCATATTTAGGGAGTGCATGGGATGAGGAGAGAGAGGGAAGTGCTGTTGGGCAAGTGTGCCTAATCCCTCCCGCACAACACATATGTAGTTGAATCCCACCCAGCGTATGTGAAACACTGTATGCTTGAGATGTGTAATAAAATTGTGATATTGTTGTTTTTAATGTTACTTTGCCCAGTCAGATTGCAGTTTCTGTTTATGGTGTCAGTTTTATATACTGTAGATAGAGTATCTGCATATAACTAGAGAAATCATGACAACATGGCAATATATGGACGATGACAATATGAAATTTCAGTGTGCATTGACCAATTTATATTGCATGAAAAGTATGTGTGTGGGATGTTTGTTCAGATTTTATATTTTCTTGGAAGGTGACAGGGAGATAACGAAGGTTCATGTCTAATTTTCCTCTTCTCTCCCCCACTTTCTTTTTAAGACACCTACTCAACGAGATACGTAATGAAAGATTTCGCCTGTACAAACTGAAGATGATGGCAAAGATTGAGAAATACCTGAACTTGAATAGCTGCAGAAGAAAGTACGTGTTATACTGTATATTTTAGCAAGTAGCAATCAGGAGCTGTCAACACAGCTCAATGAACATATTTCAAAGTTTTGAAAAGTGCCACTTGCATTCTGGTACATTTTTGTATTTGCACCTTGAAGCTCATACTTTGAAAAAAAAAATATGCCTGTCTCAGGATGATTCAGGCAAGATAAATTAGCTCCCGGGTGAACCAATTAATGATGGTGATTTCTGCTCATTGTTTTCTTCAATGAATTTAACATGTAAATTCTTGTTCTTTTATTTAATTCCCAATGTTCCCTTGGGTAGAATCATCTTGTCTCATTTCGAAGACAAACAACTCCGAAAGGCCTCATCAGGCATCATGGGAACAGAAAAATGTTGTGATAATTGCAGATCCAGGTAAATGTTCCTCCCGAAAGATTAAAGGTTTGGAACTGTCTTCCCACAGCTTATATGACAAGTGGCAATAAGTCTCTAATGGCTCTCTCTTAATGAAGTTTTCTTCAAATGTTGTTACTTTTAGGGTAAACGGCGCAAGATACTATCCAGCAATTCCCAATCAAAAGCTGACTTGCAGGATTATGGTTTTAGTTTCAATTTTAAAATCCATCCTTAAAAAGTCAAGTCATAAAAATGAAACGTTCTTCTTTAATTTTGTATCAGAGAAGGACTGTGGGCACTGAGCTCAAGTTGTGAAGGCAAATGTTAAATCTTATATCCTAAATTCATTGACCTAACCAGGGCCTCTTCCATAGTTTCTGGTTGACCAGCTTGCAATGGCAAAGGCCACACCTGGACACAAGTCAGGTGGGCCTGCAGGCCTGGTAATGTGACACAAAGTCAGGCCTATACTGCTGCTTGTCCGTCCGTCCCCGGCCTTCTGCAGCACGGCCTTAGACTAGAGAGACAACTGCAGCCAGGGATCTGAGGAGAAGGAGTTCTGTACTGTAGTCTTGTGCACACCCAAGCATCACTACCTCATACTTCGGACTTGATTTATGGCTGATGTGCAATAAAGGTTGGCCTCCCCTGCCATACTTCATGCCTGCGTTTTAATTACTGTTCTTTCCCCACCCTCCCCAGCCATCCATATTTACAAATAAAATTGTGTAGTGGTGGAGAAGCTACATGGAGAGCTGAACCTCTTTGCTTTGCTTGATTTGCTCGGTCATGTAGCTTGAACAGTAGGAATATTATATATTAAGACATAATGCAAATGCTCTAAGGATTCCCATCATGGCAACAGATTGCCCGACCGTATGATATTCTGTATCATACCTTTTCTCACAAAAGATCCGGTTCTTGCATGCCCCGTTTGGGCAAGCACTTTCCCCGTCCCTAGAAATCTATGGACTCTACCCTCACCCACCCCTGTTCTGCAGCAGAATCTGAAGCTTGCCTGACCGTGTGGTCCAAGGCGAGTTGTGGAGAGGGGATGGAAGTTCCCTTTGGAGCTATGATGACAATGCCTCTGCTCACGTCTCCGTTGCTGTACCTTGTTGATTCACACCTGAGCCACAGACCTAAGCCCTCATGGTATGAGGGATGTGATGCTGATCATTCCTATGAGGCGATCAGCATTATGATGGGTGGGGGCTTACGTTCCAGGAACACAGCTTTACGTACAGAGGTGCTGCATCCATTTCATTGTGTGCCTGTTAGCAGAGACATGGGGGATTGGGGGAAGCGAGGGCAAACCAGCAGTCAGGGATGATGGGAGTTGTAGTCCAGCAACAGCTGGGCCCCCTAGTTTGAGAAACAACGCCTAGAGCAAGGGTGGCTAACTGGTGACTGGCCCCATATTGCTGGACTACAGTTCCCATCATGCCTCACCATTGGCCGTCCTGGATGTGCTTATGGGAGTTGCAGTCCAGTAACATCTGGAGGGCCACAGGTTCCCCACCAGAATTTGCTCTCTGCGTGGCACGCACACACACTTTTTGACCCCTGTTGTCGTTTTATACATATTACACAAGCCTTATTTTTGTTCCTGTACTTTTAGGAACATTCACTGTACTGCTGCGGTCGATACACAAGACAGGTTGCAGGATTTTGGCCGGCAGGCATACCAGTTGATGTCTGCAGTATGTGCCTTAAATGAGAAGTTTGGCATGGGTGTCCCAGTGCTATTTCTCAGAGGATCTGTAAGTGTTACATCTTATGGGGTGGTTTGATAACAGCTGTTTAATCCTCTTGGCCAGGCCATCCCCAAACTTCGGTCCTCCTGATGTTTTGGACTACAGTTCCCATCTTCCCCGACCACTGGCCCTGTTAGCTAGGAATCATGGGAGTTGTAGGCCAAAAAATCTAGAGGGCTGCCATTTGGGAATGCCTGTTCTTGGCTGTCTGTATGTGTAGGGGGGAAGGGGGGGGAGAGGTGTTTTTCCTGTGCCTTTGGTTCTCATTGAAGACTGTCCCAAACTTGAAGAAAATGAAGCTCTATTCTTTTGTACAGAAACTGAGGGGCTATGAATTTGTTTATAAGAGACAATGTGTAGACTTCTAATTGTTTGCTTATTACAGAGGTAGGCAATCTAAGGCCCGTGGGCCCAATCGCCTTCTCAATCCGGCCCACGGACGGTCCGGGAATCAGCGTGTTTTTACATGAGTAGAATGTGTCCTTTTATTTAAAATGCATCTCTGGGTTATTTGTGGGGCCTGCCTGGCATTTTCACATGAGCAGAATGTGTGCTTTTACTTAAAATGCATCTCTGGGTCATTTGTGGGGCATAGGAATTCGTTCATTCCCCCCCCCCCAAAAAAAAGTCCGGCCCACCACATGGTAGGAGGGACTTGCAGTTTCCAGTGCTTAACTGACTCTCCTTCTGCCACCTACTCAATCTGGAAGACCAGACTTTCCCTCTGTAGGCTGCTGTTTTAGTTTTCTGTGGACTGCAGAGAGTTCAGCAGCAAAGCAGAAAATGCCTTATGAGGGGCCCTCAAGATTATATGCAGTTAACATTTGTACACTGAGTTTAGAATGCATCAGAAAATTCCCCATCACTTGCACTAATGCTCTTCTTTTATTGACTTCTTGTGACAGGTGTCTGTGTTCTCTAATTGTTCTTGATTATTTTCAGAGCTTGTTGTGAAAGCTGAATGTTAATTCTAATCAAGTTTTGTTCTGGTTGTACAGCTTAATTCAGCAGCTTTCTGGTAATAATTTTTGGGTTTAAAAGTGTTTACAGTTGGAAGTACCTTTTACCAATTGCGCCTTAAGAATATGCATTGTTTACCTTACACAACATTCACCCATAGTTTATGAAGAGTTGTGTTATCCTCAGTTTTGTTCAGCCTAGTAGACTCTTTTGGTAACAATATGCACAGGTGTGCTCCTAGGCAGGTTTCAGGTGGGTCACAAAGAGATCAGATTTCACCTGTTGTTTGAAATTTGAGTCAGTCTTCCGTGGTGAACAAGTCCTCCTGGGAATCTTCAAATTAAGAAGTTGCCTTGAATGAAATCTTATACTACCCCTGTTAAAACAAAGGAACTTTAAAATATAGTGGCTGATGTTGTTTTGATGCTTGTTAGACTTCAGCAATATTTTTTTCTTGCATTTTAATCTCCAGATTGTTTGTTTATTTAAGGGATCTATGGTTGACCTTTTCAGGGTCTCACAAAGAGGTTAGTTTAAAACATGGTAAAGATTAAAATATGAAATAAGGTCATGGGGAACAGCTTAACAGCTAAAAACCAGATAAAAGTGCACTAAACGCCTAAACAAACACAACAGACTTGAGCCGGTACTTAAAAAGAATCATTGTTGCTATCTCCTAACCAAGGCTGAAAATAAGAGTCTCAGACCCTGTGTTAAACGGCACTGAGCACCAATGTCAATGCAACAACACTGTATTCCTATAATTATGTGTGCAGTGTGGGTGAGATTTCATGCTCCAGAAGTGAGGGGGTGTGGGGAAGCATGTCTAATCCCATGCCAATTTTGCATTTGTACCAGCCTCCCAAACACCATGAGATAATCTCCAGCAAAAGTGCTTTACTGAAAAGTGTGACTTAGGTTTTTCAGAAGAAACCTATACACTTGTATTTGTTGAACATTCATCCTCATTCATTTGCACAAAGGGAGGCTATGCAGCACCCGCTGCTTATTGATCATTGATTCTGATATGCTTACAGGGAGGTTATACAACAAGGTGTTGAGCAATTGTTATCCTGCACTTTCCAGTGCGTTTTCTTATTCTTTTAGTTTCCTTACTGCAAAAAGTTGATTTTTCAAAAGTTACTCTGTTCAACAAGAACATTAAATCCACTTAAATTGCACAATCTGAATTTGTTGGCATGCGATCAAACCTCACCCGCAAGATAGCAACAGTCTGGAAGTGGACATAGTAATCCTATAGTGAATCACCTGTTTTTCAATTTAAAAAATGATATGTGTGGATGGAAATAAGCTTGCAGTCACATACTGTCTGATAAGGTGTTGCTATGTGTTTTTCCCACCCCAATACAATCCCAGTAGAATGGTTTCCTTTTGCACACTGCAGCCATGCCGAAAAGAGCTGACTTTACATAAGTAGAGCTGGGCAATATATCAATATATTGTACAAAACCCGTTTGGAGTCCATAACGTGATGTTGGTTTCATAATTTTTAACCTGGCAATATATTGCAAATCAAGGCGTGTGCATGCACACGTTGTGCAAAAATCACAATGCAGAAGAAACTGTGAAGCAAGCCAACGCTTCTCTCATTTCCTGCAGCCCTTGTTAACTCTGGTGGCTCAGTTTTCTTCTGCCTCCTGCGGGGCAGCAAATCACAAGAACAGGTGCCGGCAAAAGTCACGATACAGGAAAAACCATGAAGCCATCCAATGCTCCATCCTTATTTCAGACATTGTGATATATTGGTATATCGCTATGTTTAGCTGGTGACACACCTCAGTGTTGAAAACCAAATATCGCCCAGCCATTTATGTGAGCTTCTCCTACTTGAGAGTGATGTGAAGGTACTTCTGAAGTAGTGGTCCTCTGCAGGAATGGGAAGTTCAGGGAACATCTGAAACGGTTTTTCAGATTTTAGTTATCTTTCTGACTTCTTCCTTTTTTAATTTCAGCATTCTCAACGCCTCCCAGAACGATACCGAAGCCATCCTCTCTTCGGAAGTGGGAAGGACTGGCCAGAGAACTCGTGGAAGGCATTAGGCCGGCAACTGATCTTAGAGGGCTTTCTTAAAGAGGTTTCTGGCCACAGCAAATTTTCAACCACGTGCATGCTGACGCAGACAGTAAGTTTGCAACTAAAGAAGGTGCTCTATTAATGGCTTGTTTTGGCAGCGCCATATTGAGCCGTAATTTGTTTCGTCTGTCTCAGGGTAAAGACTGGGTCTGTAAAGCAAGAAAGGAGTCAGGACAGAAGCTTCTGCTTCAGCCTGATGAGGAACTGCGTTTAAGGAAGTCTCCTTTAAGGTAACCATGGCCTGTCTAAGTACTGAAGTTAACAATGCTTATTTGTGTAAGCGCTTTCAGGCTGCCAGACATTAGGTCTGGATCGTTTTGAAAGCTCACCTGTTGAAATGGAACATTGTTTTGTTTTGGGTTTTTTCATTAAAAAAATTGAAAAATGCAAAGTTCTCTCTCAAAGGTAGATCTTAACCCTTGTCTCACACAGAAAGGGATGGACCCTCCCAGCTTTCACCTGATGGAACTCTATTGTCGGACAAACGCTATTGCGGCCTTGTGTAGCCTCATGGCCCTAAACTAGCGGGTGCCAGCATAACTCTCATGGGTACACACTAGGGTGATGACTTTTTCATTTTTTCCCCTCAAAAATTATTTCCTGTAGCACAAATGGATGAACATTTGCCTATTAATGACTAAAATGAGGTATATTCCATTGAAATATTAAAAAAGGTTACGCACAAACCGTTTTTAATTTTTTTGTACGCCATTTTACCATTTCATAAAATTGTATTAACAATTATATATATATATTTTGTATCAAATTTGGACACAACACCACGTTCCACAATGGGGAGTGTTCTTAGCAACATAGTGTATACAAATGTCACACCTGCGCAAGGTAAAAGCCCCTTTTTGGGACCTCAAAACTCAGCCAGCAGACCCTGCCGGGCATGCTGGGAAAAGAACCTAGAGGAGAGGTAGCAAAACATCGTCCTCTAGCGGCGTCTATACTGTCACTGCAGCTAAAAAAAGCTTCCTTGTGTGTTTGATGACCCTTTATAATGTTCTATATATGTGACTCTAAAGCTTGGGTTCAATTTTATATCTGCTTACAGTGACTTCAAAAATGGTCAAAAAACTGATAAATAATTTTTTATAAATCATTTTGTGCGTGAGGTTTTTTAAAAAAATCAAATCTCTTTGAAAGTAAGAATTTATCTAATCTTTAATGAAAGCTCATCAAATTATGATACAGGGAAATGAGGTTGTAAAAAGTCATCACCCTAGTATACACATACGGTATCCGCAGAGGCCTTTATTGGCAGCCACAGAATTTCTGCACACACACCCCTCTAAAGTTGAGCTTGAATGAAGTTTTCTGTTGCATCTGGGTTATGTTGTGTGTTGTACCCATGACAGTTTCTCCGGTTTTCCAATGCCACCACAATTTAAGGTTGCCATCTCCCACCTTAAACCTTTCTGTGGCGATTGTTCAAATTGAGTCCTTATTTGGTATGACATAATAAGGGTATGTGTCATTGTTTGTTTGTTTTGTTTAGGTTTGTATGGCAGGGGAAAGGTATTGCAATTGTCTTTTGGAATGTAAGGATTAACCTTACTATTAGAGCAAAGCGGTGAAGAAAAAATATGGCAGGTTGGTGGCAGACAGGGAAAATTGGTTAGGTTTCACGGGATATGGTGATATACTACAGGAGTGCCTCAGTTTTTAGAGAGTTGAACTCCACTGCCTTAGAGATTGGCTTGAAAGTAAATAGAAGCTGCACTTTGAAATCTTGAACGTTTGTGACTTTGCATTCTGCAAAAGTAATTTTTGAAGACTTGGCTCCTTTGGCCTGCCTGCTAGCTGCTCATCTTGCTGTTGGAATGGTTTTTGCTATCAGTAAGGCTGAGATCATTTCCCTTCTGTTTCCAGCTGTCAGCCGACCTCTTCAAACACCAGACATTCCTCCTGTAGAACGTTACCTCAGTTGACAACAGAAAAGCAGGTCTGTATGGTAGAAAACAGCACTTTTTCATCTGTTATTGCCTTCTAATCAAAGACCGTGATCTCGCCAGGCTATCTGTCAGGCATGGCCAAACTGTTGCCTTCCAGTTGTTACTGGAATGCAACTCCCATCATTCCTGATTATTGACTATCTTGGCCAGGCATCCCCAAACTGCGGCCCTCCAGATGTTTTGGCCTACAACTCCCATGATCCCTAGCTAACAGGACCAGTGGTCAGGGATCATGGGAATTGTAGTCCAAAACATCTGGAGGGCTGAAGTTTGGGGGTGCCTGATCTTGGCTGTGGCTAATGAGAGCAGGAGTCTAACAACATCTGGAGAACCACAAGTTCAGCACACCTGCTATTTTTGATAGGTTAGCAGGATCAAGCCTAGCTGCCCAGTTCCTGGGCACATATTTCCTTGCTCTGGAGTTGCTGTACATGTGATGATTACACAGAGATGGATGTAAGCTTGGCTAAAAGTGAGCTTGCATACCACTCTTAATCTTTCCTGCTGATGTGGAGCCCCATGAAATGTTGGGCATATTCTATGGTGACTTCTCAAGTTAGTGCAGCAGCTCTTACAGGCATCTCATGCAAAATGAGGACATACCCTTTACCACACCCCAGAATATTCTACGAAGCATGGTTCTCTGGCAGACAAAGCACAGCTTAGGTAAGTATATGGTTTCGCTTAGCATGTTGTCTGAACCTGGGTGTGTGGTTTAACTTTTTCAGATGAGCCATGAGCTGCCACCAAGGTTTGTCCTTTGGTTTTTCAGCTTGTGGTTTGTGTGAGAGAGAAATGGGTTCGAATGACATGCTAAGCTGCTGTGGCCTGTCTGAATGTTTGCACCAAATCATGGTTTGCCTTAGCAATATGCACAAATGAGATCTGTGTCTGCATTGCTTCTCTCATGAAAGGTGTTTCAAAAGGAATTTGGAAACGAAGCCTTAGAATTCTATATTGTTTTAAAGATTTCTTGGATACAGCAAAATTAAAAGATTCATTGATTGAAAGAATAATGTTTATTCCATTCGTCCATAGACTATAACATAATAAAACAAAATACCAAGACTTTAATAAAAGTGCAGTAATTACAACTGAAATCAATACATAAGCTATATACATAATAGACCTTAGGCAGGTGATGTCAAGTACTAAGACTACTTTTTAACCCAGGAAAATCTTCTCGAAAGTCAGGGGTCGTCTTATACGCCGGCTTGTATTTCTTATACGGCGAGCATATCCCAAACTCTATATTTTAACTGGAAAAGTTGGGGGTTGTCTTATATGCCCAGTCGTCTTATACACCGGAATATAGGGTAATCAAGTCAGGATACATTTTATACTCTCCTGTCTTCAAATCTCCATGAAATTACTGGAGTGGAATCTAAAATGTTTTTCTGAAACAAGATGCATTACGTTAACACATTATCAAATTACTGATATTATTTTGAGTGTTTTACTATA
Source organism: Zootoca vivipara (assembly GCF_965207765.1). NCBI lineage: Eukaryota > Metazoa > Chordata > Lepidosauria > Squamata > Lacertidae > Zootoca > Zootoca vivipara. Next base: position 20,512,621 of record NC_142598.1, read on the forward strand.
AATATTTATTCAAAGCAAATTTTTGCATTTGTATTCATTTTCTGCTTTGGGGCTTTTGTATTCCTGAAGATGTCTTTGCATGAAAAGTTTTCGTATCGAGAAGCAAGTAAAGTCTCTAGAGAAAGTACATCCTCAGTTAAAAGGTAATACTTCCAAAGGGTATCTACCTTCTACCCACCCACTTCCTGTATCTTTTCAGATCTCCTTTTTCCATCTAGTCTTTTTATGGTCTCTTTAGCAAATGTTGGTTGGGACAATACAGTTAAAAAAGTGCCTTTCTTTTTTGCTTCAATTAGTAATGTCAACCATTTCGAGAGTTTTTGGTTCTTTAACCATCCGCCCTTTAAATGATTAATTGATGACTAAATTACCACATTAGCCAAAGCACACTACAGATGCATTGGCGAAAGATTGAAGGGGGTGTAAGACAACATGCAGTTGAATAAGCAAAAACCCACTGGTTGTTAGATGGAAAATTAATATTTTTCTAGTTCCTATTACAGCAGCCTAACAGAACCAACTTGGCCTAAAAACTCATCAACATGCAGATCTGCAGTCATCATCACTGATTAAATAACTAAAACTTGATAAAACCTTCAGTTCTAATGAAAATACAGCCTTTTGTGCAATAGTTGTTTTAATCTAAGTGTGGGCACGCTTTATCTTTTTTGTGTGTGTGTTTGTGTGTGTGACCTACAATATCCACCAACTGCAGCCAGGTGCAAAATATGGGTAAAGAGGCCAATTGCATACTGTACCAGATGAACTGGGATGATCTGCATATACAAGATATGGTCTTTTAACCATATCGGAGTTACTGCGGAACAGGGATTCGAACAGACTTTTTGGGGGGTGGGGGCCGGGGAGCCTTTTGGTTGTTACTATTGTTAAATGATTGGGAATCAGAAACATGCAATCCACTGCAATTCATCCGGCGACTTGCCTTTTGCTCGCGCTTGCATGTAGTCTGCTGGGGAAATGGACAGCTGCATAACCATGAAAGACATAGATAGGCATGCAGGCCTGAACTGACACCAAAGTCAGGCTTATGAACATTCCTGCTCCTGTCCATATGCTCCACAAACACCCTCTACCTTTGCTGCTAGTGGCAGCTGTGCTGGAGCTTAGTCATCCATGGATGGCACAGTACAGTGGGTTCTGGATTCACTCATTGGTAAAGCTTTCCAAGGAAGGCTGGGCAAGATCAACACCACGCTATATCACCAGCTAAACATTGCAACAGATTGATACATCACGATGTGTGAAATAAGGATGGAGCTGTGCAGAGGCATTGGCTGGCTTCATGGTTTTTCCTGCATCATGGTTTTTCACAGCGCCTGCGCTTGTGATTCTCTTCCCCCTGCATCAGGCAGGGGGGGAGCTGAGCTGGGAGAGTTTAACAGGGGCTGCAGGAATCGAGAGAAGCATTGGCTGGCTTCAGGGTTTCCCCCACATTGTGATTTTTGCATAATACACACACACACACACACACACACACACACACACACACCCTGATTCACAGTATATTGCCACGTCAGAAGTTATGAAACGGATATCATCGTATGGACTTCAAACCAGTTTGGGACAATATACAGGTGAAACTCGGAAAATTAGAATATCGTTGAAAAGTGCATTTATTTCAGTAATGCAACTTAAAAGGTGAAACCAATATATGAGATAGATGCGTGACATGCAAAGCAAGATATGTCAATCCTTTATTTGTTGTAATTGTAATTATTTGTCATTAGGTGGGTCAATTATAAATGGAATGTAATTAATGAAATGTAATAGCGATGTTTATTTTTGTATGATTGTAATTATTTGTTTTATTACTATGGAATTTCCAAAAGAAAGCATTTGCAAAAAGTAAAAGAAAAATAAGTTGCATTACTGAAATAAATGCACTTTTCAACGATATTCTAATTTTCCGAGTTTCACCTGTATCAATATATCGCCTATCTCCCAGGATATTGCTCTGATATTTCAAGGAAAAGGTGCAGGGCTTTTTGTGCCAGTTGCTGGATATACAGGCTGAATTGAAGTTAGAACACTTGTTTCCTTTCTTTTGATAGTCCCACAGCGCAGTTGCCACTGCCTCTGACCCCTTCAGAATCTGCTGCATCTCTAAGAGAGAAGGAATTGCAGGTGAGCACGTCAACTGAAGTGATTCCTTATTTGACGTTATGTTTACTGGGGCTGTCGCCTGATTAAAGAAATCTTAGTGGATTAGTTTTATGAGTTGCAGATAATGATGAAGTTTCCTGGAGTGAAGAATGTCCTCTCCTCTGATGTGCATCTTTCTTCAGCATTATATACATTTTGATGCTGGGTCGAGATGCAGCTTTTTGCACAAGCATTTGGGGGTGGAGAATGAGACCAGAATGCCCTTCCCCACTGTTGCCTTTTCTATTAATGTTTATGTATTACACTGCTAACTTGTACTGAGATATATATACTGGTAACCCAAAGTAATGGTGAAGGGCATTCTATAAATGTCAGTAAATAAATACATCTCAGTATGTTTTGCATATGAGAAAAATTATCAGAAGAACGTGCAATTTCTTCATATTTAGATCAGGCGCAGACCTGTTATGGTACATGCCATCATCAAAGAGACATTTGCTCGTGTGTGAGAAAAAAGGCTCAGTGTTCAATTTTAGATGCTGTCTTGTACCTGTGGATTTTTGAAGTATTTGTATTAAGATACTGAAACATTAAAAAAGAAAGAAAGTAAGAAAAACATCCTGTTAGCAGTTAGGCAAAATGTTGTTAATCAACAATTACTTCAATATCTATCAGTAATCTTTAAATTTATGTCTGCTTCCATGTAAACATGTCTATCAAACGTACTGTCACAAAACTTGTGACAGCAGATTCTTTAAGATTCGAGCGATTTTGAGAAAGACAAAATGGCACGATTTTACCCAAATTATAACCTTTTATTTATGAACAGATGACAATTAATGAGGACTCATTCACTCCTCTCATTCATACCTACTAGATGAGTGGACCCACTAAAATAATTGATCAGGTTCTTTTAAGAGTCTTTGGGCAGCTCCTTCTGCAGCAGGACAGCAACGCAACTGTGCCAGGGACTTTCCAGCCTTTATATGGTTTCAGGTTAAATCCCCGCATTGTTTTGTATTGCAGGGGGTTGGACTAGATGACAGCTGTCGTCATGCTGATTCTCCAAATAGTTATGAATAGTTATTTGTCCCAACATGTCTTTTGAGAACAGTGGCTGCGGTCTGCTGGGCCAGGCGCGCACATAAAAAAACCCCACAGCCTCGCTCTTCCTCTGGGTCAACCCAGAGGTGACTTGTCTCAGCATGTCCTTTGCATGTCCTGTAACTCATCCATGTACCTGGCACATCCTGCTTGTCCGTCCTATTTTGTACATTCTATTAGCTAGTTCAACAGTCCATCTTTCCTGTTTTCTTCAGAATCAAACAATCCCTATCTTCCTCATTATTTTTATCTTCAGAGTCACATACTGTTTGGATTTACTGTACTCACTCAGGACATACACATCCCCATTCATACTCTGAGACCCTCATAGGCCTCACAGTACGGCCTTCACATGGAATTTTTAAAGTTGTCTTTTGCCTTTCATAGACAATGCTATATGGCAAGCTAGTGGCAGCCCGTCAGAAACTGGCGAATGAGAAGGACATTCCTCCAGCCGTACTAGCAACAAATAAAGTGCTGGTTGATATGACCGTGATAAGGTAAGCCTTGATTTTGGTTTGAATGAAAAGATAAACCTTCTCTGATGACTTAATAATTTATGCCAGCAAGACGAGTCTTTTCCAGGATGATATGATGGGCTGTCATTGCCCAATTTACAGTAGTCAGAGCTGAAGCGCTACAAAAACCAGCAAAATCTATTTGGCCAGAGACCATAATAGGATAGGACACCGGGAGCAGGGAATGTGTGCACAAACCACACCAGCCACACTTAAGATCACCTTATGTAATATATGCAAATAAAGTAGTTACACATTCAGTTGAGAGTTGTAAAGTGTTCCAGAGTCATCAAATGATGAACATGCATGTGCAAATCACAGAATATTGTTCATGAATTAGAAATGGCACTGGTCTAGAAGATTTCGTTATCTGTTTTAAAACCTGTCACCTGCTTATACATTCTTACTCTCTTGAGGAAAACTATCTTCAGAAATTTTTCAGGGTCTCTTACACAGGCTAAATACGCTTTTGTTACCAGCGATGGTAGTAGCTTGTAGGGTTTTATTTGTTAAAATCCGGTCTTACCTGCATGCACCGTATGTATCGAAACTCATGGCATTAAATTACAGAATGTCTCCAATATTTCCTTCAGGCCTACAACTGTGGAAAACATTAAGAGAGTTGATGGCGTTTCTGAAGCGAAATCTACCATGCTGGCTCCTCTCCTGATCACAGTCAAGGAGTTCTGCCAGGCAAATGATTTACAGGTCAGATGTAATTGAATTAATGTACTGTATCTTGTTTCCCTCCCCTGCATTTATTTCCTTAGGGATCAAAAGGGCTCACAATGTACTAAAAAAAGTTTAAGCAAGAGCAGTAATAAATTAAGACCACCGTTACTCTCCCAACCAAAGGCAGATTGAAATAAAAATTGCCTTAGGGCCTATCTGAAAGGTGACGAAGGAAGCCCTTTGTGAAGTACATTACAGCAGTATCCCATCATCTCATGTTTTGGTGTTGGGCCTTCTTCCCAGACTTACCCAATGGGAAGTCACACCCTGTTTTTGCAGTTGAGACTTCCTGTGTATGAAATTGGTCACACAGGGGTCAGGCTTGTTCTGCAACCTGTGACAGGATCTTCAGGCTAAGGGATGACAAATACCACCACCACCCCGGTCTCTATTCCTGTTGGCTGTTCCAGCTGATGTGAGTAGGGAACCTGTCTGTGAAGTTTTAGCATGGCTTTGAGTCCAAGGAGCTCCCTTGCTTTTGTCTCTGACATGACTTTAGTTGACCAGGCATGCAAACATGGAATGGGGCCATGTACCTCCCTCTCCCCACGGTGAGGCTTGAATTTACAACTTCAGAAACCAACACCTGTGCCATGTGCAATGGGCTGCTGGAGGTTGCACCTGTGAGATTACCATTGTACTGCCTCTCCTTGCCTTTTCCAGGTTCTCGTTTTCCTGCCTGGCAAAAGACTGTTTTCTCCCCAAAGTGGCTCTCGAACCCTTGTGTCCTCTATACAGGCCTGCACACAAGGGATCTCCTACTTGGGTTTATACTCCTTTTTCTTACTTCTGTAAGTGTTATGCAGTGAAAATGGTGCTTCAGAGCAGTGTGTGTGTGTGTGTGTGTGTGTGTGTGTGTGTGTGTGTGTGTGGTATCAGGAGATCCAACCGTCCTAGTACCTGGGGGTGGTATTCAACGCTAGTCCTACTCTTAGAATAGACACATAATGGACATAACTAACTTGTTAGTTGTTGTTGTTGCTGGCATCTGTCTGTCTTGGGAGACAATGGAGGAATGTGGCCTTGGGGGTGAAGTCAAAATGTTGGAGAGTTACAGCGCCTGCTGTGGCTGTAGAGACTGATATGGGAGAGACATGTGTTGTTGCAGCTGGGGCAGATGAAGGTGTTGTGTTGCTGCAGATGCACCATGGCTTTTCTTCGCTTTGCGCTCATTCCAGCAGTCATTCCTCCTCTGGCCACTGCTGTGGATACACAGCACTGTCTCCAGGTGCTGTGGTCATCTGCAAGGGATTCCTACACGGCAGGGGGAATAACTAAGTTACATTTATGACATTAAGTATGACTTAATTGGATCCTTCCTATCTGCACCAAAGTAACCTGTGCAGTGGGTGGAGCTGTGGTGGTGCAGTGGCTGAGGTTGTTTGCACTTCCTATTGAGTGAGGAGCTATTGCAAGGAATTCTCCCCATTGTAATGAATGGATTTGCGCCTTCCACAGCTGGCTGACATTGGGCTCTCATCACCACACAATCAAGTGATTGGTGGGAGTTGGTGCTGCTGCTGTGGACTTTGGGGGCCTGAGAGTCATCATGGCATTAGTCTCTGCTTTTCAACATAGTGTATTTTCTCCCTTTTGTCCTGTCCCAGATGAGTATGGAATGTAGAACAAGTTTATGCAGGAATTGCAGAGGCAAATAGGTAGCCACCAGCATTGCAGGATTATAGAACTGCTTGGCTCAAGGAGTCTCGAAAGTGACACTAAAAGTACCTTTTTCATTATTATTATTTTTAAAAATGTGAATATAGCCAATGCAGAGTGCAACGTGAAAGATAGCTTCATAAAATTCTTTGAATCCTAGTCACTGTTTTGGGTAATCTGTAAAACCTCAAGGTTTTAGGATTTTTTTAAATAATAAAAGCTTGCTTGTTGTTGTTGTATAGATGGATGTCTTCAAGATTTCTGGATCCAGAGATCAGCCAGAAATAGATCTTCAGAAGGATGGTGGATGCAGCACTCTAACAGAATCAGAGCGCATAACTTACACATTGTTTGAAGAAAAGAGCATGTCATTGGTAAGCTCTTGAACCTCTAGCTGTGTTTCATAGCTGCTTTACTTTAGAGGATTATGATCTACTGTATTTCGGTTAATTTTGTGAAATCGAAAGGTGTAAGACCGGCTGCCGGTGATGCATAGTGCAAGCCACAAGTGAGCCCTGTGGCTTGACGATAACAACACTTATTTGGAACAGAGTGGCAGAATGTTAGGATTCAATAAGGTTTTAATTCTAAGCACTGTTTATCTGGATGTATATAAGGCATCTATATGCATGCCCTTAAACTGGAACTGTTTTCTCGATGGGGTGCCAGTTGTGTGTGAGAAACCCATGCAATCTGCCCCACCAGCATGGTTGCGATAAGTGCATATGTACTACAGCTACGTAGGATCTAGATACAGTATAGGGAACTGGCTCCCACACATGGAGGGAGGGGCTGTTCCACCAAAGTCAGTGGAACATAACTTTTTTTAAAAAAACAGGCTTATAATAGGATAGTCCTAGAATCGCCACATTTTTAATGTGGGCAAAATATCTGTGCCTTCATCACTTCCTAACAGGCAGAAATTAACTAGTGAAGCACTTCTGGACACTAAAACTCCATATGAGGAAAAGCTTCACCAATTAATACTTTACTCTTATGCAGAAGTTAAAGAAAGGCACAAGAGCCATAACAAACCCTAGGATGTTTGTTTGGCCATTTAATGTTTGGCAAGCGTTGTTCAATGGTTGTAGCAGAAACAATAAAGTAGACTTAAAGAAGGCTAACATATTTATTGTGGCATAAGCTTTTCTGGTTTGCGGCCCACTAATGCAGCCTACAAAGTGGAGCGTGGCCTACGACAGCTCGTTTTATTTATTTCAACAATTTCTATGCTACCTAACTAAAATTGCCTCTAAGGGGTGTCAAAATAGATTTGGTGGTATGATACTCTTGTTGTGTTTACTGTTCACTGCTGTTTCTTAAATGGGTTTGAAACCTATATTCTGTTAAAGCCACACCAAATGTTTATCTGCTTTGTTTTTGAAAGGGAGGGAAGCAATTGTTCCCCTAGTCCTACTAAATAATGTTATATTCTCCACTCTCTTTTTCTCATATTTTTACTGCTCTCTTGTTGTTTTTCTTCTCTACTGGTATTTTGCTGAGAACAATCTTACACATGCAATCCCAGCCAATTGGCAATCCTGCCACGAAGGTGGTGACATAATGCCGTGTGGCCATTCAGATTTGGTTATGGGGCAACATTGCTGAGCATAAGTTAGAACATATCTTCTAGGATCAGCACTGTTCTCATTTTAAAAGGGGAGAGCATATTTTCTTCTTTTCAGAGCAACCTCCCTTGCCCCCCCCCAAAAAAGTGCAGCTAAAGGGGATGCATTTTTCACCACTGCCGAAAATTGTCATTGAACATGACCTTCTCCCCTTCCCCCAACTTAGTCCTATACCTTATTTTGTTACACTTATTTGTCACACAGTGCTGCTGTGCAATGATGCTGGGGGCTTGCTGCCTGCTCAACTCCCTCCTCCCAGGAGTATTCCTTGTTAGATAGCCAACCAATTTAAAATGCCCAAGGACTAATTAACAAGGAGCAATAATACAATTAGTACTAGGTAATTTGATGCCTTGTATCAAATAACCATTGATTACAGGGTGCACCCTGGTGTCTCCTGTCTGGGAGAAAGTCAGCAAACATAACATACAGCCGTCCTCTTTATGGGAAGAAAATAATTGTCAAAGTGGAGATAGTTGGTGCATAAGGGGCTGCTTTTTATGTTCAGTACTGAAAAGGTTTTTTTTAACCTGAATCTAAATATATTCAATAGTGCTATTACTAGTGTATAGTTTATTTCGCTTATAGCCCAAACAGTTTTTCAACAGGCATCTACCCTCGAGCAGTGATGGCCAAACTTGGCCCTCCAGCTGTTTTAGGACTACAACTCCCATCATCCCTAGCTAACAGGGCCTGTGGTCAGGGATGGTGGGAACTGTAGTCCCAAAACAGCTGGCGGGCCAAGTTTGGCCATCACTGCTCTAGAATCACACAATTAAGTTCAACATTCAGCCTTTTGTTTTAACATTCCAGCATTATTAGGTGCAAGCAACTTGTGATCTGCAACCATCACTGGTAGCTCAGCAAACCTGGGGGTTTTCACATCCTGCCCGAGTCTATAAAAACACAAGCACAAAACCTATCTGTATGGAGAGCCCTGGGTGTGGTGTGTTTGGCTTGGTGGGTCATTGGCCTGATATATTCAGTAGTGGTTAAAATCGCCATTGCATTTTATAGCCCCCAAGAGTCTCATACACTTTCTCTGTTGCCAGATATTATTAACAGGCTATTTAGTGTGCTAAGATGGCAGCCCTGTGTCAAGTTGTCTTCCCTTTCCTACCCCCAAGCAAAGTATAGTGAAGCAAACCAGAAATTGCCAAAGAACTATTTCTATTGCTAAAGAACTACTTCTCTTTCTGAGGAAATGTATTTTCAGCTATAAAGTTTTGATGGGCCAGGCTTAAAGTAGCTCTTCTGATTGCTGTCTTTCTTGTTTCCGCAGAGGAGTATAAGTGACCGACGGTCTTTGCCTCTTACTGTGGTTGGCACACATTTATCCCAAGCCTTGAAAGCTGGCTACCCAGTCAATTTACAACGTGCCGGTCTCACTCCTGAGATACAACAGAAGATCATGAAAGTCATTCAGAACCCTCCCATCAACTCAGGTGAAAAGTTCAGCCAAGCGCTGCAGCCTCTAATAAATGATATTCTTGAGATGCGGACAAAATATGAGAGCTTCAGTACCTTTGAAAATGGCTTGTTCCTGAGCAAAGATAAACCTAGTTGTGATATGAATAGGGCACCTCATAACAAAACTGCCAGTGTTTTATCAAAACACTTAGAGTTTAAATTGGAAAAAAGAAAATGGTCCCATTTGCACAATTTTGCAAATTCAGAGAGAAGATGGAGAGAAGATAATAGCTTTTGCTTTCATTGGTATTTCTGAGATGAATTTGTCAATGCTTATTAAGATAACCTACATTTATTAGGTTCTGGCTTTACAGAATTGGGGTTGACATGTGCAAAAATGATTGGAAATCCCCATTATTCTATATTGTTTTATCCAAAGTTCAACTTTCCCTAAACCTTAAAAAAAAGTAAGTAATTTTCCTGCTCTGTATATAGAGGTTTTTTTTGGTTGTAGCCAACTAAATTTTACCATTGACATTGGTGGACCGAAGTTAGTCACGTCCATTAATTTTCATGGGAGGAATGGGACTCGATAGTTGGAACCCACTGATGGGATACATTCATTGCTTCCCATCCAACAGATCTTTTCTGAGTATGACAGGCTTTGGATGCAAACCTAAATCTGATTTTGTGGAAATTTGAGCAGTTCTTCACGAGTGTTTTTTTCTTTTCTTACCAAATAATAATTATTGCATTAATATTTTTCCCCTTTCCAAGATGTAACACAAATGAAAGCCATTAGAACACTAGTCCCTGCAGATATTGAACTGTATCTTATAAGAATGACCATTGCACTGCTGGAGAAAGGGTACAGAAGTCGGCAGCTGGAACAGCAGGACGAATCAGAAAAGCAAGGACCAGCTGGAGAGCCTGCAAGTCTACAGATGACGACAGTATCCTCACAGAAGGGTGGGGAGAAAATTCTGTGGATTGAAAAAAAGGTTTGTAAACAAAGTTATACAAAGAATGAAAAAAAGACACTGTCCAACTAATGATGCAAGAAAGAAACAAAAAGTGGTTTTGGGTCAGTAGCTTTCTGATTTATTTCCATTGTCCCATTGGACCCAGTCGCACTTGCAGTTGTTTCATTGCCTAGCGATGGACAACTGTGTTAATTTCCCTTCTCTCTGTTTCCCCTTATTCCTGCAGCAATTTGGGATGCTGCATCGCCTGGCGGGATGTTGCCCCCGGCTGTGGGGCATCTCCTGATGCTTTGTAGCCTGGCAGGAAGTCGCCCCGGGCATTTCCCAATGCTGCATTGACCAGTACGGCCTTGCGGGTGAATGTCACAGTGGGAGGAGGCCTGGTTGGCCGCTCTCGATGCGACAGTCATGCACGCGATGCCTCCGTTGTCACAAACACTGCATGGGTTTCGTCAGGCTACCGCCCCCCCCCCCAATGTCAAGCACAACTCTCTGCCTGTGTCAGTCACAGTGGCCTTTGCAGGGCACAGTAAGCCAAACCATGGCTTACCAAGACCTCGCCCCCCCAAAAAAACTTGTAGTTAGTAGGGAGAGAGTTTAAGCACAAGCCTGGGTTTGGACAACATGCTTAGCCAAACTTAAAACCATGTGCAGCTTTGAAAGCCAAACCAGCTCCCTTGAAGCTCCCTTAGTTATTGGATAATATGCTCACAGCAGTCAGTCCCTGAAGGAGCGTCTCCACCCCCATTGTTCTGCCCGGACACTGAGGTCCAGTGCCGAGGGCCTTCCGGCGGTTCCCTTCACTGCGAGAAGCCAAGTTACAGGGAACCAGGCAAAGGGCCTTCTCGGTAGTGGCACCCGCCTTATGGAACGCCCTCCCACCAGATGTCAAAAGAGAAAAACAGCTACCAGACTTTTAGAAGACATCTGAAGGCAGCCCGGTTTAGGGAAGCTTTTGGATGTTTAATAGATTATTGTATTTTAATATTCCTTTGGAAGCTGCCCAGAGTGGCTGGGGAAACCCAGCCAGCTGGGTGGGGTATAAATAAATATTATTATTATTATTATTATTTTATTATTATTATTATTATTTATCTGGCTCTTGCATGTTGGAGGAAAAGTAGTTTCTGGACACTTCACAGGCAGTCCCATGTACATGCATTGCAAGAGTCTGGATGTAACTAGAAGATGAGGACTTGTATCCAGGTCCAGGGGTGTAGCATGGGGGGGCATTAAGGGGGCTGTGGCGCTGGGTGCAGTTTTGGAAGGGGCACAAACTAGGTGCCTCCATGCAGGTTACCCTAGTATGGTTCGATCCAGTGCTCCTCTACCCGCCGAGGGCTGTATTGGCCGGCCAGGCTGCCCCTTGCACAGGTGGGCAGTCAGCGCAACCCCACATTGCTCTGGCGGGGATGGGGTCACTGGTGGCATTGGCTGGGCTGGGCCCACACACACACACCAGGGACACATACAGCACCTCCATCCAGTGCAAACATGCCCATCCGGTGCACGTGTGCCCCGTCCCCGGCATGCGCCCTGGGGCGTCGGCAACTGTCGCTATGTCACTGGGTAGGTCATCTCACTCCAAGACAGGGCATAGAGGCCCCCTGAGCTGAAGCTAGTACAGGCATAGGCAAACTCAGCCCTCCAGATGTTTTGGGACTACAACTCCCATCATCCCTAGCTAACAGTGGTCAGGGATGATGGGAATTGTAGTCTCAAAACATCTGGAGGGCCAAGTTTGCCTATGCCTGAGCATTGTGAGCTACTGATGCCATCAAGCTGTGTGGTGGCCCTGCCACTACCAGGTCTTTAAAGGGGAGCACCGCCTGCTCTGGAAGGACATCCTTGGATTGCCAAACTTGTTCACCAGCAGCTCTGGTGGTTCACTTTGTTAGCTCTCACCCGAGCCCATCACTGACTTCCAAGTACTTCTTCAGGGTATCCACTGCTTCACAAGAGTCTGAAGTAAAGAGAGAGAGAGGACTAATTGCCACCTGAGCTCTTTGAAAGGAAAATGTAATAATACTGTTTTCTTTTAGAAGCATGGCTCCACAGCTGCACCTAGTGGGAGTAAGGGTGAACTCCAGTTACTCCAGCTTCCTTCTCATGGCCAGTAAAATTCTAACTTTGCTGGTATAGCAGTTATGCTTGATTAGTATTAATAACTGTGTAGTGCTAACTACACAGGAAAAATCACTCTGATCTTAGTGATTATTACATATGTTATATATTCATATTGCAAATAAAAATCTTTAGTAGCCCCCAGATAACCTCCTGAACTGTTCTGCTTGGATGTTGAAGGGAAGCCCATTCCAATGACTTACATGTGGGGAAGGAGGCAGAGTTTTCAACCTGGCTAGTGCCCCCTTATCACCAAGATTTTTTTTTAAAAAAGGTTTCCAGCTTCATTATCCACTCCATGAAACTAAGTACCTGCTGGTCTTATAAAAATAAAGGGTCGTGGGAAAATCCAATTTCTAAGCTGCTGGCTCTTTATAGCTTGAAAATTAGCATGGAAATCAGGGTGAAGACGAAAGGAGGGTACAAAAACGGGCTGCAGAATATAAGGGGCTGGTGGCTTCATAATTTAGTGCACTGATTTTACCATCAACCTCCTTGTCCCCCCATCATAGAATCATCTGATTCTATGATGGGGGGACAAGGAAGTTGATGGTAAAATCAGTGCAAAGCAGAGCTGCCAAATGGGATAGAGAAGCAGCTTCGGAAACAAGGTTGGAAAGGTGAAAATAGGGTTGAGACGGTGAATGCATTGCATTGAGGAACCAATTTGGGTCAAAATTATGATGCAAAGGGACTGGAATGATCAGTTTTAAGGATTTCCTCTTCCTTTTGATGCGACTCTATTTTGCACTTTTTAATCTAGTACATTTCAACCACAGTTATGCCATACCAATGTATTGATACACTTCTTGGTTTTCTTCAAGGAACTTCCAGTAAAGTCAACTGTACAAAAACCTGATTCTGGGCCCAGTGAAAATATTAAGCAAGATACCTCACATACAGATTCTTCATTTTGGGTAATCACCTCTGACATAATTTTGAATGGGATAGAATTCCAGGAAACCTAAGTATCCATAAAAAAAACCCCTATGTAATAAAATCCTATTATTCTTTATGTGTCTGTTAACTGTTTTGGAATCCAACTGGGGTACAGCACACACACACACCCCGCCCTAGGTTGATGTAATTTTATTTCTGTATTTTCTTTTCTCTCTCTTTTGGTTTCCCCTTTGATTCTTGTGTTCCATTGTTGAATATATTTCCTTGTGTAGAACAGCTTTCCCACAGAATTTGGTTGTCGGCTTTCTTTTCGGCAACTAATTGTTTTAACATAGTTGAAGAAAGCATTGCAGTGTACATGGTGCTCATTGTTTAATGATAAGGTGAAGCACATGTGATGCAGGCTTTTGTTCCTTAAAAGCAATATCCAATATTTCAGTAAACAATGAATGTTTGGTCATTCAAATTGCCAAATGAACAGTAGGAAGTGTTACGTGCACAACATTATACTGTGACTGATTTTCATGTTAAATCATTTTCTATTTTGCAGTGTTTTCGTTCAGTAGACAGTGGAATGTTTGTCATGGTTTCTTTTTCTTTCAAAGGCACAAAGCAATAATGAAGAGCAAATTCTTGGCGCTAAACAGAATGTCCAGAGCTATCAGAGCTCTATCAAATTGGCCTCATGGAATCAGACTTCACTCAGTGCTGAGGAAGAAGATCTCTTTACCGATTCCCAGTCACAGGTAATGTGAGCAATATATCATATTTACATTTGTAACTACTGTGGTAAGAATTTCCTTCTGCACCACACCTTTAAATAAATTACAGAACCAAGAGAGTAACAGCAATCCCAGTGTCCTGTAGAGACCTGGTTTATTAAAACCACACAAGGAATTGCTTGTCATCTCTCCTCCTTCCCTGTGTAGCCCCTGTAGCTTGGCATCTTGTCCCCCACCCTGTTGAATGGATTTGTGGGTATGGCATACAGCAATCTAGGAAGGCAGTCTTTCCCAAATTCTCCCTTAGCCAAATTCCTGGCTTTCCCCTGCCCTCAAGAGCTCAGAATTCAAAGTTTCACCATTCCCTCTCGCACAAGGGTGGAAGTGAGGAACCCAAACAAATGCAAATTCCAAACCATGGCTGAAATCATCATCATCTTTATTAATTAAATTGGTATATCACCCTTCACCCAAAGATCCCAGGGCAGTTCACAACAGAAAAATACAAAATGTCAATACAGAATAAATAATAAAACAAAAACAAACCAATGACCCCTCTCCCACAAACACATTTAAAAAGCCATAGAATGTTAAACAGCCGAACACCTGGTTGAAGGGAAACGTTTTCGCCTGGTGCTTTCGCCTAAATATATGTAATGAAGGCGCCAGGCAAGCCTCCCTGGGGAGAGCATTCTACAAATATGGAGCCACTGTTCTTGTGTTGCCACCCTCCAGACTTCTCATAGAGGACGCACACAAAGAAGGGCCTCAGATGTTGATTGCAGGGTCCTGGTCAGTGCATATGGGGAGAGGCAGCCCTTAATCATCCATAGTTTTGATTAGGTTTCTGGAGAAAGTAGTGATGTAAAAATTGTGATATTTGATTGAAAATTAAATCTTAAATATATTGATTTTGTTCTACGGTAACTGTCCCAAAATTATTTGCATTTAACCTTTTAGATCAGGGGTCATCAACCTAAGGCCCATGGGGCACAAGCAGCCCTTGGGGGTTGTTTAAAGCAGCCCATGGACCCCTGCCGCCCACTCGGTTGGCTCCCATGCGCCACGCTAAACTGGCGTGGAGCAGAGCGGGGACCGCCTTCTGCGACGTTGGCCGGTTTCCCATTGGCTGCGTGTGCACACTCCGGCCCACCGCGGTGTCTGCAGGAACGTGAAGTGGACCAAGCCACAAAAACTTTGCTGACCCATTTTAGATAGAAAGTATTAGGCTTGGTTTTTGTGTGCCTGCATTTTGTGACTCTCATAGTCTGCATTCCATCTCCTTATCTGACCTCAGAAAGGCACAAATGACATGGCCAGCCAGAATATTTTGCTTTGGCTGTTTTGATTTAGCACTGGGATGTTAATCCAGTATCTGTCCTTGAAGCTTTCTGACATGTTTTGGGAACTGGAAAGTAAGAGTGAAATGTCAACAGCTCCTTGTGAAGGGGTGCCTGTCAAGGTAACAGAGGTTAAAAGTGCAAAACAAAGGTTGTGGGACACTCCAAGGAAGTCGATAGAAGTGTGGAGTGATGTATCTTTATATCCACTTCAACAGGCAGGCTGGTAGGAACACAGGCAGTTGACAGTATGCGTAAATAGTGGTATGCAATAGTGGGGGAAATGTGTTTGATTTCTTCTTTTCTTTTCTAGACATTGTGTCAGCCTTCAAAGAGGAAGTTACCAGGATGGTTTGGGACTTCAGGAGAAACTGTTCCTCGTAATACTTCCAAGAAATCAAAGGCCGGAGGAAGCAAAGGGCTCTTTGGTTGAACATGGAAATACCATAAAACTATGTTTAGATATAAAAACTGGATCAAAGCTTTATACTTCATTCACTTTCTTCATTCAGTCTGACTCAGTGAGGCATCTCTTTTTCAAAATACAGAACGTTGAGAGGAAAAACTGTTCATTTTTTACTACACAAACTTATGACTGGATGGGCTTAAAATTAGCCCCAATTATTGAGTTGGTTCATATGCCGGGCTTACCAGGTTTTGAACCTTGAGGTGGAGAAGAAGAAGAAAAGAGCAGTGGATTAAATCAGATTATACAGTGTTGCAAGGCTTGCACCTCTTATGTACCACTGAATATTGGCGTGTTGAAGAGTTTCAGTAACTTGGGGGGGGGCACAGAGTACACTTCGAAGAACAGTTGAAGCCTGGGAACAGTGCATGTAGCACCTGTCTTCTGCAGCTGCCCTGTTAATAATATCAGTAGGATTATTGCTGCACAAAATGGGCAATCCCACTTTTTAAAATTTTTGTGACCATTTCTTTAAGGAAGGCAAAAAAATGTAACCCAACAGCAGGATATTGTGGTGCATAACTAAGTGGTTGTCAGATTTCTTAACCATTATGAATATTGTTAAATTGTTAATAAATTATTTTCTTTAATTTGCACTATTTTTTGACACTTCCTTATACTGTAAATAAAACTTGTTTTTAATTAAGTTATTTGGTTTTGCCCAGTTATGAAGGTAGATGGTGAGAAGTAGACTGAAGTTTAAAAATTATTTTCATATCCATGCTGAAGAATTATAGGTATTTTCTAATGAATTGCCACCTAAAATAATTTAACCCTTACTCCTTAAGGACCAAAAACCACCCTCCTTCCTCTATTTACAAACACCAAATTTGACTTTTTATCTCATTATTCTCCAGAATTCATGGATACTTAATGTATTTGAAGTATTTAAATCTTAAGAGCCTACCTACAGAAACAGAATTTCTTTTCATCTGACGCCTAAGTGATAATAAAGGGGTCTCCGAGCAAGACCCTTTGGAGAGGAAGTTCCAAAATTTAGGAGCCACCAAAAGCTATTTCTCCAGTTTATGTGCTTCATCAAATGTAGCCGTCCAAATGTTCTCCAACACAAAAATGATAGCAGATTTGAATTCCTCATGCCCACAAAACGTACTTTTGAAAGACCCCTGCAAAAAAATTAAGTTGCACCCCCCCAAAGACCCGCCTTAATCCCACCCTCCACCTTGTATGCCAACCAATACGCTTTCTCTACTTGATCACTCAGTAATAGCAGTGGGGAGGAGGAACCCTTTTGCTCCGCGCATGCGCCTTTCAAACGATCGTTCCAACCTCTCCGTTGCCGGAGCAACGTAGGGATGTACTTCCGGGTTCATATTCAAAAAAGCATCGCTGCGGCGACGTCACGTCGCGCCTAGCGAGCAGGATGGGAAATGTCGGTGGAAGACCTGCGCGCTAGGAAGCTGAGCCAATAGCGAAGCAGGAGCCTCAGGGCTCAAGTTGGTTTCCCAACTCCCCCCCCCAACCCCCACACTCTACCCGTCTACCGCCGTTGTGGTAGTCTCGTGCGCGAGGTGAGTGGTTTGGCGCGCGGGGGCGCGCGCGCTCTGCGGCACCCCCGGGATGGGATTGGCGGCTGCTACGGCGGCCACTCTTGTTTGCCTCGTGGGAGAGCTTGAGGTGGGGGGGTGGTTGGAATGGGGGGCGGGCTCGGGAGAAGGTGAGGGGGCAGCCCGGCAGTCCACCTCCCCGGGAGGAGTCAGCAGGGCAGCCCCCTTTCCTTCCAACCCACTTGTGGAAGCGGGAGTATTCCGGGCATGGGGAAAGCAGGAAGCAGTTGAAGCAACAACAACAACAACACTGGGGTCTTGTGGTTTTTGAACTGAGGGGCGGTTTTTGAGGAGGGGCGCGCGCAAGGCGGCCGACCGACCTCTTAACGGAGGAAGCTCGGAGCGGCTTCTTCAAACTGCCAGGGAGTTCCTTTGGGGGAAGCCTGGGTAGTCTAACCCGACACACAGTTGCCGTGCGGAAGCTGAGGAAAAGTGAAAAGTGGGCCCCCCCGCTTTTGAGGGAAGTTTCTCTCGTGCTACGCTTCAGAGGAACCATCTTCCGCCCGACAGGACTGTCGCTCCCTTCCTCGGGGAACCCTAAAAAATCTTGCTCTGTGGTTGCGCACAGGGGCTCCCTGACGATTTCTGCACCATTTCCAGGGTTCCTCAAGGATAAATACCGCCAGCAGTTCACTCCGTAGAGTAGGTGTGTGACCCATATGTTTTCAAAACTCTTCGCACAAATAGCTGGGTAATGCTTAATACCCCTGTAACGTAGGCGGTGCTATTGCCTCACATTACAAGAAGTCTCAGGCTGAGAGAAGAATGGTTTGCAGGGCCACTACCTCAGTTTCGGGGACGAAATATGCAAATATTCCAGCGTGTTTCACTCGCTCACCTTAACTTTCTTGTGAAGTCCTCTGTATTTCCCAAGTGTAACTGTGGACTCCCGCCAGAGATGCTGCTCTGAATATTTTACCTGGTAACTCATCTTGGGATGAGGGGAAAGCTGACTTACAACTCTTCAGCTGTCCATTTCCCTTTTGAACATAGAATAAAAAAGGATGTTGCCTTGGAATTAGCAGTCTTGGAAGGCTCCTAGTCTTGAAGTGGTCCTTCAGGGCTGAGCAAGACATAGTTAATAAAAAGTTTTGTGCGTATGAGCACACACTTGCCAGTTACCTGAAACTCTGGAGCCCTTGTGACCAGGAAAGTTAGTGTATTATAGTGTCTAAATATGTGATACAGGAAACCCACAATTCAAATATTGCCTCTGCTGAAAACTTACTAGATGGTCTTGGGCAACATGCTATCTTCAGCCTTGCATCTGCAGTTTGAAGATAATGCTTATGAGCTTTACGGCATGGATTTAAGCCAAGAAGTAATGAAATAGTGCTTTGAGCAGCTGCTTTGAGCTGCTGAGCATTCACCTTCCTGTGGTTCGTGAGGAAAACATCGTAAGATTTGGCTTCCATTTTCAAGTAATCGTGATTACATGCTATGTCTGAACCAAGAACTACTGTATTGTTAGGGTTTCCTATGGTTTAGCGGACTGAGCCAGGATCATAAACCTTGGTTCCTAAAACATGCTTAACACAACCACAATTTATCTGTGTTCATACATAATAAGTAACCAAGATTAGTTGAAAATAGGAGCTAAAGCTTTTTGAGGGAGGAGTGAGCACACAGGCTGGAAGTTCACCCAGACATTTCCCTGTAGTGTTGCGCTATAATTTAGTTTTCTTTATTTACAGTACTTATATCCTGCTTTATAACTCATGGAAACTTTCAGAGTGCTTACAAAATATTCCAACAATAAAAATCAAATTCAAGTGTGGTATTAGGAACAGAAATAATGTGACAATCCTGTGGTACTATGATTATTAAGGTGGCATTTTCTACCCTCATTCTTAGGGTGTTGCCCTTCAGCCTCTGCCTACTAGGCGACAGTTCCCACTGATGTCCTCTGAGGGAAATAGAGTAGGACTGGCTAGCTCAGGCATAGGCAAACTCGGTCCTCCAGATGTTTTGGGACTACAATTCCCACCATCCCTGACCACTGGTCCTGTTAGCTAGGGATGATGGGAGTTGTAGTCCCAAAACATCTGGAGGCCTGAGTTTGCCTATGCCTGGGCTAGCTGGATCTTGTTCAACCCATGGTGAAGACAACTCTTCACATGCTAGCAGCTGACAATGTCTGAACACAACCATTATATATGATGTAAAGCTCTGTATAAGTACAACACATTCTCACTAGTATTTCACCTTTTTTGACAGAATTATGGATCCAAGCTTGCTAAGAGAGCGAGAACTTTTCAAAAAACGAGCACTCTGTACTCCGGCTGTAGAAAAACGTCCAGCACCCTCTTCTGATTCCTCATCTTCTAAGAAGAAGAAGACAAAGGTAGAGCAGGGTGGATCATCAAGCTCAAAACAGAATGCAGGTTTGTGGGTTCTGCTTTTGGAGTTTAAGCAGAAGCTTTTTTCTTATGTCCTATCCTTCCAGGTCATTGAGCTTTATGTATACGTAACAATCTGATTAACGTGTCACAATAAACCACAGTTGAAATAAATGTGAACGTGCAGTGTGCTGGTACATGCTACTGAAATCACCGCGACAGGGTGAGCTCCCGTTGCTCGGTCCCTGCTCTTGCCAACCTAGCAGTTTGAAAGCACGTCAAAGTGCAAGTACTGTAGATAAATAGGTACCGCTCCAGCGGGCAGGTAAACGGCGTTTCCATGCGCTGCTTTGGTTTCGCTAGAAGCGACTTAGTTATGCTGGCCACATGACCCAGAAGCTGTACACCGGCTTCCTCGGCCAGTAAAGCGAGATGAGCGCCGCAACCCCGGAGTCGTCCACAACTGGACCTAACAGTTACTGCTGCCACTCTGCCATACCCAGGTTTGTGGCTGATATCTCTCCAAACAAATTGCAAGTGACAAGCCAAGAATAAACCTTGGTTTCCATTGGTTTCTCAATTTTTTGGAGGAAAACAACCCATAAGCCTATATTTGAACAACACAACATGCCAGGCTATGGTTCGATCCTGGCAGTGGGGGAGGAGTGAAATGCCTGCAGTTTTAGTAGTATTCACAAGCTCACTGTTCTTTCAGATTAAACCATATTTTAATTGTGGCTTAATGTTTTTAAGATGTTTTATCACTTTTTTTTGCTGCCCTGGGCTTCATTGGAAGAAAGAACAGGATATGAATTTAATACAGTAAATAAATAAACAGATAATGTGCAAACCAGGGCACCTTGTATGTTTCTTCTAATGGCAGTTCTGCGGTGGGGGGCCGGGAGCAATTTAGATCAGTTAATTACTTGGGGATGGAGAAGTTGGACCATACTCCTTTTCTCAAAAAAAAATACTATAATAATAATTGACATAACAGAAATGGAACTGAGGGACTGTTTTTCTCAGTTTGTGGTGTTTCTTCAAGAGAGAAGTAATATTTTCTGAACTTTCATGCAGCAGAGCTGTGTTGCTAAAGTGGTTCTAGCTCTCATGATAGTATTTTGTTAGGGTTTATAGGGTTTTTTTATACAGGTTCCAGTCACATGAGTGAGGCTACTGTGTATTTCTACTCTTAAAAGAAAAAAAAAATCATCAGTTAAGATTCCAGTATTTCTGGGCCTTTATGCTGTTAATTACTGTATATTATATCTAGAAATGTGAGAGATTGAATTAACCCTGGCTTATATTGAAATTTCTGTTGGAGGTGCAGTTTTTTTGCAGCTGGTGATAGGAGCCCATGCAGGCAAGATAGGAGCAGTGAAGTAAGGGCACTAGCAGTTGGACACTAGCAGTTGGACAAAGGAATAGAGTTGGACAAAGGAATAGAGTAACACTATGCTCTAATAAAGCAAGCCTCATCATTCGGCCAACTCCTGTTGCATGATTGCCGTTCTTTCTTTCCTCCAGACTTCCTTCCTCAAGTCAATGATCATACACTTTCAGGGCTGATACTAAGAATTGCAAAGTTGGTGCTGCTGTTGATGTAGAGTCCTATTAGCCAGCTAAGCAGTTGTAACTTTCAGTGTTGAATATTGCTTAGGATTCACTGAGACTTGCCTGTGGTTAGGAAAAGACTGCTTACCACTCACCCCATGGCAGAATCACTTCAGTCGTTTCCTCCCCCCACCTCATTATACCAGATTGCAGAACTGAATGTTACATGAGCCTGCTGCCAAGAATTACTTGTCCTGTCATCACCATGCTGTGTTCCCGTGCTCTGCATAATTGGATGGCAGCAATGGGACCTCACAGTGTAATGATGTCATGGCATCAAGTTGTACTGTGTGTTGTACAGGTTTTGGTGGAGGTGGGAACCCAACTTAGATTTGGTGCCAGCCTTGCTTTCCTTGTAAGGCTTAAATCCTCTCAAAGTCAAGTGCCGTTTTCATATTAACAGAGTTCCTTCCTTGCCTGACAGTTCCAAATGTAAAACAAAACAGAGCACATACTGTTGGGTTTTTCATGTTTTTAACCAAGTTGTCAGCCCTACTGTGTAGTTGCAGGGTTGACAAATATGCAATACAGTTGATAGTAGCGCTAGTATGCTTTCGAACTCATGTATTGGCATAAGGCTAGCTTTCATAGTATAATGCTTTCATCATATACATGGAATGTCACCCTGGATTGCCAGAATATTATATATATTGTGGTGTCTAAAGAAAAACATGTTAGCAGTGAGGTCAGAGGAGATGGAATACAAAAAATGCCAACAGCAGTAATTAACTGCAGTATTGTTGAAAAATGTCATTGAGTTGGTAAATTACAGGTCGTAATTAATTTACCAATGCAAGAACGACTTCTTGAATGGTCTCTACAATTATTTTACACACAGCTAAAATCTCATGTATTTTTCACTGTCAGTATTTAATGCATTTCATTTTCTTTTGACCTCCCTGCTAACATAATTTTCTCTCTCTGCACCAGGGACAGCTAACCAGAGGCTCTCCAGTTGTTGTTGTGCTCTCAACTCCCATCAGCCCCAGCCAGCAAGGCCGTATAAAATGGTCAGGGATGACATGAGTTGTAGGCCAGCAACATCTGGACTCCCAAATGTTAGCCACTCCTATACTCATTCCCTGATGGAAGGCTTATACCATAATGAATATGCGAAGAACTTGAACTACTTGAAATGTACTACATAAATGATAAAAAATATTGTTGTTTGCTCATCTAATACCTTTAGGTATGCAGAATTCTAAAATGGTTCTGTGTTGCTATACTTCTTAGGGTTTGATAAGCTTTCAGACTATGACAAATACTTAAAAAACAAAATCAGTCTTGCTGCTATGTTTTACTGTCTCTGCTGTTTTTATGCACTTACGGTAGTCTTTTTATATGTTATTACTTGTTGCCTGCCTTGGGAAAGAAAGATTGAATGACAATAATATTTATTTTTAAAATAAATAAATTAAGCAGTAGATATAATTGGTCAGATGAACAAAATTTTACTCCCATCTAGTCAACAGGTTTCCATTGTAAAACAACGAAGAAATCATTTTTACATAAAATCCATTTTCACATAACACTGTGATTGATCATCCAGTATTAAGCATTTTGTAAACTCTTCAAGTTTCTATCCACCAGTGAACAAAAAATGGTGCTAATAATGATATTTAAGGCTAAGCAGAATCTGACTTGCTTGGTCAAAAGTTGCAAGCAGCTTTATTATAATAATATTAAACATAGGTTTTGCTGCAGGTGCTAGCAAAACAGTCCATTGCTACACCACTTCTGTTTCACGTTTCCTGAAGCTGTCCATCATAGATCTAACAGGGTTTGGTTCATTCTCCAAGTCTTTCATAGTTTTGTTTTTCACACAGCAGCAGCAGTCAAGCAGCTCATATAAGAAAGCTAGCACCACCAAACATATTACAGTAAATATAAATATGATCAAAATGACAAAGCAGGCAGTGTTCCAGTTGTCATGGAAAGGGTAAATCTTCTGCACTTGAAAACCAAGATATTGGTAGAGGGATGTAGTTTCATTCCAACGGCTATTGTTGAATGTTGCCATGTTGAGAGAGTCTTCCAAGTTGAGTCTCTGCACCAGCTCTGTGTGTTGAAATATACAAACAGAAAAGATGGTGATTTTCCTTTGTTGTTAAATTTTTATGCTTTTTCTGTCACCAACAAAATAGAACTTTCTATGTAAATAGTTTGAGAAAGGTTGTGTTGTTCAATTGGCTAATTGTCTGTTCATGTTTCTTGCTATAGTTTAATATAACGGTGTTGAGCTGCAGGTACATTATCTTTTCAGTTTTATTTCAAATAAAGCAAAGTTTTGGATCATAGTGCTTACTTTATGTTTCTTACTGTATCGCAAGACTGCATCAGTCATGCATAGGACTAGACATCTGACTGGGCTGATATTGTCAAATAATTGTCATGTATTTTGAAATCAACTTCATTAGAACAAAAAGCAGGTTTGACATTTTGCAAATTGTAAAAACAAGTTAACCTATTTTTCCCCCACCAACCCAATTAACTTACAAAATGGTAATTGTTATCATTTTTAATGTTGGGTAAAGTGTGTATAAATGTGAACAATTTACTGAACAGTTCTCTCAGTTTCATCCAGTAACATGGTCAGCCTACAGGGTTTTTAAAAAGTAAAGTACTGTAAAACAGAAAGATAAACGAAGTAACGGCAACTATTGAAAAACAAAAAAATAGTTTTAAAAAGCACTTGTGCAGGCCAATTCTTAAAGCATAAATTCTCTGGTTCCTTCAGTAAACTAGATGAAGTAATGAGCAGTCCTAGGCAGTGACCTTTGCTACTATTGTAGTTGCCTGTGGATAAGCATCAGTAGAAGTTTTCTCTGTGACTGCTATAGGGCTAGGAAGCAAGCAGATTTCACTCTTGATCTTGCTAATGAATGACACCATTATGAAATAAAAAGGTAAATTGCCAGCTGTACAATGGCTAGTTTATACATAATGCTAAACCATGGTTCATTTAGCCAAAGTGTGGTTTGTTTGAATGTCCAAACCTAGATCAGCAGGCTGACTATTGTTTGTTTTCTCGCAACAAAGTGTGATGTAAAACCATGGTTTATTGTTGGCTTAAGAAGCTTGCCTATTGACTATGCTTGGATGTTATGTCTGAATCCTTGCTTAGCCATAGTTTGTACGACCACCCCACTCACTAAGCTATTGAGGCATGAGACAAGAACAGCTGGAAAACAAACCAATCATTGAAGAAATAAGCCATGTTTGCCCATCTGTGAGACAATTTGTTATTTGTTGGACATACAGTGGCTTAAACAAATCATGAGTTAGCATTACATGCTAACACAGCCAATGACAATCTTCATGGAATATTTTGCCACTGAGAAATGTGTCTAGATTAATGTCTACTCATACAATGGAAATTCCCTTTACTCCCCTCTGCTCCCCGCATCCCTTTCCAAATCTGCACTAATAGTATCTCAGACCTTTGAAGTAGATTTGGGGCTGTATTGGGTAGGGGCGTCACAATGGGGGGCAATGGGGGTGGTCCGCCCCGGGTTCCACTCTGGGGGGGTGCCACTTGGCACCCCCACCCCCGTGGCGCCGAGCGGACTTTTTACCGGGAGGCTGGAGGCTCGGTTTGGGAGACACGGGGGTGGGGGCGCCAAGTGACACCCCCCCCCCGCCGAGTGGGCTTTTGGAGTTGGAGACGCACAGTTTTGGAGTCGCCGGGGCGGCAGTGATACCCCGCCACGTAACAACGCTTGTGCAGCGTGATGCTGTACATGCATCATAAAGTTGTGGGGTATCGCCACCCCCCCGCCACGTAACGACGCATGCGGCATTACGTAACACGCATGCATCGTTACGTAGCGGCGACGCCCCCCCCCCAGGTGCATGGCAATTTGCCGCCCCAGTTGTCCTGGTGGCTTGCTACGCCACTGGTATTTGGGGGGGGGGGACAAGAAGAAAGAAAATTTTCATGGTGCATACAGAAGTCCATTTTGCTTGCATTTAGGCATTGCTGATTTTAGCCCTCTGATTCCTAGGTTCAGAACAAACCAAGGTGTTAAATCAATTTCTTACCATGACTTGTTTAAAAACTCCAAAACAACAGTTTCTTGGTTTAGAACTATGGTCAATGAGAGACTTCTGGGTTTAATTACTGTGCACTGCACAGAGGGAAAGGGAGGAGCAGCATGTTCAGGGGAAAGGCTAGCACACATTTCAGCCGAATAAGCTAATATCTGATCATTTGAACAAGGCCTGTATGTCCTCTGGGTCATAGTAATCCAAGTAGTACAGATTAATGTTGGTCACTTCATATAACTCTCTGAAATGGCAGCTTTTGCTACAAATAACAGCCAAGCATTAAAATCAGAAGGATATCTTGCTGTTTAAAGGGCTCTGAGCATCATTGAAGACATTGCTTTTGTGAATGTATAACATTTATTGGACGTTTAACAAAAATTGTCATTGCCATGACAGTCATACTCTCCAGGTCAAAACAAATGCTAGAATCCTTTTCCAGCCCATGTTTTTACCTAAAGAGTAATACGTAGACTAGTGCTATTCATCACAGTTCTCTTTTTAAATGAGTTTGATTAACACAATAAGGTCCAAATAACTTTGCATTGTGTGCTATTTGTTTGATACTCTCAGATTTATAATGGTGCCTCTCTCTTTATTTGCTTAGAATGTTGAACTCTTTATGGTCTAAACCAGTGGCTCTCAACTTGAAATACATCTTTTGAAAATGAGATCTCTGTTTTCTCTTGAGATCTCTAGAGAAAAGACAGTAATTGGCACAGGGAAAGTCTCCATTTCTGGGCCTGGGAAGACAGAATTCTGGATTGACTTGGTTGAGGAGAGGCTTCCCCAATCAAATCTCAAGAGAGAGAGAGAAATCCTGTCTCCTTGTCGGAAGCAAACTCCCGTTGGACTCCTCACCTGCAAGCATACACCACCACAACCCAGTGAGAGAGCTCAGAATGGGGGTGGGGAATTGAATAGAGCTGGCAAACCCCAACTCACACTCCTTTGTGACATTCTCCACATGCAACCCACAGCTACTATCGCCAAAAGAGAAGACCTAATAGAGGCCATTGGGGCCGCTGTCTCAATATTAGAACTACTCCCAAAATTGTTCTAGCTCTGCTTTATTATCTGTGCCCCCAACAGGCAGGGAATGCCATGGATCCCAAGCCTCTAAGCTCCTTCTGCTCAACATCAACCAGAAAAGTAATATTGAAATGTCTTGGCCAACATGGTCTCTTCAGCTGCATGACAGCCCCACTCTCCACTCACATAAAGCCTCAGTAGCAAATGCAAGAGAGCTTTGGGCTACACCGCTACAGCTTTGAGCTACCCATCCAGAGCTTGAGGAGCTTGATCATCTTGTTTGGGAGGGGCCTAATGTTCTCCATGCCCTCTTCCTGTTGTAGAATAGGAGAGTATTGATACTGCCTTTGTGTCTTCGATGAAGGCAGTGGTAGACTACAGTTCACCCACTGGTCTACTCATCCATCTGCTGGATTTTTCTGCCTTGCAGGGGGGATTTGGGGAAATTGCCCCATCAGAAAAATCAACATAGAGAAAAGAGCCTACTTGTTAGTGCATGATGGAAGAATGGTCTTGGAAGTAAGAGCCACAGCTAGGCTCATCAGTTTTAGAGGTGGCTAGACCTCACATGGCATCACTGGGCAGCAGGCAGTGTTAGAAACTGGGATAGAAAAGCTAGGAGCCAAATGGCTCCTGGGACGTAGGTTATGGGCTCCAAAACAGAACATCTAGCTGCCACTGCGGGGGTGGGGTGGCAACACTTTTTATTTATTATTTTGATAAGCATGAACATGGAATTCACACAAGTGACACATTGTTAAGATCACATTTTTAGCAGAAATTGTTAATATATGTTTAGATTGGTGTTTACAGTAAAAATATTGGTATAATACTTTCGTTTTCAAAACATTCTACTCTTTATTGTTAAACTCCTTAACATATTGTCTATCCTTTACACATACTTTGAGACTTCAAAGCACATACATTTCAGTAATCCTTGAGTGTCAGCCAGGCGCAAAAAATGTTACCCAGACTTTTTGAGGTGCTCACAAATGGAGAATATTTAGGCACAAAATGCACCTGGCACTCTGCTAATTTCGAACCCTGGCAGCAGGTAAAACTTGTCACAAAAAGATGGCTGGACTTGGCTATGGAGAGCTTCTGTCATTTCTTCCAAAGGCATTTTTAGTGGAGACAAAAAAAACCTTTTGGTAACACACTACACATAGACATAGGCAAGAGTCTTAACTAGTGAGAACAGCTTTCCTTTCCAGCTCTCCACTGGTACATAGACTTCCCAGCTGTGTGTTGAAAATATGAACATGAATAGCTAAAAGTGTTGGGGTTTATTGAATGTTCTGGAAAGAACTGCAATGAGCTTAATTTGATCAATTTAATTTTGAAGCAGGACCTACAATTTGCTCCAAATTATCAAGAGCAGGAGAAAAGAGGAAGCAAAACACCCACAATAAAAATGGCATTTGGATTTCTATTGTACTTTGATCCTGTCAAGATACAGGAAAGAAAACAAGACACCTAATTGCCCACAGTGCCCCAGCAGGTGTTTGTGCCCAATGATGGCAGTAGAGTGCAGTGAAAGAGATTTGGGCCATGTTTTGAAGGTTCCTGTTTAGCCACAACTGACACGTAGCTACATAGGATCCAACATTTTACTGCTGTGAATAGAGGCAACAGAGCTTGGGAAGTATAAAATTATGAGCAAAGTGCATGGCCTAAATTATTAGAAAAACCTGATGAGTCCGTAGGTCATAAAGGTATTGTTGCCTACTGATTGCTTTTCTGTGAAAGGAATCCTATATTATCTGTTTAGCCTAGATATCAGCAACCTGACTTTTGGGGGGGGGGTGATTAATGTATGAGACTATGTTTCATTTTATTTGAAAAAGCAGAGTGCAGTGGTTAAAAAACCTGATTGCAATCAGATTAATGATTGTTACTGGTGGTATTATGTTGTTAAAAATTTGTACAAATATTAAAAAATAACACATTTCAATAATATTTAGGTGAAGTTCAACTATTTAAGAGAGCTTCGGACATTGCTATCAAGGGAGTAACTGCCTTTTATTTTTAAATATTACTTGTGCCTGGAGGATTAGCCCTGATAGAATGTGCTATAAAGACATGATGGTGCTTAGTAAATCAGTAAATGTATCAGTCCAATACTGATTGTTTTGAGAATGGGCATTTACATGCTGTCAATTATGCTTTGGAAGGGTTCTTTCTTTTACTACCTTGAGATTAAAATTCTGAAGCAAAATGTTTGGTTTTACAGTAAGGTGAATATATATATATGTATGTATGCACTTCATTGTGTGCCCACACAATCAAATGACAGTTAAATATTTTATGATTTTTTTGTATCTACTTTCTGTTTGACTTATTTTTACTTAGCCATATGGAAAGCAGTAAAAGCACATGACTTGCAAAGTAGGTTCTCTAGGTCATTTTAAAGAAGTTCCATAAAGAAACATACGACAAATCACTTTTAAGGACAATCTTCTCTGCAGTCTTATACCCACATATCTGAGAGTAGGACCCATTGAACTCAGTGGGGCTTACATCTGAATAGACATGCATGGAATTGTAATATTAAATGAAATCAGTGCAACATAAAACTTAACAGCTCATGTTTACTCTGAGGTCCCTCTAGTTTCAGCAGGGCTTGTACCCAAATAAGAGGCTATAGGATTGCAGCCCAAAGCAATAATCACTTCACACTTGAACTGGCAGAATCCCATTGAATATGTCAGCGATCCATCTCAGAAGACGTACAATAGCTAAGTGCTAAGGGTTAAGGCTAGTCTAAGATTCCAGCTTAGTGGGTTTGATTAATAGCATTTTTTTGTGCAGTTTAGCAATAGTTTCAATTTGAAGACAAAAGAATCTTACTAGCACAGCCTTATTTAATATTAATTAACAGTAGTTTTTACCAGGCAAAATTAGATTAATTAGTAGGTCACACGACGCCTCAAAGGAATTTTGATCACAGAATATTATCTGGGTGTGTTGGGCTTTCTGTAAGATGGATGGTCATCAATTCTTCATGAATGCACAGATGGTAAGATTCTCTATTAGCACAAGACAAGCGACTCTGCATTTAAGCAGCACATAATCCAGCTTTAGATGCAAGAGAAAGTAAACAATTTGTATTTTTTTAAATAAAATTGTAGATGGGGGTCTTGCAGGCTTTGATTTATTTAAAAAAATCTGTTTTGCCTTCAGATAATAATTGTACAACAGTTTAAAAAAGGTATAAACCTACCTCTTTTTAGAAAGGATGCTGGAACAGTGCTGATCTGCTGTTTAATACAGCCTCTGGTACAGCTAAAATGGAGCTCTGCTGCTATTGGCTGAAGCAGAATGCAGCTGACAACTTCCTTTATGCTCATTTGCATCAGACCCCTACTCGAGGAGGAAATCATTCATAAATCTGAAATGTAGAGGGTATCAGTCTAGATCTTCTTCCCCTGCCTTGCCATTCTCCCCAGAAGCTCCTTTAACCATTAAATATATTTATAAATAATATGGCCTTTTGTGCTTTTGCTTTGATCTGAGCAAGGCACTTATTGTGTTAACGCCTTCAGGTTTCTTTGCTGTTTTAATGACATACCAAGCTGGTGTGAACCATCCATAACTAGTCAGGATCTTAATAGAAGAAAAATTACTGACTGGTCTAATTTTTCATATATTATATGTACATTCACACAGACACACCTTTTGTCTTTTCTGCTTTGTCAACCGTTTGTGGTAAAAGGCATTGAAATATTTGAAACTACAGCAGTAGTTTGTGAATTGCATCTGTATATATTTACCTTTTTCTTTTGTTGTTTTCTGACCCCTTTCTATAGCTGAAGTAGACAGGGAAGACCAAGTGATAGTTATGAGAATTACAATATGTTTTGAATTCTTCAAATAGTGTCCAAATTTGTTATTCTGTCTTTCTTTAAAATATTGTAGGCTGTTTTTCTAGCAGCTTAAGGCAGCTAGCAAAATACCAAAGATGATTATTAACAACAAAAAAGAAATAAGCCAAAAACAGAATAACCTCTGGAAAATTAGAAATTTATGTTTTTGTTTCCCACAAAATATATCTGAAAATAATGCCAATGTTCTGTTTCAGTGGATTCATATTACCATTTAGGGAAGAAAACTGAATTTGTTATCACTTTGACTGCTTGTATAAAAGTGATTTAAAAAAACCATCATGCAAAGTAGCTTTGGGTGTACATTTTCCCTTACCTTTTCAGTAGGAGTACACCAAGGAAGAGAAACTATCAATATTTCATTTTAATATAACTGACCTGAAGAAAGGACTATGAATTGAAAACAGAGACATTGTTAACTATGAAAATCCTTTAATAAAAACCATTTTTTAAATTAAAAGAAGGAGCAAAGCTAGGTCAATCTGAAATAAAGCAAAGCAACAACAACAACAACAGCTTAATGGCTTGGGAATGGGGTTACTAAATTTGCTTTCAACTATACAAATATGTTCAAGAACTCTGTACCATCAGAATTATGGTGAGGGGGCATGAGAAAGTAGAATCTTCTTGGCTGTGGGAAGGGATTATGGAACAGTCTCCTTATGGAGGTACTCCTGACCCAATCACTGATTGCCTTTCCATAAGAACAGAAGACTGTTTCATTGTAGCATTATTTAATTAACTACTGCCTTTGTTATAGTCTGTTTACATTATTTTAATAATTTACTGATGGTTTTGTGTGTAGTTTTGTTTTTATTGTCTTTTTCTATTATGAGATTCCTTGGGTACAGTTTGTAGACAAAATCAGCCTGTGAATACTGCATAATAACTGAGATAAATTTCAAATTTTCATTCATTGCCAGGAGTCTGATTTTTACCCTAAATCAATCTAAAATATATTTATCCAGTTCACTCAGCCACTTTGTTTGATACAATAATTGCAAAGACTTTCCACTGGGTCAGATGTGGTAACATTATTTTTAGTTAATGGTCTTTTCTAACACATTAATCCAGATAAGATTGCCACATGTTCAGAATTTCCTGGATACAGCCGGGATTCGGCCCTCTGTAACAGCGCTTGGGCAGAAATCTCTTGAGTGTCCAGGAAAATCTGGACGTATGCCAACCCATGTCGGAAGTATAGGGTTGGTTTTTTTTTTGCAAATTTCCTTTAAAATAATTCCAAAACTAAATTTTTGTTTTATTTTACTTTTGTGTCCGGATTTTTACTTTTTGAAATATGGCAACCCTAGTTCAGCAAATGGTTTTGCTATTGGAAACCTAGGGCCAATGGGCTTATGGTACTAGAGTGAATGTTAGTGGGGAGGATTTGAGAGAGCTGGCAACTTTTTAGAGCCTAAAGAATTCAGTGGCCTTTTCTTGCATGTGGGATCTAAAATATATGCTTATTTGGCTTGGTTAGTGCTAGAGAAATTGGGAGGCAGTTTAATTTCTATTTACTCTCTGTAAGGCATGGGACAATTAGGGAGATTTTATTTATTACTGTATGTCATCTCATATCCTGCTCTTTCTGGGTCCGGTGGACCCTCAGCTGCCTTATAGACAGATAAAAGGTAAAGGGGCCCCTGACCATCAGGTCCAGTCGTGTCCGACTCTGGGGTTGCAGCGCTCATCTCGCTCTATAGGCCGAGGGAGCCGGCGTTTGTCCGCAGACAGCTTCCGGGTCATGTGGCCAGCATGACAAAGCTGCTTCTGGCGAACCAGAGCAGCACATGGAAACGCCGTTTACCTTCCCGCCGGAGCGGTCCCTATTTATCTACTTGCACTTTGATGTGCTTTCGAACTGCTAGGTTGGCAGGAGCTGGGACCGAGCAACGGGAGCTCACCCCGTTGCAGGGATTCGAACCGCCGACCTTCTGATCAGCAAGCCCTAGACTCTGCGGATTAACCCACAGCGCCACCTGGGTCCCTTATAGACAGATGGTTGTACCTAATAAAGTTGTTTGGTTAGTGTAAGGATTTCTGCCTGCGCAACAGGACTTCCTCTCTCGTCCTCCTGTCTCTCCCACCATCTGATCCAAGGGGTTGGAGAAATAAATTTCCCCTCCAAAAAGATGCAATAAACAATATATGAATCCAATCACATAAGGTACTGTAAAAAAGTAGCAGAAAAATACATTAAAAAGCAGTATCAGAATAAAAACATCAGTATTCAAAAGTTATCCAGAATAGGTTTTCATTGCTTGTGGAGGATATTCATTGGAAGACAATTCCTTAAGTGTGCTGTTGTGCTTCAAAAGGCCTTGTTTCTCATGCTCCCCTGCCTCATTTCTGAAGGCAGGAGGACTCAAGAGGAATTGCCTGGGCAGGCTCATGTGAGATAGGTAATGCTAATGAACACAATCAGATAGTATAGTTTCAGTTATTGTGCCTTTAACTGTTTTTAATTATCTTTCATGTGCTTCACCTAGAGATGGTTGTTTAGAATGCAATCAATAAAATATGGTAATAATAATTTACTAGTTGGTTGAAGCAGTCCCCTTCACATGCAGTCACCATGCCACTGAAGTGTCTGGGGGGAAAAAACATTTGGCCCTACCTGTGTTACTGATTTACCTTACATGCTTTTTATCATTGTGGAATATGTCTTCTGCAGAGCTGCATGTGCAGGGAACCACATTCATGCTGTGTGGAAGGCCTGAGGTTCATTGTTTGTAATCTGTAAATATCGTTAACACCAAGGCTGCCAAGTTTGGCAAAACTCCCAGTGTAACATAATTTGTAAAGAGTTACTCTGCTTTAAAATGTCACAAACAGTTTATTGATAAAGATTACTCCTTTATCAATTACTCCTCTGTCGGAGAAGGGGACGACAGAGGACAAGATGGTTGGACAGTGTTCTCGAAGCTACGAACATGAGTTTGACCAAACTGCGGGAGGCAGTGCAAGACAGGAGTGCCTGGCGTGCTATGGTCCATGGGGT
The DNA here is from genome assembly GCF_965207765.1 of Zootoca vivipara. Lineage (NCBI taxonomy): Eukaryota > Metazoa > Chordata > Lepidosauria > Squamata > Lacertidae > Zootoca > Zootoca vivipara. The sequence goes on from NC_142598.1 coordinate 20,545,816, forward strand.
CACGAAGAGTCGGACACGACTAAACGACTAAACAACAACACTCCTATGATAATGAAATGTGCTTTGAAAATCTTTGTTTCTCCAAACATGTAATAAGTGCTGTTTCTGAGAATACTGTACTGTAATGTATATGAAAACTGCTAGGTATTGCTCGTAGCTTTTTCTTTGTGGTTATGGTAACAGAAGGGTATATTTAACCTAAATGAGAACATGTTTTTCCTTTGCAGATCACAGCAATGGATCTTTTAACTTGAAAGCCCTTTCTGGTGGATCTGGCTACAAGTTTGGAGTCCTTGCAAAAATAGTGAATTATATGAAGGTATAATCATCTTGTTTCCGGTTATTTAGAACAATAAATCTCAGCAGCAATATTAATTGTATGTGACAAGGAAAATGGCTAGATGCAAAAAAATGACATATATCTTTCAGGCATAACTCTACTGCTTTTGGGGAGGATACTGTTCTGCCTGCCAACTGAGGTCTATAGTTTCCTGCATAATCCTTAAAAGTGGGAAATGGGAGTAGGGTATAAGCTAAGCTCTGCCTTGAAGGCTTCTGATTCAAGCACAAATATGACCATACCTAGCAGCACACAACAACCACAAGCTGATTGATTTCCTCTGACAGTTGGTATCCTGGAAACCTTGTTCCCTGTGCAGAAATGACTGTAGAAATTGAGAGGTGCAATTTTGTTTATAGGCTTCTCACAGACTATTTAAACCTCGGGTTAAAAGTGCTAGTTTTAATGGTGAATAAGTAGGCATAAAGGAAATGTGAGACACTGAAGTAAGGATTTAGTCTTTTCTTCTTTTGCATAGCAGTACATGACATATCTGTGACTATATTTATGTAACCACAGTAACTATATTTTTATGTAACCACAGACATTAAAATATAAACTCTGATCTCATTGTTTGCAGCAATGAGATAAAAAGTATTATTGTGGCTAACACCTGGCTTGCAATAATAATTTTGTACAGGTTAATTTTCATTGTAGTTACAGTAAGGACATTATTTATCTGAATTAATATATATACCTTAGTTCATACAATAAAAATGGGTGAGAGGCTATAGTCCAATGGCTAATTAGACCTGCTGGACCAGTTGTAATTTTGTGGACAGAGTAAGATTACGTTTATTGCATTTGGATCTGCTGGTCAGACTCTGCAGTTCTGTTCTCATTTGGTAGAAGGTCTAACTACATTGTGCAGTATGGTGCTATCACAACTTAAATTGATTGGAGCTTCTTATCCCAATGCAAAGCGGGAGAGCTACTTGGTACAGGCTGGTTGGGGTAAGAGCCAAGCTGCAGGTCAATGTGCCCTGGATCTTGAGATTTCACCCACCTGTTTACCTGTTTTCCTTCCTATGAGCATAGGTACCATTTCAAATTTTAGAAGGGCTATCAATAAAGATCCAAAACCTAGCAGCTGAATTCCTGTAATAGAAATGCAGTGTTGCTGAAATGCTGTTGTAACACATTTGTAATTCAACACTGGCCTATTTGTTGGTACACAGCATCCTGAGCATTTATATGTTGATATTTTAAAAAATTAATAGATTTGATTGTAACACATGCAGAATAAGAATAAATACAGAGAGGTAAATTACTGGAGCTGAATCTGTGAATAGTGTCTCAGTTTTTTTAACTAAAAGAAATTGCATTTTATTGCTACCCAACTTCAGCACATAGTTTATGTACTCTTAATGTTTTACTTAAAAAAATTAATAGCAACTCAAAGCAGTTATGATTTCTTTCCCTAGACACGGCACCAGCGTGGTGATACACACCCATTAACTTTGGAAGAAATCTTGGATGAAACACAGCACCTAGATATTGGACTGAAGCAGAAACAATGGTTAATGAGTGAGGTAAGGAAAGCAACTATTCAGACTTCTAAGATAAGGCCAGTTCAAATAAGCATTTTTATCAAATGTTAACTCATATTGTTCAGTGATCGTATGGCTGTAAGAAGCTGTCATACAGAGCTTTAATGAGCTATCAAAAGAGACAAACTTACCAAGTTGTTAAATTACTATTTGGTAAATACTGGTCCAAGTTATTGTGATTCTATTTTCTGTAATGTTTAATATTACATTTCCCCTAAAAACTTGATGTCTAATTGTGGAATAGTTTTAATGTTGAGTGCTTTATATTAACAAAAGCTTAAAAGATCTGCATATATTTAAATGTGGATTCTGAAATGTTGCAATTGCAGACATATTTTACTTTCACATACTCTAAAAATATTTCTCTTTGGCTGAAAGAGTGAAAGATGCCATCACTTTTAAACAGTAATTAAATGTTTAGCAAAGTCTAAATATAATCTGTTCTTGAGAAAAAGAGCACCCTGAAGCCCCCTGCCTTCATGGAATCAATGACTAGACATGTGCTAGCAAAATAAAACTCTGGCTTATTGCCATATAACACACCCACCTACTCAGAAACACCTGCCTTGCCCTATTGGTTGCAACAGAGTTTGTAAGCTGTTCAGCTTCATGCTCTTCTTCCAGCAGGGACATTCTGAGTGAACCAGGGTCTTCAGGTCACCATCAGCACCATTCAGTAGCAACTTGACTTGGCCAGAGTGGGCCTTGCTTTGGGCAGGGAAAATAGCTGGTGCTTGGAGGGGAGCTCCCACAGTCGGGCAAGAGAGGTCAATGTCTCCTGGGACAATCACTGAGCATCTTCACCCCCAGGCTTTTGAACACTTCAGCCATCCCTACCTGTGAGTGAGTTGCCAAGATGCAGTTTTCTGACTCAACCATTTCAGCTTGACATATGAAACAACCTCCCCCCCCCCCCTGCGAGCTGTTCTGGGGGTTCTCCCAACCCCCCCTAGCCACTTTCATGGGGGTAGTGGTGAGAGGAGGAGGAAGCCCTGTGTACATGCTGAAGCCCTCACCCTGTGTGTGTTTTCCCAGTATATTTTAGAGTTTACAAGCAGACACAGTCCTCCAAATTCATATTGCACAACACCCATGCTGAGAAGCAGAGATACTGCAGAATAACTTTCCTCCAAGAAGTCCTGGAAAGAGGCAGGGCCAGAGTGATGGCTCATTCAGAGACACACCAGGCAGCCTCCTGGACAGACACATAATTCTGCTTGATCTCTGCACCGACAGTGACTGAATAGTCCAGTTGCTCATGATGCTAAGACATCATGCAATTTACATAATCATTGGGTGAAAAGAGGCGGATCAGGTGAGTAATACAGGCATGCAACATGCAGTTCCTACTTTGGGCCTTTAATTTATTGTGGCTCTTCAATATGCAGTTTTCTTGTGGTAGGCAGTATTTTCTGGCACACAATTTAAGAATTACTGTTTTAACAAAATGTACACAAAGCAAAAACATGGCATTTTCTGTGAGCTGAAAAAATGTATTTATGTTACAGGCCCTTGTCAACAATCCCAAAATAGATGTTATAGATGGGAAATATGCTTTCAAGCCTAAGTACAATTTGAAAGATAAAAAGGCCCTGCTACGGCTCTTGGATAAACATGATCAGCGAGGGCTAGGAGGAATACTTCTAGAAGATATTGAAGAAGGACTGCCTAATGCACAGAAAGCCATAAAGGTAAGCAACACTCCCTAGTTTCATGTTAGGAATTTGTTTTTGTTTTTCAGCAAAAGCAAACTTGTTAATTGCTTTTACTTTTCAATAATATGCTGCAGTTCAGAACAACTTGTGTGCACCATCTGGACAAGGATCTATTTTTTCCTGAGAGATGCTCAGATGCTGCCTCGACAATCCCCTCCCCTCAAAGTTCTTTCAGCTCTCCTGAGTTCTTACAAACACTGCTAAAAGGACAAGATGGAAGAATGTAGTGTACACAGCATCATTTTTTCTTTTTAAAAGAACTGGTGCAAAACATCCACCCTTCTTTTTGAACTGCAGAGTTCAAAGAGCAGTTTGGCAATTCAATGTGGACAGCTTCTGGTAGAATTTAAAATAAAAATAAAAATCAGGGGTCAACCCTCTGAATCATGCCATTGTCTTACTCATGCTAGCAAATCAGTATAAAAGGGCCTTTGCAGTATTGATTTGGGGGGTGGGGAGTTCAATAAGACTTACTCCCAGGTAAGTCTGTATAGGATTCCAACCTAAACGTAACAGTTTTACAAATGAGGAACTAATGCTGACAGAGAGTGAGTTCCTTAGGCTCCTCATCAGTTCAACTTGTGGTTGAGGATGCTTTTGAATTCTGGACTTCCTTTTTAAGTACCATGTTAGTACTTTTAATGCCAAGCCAAAAGCATACACACTCTTTTATTCACAAAACCACATTAAGTAACTGAATCACGGCAAAAGATTTTGGTATTTGTTTAGATCACTGATTTAGACCATCTGCCATCTTAAAGACCCTGAACATCTTACAACACAGCACATAGAGGACCACCTAATAAATCACTTTTTCTGAAAATTCCATTAATATTAAGACATTTAATTATTATTATTAAATTTGTATACCACCCTTTCTCCGAAGATCACAGGGCGGTTCGCAGCATAAAAATACAACATGAGAACACAAAATACATTAAAAACAAACAAACCAATAACTGTCTCCCCCAACACATTTAAAAGGTCATAGATCCACCAGAGGCCTGTTCATTGAGAAATATTTTCACCTGGCTCCTGAAGATATGCAATAAAGGTGCCAAGTGAGCCTTCTTGGGGAGAGCATCCCACAAACGGGGAGCCACTGCAGAAAAGGCCCATTCTTGTGTTTCCACCCTCTGGGTGGAGGGAGCATACCTTCAAACAGCTCTTACCCAATGACAGGTGTTTTGAGAGCTGCCTGCAGTTGTTATGTGTGCTCATGTGATCATTGGTGCTAGATTTTTACCTCTGAACAGTGACATTCAGAGTGAAAAGCTGGCTTCCAGCAGCTTTCCAGAAAATATGTAGGCTGTGTGTATTAATATATATGATAGAGATGGGCTAACTCCCCCTCATAATTCATTGAATTAGTGACTAGACTTAGAGTGTTCTTCCTCTTGCTTCTACAACCATAAGTCAACAAATCAGACACATTAGAATTCAGGATTATTCACCTTTCCCTTGTTTATAAAAGTGAACATTGTGTGGATAAATAATTTGTATCTTTCAAAAAATTGTTGTTATGTGAGTTACAAGATGTTTTGCCCTTTCACAAAATGCTTGCAAATTTGGGTAGTTGTTTATGTCATAGGCAAAATTAATGCAAGGATCTGTCTCATATTTATTCTAAATGAGTTCCAATGTTGAGCATCCACCCATATCTCTAACAGATTCAGTTGTTGAGGATCTCAAAAGTACTGGAATTATCAGTGCTTAAGTACACTTATGTTTCTGTGTTTATATTTGAGGCTTTAGGGGACCAGATCATCTTTGTTACACGTCCTGATAAGAAGAAAATTCTTTTCTACAATGATAAGAGCTGTCAGTTTACAGTGGATGAAGGTTGGTTTTCTAATTACAGCTGTAAATATATTTATGTCTAGGGAAAGCATATTCTAGATATGGGTTTAGAATAGTTTATTACTGGGCTGTGAGACATTTGGTCAGGCAGATGTTGCTAGACTACAACTTTCATTATCACGGACAAGTGGCCATGTTGTCTGGGGCCGATGAGAGCTGGAGTTCACCATGCCACACTCATGGTGTCAAATGTTAAAATGTCACTCGCGTGTCTCACTTTATCTGATGTTGTACAACTTGAACCTGAATGCTAATGCATCTAATATTTAAATTCCAGAGCCTAAAATACTGAGCACACTTATCTTAGCAGTGCACTGGATGTTGGAGACACTTGAAAGCAGGTATCATGGTCTAGGGCAGGGTTTCCCAACCTTGGGTCTCCAGCTGTTTCTGGACTACAATTCCCATCATCCATGATCACTGATCCTGCTAGTTAGGGATGATCAGAGTTGTAGTCCAAAAACAGCTGGAGAGCCAAGGTTTGGAAACACTGCTCTATGGCCTTTTAGGCTCCCTTGCATACAGCCACATAGTCCCCCTGTCCTCTTATGAAAGGCTAACATGCAGGCAGAGATTCAGCTGGTACATGTAGTTTATTCATAGGAAATCATGAATTGAGAGGAGGCAAGTATGAGCCATTACTTAAAAACTCTATATCCCAGAAACAAACAACCATAATCAAGAGATTCGAGCACCTTCTATGAGGAAAGCTAAAAGTGGTTGGGATTTTTTGTTAAGACAATCTTAAGGGAGGAATATGGGAACAGGATTGCGCAGCCAGTGTAGAATTAAACCCTGTCGTCCTGTCCATCAGCTGACATCACCAGTGTCGCCACCTGGTGTGTGTGTGGTTTGGGGGAAATGGCCTTGCAGGCCAAATTGGACCTGCTGGGAGAGGGGCAGGTTTTCAGATAACTGCTGGGAATATGCAGATGATAAGGGTGTTCCCTAAATATAGGAGTTATTGGTAGGCTTTTCATAAAGCCTCTTTGTCTCCTTCAAAATTTTATTTTAGAAGAATATGAGAGAAAATAATTTTAAATAAGCCCAGGCTATGAATAAAGTGGGATTGCTCTGTTTTCTGAATGCTTTAGAGAAAGCATAGAAGCCATACGGCATATGTAGTAATGTACTATTTTATGTACTGTTTGATGATGATGTCATTTTTGTCCATTATGTGCTGTGCTGTCATCACCATTATCATTTTTTATTTATGAATTTTCTAAATATAGTCGGTGTTGCACTTCTACCTGATGTTCAGTCTATTTAATCCCAATTCCTTTGCAATATGGGGTGTCAGTAATTTGAAACATGGTTGATTTTGAAGGCTTTATGTTTTTTTTCAGATAACAAAATTGTAATTATTAGCTTAATGTTTAAATTTAATATCACATGGTAGGATGAATGTATAGCTGTGTAAAATGTTTGTGAAAGGTTAGAGTCTTCATAATTCATAATTTGATCTGTAGATGGCAGCATAATCTCACATTTGTAGTTTGGTTGCTCTGTTACGGAACTAGGTAAAGGTACCCCTGACCGTTAGATCCAGTCATGGACGACTCTGGGGTTGCGGCACTTATCTCGCTCTATAAGCCGAGGGAGCCGGCGTTTGTCCACAGACAGCTTCCAGGTCATGTGGCCAGCATGACTAAGCCACTTCTAGCGAACCAGAGCAGCGCACGAAAATGCTGTTTACCTTCCCGCCGGAGCGCTACCTATTTATCTACTTGCACTTTGACGTGCTTTCGAACTGCTGAGTGGGCAGGAGTTGGGACCATACAACGTGGGGGCTCACCCTGTTGCGGGGATTTGAACGGCCGATGTTCTGATTGGCTTAGACCACAGCACCACCTGCATCCCTATGGAATTATTTTGGGAATAATTGTGTATAAATTTTATTTTGGAATCTGTCATGGTACATTAATAGTGTGTTTTTGTGACCTGTGATTTTATCATTTATCTGATTTTTTTAAAGCTTAAACTCTGCTAAAAAGATATTTACTTCTTTCAGATATGAATAGTCAGCAATGGCTATTATAGGATAACTTATTACAGGCTTTATTTTAGACCAGTGGTTCCCAATTAGCTCAGTACTGTGGACCCCGTTTTTCAAAAGCCAAGCCATGAACCCCCTACTTTCGAAAATATTTATATTTGTATATTAGTTTTTGTTATGTGAATGATGTTGCGAACCCCCTGGGTGGGTTACGCAGATCCCTTGGGATTCATGGACCACAATTGGGAACCACTGTTTTAGACCATTACAAAATATAAATCTAGTTGGCTTTCCCAATTCTTAAATATTAGAGCTTCCTTGATATAATGCCACTTGTGAATGATAACTGTTTGTAGTGAGCTATTCTCCCCTTGTAGATAGGAGGGCATACGGTTCTGGGAATCAGAAAATCGGGGCTAATAAGCATTTTCTGAACAGCTGGGACCATTCTCTAGATCTGCATGCATCTTCCTGTCTTTTTTAGGGAATGCAGGGCTTTCTCAGAATTCCTTTTTTTATTATTTCTGTTATTATTAGGGTTTTCATGTTACTACAATAAAGCAGAACAGTCCCATATCCCTGCCCCCTATACCCCCAGTTCTCCTCTGTTCCTCCCTCTGCTCTTGTACTTTTTCAGTTACAACATTTCCATTTCTGATGTTCAGTTGTTTGGTGTGTTACACACATTGTTCAGGTTTACATGTTCAGATAAGGATATGGGCCAATAAATGTCAGTGATGTTTGGGGTCCCAGATTAACAGTTGTTCAGTTAGAGAAGTTTCCATCCCTATGCTGTGCTCCCACTTCTTCAGGTTGTGAGTATTTTTCTGTGAAAGGTTCCAAAGCTGTGCTCCCAATTCTCTTGGAAACTAGACTTTTTATGTAATTTATAGAGCAGCATTTTCTCATGGGCAGCTAGCTGTAGGAGAGGATGTCTTATATTCAGTTTTCCATGTTTGGTGCGATCCAGCCTTTCCAGTGTTGGAGGGTTATGCCTTTTGCTGCCTGTGTGACTTGGTGGAACCATCTTTTCTGTACTGTATTTTCAATAATCTCTAGGTATGTAGCTGATTAGGTTGTTGATACCTCCTATTATCAGGAATTTCTCCAGAACCAAATTTATTTCATTCCTAGAAGGGTTTGATTATTGGGTAGCTCCATAGTTGGTGGGTTAGGTGGGCTGCTTACTTCTCCAGCAGTCATCCATGGGTGTAATGCCCATGCGTTTAAGGCATGCCAGTGTCCAGTAGGCCTGGAGGAGTGTTTTTTGTGTGTTGGATTAATCTCAGTCCAATGTCATGGGTGACTAGTTTAATGCTGTTGTACATAGGACTTTTTCCCACTGTGCAGGTGTTAGGTGGGCTTCTATTTCTTTGTTCCGCTTGTGTCTAATTGGGTTTAGTTTGAGGCTTAATGCGTTATATATTAATGTGTATAGGCACTTAATTGAGTTTTCTCAAATGTGAAGGTATGGTGTTTGCAGAAGATATGGTTGCACTCTGTGCATCTGGGCCAGATTTTACTTGAATTCTCAGATTTGCCAGGCGGCTGCAGGGGGAAGGTCAGATTTTTGCAGAAGTGTCCCAAAGGTTTTAAATTCATTATTCCATGTTATGATCTGTGATCTGTTCTCTCCCAGATCAAGTTCATATGTTTTATGGAAGTGCTTCTTCTTTTTAGGCAAAGTTATTCAAGTGTTTTCAACAATGCTGAATTTCTGAGTTGTAAGAGTTCTGTCTTCTGGCAGGCTTGTTCCCTGTTTCTTTTTCAATGCCAAAAATACCAGTATTTCACTTCCTATATTCATGTCCTATAAACACAAGAATTGCATTTATTGTCTTAGCAGCTGTGAGACGTTATACAGTGCACTGTTGAATTTCATTTTCATTTTGTTTTTGTTTATTCATAAGGTCGTCTCATCCCACATACTGCCCATCTTCATGTTTACAAAATCTCTGCAACTGTTTGGGTGTGCAAAACCTACCACACTCCTCTCAGCCCAGGATTGCTGATATAAATATAAATAATATAAAACAAGTGAAGAACTGCAAAAACATGAAAATGTATTCATTTCAAATACTTTATCTTCTACCTTTACCTTATTCAGTTCAATACACTCTGTAAACTACTTGCATACTCCGTTCACATGTCTCGTGTTCACTTCAGTTACATAAACATTCACATGCTGATTGGCTGATTTACCAGGCAGATTTGCTGAGCTTGTGGCTTCTCCCCTTAGCTACTAACTTGATCATTAAGGGGGAGTGTAGCCCCATCAAATACAGGTTGTGCAGCTGAACCAAGATCAACAGAAACCTTAAGCAGTAGTACTGCTCAGTGGTTGAGCATGCTCCCAGTGCATCCGGGTCAGATACATGTGCCCTCACCAGGGGGCCAGGCACAGAAGGCAAAGGAGCCTGCTGCGCCTGGCCAGCCCTCACCACTGAAGTGACATCAGCCACCAGAGTGACACCAGCACAGGGTTTATCGGGGAGGGCGGTGTCAGCAGCACCCCCCCAATGCGCCCAGGGTAATTGCCCCGGAAGACCCTCTGTCCCCACCCCCGCTACACTGCTGAGTACTGCTGCCTTTTCTCAATTGAGCCTCAGTTTGTTAATCTCCAACCAGTTCCATTACTTTCATGTTAAATCCAAAGGAGGAAAAGTCCAAAGGATTTCCTTGGTTAGCATCATATCAAAAATGTGAATGCTTGGTATATGTGGGAATACCTGAAATGGTTTCTGACTTGTGTTTTAGGGTTTTATTTATGGGTTGTGCACTGGGTCTATTGACAGGCACTATTGAAGTTAATTACCATGGAATGAAGGGAAGTGGAATTGTACCAGTCACTGCCTTGATAAAGGCATTCCAGAAAAGCACTTAAAACGATATATGGAGGCAGGTTGCATGCAGGTTATCAGACCATTGCTGCTCTTTGAAGCTTTGGGCCTCTTCTTCATTTTCTGTGACCCATAGGCCAAGATAGCTTTTTAGTTTTAAAAGTGTGTTAAAAAAACAACAACACTAATGAGACTTGGATAAAAGCATGATGTATCTTTTGGTTTGTTAATCATTTCCTTTAGGCTCAAACTACCATAGTTGTTATAGGAAACGTGTGTCTGCTGCCAATCCATCTCTCCCCAGCTGTACCTACGGAAGGAAAACACATGAGAACAGTGCGCTCTGCCTCCACTCCACCTCATTGTGGGAGATGTGGAGACAACAAATGCAGTGACTTCACATCACTTATTTTTCACTTGAAGTTACTGAGAAGTCAGTGGGAGGAGATGCTGGTGCAGCAGCTGTCTAGTTTTAAGGCCACGTACATTAAAATAAAACATATGCTACCAATCATTAGAATGTACTGAACTGATACTCACTAAGCATAAGTGCATATGCATTTCTTATAAGGAAAAATAAATCCTGAAAAGGTTGGGAGACTTTTCTGAAAGCAGTTGTGCTGAAGTGACCCTCTAACCAGCTTCCAGGAGTGTTCATCATTGACCTTTCAATTCACTACTGTAATCTGAAACCTTATGGTTTGTCTGCCATGTCATTGACAATCTGCTTAAAACTCTGCAAGTTTTGCATTGTGAATGCAATGAGAAACATTTCCTGTTTGTTTATCCAGTGCCATGTGTAATTAAGTATTCTTATTTTGGCATTTTAGAATTTCAGAAACTCTGGAGGAGTGTTCCTGTGGATTCCATGGATGAAGAGAAGATAGAAGAGTATCTGAAACGCCAGGGAATTTCTTCCATGCAGGAGGCTGGACCAAAGAAAATAGTAAGAAAATTGCCAGTGTTCCATGTTTTGTTCTAGTGTTGAGTCAGTTAAGGAGAACTTAATCTGGACAGAATTAATGGTTTGTCGTTACCCTTAAAATAATCAGGTTACAGGGCAACTATCAGTATTTGTCTTCCAACAAATAAATGAGGTAGTTGTCTTCCTCCTCTTCTCCCCAGGTCTCTCTGCCCTCCTACCATTAGGAATGCTTGCCTGAGATTTGACAAATGGTTACAGCAATTTGATCCCTTTATGGACTCAGTAAAATTCATTCTTTTTGCATGGTGCCATGACATTAGGTTTAGACTTGATTATAAGATTAGTGCTGGGAACCTTTCAAGGCTGTTCCTTATTTCACTATACGAGGGTCAAAAATGTAGCATTTCTTTCATCCATGTACAGAGAGTCCTCATTTTGTTCAAAATCATTGATTATGACTATGTTACTATGTACTGTACATACATGGAGATTTAAAGGAGAAATAATGGAGTGTGTTCAAAAACTGTGAGCAAGGCACACACTTGTACCACCCATCAGCACACCTTCATGCATCCCTCCCCTTCACACTTTTCCTTCAAATCATGGAGGTCTGAAGAAGTGTGGGGAATTTGAAGGCATGGTCCCACCCGCCCACCAGCTGATGTATGGCATCAGGGGTGGTGTGGGTGTGACTCCCCCAAAATGGCCTCCTCAGCCAAGTGGGGGCTAGCCTGGAGGGCCATGATTGGTCTGCAGTCCAGAAGTTCCCCACTCCTGCACTAAGTCATGATTTAGTGTTGGTGTGTTTCTCAGGCAATCAAATTCATGTAGAATTGATATTTCAACTTCTGTTAGCCATGAAAGAAAATGTCATGTTCAGTGATATTGCATTTCTGGTTATCGGAAGCCAGGGCAGCCATCAGAGATATGTATTACTGTCATGCCCTGTTTGTGAGCTACTTAGAGGTCACCATCTGGCCACTGCTGGCAAGAGAGGATGGTGGGGTAGATGGGCGTTTGGTCTGATCCTACAAGACAGTTTGCAGAAAATGTTTTATTTTTAAAGAATGAACAGGATTATGATTATTCCTTATTTTTTCCTTTTAGGCTCCAATTCAAAGGAGAAAGAAACCTGCTTCTCAGAAGAAACGGAGGTTCAAGACTCACAATGACCATTTGGCTGGAGTTTTGAAGGATTACTCTGATGTGGTTCCGGGCAAGTAGAGGACCTTCTGGAAGGAACTGTTGTGAGCTTTGATGCAGATGCTCAGTAGCTCTGAGGGACGAGTGTCCTGTGTATAATGTTAAGTGGTTCTACCCCCTCCCAGTCCTGCAGCAGCCGAGAAGAACCAGCTCTTGAGATAAAGGATGAACTGTTCATCTATATTTATCTTATTGGCTAATATGAACTTGGATCAGAGCTGTTCACTGTCTGTAGAACTCTGGTATTGGAGTTAAATATATTCAGCATGTAATGCCAAGGTTCGTATTCACCATTTAAGTCTTTGAATATTTTTGGGGGGTTCTGTGGGTATTTTCTTTTATTCATCGGGGTTGACTTAAGAGATAAAATGGAGTGTTTGTTTTATCTCTCAAGGAAACATGTTTATAATAAAATACTAGAAAGACAAGGCATTTCTTTTAGGGTATATTTCCTTGCCTGATGTTTTCTATATTGTGGAAATAACAATGAGTGGGGGTGGAAGTGTTAGGATACAATTCAAAATGGTCCTCCATGTTCACAATATATTTCTTTCATGGGTCATTCTCCTTATATATTTCACAAAGACCCTGGAAACCTCCATTCATTTTTAGTACACAGTTTCAATTGGTCACCTGTGCCAACAGCTCCACTCCGATTATGGAGGCTAAGCAGTTTACTGGATTGAGTCATTTATACAGTTCAGCCTGTGTTTGAAAGCTGCACCTCATATGCCAGGCAAAACCAATCCCCAAAATCATTTTGTCTAGAGCTTTTCCTGGTATATCCATGCTAATAATAGGTTTTTGCATATTTAAATTTGTTTCCTACATTTATATCTTACATTTCCTCCAGGGAGCTCAGGGTGATGAATTATGGTTCTCCTTATCCTCATTTTATCCTCATCACAACCCTGCAAGGTAGGCTAGGCTAAGAGACAGTGACTGGACCAAAATCACCTGGAGAGCTTCATGGCTCAAGCTCCAGCCTCCTCCTTCCATCTTAACTGCACCGCGAAAATAATGGGACAAGGTGGCATTTTCTTTTTCTAAAAAATTCATTGACCCACCTCAGGACTCAAATAAAAACTTTCTGTACGGAAGGTTGGGAATCAGGTGTTCTTGCCTTCTCTAGCAATTTTATACACTCTTCAGAAAGCAGGCATTCTCCTATTTTGAGAACCAAGATACTAATTTAACGAAAGTCTGTTCCTTCACTCTGTATTATTTGCAGTTTAAAACTGAATTATTTCACCGTAGTATTTTAAGATTTAGGATATTGTGTGTGACTTTCTCAGAAGAGCTTGGTCTCTTCTCCACCTAATAATCTGACCTACAGCAGTTATGGAGTGATCAGGAACATCTTGCCTGTTCTGCCTGTCGGCTGTGTGGGAAACAGAAATATATGAAGGTAGGAGTATTTTGCTTAATCCTCCGCCCTAAGTTTAATAATTAAAATGAATAAAGAGTGTGTTTCTCAATCTAGAAAACCTGTAAGACAGTGAGGCAAAGCCTGTCCGTTCTTGCAATGGTGTTTGCAGTTGAGATTGAGGGTAGTGCCACTGCCAATTCTGACCTTAGATAAGGAATTGACATGTGCAGTAATGCCTCTTCAAATGAACTTGCAGTAAAGGAGAGGCTTGTATCGGGCATGTATTCTTTGAGGTACAAAGGACCCAACCCATTTAGCTTTGAATGTTAAAAACTGGGCCTAGAGGTCTACAACCAACAAAGCTGTTAAATCATAGATTCAACTTGCTGTCTGTCCCTAGCCACCCTTAAAAGCTTGGGCATCACAAATTGAGAGTGTAATTTTGGAAGTTTATTGGGTCGGCAATACAAATACAGATCTGTTTGATGCTGCTGTACAAATTGGTGTAACAGAAGGGTAATTTTATTTCCTCCCCTGATATTTATAACTATAGGCAAGGGAGGGGGGGAAGGGAAAGCAGAATAAAAAGGAAGTAGCAGCAGGATTTTGCATGGTTGCCTGAGAGAACTGACATGAAGTAGTTTGTAATGCATTTGATCTATAATTCATCACAATCCTTCCAGGCTTTTAGAGAACGGAGGAGAAAAAGGCAAGTGAGCTTAGACAAATTGTGTAAAGAATGCCCATTTGGCTTTCCCTGTCACTTTCTATAAGTGCAGGCAGATGGTGGTATGACACAGGGGAGTGGCAAGCTCTTGTTGCTTGCTGATGGAAAGGGATTCGAGGTTAGGGATAACCATGGAGATAGTGATGGCAGTGACATCCAATTACTTACAGTTGAATGGCTCACACGGAGGTAGCTGCTAATATGCTGGATCGGATTCCTTGGTGTGCTGCTGTTGCCTAGAGACTAGCAGCAGGCATATCCTTGGCTTGATTAAAAATAGGTGTTTTTCACCAACAGATGCCTCCAGTCAAGTTAGAATTCTTCTTTCTACTATTAGCAGTGCCTGGTACAACAGGTTACCTCTTGGTTTCAGAAGCTATAAATTGGAAGTTTCATTAACAGTAACTATTATTAAGATGGGAAGAGAAAATTCACACCTGAGAAGGAAGTAACATATGTGTAAGGAATGCTCATTCCTCAGCTAGCTTCCAGCCTCTTAAACTGCTTTAGGAGGGGAGCATATGTATCATCTGTAACACATCAAGGGAGTGAAATAGGTGTGTTGGGAGGTGGGAGATGAAGTGGTTGACTTCAGCTATGCCAGCACTGCACTGCTATTGACTTGTTCCAAGTTCCATTAGGCTGGCTTCCTGTATTTGTGACCCACCAAACTAAATGTGGCCGCCGTTAAGTCTCACGGTTGAGAGATGTAAAATCAGACAAGTTCATGAGAGATTCAGGCACTGATTCCTATTGATGATTCTGCAGTATAGTTTGACAATGATACCTAGGCAGAAAGCTGTCGAGAATGTTGAGTTGATAAGATCATGCTGGTGCCCACCATGAATGAAAGGGGGTCAAAGGAAATTGTAGAGGTGAGCAATAATGGAGACTCAAGCATTGCACATGTGCATTGCAGCTCATTGCCCTGTGACAATTCCTGCTTATTTAGCAGGTTTTGTGTGGCTTCACATATCTATTAGATGCCTATTCTGCACCCATTTGTTTCCATGAGCACCAGTTATCAGTAGGATTTTCCATTTAAGTTATTCATTTCCCCCCTGTACTATGAGCCATGCTCACTTCCCCCTTGTTTGCGGTGAACATTTCACCAATTTATTAACATGCAATGCAGTCCTGACATTTTTTCTGGAAATAATGTTTTATCCATTTGTGGATGGGCAGATGTTTTAACATTGTGGCATTCTAAGGATGCTGTTCTCATGATCTTGGGTCCTTCATTCTTAGTTGGAATTTTCAGTGGGCCTGAGATCTATTTGCCTTTACTTGGCTTCACCAAATAGCCCTTGCCATGACCAGCAAGCCTTAAAAGGATCACCCAAATACCTCTGAGTAGACATAGGTACTCCTAGGTAAGTAAATACAGGATTGCAGCCTTAGTTTACAACATGGGTGACCAGGGAGCATATGGGGATGGGGAGATAAAACAGCCGAATATTTGCTTGGGTTGTTTGCTGAGCACTCAAAGCAGGTTGTATAGCCCTAGTTTTTGTAGCGCACTGTTGCCAAGAGATATTGAAGCAGATGATTATTTCTTACGCAACAAAAAAACCGGCCATCAACGTATATAAATCTGGATAGAGTTTGGGATAGTGGTAAGACCAACCAATAACCTATAGCAGGGGTCCCCAGACTTACCGCGCGGCGGGCCGGAGGGCGGGGGAGCGCGTGCGCGTGCGCACACGGGCGGGGGGAAATCGCCGAAAATCGCTTGTGCGCATGCGTATGGGCCTCCCCCGACCCGGAAGTGCATCGGAAATGACCTCTTCCGGGTCGGGAGAGGCCCATACGCATGCGCACAAAGGATTTTCGGCGATTTTTTGCCAATTTTTAAGATCGTCGCTGCGCCGCACGCCGTAAGAGCGGGCGGCGGGGGTCGTCGTGGGCCGGATTGGGAGGCCGATTGGGCCGCATCCGGCCCGGGGGCCGTAGTTTGGGGACCCCTGACCTATAGCTTTCTCTTCAGTTCCATTGATTTAAAGAGCTCCTTTATAAAGATCTTAACAATACGAGCCTTAGTGACTTAATCAGACCTATCTGAATGAATAAACAACATACTGTTTTTTCATGGCAGGAGTCTGAAAAGTAGTTACCCTGTTCTCAATATCTTGGCCCATTCCCCAATCTGTGCTCATGCTAACTGGATTTCCAGCTACCTTTGCATGCCCAAGATGGACCATGTTTAACATAAGCAGTTACCAAGAAGAACCTGAGGTGAGACAAGAATTGTTAATTATCCAGGATTCTAAGCTTGCTTCAAATTCAGATATATTCCTCAAGCAGGTAACTTTGAAGCTGGGCAAGAGATTATTTCAGGCAGAGGGCTGAAGACAACTTTTAGAAGACATCTGAAGGCAGCCCTGTGTCAGGAAGTTTTTATTATGTATTTACCGCATGTGGCCTGGAAGCTGGGCAACCCAGCCAGATGGGTGAAGTATAAATAATAAGATTATTATTATTATTATTATTATTATTATTATTATTATTATTCACAGACTAATCACCGCAGACCTGAGAATTAGGTTTATTCTTACCTGGTGTCTGCTTAAATAATTAGTTTTTAAAATAGTTTACTCAACACTGCAGCATGTGGGAACTACCAAGCAAAGGGATGGCAATGTATTACAGATGCCTGCATGATCCAGGCAGAGATGCGGATTTTTGTTAGTGTTTTAAATCCTGTTTCCTTGATACTATGAGAGGTTACACACCCTGACCTCACACAGAGATCACTAGCAGGATCAACACACCTAGAAAGCTATTATCATAGACAACTTGTATTTCCTCAAACAGAGGTAATCAGATAAGCAGACACTGTAACAGAGGCCACTGTTGTTTAGGCATAAGTTATAATCATTGTTTCTTTATTTTTAGAAAATTACAATAGAAAAGTACCTTTAACAACATTTTTTTAAAAAAACAAAACCATAAAATGGAAGCATCTTCTGTTTCTGCTATTGCCAATAGGAGGAGATAAGGAAAAATCAAATTTTTGCTGACAAAGTCCAACACAATTCTGTTCTTCAGCCACCTGCTGTCACATTTTAATTCTGTTCTCAAGTCTTCCATTTAGTTTTAAGAATAGGTTTTTACCTACCCACTTTTCCCTGCAATTTTAAAGCCTGACTGCTTGATATTTGTCACTTGTATTCTCTGCAAAATACTGCACTCTATTTAAGACAATGAAGTCATTTGTTCTCAGGAGAATTAACAATACTTGGGGAAGCCCATTTGGAAAGATTTAACCATATTAAAACAGTTTCCTTGTTTAGTCAGAACTACCATTATTGTTATGGAAGTGATCCTATAGCTGTATCACGACTAGATGCAAAGGAGGATAGGAAGCAAGAATCTGGCACATGGAGCATATCATTCAGGAAAGAGGGAAGCTCATCTGTTGGAAGTTTTGTCTTCTACACCAATAAATGACCCAGGAGCCTTCTCTCCACATTGGTACTCAGAGGGACTGGTTCACATAATCATCTTTTGACAAGGTCAATTCTAATTTTTAAATTTCTTTACTTCTCTGCCTTTTGTGAAGCAACTGTCTTTGTTACATCACTATAGACAGATATCATGATTGACTGATTTACAGGCAGGTTGTCCAATGGTGCCTAAATCATGTAACCAACTTCATTAGCAGGTCAGAGCACAGCATACAAGCTGCATTCACTCAACCCACATTTCACACCTGAAAATGGTGGCATGAATCAGGCTTGAGAAGGCAGATGACTAATTGACTCCATTGTGTCCAGGCCCCAGTCAACTGCACAAGCAATCCAAGCACAGTCATACCTCTGGTTGCGTCCGCTTCAGGTTGCGTATTTTCAGCTCAAGTACGCAGCGGACCTGGAAGTGTTTACTTCTGGGTTCCGCCGCGCACGCATGCGCAGAAGCGCCACTCCGGATACATACTTTTCAGGGTGAGAACGGCACCCCAGAACGGATCAGGTATGTATCCAGAGGTACCACTGTAGTTGTTCAGTAAGAGAGAAGATCATATGCAAAATCAAGCTGGTACTCTCTCCCAATACCTTAAGGGATCCTGGCATTTATCTTGGCACTGGTGGAGCAACACTTTATACAAAAGGAGGTATACACAGGGGCCTGCTGCATTCCTATATCCCAGAAATGTCTGTGTATAGACAGAGGGCAGACATCAAACTAATAGAACAATGGTGCTGAGTCGGTTCTCTTTATGTGAGTTTCACAGAGACTGGCAAACTTGCACACACATGGAGAACGTTAGTGGCGACAATGGAAGGTCAACTGTTGTATCCAAGTTTGGCACTTCCTAGAAAATTTGTACAGAAGAAGAGCCTTAGATCTGGATCCAGTGAAAGAAGGCCTTTTGTTTTCTGCATGCATATGAGATAGTGGCATGAAATGAACTTATTTTTTTTTTTTTTTTTAAACATAATTTTTATTGGTTTTTACAAATTACAAAAGATGGTACATACATAAACACCTTTTCCACCTTCTTCCCACCCCCCTCCATGGGTCCTCCCCTGCCACAGAAGTATCCCACGCAGGTGATCAGTCAGAAGTGGTCCATTTTATGATTGGGTTTCTGTCCTCCTCCCCCTCCCCTGCCCCCCAAGCCCCCCCCTGCCACCAGGGAGCTCCAGTGAACCAGGGCAGTACGCAGGAGTTCATCCATCCAACCATCTATTGTCATACCAAAAAAAAAAAGAAAATACAAAAAGAGAAAAAGAGAAAAAAGAGAAGAGGAAAAAAAAAGACAAAAAGGAAAAAAGACAAAAAAAAAATTCATCATAATTGTTAAATTCATAATTGTTAAACCATATTTTGTGGGCTTCCCCACCCTCCCACCCTTCCCCGGTTTTCCTCCCTTATTTATCATCTTCAACAGTTTCATAGTTCATATTTTATAACATACACCTTTATATCTTATACCACTTTTAAACTATTATCATTTTCGCCTATTGTCCAATCACTGAGAAATCAAACTCCCATTTTTTCTTCCCGTGCCTAATTTTTACCCCTCTATAGGCCTCCATATTTTCACCTTTTTCCAGAATCAATTCACTTTTTAAACCTATAACTATTCCCAAACTAACCTTACTCCCCCCGAGTACCTGCTCCACCCCTCCAATCCAGCAAGTTCCATAGTCAGCAGTCCAGTTATAGTCCTATTAACCCATCCTTACAATCACCACTTCACTTTCCCTTCACCCCACCCCCTGTTTGCAGTCTTTTGCCATCCAGGCCTCCATATCAGACCCCTGAGCTTCTTCTCTTCTCTGCTTAATTTTTCCTTCTTCCCTGTGGTCATTCTGGAGTTCCAGTAAATCCAGTCGTGCCCCCCTCGAAGGGGAGGCACTCCATCCAACTTTTTGTAGAGTAAAATCATCATTTTTTTCGTGATGGGCTTCATTTTGTGTTAAATCATCACAGTCGTCATCATTGTCATTCTCACATTCATCTTCTTCAGTTTCAAAAGCTTCATCTTCTAGGAAATCATATTCTGTCATCACAATCTGGAATTGTTGCTGTAACACTAGCCGTTGTGTCTCCTCTTGACATAGTTCTATTCTTGTTTCCCACATTAAGGTCAAAACAGTCCGCTGAAACTCAGGCGGGTACCTTTTTGTTGACATAGTTCAGTCCTGTCAAGGTCAAAACTTGTCACATGGGGTGGAATATGATCGCAGTCTATTTTCTCGACTCCATTTTAACAAGCTGGCTGCATTCTTAAAAATAAAATTCGAACTCACATTTCAAAAGCATATAAACCAAAAAAAAATTCCCAAAAAGTCCAGAGATAAAGATAGAAATAAAATTTAACTATAAATCCTGGTCAGCTCACTGGGTTTTCTGGGCTGCCGGCTCCCGAGAAAAAGAAAGGTCTTTCTTAGTCTTAACTTCATTCTGCAGGGCAATCACAACAGTCTCTCTCCCCTTTTACCCTGCATTTAGGGGAGATTCTCTTTGATGCCTTTGAGGAATCCTTTTAAGTTAAAATCTTCTGTTTACGGCTTCGGGTTTCTGTTTACTGTCACTTATGTTACCGTGGGGGGGGGTGGCTTCCTCTTTTCCCCTCTCTCCCAGGTCCAAATTGTTGCCTTAATTTACATTCCAAAGAATCCAAATTACTCACAGTCTATTCATTTGCTGAATGTTCTTTGAAGAATTGGCCACCTCCACTTCCCAGACTCGCAGCTTCGCACTCTCAGAGCAGCAATGTCAGCCTGTCCGCCGCGGTTCACCTCCTCGCTCTCGGGGGCTTAAACAAAGCCGATCCGGGGAGGAGAGAGCCCGCTTTTGGCGCCGCCAGGCAAAATCTGTCCCCAAAAAGCACGATTTGGGGCTTTTAAGGAGGTTTCGTTTCGCTGGAACGATTCCCTCCACCTCTGAAGCGCCGAGGTCCGCTCCGCTGTGCGGACCCCCGTCTGAGCAAGATGGCGTGGTCAACCGGAAGAAGAGCCTTAGATCTGGATCCAGTGAAAGAAGGCCTTTTGTTTTCTGCATGCATATGAGATAGTGGCATGAAATGAACTTAAGCTTTATTGCTCAATGTTTCGGTCAGCTTCACATACAGCAGCATTACCTGCTAACAACCACCACCACCTTAGCAGAACCAATCCTTCCTGTACATGGAGCAAAGGCATGCAAATGTACTCTCATTTCTTTTAAAACAAGTAGACTAGGGATGCTATGAACCTACTTTACAGAAGAATTCAAGACTGGTTCCCATAGCCAAACTAGATGCTTTTCCTTCTCTCTCTCTTTTACCAAGGAATCCTACTGGTTACACAACTGCATGTTGGGAACTAAGTGTCTGAATGAATACAGTATGCAGAGGTAGCTGCAGTCATTTTATTATGATGACTGCACTTTTTCTAGCTGTTATAATTATGAAAATGGTCTTAGTGCACAGTAGAAAGCCATAGAAAAAGCACATCTCCCCCTTATAGTTTTATATCAAAATATGTGACCACAGATAAAATACAGCATAAACCAGCTGTCAGAACTGCCAGTATACTGTTCAGCACACGGTAATATATCTCAAAGTTACAAACACATTTGCATATCTGATTGTCTTGCTTGATATAATTTGGCACAACTGGGAGAAGCACGTACCACAGGAATACTTCATATGTTCAACACACATCCTCTCAAGCTCCCCATCAGGATAGCCAAAGAGTCTATACAATTTAACAATACACTTTTTAAAAATTTGAACAAGATTTAAAAACATGCCTTGAACATGCAGCTTAAAAGGACAGGGAAAGAGAAATTTCAATTACACGCATTCAAAAAGTCAAGAACGTAATCAGTGATCCAACCCAGCGTAAGATCTTTCTGCTTAAAATGTTTAGTATAAAAATACTTGGTTCTCTTTGTTGCGTTGTTTGAAAATAACTTTTTCAAACCAGATGTTCACCCATGCTTTTTAGAATTCGCACTCTTCCTTACAATTTTATACAGCATAGAAGAGGAAAACATTATTATTACTCAGTATTTTTACTTTACTTCTAAAAGAGCAGATGTGTGATAGAGGCTGTGGCAAAGTCTTGAAGGAATCCAACCTTGTGTGAGGTTTTTTTCAAGCCTGTAAGAAAGGTGAGATGCATCAATTAGAAAAAGGCAATCACAATCTTGGAACGAAGAGAAAGTGGAATAGTCTCTGGGTGCTCACGTACAGTGAGGGGGCGGGGAAGTATTTGATCCCCTGCTAAATTTGCCCTGTTATTATTCTGTCTCTCACAGCTACAATAAACCTACCATTAAAATTATGGACTGGTCATTTCTTCATCAGGGCAAACAGGCAAATTTAGCAAGGGATCAAATACTTTCCTCCCTCACTATACATATGGACACTTAGACCTCTAGGGCAGGGGATTTCAGGCACAAGGCACAGGGCCCCTCAATAAAAACACAGGAAACACCTTGCTGAAACAGATGCAGGGCTGACAAGTAGGATACCCCTCCCCTTTGGAATCTGCTAGTGGAGAAATTGACAATTCTGCTCAAGACCTTCTCTAAGAGCAGAGCAGAACCTTTAGCACACAAAGAATATTGTCACAGGGCACAACAGAATAGAAAAAAGGTGAGAGGGTAGATTATATTATGTACAGGAATTCTTAAAACTTTATTGTGTTGTAAGACCCTCTGTTTGGATTGGCACACTGATTTCACTGCCAGAAAAAAACCACTGTATACATGGGCTTTTGGGGTGCCTCTTCCTGCGAATGCATTTCTCACTCCTTGGCAGTGAGAGAGGCATGCTTCTGACCGATTCCAAAAGGAAAAGCAACACCAAGTGTTACTGCTGAGCTCAAGCCAATTGAATTAGCAAGCTGCTATCTCAAAGAAAGCTTCAGTGCAGCCAAACACAAAACAGAGCTCTTGTATGAACACAAGGCTTGCCTTCTGAAGCCATGCTATATATCAGGGGTTGGCAAAGTTTTTGTGGCTTGGGCCAGTTCACGGTCCCGCAGACACTGTGGTGGGCTGGAGTGTGCACGCAAACGCTATTTCCGGCGTTCCTTCCGGCGCGGAAGAGGCGTGCGCAGCTTCCCATTGGCTGCTCCGTGGCAGTTTAGCGTGGCACATGGGAGCTGACCAAGCAGGTGGCGGGGGTCCATTGGCTGCTTAAACGACCCCTATGGGTCGCTTGTGGCCCATGGGCCTTAGGTTGCCGACCCCTGCTATATATTGATCACCCAGCAGCAGCCAACTGGTGGTTTTTTAGTGCAAGGTTATTTTCAGCTAGCATTGCCAGTTTGATTATAGGCCAGGGAAGATGCATATAGACAGCATTTATTCAGCAGAGTCTCTTGGCTCAAAGTCAAGATGATCCAAGATGAAATGGAGGGTCTAAGGCAGGCATAGGCAACCTTGGCTCTCCAGATGTTTTGGAACTACAACTCCCATGATCCCTAGTTAACAGGGCCAGTGGTCAGGATTCATGGGAGTTGTAGTTCCAAAATATCTGGAGAGCCAAGGTTGCCTATTCCTGGTCTAATCCAGGCATCCCCAAACTGCGGCCCTCCAGATGTTTTGGACTACAATTCCCATCTTCCCCAACCACTGGTCCTGTTAGCTAGGGATCGTGGGAGTTGTAGGCCAAAACATCCGGAGGGCCGCAGTTTGGGGATGCCTGCTCTAATCAAAGCATATTTTCACAGCCAGGTCTTCACTTACCCACCACACTGCAAATTTGAAGATGGAGGTAAGATACCAGTAGCGACTTAGGAAGAACACATTAATACCCACAAGACAGATTGTAGCCGCCATCACACACCTGGTACCTGCACAACAAAAAGGTACATGCACTGTACTTCTTTAGAATGAAATGGGTAATATAACAAGGACAATCTCTAAAAATGTTAAAAGGAGATATGAAATCATGTCTTCAAATTGCAAAGAGTTACATTAGCAGAAATACTGCCACAATCATTCATCTTAAATCTTTAGCATTGTATTCATCTGTGGGACAGTTGGTATTATTCCCCATAATGGATACAAAGATTCTTAATATGAATATCTCCTTATTGAAAAAAGTTGGTACATTATAGGATTGTTTATTTATTTATTAAACTTAATAGCTGCTTGTTACCCAAAGCTCTCCAAGTGATTTGCAATAAAGAAAAATATACAATACATAGCCAGGGCTTTTTTTTTCAGGGGGAACTCACCAGAAATCAGTTCTGGCACCCCTCAGGTGGGCACCATTGCCATTCTAAGAGAATGAGGAAGGTGTTTATGGTGAGTTCCAGCACCTCGTTTTCTAGAAAAATAGCACTACATAGGCTCTTAGATATAATTATATACAATACATAGGGCCTTCTTTCCCAGTGAGTACACTGACTGGACAACTGACGGAAATTGGGCACCTTAACTTCTGTGTTTAACAGTGAAATCTGAAGATTGCCTCCATCTAGGGAAATCCCAGCACAACCTCAACATACAAATCTCCTAGACCACAACAGCTGTAGCCGAACTAATTAGACACCAATAATATAAGCAACGGTTTGCCCTGGATCCGCCCTGCTATGTGCACGAGGAATTATAATTTCAGGGTGAAAACCTACTGAGCTTTTACTCTTGATGACTTTGAAACAAGGCTGACTATACGCTAACAATACCACATTTGTCCCTTTGCTTCTCTTTCCTCCCTTGTTTTTCTCCCTATGACAAGAGTGTCATAGAACACTCAGAAGTGTTCAAATTTTTTTCTAGCCTGAAAAGCCCCACTTTTGCAAATGACACAATAACAGCAGTCCAGCTTAGGGACAGGGCTAGAATGCTCCTATGTAGCCTAAGCCATAAGCTGGACCCCCATCAAATCCTTCCTCCATCCGGTGTTCCCAGTTGCACAGTAGCTTTATTAACGACGTTTTCTTTTTGCTGAAGTCAAACTTGACCTGTTTTTCAAAGGCCGTGAGAAGCCCCCCTTCACCCAATCTGACCAGCATCCCAGCTCCAACACCCATAACATTCTTTTAAATAAAAAGGGCAGCTCAATACTTCTGAGAAGGTCATAAGCAGCACACCATGGCTATTCCTCCTTTCTTCCCTCAGCATCTGAATTTTGGAAGTCTACCTCTGCACATCAAGGGCCGGTCATTATATTTGGCTAGTATAGCCAATAAATTAACCAAGGGATAGGCCGCTCAATGGCTACTCTTTCCCCTGAATGCCTTTTGGGTGAGGTTATGGTGATTTATTTATTTGCCAGTCACCTTTTGCATCTGTCTAAAGGCAATTTACAAACATGCCGTAAAACAAGACTAAAAATCGTTTTAACAACAGTACAAAAACAGCTAAAGGCAGATGTCCATTTTGCATGGTTTTTAAATCTAAAGCAGAGACCTTTTCATCCAAATGGATAAGCTTGCCAAAACAAAACCAAGTCTTCTACTGTTTCTATAAAGTACGGGTTAAGTGTGCTCCTGTCACAAAACAAGGGCAGCCCCACTGAAAGCCTTCCTTTCAGTTACTGTGCAGAAAGTTTCTGATATTTGGGGGACTTTGAGGAAAAACTCCCCCGCGGAACACAGTGACCTACTTGGTATGTAAGAGAAAAGGTGGTCTCGATCTTGAACTTGGTTCAGTAGCAGGATTGGCAGCCATTGCCAATTCTGCAAACAGGGTGTGAAATGCTGGCAGTAGGTTTGCTCCCATAAGCAGCCTGGGTAGCCCCCCGCCCCCCGAGAGCACTGCAGTAATCCAACTTTGAGGTTTCCAATAACAGACAACTGTGGTCCAGCTGTCCTTCTCCAGGAATGGCTGTATCTGTCTTACCAGGTGAAGCTAGTAAAAGACACTCCTAGCTGCTGAGGACACCTGCGTCTCTAGTGTACTAATGCTACATGCCAGTGAGCAAATTCCTATGGCCAGTGCATCATGTATACATGTTGCAACGTGTTAATAATGCTTAGAGAGGCAGGTGCTTGACGTGTTACATCAGTCTCAGCACTTCTTAAAATTTTTGTTTTCTCTTATTGTTCACGTAACATGCAAAATAATCGGAGGTGGACTGTTTCTTTCTTTCTTTCTTCACTGAGGCTTTCCTATTGCAGCAGCCAGCTTGCCGCTGAGGGAACTGTTCCCAAATATGGCTGTCAGTGCATCTGGAAGGGGGAGAACAATCCACAAGGACTCAAGCCTCATTTTTGCATGCATCTCTTGCTCACTCTGATACGCTGGTATGAAAACAACTCATTGGCTCCTTCTCTCTAGGGGGGGAAAACAACCACCACAATCCAATAATCCTAGATAAATTTGGGCTTTGGAAGATAAAATCACTATATTAGGGAAAGGCCATTTGCCGAGTTTATTCTTAAAGGAAAACAACAGCACATTGTACTGCTAACCACACACAATGAGGTTTGGGTTTTCGGATTTCAGAAGATTAAATAGATTTGCGAGTGCACATGAGAGACGAAATTCTGAAATTGTTCAGCATCACAAGATAATAGGTGGTATCTATGTTAAAGACCCAAAGACCTATGTTAGGGACCCAGGTGGCGCTGTGGTTACACCACTGAGCTTAGGGCTTGCTGATCAGAAGGTCGGCGGTTCGAATGCCTGTGACGGGGTGAGCTCCCGTTGCTTGGTCCCAGCTCCTGCCCACCTAGCAGTTCGAAAGCACGTCAAAATGCAAGTAGATAAATAGGAACCGCTACAGCGGGAAGGTAAACAGCGTTTCCATGTGCTGCTCTGGTTTGCCAGAAGCGGCTTTGTCATGCTGGCCACATGACCTGGAAGCTATACGCCGGCTCCCTCGGCCAATAATGCGAGATGAGCACGCAACCCCAGAGTCGGTCACGACTGGACCTAATGGCCTGGGGTCCCTTTACCTTTATGTTAAAGCAGGCACCTATTGTCCTGTGATGCTGAACAATTTCAAAAGTTTCTGGGGTGGCAGTTAGGTATGTATTTATTGAGCTAATAAATCAGAATATAAGACAACAAGTTTCACTGAACACTGCTTGCCCTTCGCTGCTCATATTCCACTGAATGAAAAGATAACGAGTGTGTTGGGAGAGATCTCATGTATATTCTGCTGACACAGTGTGAAAATGAAGCCCAATAGGTAGAACTCTGGATGAATGGACGGTGTACTTAGGACATGCCCCAGAGTCCTCTGCAACACACAGCGAGACCCAGCTGATGTGGAAAGTGTTCTCTGCCAATAGAAGGTTTGAAGAACACTGTTCTAGAGCAACCAGAACTTTGGGGTATGAAGTGCTTCCTGTGATTCTGGGACCAGCATTCTGTAAGGGAACGAATTCTGAAGTTCTCTCCCATCAGTTCAACTTCACTACTTTCTGTCCTTGTTGGTATAGTTTTTAAGTCATTCCAACTTATTTGCAGTGTGCAGCTCCCCACGCATCTTTCACCCTCAAAACTCATGTCCTTTAATAACCCCACTGATTTACAGCTCTCCAACTTTGATGTGCAGCCAGTGAAGTTTTCATTAATTTTTAAGAACAGCAGATTTGTTTTCTTTGGCTGAAATGGGATGAAAAACAGGGAGGGAAGATTATTGGTCTATTGCTCTCTGCTGCTTTACAGAAAAGCAGGAGGAGACAGAGAGACTGCATGTTGGTTGCTTTTATCTTCAGAGGGTCAAAGGAGTTTTTTGTGTTTTGGACACAAACCCCATGCAGTGTATTTTTACCACTCACTCAGCTATCCAATCAGACTCTGGGGTCAGTCCCAGACTCTTGAGGATCCCTCCCACATATCACAGGAGGAAAGTAACAAATAAATGCAGTCAGTGTGGTATAGTGGTTAAGAGTGGTAGTCTCATAATCTGGTGAACCGGGTTCATGTCTCTGCTCCTCCACATGCTGGGTGACCTTGGGCTAGTCACACTTCTTTGAAGTCTCTCAGCCTCACTCACCTCACATTGTTTGTTGTGGGGGAGGAAGGGAAAGGAGAATGTTAGCCGCTTTGAAACTCCTTAAAGGTAAGGTTAAGGTACCCCTGACCATTAGGTTCAGCCGCGGACAACTCTGGGGTTGCGGTGCTCATCTTGTTCTATAGGCCGAGGGAGCTGGCGTTTGTCCACAGACAGCTTCCAGGTCATGTGGCCAGCATGATTAAGCCGCTTCTGGCAAACCAGAGCAACGCACGGAAACAGCATTTACCTTCTCGCCGGAGCGGTACCTATTTATCTACTTGCACTTTGACGTGCTTTCGAACTGCTAGGTGGGCAGGAGCTGGGACTGAGCAACGGGAGCTCACCCCGTCGTGGGGATTCGAACCGCCGACCTTCTGATCAGCAAGCCCAAGAGGGCTTAGACCAGGCATCCCCAAACTGCGGCCCTCCAGATTTTTTGGAACTACAACTCCCATGACCCCTAGCTAACAGTACCAGTGGTCGGGGAAGATGGGAACTGTAGTCCAAAACATCTGGAGGGCCGAAGTTTGGGGGTGCCTGATTTAGACCACAGCGCCACCTGCGTCCCTTTGAGACACCTGTAACCTTTGAGACTCCTTAGGGTAGTGATAAAACGGGGTATCAAATCCAAACTCTTCTTCATCTACACTTAAGGTATTATTTATGCCCCTGAAAGAAATGGTAGGTGGGTGATGTGTGACTATGCAGACACTAATCGCTGCCACTCAAGGCAAGGGGAACATTGATTCAAAGTGCTGGATTTGACGTAGAACACCTTAAATGGCTCAGGACCACAATACGCCAAGGACCGCCTCTCTCCATGTGAACCTACCCAGCCCCTGATAACATCTTCTGAGGCCCTTCTTTGTGCGCCTCCTCCGCAAGTGGTCTGGAGGGTGGCAACACAAGAAGGGGCCTTCTCTGCAGTGGCTCCCTGTTTGTGGAATGCTCTCCTCAGGGAGGTTCAGCTGGTACCTTCATTATACACCTTTAGGAGCCAGGCAAAAATGTTCCTCTTCAACCAGGCCTTGGGCTGGCTGACATCCTATACTCTTTTAAATGTGTTTGTGGGAGAAAGGGGTACAGAAAATGATAAAAAGAGTTTGGTGAACAGCATGAACCAGCTCCCTTTCGTTCTAAAAAGGTTGAATATTTTTCTCAGGAGATTGCAGGGAGTTAGGGGGGTGGCGGCATGGAGAGAGACTGTCTGCAACCAGTACAGAAGGACCAGTTTCAGACCCAAGACTGCATGGCAAGCAGAGAATGAAAGTAGCCACAACCCTCCCACCAATCCATAGGAGACGGAGGAAGTGAAGAAAACAAAAACAACAGGGCACTCGTGCTCCCCCTTGTGTTAATCTGGAGCATTTTCACAGGGTCTTTCTCATCCACTTACACAGTATTCAGCAGAACTGACGGGACTTCCAGCCCTGAGAAGTAGCCTCTGAGGGAGGGAGCCAGCGCATCTGGAGAGAGACAAAAAAATCAAAACAAAAGTGAGGGACAAGACTTGGAAGGCACCACAGCCATTTAGAAGAGCGGCCCTCAGCCTTCTCGGATGCAGGACTCACCTTTGAATCTCAAGCAACTTCATCTAAATTAATTTGAAATTTACATCCCACCTTCTTGCAGATGCCCCAAGGCAGCTAAACAAAGCAGGAAGATTAACAACAGAATACCATAACAACAAAAGAACGTTAACAAAATGTATCACATTGGCCTTATGAATAAACTGACAGACCTAGTAAGGAGGAGGGAAGGATGAAGGAGCAGACTTGAGCAAGTAGAGAGATGGAATTGTTTTATTAACTACTGATGTGAGATTAGAAAGGCACCTGTTCATACAGAATACATGAATTCTGTAAGTTTTACACTTGTCTCTAGAGCAGGCATCCCCAAACTGTGGCCCTCCAGATGTTTTGGCCTACAACTCCCATGATCCCTAGCTAACAGGACCAGTGGTCAGGGATGATGGGAATTGTAGTCCAAAACATCTGGAGGGCCGAAGTTTGGGGATGCCTGCTCTAGAGCATCAGGGGGCATCGTAAATCTGGAGACGGAAGAAGCATTGCACACGGCTATTCTGTAATATTTAATTCTTTTTTCCCACCCTTGCAATTATGTAAAGTCTTTTTTTTATCATTTATCCTTTTTTTAGCATTCATTTCGTCTGCAATTTTTGGTGTTATTCGATCATGTCCCAGTGTCCTGAGGACGACTTTATAAGTTCATTTTGATGTCTCCATTGTTTGCTTTTGGCACTGTTACTTTGTGTGTGTGTGTGTGTGGTGTGTGTGTTTTCTCAGCACACACACACACACACACACACACACACACACACACACACACACACCATTGTAGCTTTAAAACTGAACAGATGAAATCCAGAGCAAACCAATACCATTAGAAGCTCAAGGGAAATAAATGGCAGGTGTCTGTCCTGACATGACCCACTTTCGTACTGTGCCTCTTACCTTGAGCAGCTTCCCCACAACCTGTTGCCCTCCAATGTTGTTGGGCAACAGCTCCCAACATTCCGGGCCATTGGCCATGCTGGCTGAGGCTGATGGGAGTTGGAGTCCAGCAACAAATGGAGGACACCAGGTTGGGGAATTCTGCTCTAGTGGGAGCAGATGGAAGATCACTGGGCGCACATAAGAACATGCCCCCTTGACATTTTCGGGAATAGAGACGAAGATCACAGGTCCCAAAGTGCTACAGGAGAGTTCCTAATAAGTTTTTAAATCAAGATAGGGCACAACAGGCACCCACGGTTCCACACATACAGCAAAACAGTTTTAAATTATTATAGGAGAATTTTTTCCACATTTTATATACAAAACCCCCAAAAGAAAGATACAAAATTAGTATAAATTGGAAAAAAGACGACGCCAACTCTATTTCTGAGCCACACCACCTGTGGGAAGTTGTCCGGTTTTGCAGCAAAACACCTCTAGTCTCTGGGTCTCTATCAGGAAATCAGAGTGGATTTGAGAGCGGAACTAGAACCAAACATTCTTCAGATGCTATACCCAGCCCATCCAGACCCTAACAAAACTTAGGAATTTAGACATTTCCCGGCAATTGACACCAGCCATCCCATCAAAACAGATGCAAGTGTTGCAGCCAAACTGACCCAAAGCCTTCAAGTTACTGCTGGTGGTGTGAGTAGGGCTATGCTAATTTCAAAGTGTGATATACAGTACATATATTTTTCTCTCTCTTGCATGTATACACACAAACATTAATGAAACAAATGCTCATTATAAAATTTATGGGCATGCAATAGGCTTTGCCTCCTGATTTAAAGAAAACAGGCATGTTCATTTTTATTTGTACGAGTCCATTTACTGAAAGTTTCACTGACATCATATGTGGAAGGGCTGCCAAACTGGCCCACGGACCACCAGTTGTCCACAAGAATCATTCAGGCGCTCCACAGCAGGTCTATGGATTTGTGGCTGAAGGCAGGAGACGGCACATCTACTATCATACTAATTCGCATTGGTTTTTCATTGTATTTTACCACTTGTCTCTTGTTTTATTACACTTGGGAAGCTATGGGATTCAAATTGCAATGCAGTAAGATACAAAATATAAGAAGCAATAGAAATAAAATTAAAAACCATCCAGCATCCAGCATAGTGTACTGCAATTGCTACAAAAGGAAGTGATCCAGCAAAACCCTTAGCAATTCTCATGTGTACTTTTTTTTGGGGGGGGGGGGGGAGAATGATAGCAGCTACATATACTTAAACATCCAGTCTGACTACCACTAACTTTTCAACAGTATACTCTGAAGATTCTCAACTACCAGACAAAAAGGTTGGTGGCGAAAGAAGAGCCATAAGGACTTTGGGAAAGGGGGTATATTACCGGAAGCATCCCTACAAGACCCTACAAGACCCCAAAACAGGACCTGCCAGCAGCAGACCAAGAAAGAGCTCCTGCCCTACAAGTCAATGCCTAGATGACAAGTCCAATTACCTCCTTGCACCATCTTTTTCCAAGCTGCACAAAGCCTGCCCTCCCATTTAGAGCATCTGGCTTCTTCTGAGTACAGTCCGCAAATGAGTGGGGCTTAAGTCAGGCAAGAGGGCAGGGGCAAAGCAAAGCCAGAGACTGCTGCTCAGATTATAATCAGATTATAGTTATAAGATAATTATCTTTTATCACATAGCAATTAGAAGTGTGGGGGGAACATACAGCCAAGTTCCAAAGAGCCAAGTTCAGTTGGTTTGGGAAAGAGCGCTATAATCCCAAACCTTCATCACTATGGCTGCAGAATCATTCAGGGGGCAGAATTCAGTTCACCACAAGAGGGAGCTCTCTCAGCCATACCCCTCCACCCGTTTCTCCTTGCTCTGAAACGGCAGCAAAAGACATTAATGAATTATTCACCAGGCAATGGCGTTTCAATCTGCCCTGCTCCACACTCCAGCCCTGGAAGCCTTTCCCAGACCATGAGTTTGAGAACAGCAGCAGCAGCTGGGAGGAGAGGAGTTCAGGTATAGTTTTTTTTAAAAAAAGTTTAATAAGTTGTGTGTCCTTGTCACTCAATTTTACCCTTTTACATGGTTTTGTATGTTTTGTGGTTTTTTATGCATTGCGGTTTCTGTTATTTTTATTGACTATAGATTGGCAATTCTCTGTTGTGGTTGATAAGTGTAAACTGATTATTATGTGCTGATGTTTAACTTGACGGTTTTACTATTAGATTCTGGTGGATTGTTGAATGTTGCTTTGTTTGATATAAGCTGTTTAAAGGTATTGTGACTTTTTATATTGGATTAGATTTTTACTATTAATGTTTGGCGTTTTATTATGTTTTTATATGTGTTGGAAGCCACCCAGAGTGGCTGGGGCAACCCAGCCAGATGGGCAAGGTATAAATTTAAAAAATCAAAATTAAAAATCAAAATTAAAATATTATTATTAATGAATTCAAAGCCATACTATGTTTTGGGTGCCGAATTCCAAAACACATTCACAGTGAAATCTTAGGTGCTTCTTCTATTCAGATGAATGTCCCACTGGCTTCAACACTGGAATTCAATCTCAGGGGAGTGTAGGATTGCAACCTAAGACTTGTGCAGATGGTCCTTTTCTTAAAGATATGGGTCATCATGTACAAATGCAGTGGTGAAAGACAAGGGAACATTTAAACTATTTCTGTCTCTCATTGCAAACAAACAAATGACTTCTGGGCCAAAAGCGTTACTTAATTAACAGCAACAAAGCAATGTAACAAGCAAATGGAGCGGTCCCTAGTCCCCCAAAATAGCAAAAGTCCACAAGGATCTTAAATGCTGTCAAAAATTCACATGACAAAGAGGGATTCACCTGAGCCCTATAAATTGTAATGACAGTGTCATGCAAACATGCCTAGGGAAAGAGTTCTGAGGATGCGTCTCCACCATCATCCACATCCCCATCATTCAGCCCCGACATTGAGGTCCAGCTCCAAGGGCCTTCTGGCGGTTCCCTCACTGCGAGAAGCGAAGTTACAGGGAACCAGGCAGAGGGCCTTCTCGGTAGTTGTGCCCGCCCTGTGGAATGCCCTCCCATCAGATGCCAAAGAAATAAACAACTACGGTATCTCACGTTTAGAAGACATCTGAAGGCAGCCCTGTTTAGGGAAGTTTTTAATGACTAATGTCTTAATGTATTTTTAATCTTTTGTTGGAAGCCGCCCAGAGTGGCTAGGGAAACCCAGCCAGATGGGCGGGGCATAAATAGTATATTATTATTATTATTATTATTATTATTATTATTATTATTATTATTATTATTATTATTACGTACCCCTTCTGTGCTGATCCCACCCCACATGCTTCTTCCTCTGGCAGCTACACCCCAGAGAAAGAACACAATGTGAGTTCCACCACCTACATGCCTCTCTCACACACCTTTGTAATTACCACGAGTAAGTTCCATTATTTTTCTGCTTAGCATGACAAGGCAAGCGGCAGGGTAGTTTAGAAGAACGCCACCTATTCAACTGAACAGTGGTGTTGGCATGGGAGGTCATGTACGCAAATGAAATGGCGGGAAAGGGGGGCTTCTTTACACCTCGATGCAAACTGTATCCCTGAAGTTTCTGGCCAAGAGGATGTACAGAACCCAACTTACTCCCATAATTCACTGGGGCTATTCCCCACTACACCCAGGAACAGACCCACATGTACATTTGACAGGGAAGTGAGCGAATTCTGTGTGACACACAAGTCTTTTCAAAACATTTGCTTGTCTTAAAGGATATGCTTAATGGTGCAGCGTGCAAAACAGTCCTGGCAGAAATTGCTACAGTGTCCTGAACCACCAGCTGACCCTTTTCCAACTCAGTTTCACTTAAGAAATGCAAAGGGAGAAAAAAAAACCATTATGAGGCACATAGCCTTTACTTACAGAGTTTTCTGGGTCTGTTGGGTCTGTTGGGCCAGGTGAGACTGTCGATTCTGTACATCTCAGAGGGCTGTCACTAACTTAGATGGATCCAATGAGAATTAAATATGCCCACATGAGCATAGGAATAAAAATAATTTTGAGGAGCAATGCATGCTTTTAGACGACCATCCTTAATTCATCAAAGAGGCCTCTCCTCATGTGCGCAAGAAAACGATGAACAACTTTCCTAAAATGGTGTGTGGCTTTTTAAAAAAAATTAAATACACTTACATTTGCCTAGTTAATCAAGGAACCTTGTTACTTGATCAAAAGTTTTAAAAATAGATTAATCTGCCTGATTAACAATATTACAAACCCAATACTTGAGAGGCAGGGAGAGAGGGGAGGAAAGGAGACAGAAGATATGGATCAAGTGTGAATTCGAATGCTCACCTGTCCTTAAACGGCACCGTTTGAATCCTACTCCAACCCTGCAGTACAACCGGGGGGGGGGGAGCATCCCGCTCCCTGACTTCTAAGGAGTTCCTAATATTCAAGCCAAATTCACAACCTTCCAAGTTTGTTCTTTAGTCGTTTAGTCGTGTCCGACTCTTCGTGACCCCAGGCACTCTTGTCTTCCACTGCCTCCCGCAGTTTGGTCAAACTCATGTTCGTAGCTTCGAGAACACTGTCCAACCATCTCGTCCTCTGTCGTCCCCTTCTCCTAGTGCCCTCAATCTTTCCCAACATCAGGGTCTTTTCCAAGGATTCTTCTCTTCTCATGAGGTGGCCAAAGTATTGGAGCCTCAGCTTCACGATCTGTCCTTCCAGGGAGCACTCAGGGCTGATTTCCTTAAGAATGGATAGGTTTGATCTTCTAGCAGTCCATGGGACTCTCAAGAGTCTCCTCCAGCACCATAATTCAAAAGCATCAATTCTTCGGCGATCAGCTTTCTTTATGGTCCAGCTCTCACTTCCATACATCACTACTGGGAAAACCATAGCTTTAACTATACGGACCTTTGTCGGCAAGGTGACGTCTCTGCTTTTTTAAGATGCTGTCTAGGTTTGTCATTGCTTTTCTCCCAAGAAGCAGGCGTCTTTTAATTTCGTGACTGCTGTCACCATCTGCAGTGATCATGGAACCCAAGAAAGTAAAATCTCTCACTGCCTCCATTTCTTCCCCTTCTATTTGCCAGGAGGTGATGGAACCAGTGGCCATGATCTTAGTTTTTTTTATGTTGAGCTTCAGACCATATTTTGCGCTCTCCTCTTTCACCAAGTTAAGCAACATAAAATCTAGTCTTGAATGAGTCTTTGCTTTCTTCTATATGTAAGAGCCATTCAAGTATTTTGAAGAGTGCTATGACATCTCTCCTCAAGGCTTCTCTCATTCAATCTTTCTGCACAGGATTGCTTTTCCACCAGCCATCTTCATTTCCCCCTTTGAAATAATTCCAGTTTGTCTCCCAAGTTTGGTGCCAAGAACTGGATGCAGCAGTCCAGATAAGATTTGACTAGCGCACAGTCAAATTGAACTATTACCTCTCATCGCAGGGGTAGGGAAGCTTTTGTCTTTATCCCTCCCTCCCTCCCCCTTGAGCAAACTTTGACAAGAGGGCAGAACCACTCACCAGTCAATCATCTGACATCATAATGACATCAGGTGAATTGGGGGGGGGGGAGTGAGTGGTACCATCCATCCGTCAGTGCTGGCCCATAGGAGTGGGATAATGGCAGACAGCGACTAAGCAGGATTCAGCTCCTCACACACTAGTTGATTTGCAGGGTGTTCAATCCTGTTTCTTGCAGCATTTGGGTACACGGGGAAACCTCTTGCATGTGCAAACTGAGGAGGATTGAACTCCCCACACATAAAAACTGGCAGTTTACCATTCTATCAAGGCCATTTTGAACTTTATTTTGGTTTTCTGACGTCCACCTCTCAAAGTTAGCTGTTCGCATGCTTCTGTAATGGAAGATAACGGAGCACGCCTCTAGGGGAGGGAGTTAAACTACTGGAAAATCTGAGAGCCCGCTGTGGATGCAAAGACCAGGAACTTGTAATTGCTGCCTCCCACCTTGCTTTTGTCATGTTAGCAGCCCCAAAGGAGGTCCTGGGCTGCCTAGACAACAAGGAAACAGACAGCGACCTTTTTACACGCATCTGATTGATGCATGGTCATCACCGTGGACCTGGGGGCAGCCCAAAAATGGGCCAGGAAGGGGCAGGAAGGGGTGGGGACTTACGCACAGTCCGCCAATGCATGGGATGGTATCAAATGCAACCCCCGCGCAAACGGCGAGCTGCCTGTAGATTTGCTCGAATATTATAGCGCCAAAGGCCTGTCTTCCAAGAAAGACCTACATGACACTGTGCATGCATGCCCCTACTCCCCTCTCGATTCCACACACCCATCAATGCTACAGCCTGGCCCTGGCAGTTTGTAGTGAGCTATTCTTGTTCATATTCCACCACTCACCACAGTAATAACTAGCTGTGACATCACTTGGTTTGTCAACAGATTCTATGGCAGAGGACTACATGGGTTTTGGGGGTTACCTGGTGCTCTGGTTGTGGGCTGCCAGTGCCTGCAACATTCAGGATACCAACCACTGCTAATCCAGGCACATTGGAAGGATCGTCACAACCCACGCAGCCCAAATTTCTCAATAGAAAGCACATCTTCTTTGAGTTTGTTGCTTCCATCTTACGCCAGATGTGCTTTCAAAGTGCTAAAGCAGATTAAGACGTAGTGGCTTGCAGTGCCAGGAGGCAAGCACAAAATACCTTTCTGGCACTTGGACTAACAACAGCACATGGCCTGCCCAATCTAACACCTACAAGCCATCTATCACAGCCCAATTGCTCTTGAATGGAAACTTTGATGCTCCTTGGGGTCCCTTCCAACACTACAATTTATGAATTGCATGACGCTCAGGGAGTCATTTTGGACAGAAGAGCCGAATATCCACATGTGATGACTATGTATGAAATGGCAACTGAAATGACATCATGGGAAATGAGGTAGGTAGGGCTAAAAACAGGAAGAAAACAAAGCAGGAACATATGCTTTGAGTTACAAACGCTTCAGGTTACAAACTCCGCTAACCTGGAAGAGTTACCTCGAGTTGAGAACTTTGAGAGTTTACCTCGAGTTGAGATGAGAATGGAAATCAAGTGCCAGCGACGCAGTGGCAGCAAGAGGCCCCATTAGAGAAAGCACACCTCTAGTTAAGAACAGTTTCAGGTTAAGAACCTCCGGAACGAATTAAGTTTGTAACTAGAGGTACCACTGCACTTTAGATAGTACTATTCCAGTTTTACATCTATGAAGAAATCTCAGCAACTCCACAATAGGTACATTTAGATCTCTGTACTTGCGACAAAAAGTCGTTAGAATCCCTCCACCATATAATGTTTAAATGCCCTCTGTGCAGTGCGGCTCGGGTAAACATCCTGAACCCAATAATCCAGGAAATAGCAGACAAACCTGCAGAATCACACCTTGCAATTGCCTTACAAGACAATGACCCAGACAGAACCCTACAGGTAGCGAGGTTTTTAACCTCAGTTCTCTCATACAATAGACGAACCGGTATATCATATTACTAGTGAATTTTTACAAAAAAAATTATTCAATTCCTTCTATGGCACAGATAATTTTCCTTTTACTTTTGCCTTGTGTTTTATTGTACTTTTAATGTTTTTTGGTTATAATTATGTGCCGGTCTGATGATGTTTTTTTGCTGTGTGGGCTTATAGCCGCAATAAAGAATTTTGGTTTGGTACATTTAGATCTACCAGCAACATGCAAATGACATGATTACATATTTCTGATTTGGACTTCACTGTGGATTCAATTTCATATCCAGGCCAGGTCTGAGCACTAAGGCAGCGCAGGCTGTCAATACGTCTTGTACTTGACGCATTAACAGCCCACCTTGGGTGGAAGACTGACAGCTGTGATGCTAAGCCTCACCATTGCTACAGGGTAAAGGTAAAATGTAAACGACATGCAGATACCTGCAAAAATCCCAAGTGCTGGGGAAAGTGCATTAGGTGCTAAAAGTGTTCTCTTCCCAAGCAATCCCAAGCTCCCATTCTCAGCACAGGCAAGAAACCACCCAGCTAGAATCTTTGTCGTCAGTGTTGCCCTGAGGTGGAGGGAAATCAGAATTCAAAGTACTGTACCCTAATAATATGGCCTGGTGTGTTGCAATCAGAAGCACTACAAACCACACACCTCATCACCTGAATGTTCAGAGCTCTTAGAAAGTGAAAGTTACAGTTTAGTTTGTTTTGCTGCCTAGAGCAGCTCAACAGTTGTGCATTTAGAGATGGTGTGGGGTAGAGGAAGTTCAGGCATGTAAAAAATAAAATAAAGTGTGGAGTGGAGAAGGCAGAAGGGGAAGAGTAAAAAAGAGAGATTGGAAAGTGGTGGGCTTGAGAAGAGACAAATCCTTCAGTAATGGAATACTTCCTGTAGGAGGAAGAACAAACCAAACCAGATAAAGACAAGAAAGCGGGAGTTTGCAGCAAGGCGATCCACAATAAACACACACACACACACCCAGCTTTGCAATGCATGTTGACTCTGCAGCCCTTACAATGCAATGCAAGGGTTCCGCAACACCTTCCGGAAAGCCTTTTGTTTTGTGCAAAGATGATGCCAAGGAGGACCTGCCCTTTTAAATTCCTCCCTGGCAGCCATTCCATCACTCCTCGGCTTGTGCCACAGGTCTCCCATTGTGTCCGTCTGAAAGTCTTGCGCCCTCGCGCATCCCCTACTAGCGCAGCTGCCCCTCCCCGAAGATTTAATGGGCAAATCTTCCCAGGAAGCTCACCGCAGGGTTCTTCTAAACTTGCAGGATGTGCTGAGCTGCATGGGAGCGCTCAAGCGTGCAGCAGTTCGGGCCAGACATGCTCCTCAGCGATTACCGCCATCCATATTTAATTACTTTTCCCTCCCTTTGTTTGTTAATTTTTAACTAGAGTGCGCCAGCTCTCAGGGGCCATTAGGAGTCCCAGGCAGCAAGGTTCAGTGAGCAGAAAAAG
The DNA here is from genome assembly GCF_965207765.1 of Zootoca vivipara. Taxonomy (NCBI): domain Eukaryota; kingdom Metazoa; phylum Chordata; class Lepidosauria; order Squamata; family Lacertidae; genus Zootoca; species Zootoca vivipara. Next base: position 20,585,189 of record NC_142598.1, read on the forward strand.
TCCTTGTGACAGAACATACATTACTTGGCATTCTTGCCTCCCACTTTGCCAGAGAGGTGTGGAGCTTAGGGGGGTTATTTTCAGCCATGCACTCGCAGTCCGCCCCACTGCAGGTCGTGAATAAAAGATAGTGTTCCATTTGAAGCTTATTTCCCTTTCCCTCCATGTCAGAAACTGTTTTCCTCAAGCTCTGGTTACGTTCTCATTTATTCTTTCCCCAAGTTTTCAGGCTGTAACTTTTATTCCCTTTTAAGAGGAGGAAGGCTGTGGCTTGGGCAAAGGTTTCATTTGCTCCAAAATGCCATCATACTCCCGTCTTCATGTCCAGTTTTGTATATTACATTAGCACATTTTCCGGCTGGAAAATTGCAGAGGAGAATACACACCATCCCCGCCTCCGCAAAGCTGGGGCCATCCCTGAAAAATGAGGGTTGCGAGACTTACCCAACGTTGCGACTTCCAGCCCAGCCAGCTTACATGAGAACCTCACCAATCTAATGTGCCAGAAAAGAATAAGATATCTGCTTCTTGGTGTGTATATTGCAGGTTAGGGACCTACCCTTTTGCACTCTTGTAGGATGAACTGGTTTAGCCACAGACCGTGGGCCAAGGACCACTCAGAGGACCCTAATGGCCTCCTAGGTAGTGGCCTCTCCAGCAACGAAAGTGCCTCTCAAAAAATAAAAAGGGTGCTTGCTACTTTTAACCAAGAAGAGAGAATCAGGCTTCAGAGTGGGGAAATTTTAGGAAAGGGACATTTTCAAGGATCTTGTCCTCCACGAGATTTTCAACCAAGGTTAAGAAAATGTCGTGTTCTATGACAAGGATGTCCAACAGGTCGATGCAATCCACTGGTAAAAAAAGCTCAACAACTTTGACCTGAACCCCAAAAAAGGGGGTAGATCTCAGTTTCTTGGGAGTTGGCCACCCCTGTTCTAGGAGAAACAAACAAGCAAAGCAGAATGGTGGTGCCTAACTTCAAATAAGTTTGACTACTGCTGTAAGATTCTTTTGTTTTAACCACACACACACAACTGGTTAGCAATAGCTTCATGTGCCTTCGAGGCTAAGCCCTTGCCTATGTGCCCTAGTTCAGGCCTACTGTTCCAGAGAAAGCTTCAGAAAAACCCTGATCCCCACATGCCACTGTAACTACGCCCAAGCCTTTGACATTAGAATAAGACACACTCTTCCCCTTGTTAACTCCTGCCTCCACTTTCCTCCCCTTCCTCTGTGGTTTCCTCATGACAAATTACAGATTGTAAACTATTTGGGTAGGGACCTGCCCTTTTGCACTCATGTAGGATGAACTGGTTTAGCCACAGACAATACTCATGGGAGACAAAAAAAAAACTGCCAGAAGGCATTCCATTCGAAAGATTTAAAGTTATATTATCTCCTCGTGATCTTTACAGATATGGCCAGAAATTATGCGCATTGCAACAGCAGTCAATCAATCATGTGGTTCCTTGGCATAAGATAGCCTGGCCAAACCTTTATTCCTGTCTTTTAATAATGTACACTGCATACTTCTTTTCAAGAGCACGGAGAAGCTTGCGCTGCCCTCCCAAGTCAGGTTACTTAAGTTTCAACAATGCTATATAGCACTGGGTACATTCAGCTGATTACCAGGGATGGACTTTAAGAAGAGATATGGCCTGGATTAAAGAACCATCAGATGATATTATCATTATTGTGGGGCTAATACCCCAGAGGACAGGATCACACTTCAAAATGACCTTAACAGATTAGACAACTGGGCCAAAGCAAACAAGATGAATTTTAACAGGGAGAAATGTAAAGTACTACACTTGGGCAAAAAAAAATGAAAGGCACAAATACAGGATGGGCGACACCTGGTTTGAGAGCAGTACATGTGAAAAGGATCTAGGAGTCTTGGTAGACCACAAACTTGACATGAGTCAACAGTGTGATGCAGTAGCTAAAAAAGCCAATGCAATTCTGGGCTGCATCAATACGAGTATAGCATCTAGATCAAGGGAAGTAATAGTACCACTGTATTCTGCTCTGGTCAGACCTCACCTGGAGTACTGTGTCCAGTTCTGGGCACCACAGTTCAAGAAGGATACTGACAAGCTGGAATGTGTCCAGAGGAGGGCAACCAAAATGGTCAAAGGCCTGGAAACGATGCCTTATGAGGAACGGCTTAGGGAGCTGGGCATGTTTAGCCTGGAGAAGAGAAGGTTAAGGGGTGATATGATAGCCATGTTCAAATATATTAAAAGATGCCCTATAGAGGAGGGAGAAAGGTTGTTTTCTGCTGCTCCAGAGAAGCGGACACGGAACAATGGATTCAAACTACAAGAAAGAAGATTCCACCTAAACATTAGGAAGAACTTCCTGACAGAAAGAGCTGTTGGACAGTGGAATTTGCTGCCAAGGGGTGTGGTGGAGTCTCCTTCTTTGGAGGTCTTTAAGCGGAGGCTTGACAGCCATCTGTCAGGAATGCTTTGATGGTGTTTCCTGCTTGGCAGGGGGTTGGACTGGATGGCCCTTGTGGTCTCTTCCAACTCTATGATTCTATGATCATGCTTCACCATACAGAATGAGGTCAGGCTATCTTAACTATGGTCCATGTGACCACAGAATTTACCAAGGTCCATGAATCCAGGCACTTAAGAAGATAGAGCTCTCATCAAGCTGTAAACATTAGGAATTGATCATAATTCCTGAGGCTGGAATAAACACAACACCTCGCCTGGACTTGGGGGCATGAGATATTACTTGAGGTTTTCTAAAGTTCTCTGTTTTAGAACCGTATTTCATCTCTATGTGAAAACCTGCTCCCTGCCCGCCCGCCCCCCCAAACCTAACCTAATAGTTATGTTGTGTTCAGTGCTCACTAAACTGCCCTAACATCCTCCTACTAGAATTTAAAACTACAATCGTACCTTGGTTGTTGAACGCCTTGCAACTCAAACGTTTTGGCTCCCAAATGCCACAAACCAGGAAATTAGTGTCCCGGTTTGCGAACGCCCTTTGGAACCCGAATGTTCGCGCTGCCTCTGCAGCTTCCAATTGAGTGCAGGAAGCTCCTGCAGCCAATCAGAAGCCGCGCCTCCGTTTTGGAATGTTTTCGGAAGTCGAATAGACTTCCAGAACAGATTCCAAGAACCAAGGCGGTACTCAGTTGCAGGCAGGAAAATGGACAATTTTCCTCCTTACCGACAAATGTTCAATTGACCCATATACCGACTCTAAAATATGTCTGATCCTTGTGTCAATGCATCATGTGTTACATCCTACAGTCAGGTAGGTAGCCGTGTTGGTCTGACGCAGTCGAAATAAATTAAAAAATTGTCCAGTAGCACCTTAGAGACCAACTAAGTTTGTTCTGGGTATAAGCTTTCGTGTGCATGCACACCTCTTCAGAATTTTCAGTTTACTTCTTAACATTATCCCACAGATATGCAAATGTGTGGCCGATTTCAGCATTTGCCAAAGGGAGAGGGGGGTTATGAGCTGCCCCACAATAGCTGGAAAGCCATTCACCAGGTGGGAATTTAACAAAGCGTATATAAGATCCCTCAAAAGAAGGTTACAAAGCCCAGCTTGCCAAGAGGCAAAGGGGTTTTTCCTTCCTAGATTTCTGACTGGGTGAAACCATGCAATAAAATTTCAAAGCTCTTGGCACAGAGATATATTTAAAAATGTATACTCTGCTTAATCAGCCCTGTCGGCCTCTTGAAGTGGCAATGAAATCACCAGTTCAATGAACACAGAACACCACATAGCAACAACAGAGCCTGAAACCAACCAAGCAGAACAGCAGAGAAACAAAAGCAACTTCTTCCTCCAACTCCAGAGAACCAAAAAGGGCCACCCAAACAGGAAGGCCTTAACATGTTTCCTAAAAGCTGGGAAAGGGCAGTGTCAGTCGCGCAGGCCTCCCAAGGTAGACTCTCAATCTCACTGCCATCGCCCACACCTCCACTAACTAACAAAGCAGTATCTCACTTGCACGTCTGTATGTTTCCCCATCATGTCTTAAGATATGCAGACTGTGCAAACCTCTGAATATCCTGGACCCAGGCTCTTTAAGGCTTTAGAAGGTCAGTACTCTGAAATGGGCCACATACCGAGAACCAAAGCAGCTCTTTAATGGGTGTAATAAGCTCCACTCCTGGACAAGACCCAATTTGCTGCAGCTGTAACTTTCAGATATTTATCAAAAGCCATAGAGCACACTGCAATATCCAAGCCTGCAAGAACACCCTGTGTCTTATTTCTTTAGCCACTAGAAAAGAGAACAGCTAGCCAACATGGAGCTGGGAAAAGGGCACTCCTCACTGCCCATGACCTCTGTGTATCAAGTAACAAAAGCAGGATCAAAGGGAATAAGCCTATAAACCTGCTTTTCCTGCAGGAGTGTGACCCTCACCTAAAAACAGCCTGAAAGCTCCTTTCCCAGCTCAACAGGCCTGTTGTCAGCATCTCATATTATCTGGGTTAAGTGCTGGTTCATTAGCTCTTCTGTAGCCCAGCATCATGTCCAAGCGACAATTCAGGATTTCCAATGACTCGCTGGGAACGAAGAGCAATTCAGGCAACTGGATGACAAGGGGGCGTTTGCACATCGCAGTCAAGTTTTCACTTGGTAACTTCGTTTTACTACAGTTCAGAACGTGTATGAAGTAACTGCTCACAATGCGAATTCCCCCCACGTGTGTGTCCTCTGACAAGACTTTTGTTCCATCTACCTCCCTTTTCTCTGGCTTTAGAAACACACATGTACATAAACACGCTCTTGCACACCTTCCCCTTATCCGTTTTAAAGACAACTTAACCTTGGAGCTTTGAAGCAAAACTGTGGCAAAGGCAAGCCTGGGAAGCAGAGTCCATATATACAAGGGGGTATATATGTGTGCAAAGACCCAGCAGGTATTTCTCGCTGCCTCGTGTGAACGGAAGTGAAATTACTTGAGGAGAGATAGGTGTTCACGGTTCTACCAGGCAGTGTGGGGTGCTGTCAATTTTCCCCAGTAAGTCCCAAGGAGAACGTGTCAGCTTGATCGAGGTGTGATCATTAATATCTCTCTGGGGTGCCTGTTAGCCAGACAGGGGTTAGTCGTACGGGGTGCACTGGAGAGGATCAGGTGGTATAACGTGGGTGAAGGTGTGACTGATTGGTATAAATTACCTGGGCATGCAGTGAAGCAGGGTAGGTGAAAGCAGGCGGAGGTAGAGCAGGTGCTAACTCCGCTGGGTAGAGAGGGTACGGCGCCCACACTTCAGGGCTACTGGGGTAAAGTGCAGGCACTGTGAGCTCATCTGCAAGAGAAGAATAAGGAGAGTTCATGGTTATACAAACAGCAAATGCAGGAAAGAAAACTGCAAACACACAAGAGGGAGCGTCTTCAAAGCCGAGCTCAAGGAGGCCCCTCCGCCTCCCTCTGCCTTCTCCTTAGGAAATGGAATCAGAAGAGCAGGCACAAAAAAATCTGCTCTGAGTTAGGGTGCAAAAGTTTGCAACTTGCGATAAGGAACAGGGTTATTCTCCGAAAGGAAACTGGATGTTTTGTCGGCTGGAGAGGGAAGTGCAAAGCAGTCTACAGCTGTTGTTAAGAGGTGGGAAGTGAGCCACTCAAAAGTATTCTGATGAAAGAATACAGATTCTGGGTGAATGAACTCTTATGGCTGTGACACTTTGCATCCTGATCTATATGCACATCATAGTAAGCCATAGTTAACTGTTTTACCATGGTTGCCCTAGTGCAGGCACCCCCAAACTCCGGCCCTCCAGATGTTTTGGACTACAATTCCCATCCTCCCCGATCACTGGTCCTGTTAGCTAGGGATCATGGGAGTTGTAGGCCAAAACATCTGGAGGGCCGCAGTTTGGGGATGCCTGCCCCAGTGGCTCCCACTTAACTCTTCCCCTGGTGTGAGCACAGGCAACAAACCACAGTAGCCTGTTTAAGCGTTACATCTAAACCAGGGATCATAGCTTGCTTCAAACCGCAATGTGAAGCCAAGGTCGTTCTTGGCCTGCCAATCATAGTCAAGATTTGAACTAAGGACCCCCCAATTCAGAGGTTAGTCTCAGCTACCCCACTACATTGGTCTCCCCAATTAAAAACAATCCAGTCATCTTAAGAATGTGAGGGAGAGGGGGCACACAGAATACCATTCTGCACAGATCAAAATAAAGAGTCTATATGACACTGAAGGTTATCTTCTACCCTTTCACAGCAGTACAACAACATATCAGTGGTTCAGGTACCTTATGGAAGTTACAATACCAGCACATTCCTTCTCCTTCCTTTGCCACCACTCATTAAGGCCTCCTACCCAGTGCTTCTCCCTACCTCCACTAGTCACCCATCCCTGAGGAGTTTAGACAAACCCAGGGCAGCCAGGATAGCTACTCATAATTTCAGCTCGATCCTTGCCTTGCAAAAAGGAAGGTGCAATTATCGATTGACAGTTTGGGTTGCCATTTCCTGTGCCTTTTCCAGATCACCTTTCGAGATAGGTCACCCGAAAAGTACACATTTCAAATGCAATCCTACCAAATGGCAATTATCATACAGGCAGTTTTTATTTTCAGTCTTTTCCCTAACAATACCTTGCGCCAAACTAGCATTTTTCATAAAGCACCACCATGCCAGAGCTGAAATATCCATTGAGCCAACTACCGGGCCTCCTGGTTGCCAGCATAGACTTGAAACATCCAAGAACCAAACGTTTCCATAACAGCAGAATCCACTTGCCAGGCTGGGGTGCATGAGTGCAGCTCCCTGTCTTCTCTGAGAACTTGTAAACAAGCTACCCCTTTTCTCAATCTAGTGGGTAGTGAGGAAAGATGCACCTCAATCTTAACTGGCTTCATTTCAAAACGATTTATGTGTGCCCCCTCTATGAGAGGTCTGGAGGGCGGCAACACGAGAAAGGGCCTTTTCTGCAGTGGCTCCCCGTTTGTGGAATGCTCTCCCCAGAGAGGCTCGCCTGGTGCCTTCATTATACACCTTTAGGCACCAGGCAAAAACATTTCTCTTCTCCCAGGCCTTTGTTTAATTAAACAATCTATGGCCTGGGTGTGTGGGTGTGTGTGGGTGTGTTATTGTTTCCATTTGTTATTGTGGTATGCTTTTTGTGTTTTTATATTGTAAACCATCCTGTGATCTTTGGATGTCGGGTGGCATGGAAATTTAATAAAAGTGGCTTGATCCATACAGTTGAACTGGTCTTCGTTACAAGCCCAGCATCAACTCAACCACTCTTTTTATGCCCCCCTCCCACCACCAAACAAAGCCCCCTAAAACCAACTCCTGGTGCCACACCGGTCAGGGAAAAGTGGGTAGATTATTGTCCCCTCACTCCCAGTCAGGGACAGAAGAAGAGGATGTGAACCTCTGCTAGAACTGCTTTGACAGCAGCAACCCGAGGGTAGAGTTGGCAACTATCAACCTGTTACTTCTCCTCCTGTCACAATTTGCTTTGCCCAAGTACCCCTGAGCTTCCTTGCTGTCGCAGCTTAGCACTTGCTGATGGGTGAATAAGCCCCAGGGATGAGGGGAGGTGGGCAATGCCACCAGGGAAGGTTGGAATCTCACTGAGGGCATTTTGAGCCATCTGCACTTCCCTCAGATTTAAAGAAATCCTCTTCTTCCACCTTTCCACACCCGCAAGGCACCATGGCAGACAACATTCAAGCAAAGCCCCAGCAGTGGAGCGGACAGGGATGCACTTTAATTACAGCAGAGATTAAGTGTTTGTCCTGTTGGTTTTAAAAGCAAGATAAACAGTGAAAAGTTGGCAAGGGCTAATGCTAACAACGTTCCCTTCCGCCATTCATTCCTAAGGCTTGTGGTCATTCTCGAGCTCAGAGAGCAACAAGCCTATAAATACACACAAGAGCTCCCGAACCTTCCCTGAAATATGTGAGCCAGGAGGAGTTTAGCAAGAATGCAACATGAAGGGGCTTTGCCATCTAACCTGGGCCCCTCTCTTTGGAAGCTGCTCTGCTGGAACTTGCAGAAAGGCCACTTGCAGTCACACATATCCTTCAGCTCCCTTTGGGCCTCTGGCATTTCACCCTCTCCCTGTTCTCTCCTCTCTGTTGACATTTCGGTTGCAAGCTCCTTGAGGTCAGGGACTATGAAGTGTCACATGTTCAGATGGAATGCTATCATCGTTGGGCGTCCCAGGGGCCATTTCCCAACATGTGAAGTGTATAATGGGAAACAAAGGGTTGAGCCAGGCAAAACAACAAGCTTACTCTGGAAAAGTCGCTCTGTGTGTGTGTGTGTGTGTGTGTGTGTGTGTGTGTGTGTGTGTGTGTGCTTCATCCTACAATTGTCTCTAGTAAGACTGATTTTGCAGGTTCTTGAAGTATTAAAATGTACTGCAAACCTTTGTTGAACCAGGAACAATACTGGAGCCAAAAATGAACAAGCCTCCAAGCACACACAACATAAGCCAAAGTGTTACAGCGATGACCATTTGCTCAGTCTTTGAGATATACAGGAGCGATCTACATATCACATCAAACCGTAGCCTAAAACAAACCAAGGTTTAATGTAACCAAGCAGCCTCCCGCTGCGTGCTCCACACAGTGCGCGAAACAAGCCCGTCTGGAAGACATGTTGTCTAAGCCTGGGCTCATAGCTTACTTCCTCAAAACATACCAAAAGCAGTAACCAGTTTGCTTTGGGTTGTTCATATAATGCTCGTTCACATTAAACAATGGTTTGCTGCAAACTACAGTTTAATGTGACATACGAAGTGGACCGTTCTCTTCCAAAATTGGGAATCCCAAATGTGTTCCATTTCCTATGCTTATTCAAGCTACTTTTTCATTATTCTAGCAAGAGTATAGAATAAACAAAATACAGAACTATGTTACACATTTATGTTGCTTTTCTCTCTCAGGAAGTTTTACCTTGTGCTCTCGAAAATGAGATCAGGTCTGTCACGGAGTCATGACAGTCGTATTCCAGCAAAGAGCAAGCCAAGGCACAAATGGGATGACACATGTGATACGCAACCATGAGTTTATCTAATAGCAAATTTGGCAACCCCTACCTACCAGAGCAGCAGCAAATCAGGGCCACCTCCAGGAAGTTAGATGTTTCTGAATAGATGGAGTGCTCCCAAGATATTCAGGAAATGACTCATGTGTAAATAAAGAAAAACAGCAGAATAGCCCGAACCTTTTCCCGCAAAATGGCTCAATGGGAACAACAGTATTCCATTCTCCTGGGGCCATTTTGTGGAAAAGGGGAATGACGCTGGCCTGCACTGAATGCAATTCTGCTGGTGGTTGAAGTGGAAAAGTAGAAATAATGCGTTTCTGACAGGAAAGTTGCTTTGTTTTTTGCAATATGCACCACTTACTACTTTCACAAAATTCTCATTTGCCATTTGGTTGCCCATTCACCCAATTTTAAGACACACTCAGGCTTTGCCAGATGTTCAATAATTTGGTGTCCATCTGCCAACTTCACTGCTGCCCCAACTTCAGATCGTTCATGAACAAGTTAAAAAGTGCCAGTTCACATGCTTTTTTTGGGGGGGGATCTCACTGCTTATTTCCTCCTCCACTAAGACAACTGTACATAAAATTCTGCCCACTGCTTTCTATTATCCGTGACTTTGCCTTATGTGGACCCGCTCTCTTATTCCATGACTGCCAGGTGTCTTCAGGAGCCCATGGCAAGGCACTTTTATCAAAAGCGTTTTGGAAGTTCAAATATGTTCCACCTTCCAGATCATCCCTCTGGAGTCCTGATGCTGAGCCTTCGGGTCTGGCTAGGGGGGAAGCAACTTGGGAGAAGGGGAGGGGGAGCATTCTTTGGGGAGAAGGGGCTCAAAACTCACACACCTGCCCACTCCTTTTGCTTTGCTTGAAATTTCCCCTGTCTCCACTTTTATAGCTGCTTGGTGCAACCAATGTTCTAAGACAGAGACTGTTGCCACAGCACCATAAAAAAATGCTCCCTAAGTATTGTAGATAAAGTTGCCAAAAATTCAGAGAAGTGCAGGGCCAGCGCAGCCATTAGGCAGGGTGAGGCTCTTGCCTTGGGCGGAGGAAGCCCCCAAGAGTACCCTGCCTGCCTTGCTGCTAGCATCGGCACCAATTTTGGGCAGGATCTCACAGATCTTGCGGAGCGTGCAGGAACTCACTCAAAATTGATTCCAATACCAGAGGTGGACGGCACAGGCATTTCTTGTTTCGCCCCAGGTGAAAACTGCAAAATTTAAAGAACTGCTACGCTCCAATCCACACATTCGTCCAGGAGGTGGAGATCAGGACAGGTCATATAGGAATTTGCAGACGAGTCGAGCATTCCTGTCCAAGGCACATACCACTGCTTGCTCTTTTATGCTGAAGCACAGACACACGCACTCACATACTTACACGGCTCCCTGGTAATGAACTGAGGTAAAGTGTTGGGGGTGGCAGGAGTGCTTGGATTTGGTGTCCCCACTAATTTGCTCTTGGCCATCTTCGTGTTGGCCTTGGCGAACTCGAGCCGGAGCGTCTGGGGAATTTCTGGGTCAAAGCGGATTCCCTTTTGCGGAAAGAGAAAGAACGAGAGTTAGTTCTTTCTGCAGCGACATCACGGTGGGCAAGTTGCACTGAAAGTAAAGGACAAGACTTAATTGTAATAGATAAAAGACATAATGTGGTAGAAAAGGTGTGAGTAAAAACACTGTAGAGTGGAGGGAAGGAAGTCAGCTTATGAAACAATGTAATTACCACGTTTCTCCGTCTAGAAGACGCCCCTGTGTATAAGACGCCGCCTATTTTGGGGGACACCGAATTAAGAAAATGGGGGGGAGAGATGGCCCCCGTGTATATAAGACATCCCCAAATTTTGGACATTATTTTTTAGGGGGGGGGGAACCTAGTCTTATACACGGGAAAATGCGGTATTTGATTTGAAGATTATTGTGAAAATGTTGAATAAAATACTATACGCAAAAAAAGTAACAGACAAGAAGAAGAAGAGGAGAATAGTTTGGATTTGATATCCCGCTTTATCACTACCCGAAGGAGTCTCAAAGCGGCTAACATTCTCCTTTCCCTTCCTCCCCCACAACAAACACTCTGTGAGGTGAGGGGGGCTGAGAGACTTCAGAGAAGTGTGACTAGCCCAAGGTCACCCAGCAGCTGCATGTGGAGGAGCGGGAAGCGAACCCGGTTCCCCAGATTACGAGTCTACCGCTCTTAACCACTACACCACACTGGCACAAGGCTGCCTGCGGCATGAGAATACAATAGGAGCAGCATTATACAAAGCAAATAAATCCAGAAAGAGGGGCATGGCATCAGGTCTGAGATCAGTACCAGGCATGACATAGCAGGACCCAGAAGTATTCCGGGAAAGTGGAAACGGTGGGCAGCTTCAGCCAGTACGTCACTTCACAGTCTGCCCTAGTAAAAGAAGCTTTTTATATATAAAAAAGAACAAAATGTTCCTGGCCCACCACACTGATAAGTTTTACTGGGGGAGAGATGTACCAGGGCACTTTTCCCAGGGCACCCTCAAACATGATGCCAAGGGTGCATAACATCCTCCTGAGAAATACAAACCCAAAGCCACTGCCTTAAATAGGCATACAACAGAACGGGGTGGGAGAATACATTCAAAAGGCTCCGTAAGAAAAACTTCACCAGCAAAAATGGTTCGGTTAAGAAGCAGCATTTCTTCAGTTTAAGGCAGGGGTCCCAAGACTACGGCCCAGGGGCCACATACGGCCCCCGAGGCTCTTTTATGCGGCCCCCAGGGACCCCCACTGCCCGCTGCCACCGCTCGCTTTTACCGGAACAGTGCAGCGCGGCTGCCGACTTCCGACCCGGAAAAGCGACGGAAATAGCTTGTGCGCACATGCAAGCGTCATTTCCAGTGTACTTCCGGGTCGGGGGAGGCTTCTGCACATGTGCACAGGCTATTTCCGGCGCTTTCCAGGTCGGGAGTGTGCCAGAAATAGCGTTTGCGCATGCGCATGGGCGCACAAAGCCCCGCGCGCTCCCCCATCCTCCGGCCCACCACGCAATTGGTGTGGCGGGCATCCGGCCCAAAGCCGGGTAAGTTTGGGGACCCCTGGTTTAAGGGGCCCCTGACCATTAGGTCCAGTAGTGACCGATTCTGGGGTTGCGGCGCTCATCTTGCGTTATTGGCCGAGGGAGCCGGCGTACAGCTTCCAGGTCATGTGGCCAGCATGACAAAGCCGCTTCTGGCGAACCAGAGCAGCACATGGAAACGCCGTTTACCTTCCCGCTCTAGCGGTACCTATTTATCTACTTGCACTTTGACGTGCTTTCAAACTGCTAGGTCGGCAGGAGCTGGGACTGAGCAACGGGAGCTCACCCCGTTGCAGGGATTCGAACTGCCGACCTTCTGTTTGGCAAGCCCTAGGCTCTGTGGTTTAACCCACAGCGCCACCCGCGTTCTTCAGTTTAACCCTCCACAATTCCAAGGAGGATTGTGACAAACTGATTGACGAGTAATTTATAGGCGTAGATGGCCTATAAAGGAAACAAATCCGTTACAAAAAGGCTGAAGAAATTAAGACGTGTTAGCCTATCAGAGATCAAGACCAACTTTTCTCCCTGTCTAAAATGGTATACAAATGCAGAGAGACAATCATTTATGTTACCCATCAGGAAAATATATAAAGATCCATAATGAAGATGTACAATCTTTTCCTTTGGAGCCTTTCAATAAAATATTGGGGAAAGACACTTCTAGACTTCTGAGGAAGTAGGTTTCAACAGGATAATGATAATGATAATATTTATGCCCCATTCAGCTGGCTGAGTTTCCCCAGCCACTCTGAGTGGGGGATAACAACAATAATTCAGATACGTTATTTCATAAGTCTGTCCAACATTGAGAACCAGTGTGGTATAGTGGTTAAGAGCGGTAGGCTCGTAATCTGGGGAACCAGGTTCGTGTCTCCGCTCTTCCACATGCAGCTGCTGGGTGACCTTGGGTAGTCACACTTCTCTGAAGTCTCTCAGCCCCACTTACCTCACAGAGTATTTGTTGTGGGGGAGGAAGGGAAAGGAGAATGTTAGCCGCTTTGAGACTCCTTCAGCTAGTGATAAAGCGGGATATCAAATCCAAACTCTTCTTCTCTTCTTCCTATAAGCATTGCTATCCTATACAGGCAACTCCCCATTTGGTGTGTTAAAGGCATGCATGTCCATTGATGCACGCACCATTTCTTGCTACGGAAGGGTGCAGGGCAGAACGGGGCATGCTTATGCATGTCCCACCGACATGCACAGTACATAGCTGTAAAGTTCTCCCTTTTTTAAGGGAAATTCCCTTATGCTGAATGCGAGAAAAGGGAAAACTTGACAGCTATGGCACAGTAGTGCCTCGGAGTTGCCTGCACTGCAGTTGTCAAAAACAAGAGTTCGTGATCAGTGTGATTTGAACCAGGGAGTTATAAGCTCAGGTGCTTATAATCCTAGCCAAACTTCAATCATGGCTTTAACTGTTAAGGCTTCCTTCCATTAAGTAAACTGGAATTTACAGTCCACCTCACAAAACTAGGTTCTAGGAAATCGACAGAACCTCTCTCAGCAATGCACTTTTGAGTTCTAAGGTGCCACTCCTTAAATTCTTTACTTGTTCTTTAGTGTCAATTTCCCATATGGAAAACACATCTGCATATGCATGGAGACTCATGTGAACATTCCATGGCAAGTCCAATTAAAATCTTAAACTCTGAATGTTTATTAAAACTGGAGATGAACTAATAGTTTGTTTAGTGCGTCGACAAACATAATAATAAGTGCATCTCCATATGTTGTGCTGTCCGGGATGGACTCAAGAGCTGCAAGCTGTTCTCTGTATGACTGCCCCAAACATAAGACTCAGGAGGAAATGCCAAATTTTATTTTTGTTGGTCCTAGAAACAGGACACTACTGTTTGGACCTAATTTTTCTATGCATCACTACAACATTGCCAACAGAATGCTGCAACTTGAAGTGGGTGGATAAGACTGATGTCATGAATTCAATTAAGAACAAGAGAAGTGGGAGAAGATAAACAAGGCCTATGAAAATGTGAATCTTTAGGGAGACGGACTCTGGGAAATTAAATATTGAGAGAAAACCTGTGGGATGAGGCAATAAATAAAGCTTGACGTCTTCACTCTCATTTTTAATTAAAAGCACACACAATTATGTCAGCTGGGCTTGCAAATTCTTGAAATGAGCTACAGACAGTCCATTATGGTTGTGAAAAAACAAGCAGCTGTAAACTTTGGTGTTCCATTACGCTGAACGGAGGAAAAGAGGCAGGAACAGTTCAGCCACCGAAGCTTAGTTTGGAAATCCCATGTATCTGTACCCCAGATTCTGGAAACCTCTAAACCCAGTCTGCCCATTGTCGTAATAGATGGTGAAGGGTCCCAGATGAATAAATCATATCTACAACAGTGAGACAGACATTTCGTGTGATTTAAAATACAACCCCACACCCAACTCCCACCAAAGGCAATTTTTTAATAGCGTACAGAATTCAATCATGTGATTCCCCCTCTTCCAGGTATACAGGTCGGATACAGGTTTACCCACCTGAGAGAGAAATAGCCCTACGATAATAGATTTGCAGAGCTGCCTGCCCCTGCAAGAGGTGCTTCCAAAGTATTGTGCCAAGGAGGGCAACATAGGGAAGGGCTATATCTCCATGGTAAAGCAATGCTTTGCATGCCAAGTTTGCAGGTCCATTCCCGGGCATCTCCAAGATCTCTACCACAGATAGATGCTCCCAGTCAGGAGTAAGCAATGCTTGGGGCTATATGGGCAAACAGTGACTCATTTCTGGGATTATGGCTGCATACTAGCAAACAATGCATATGAGGACCATGGGATGTGTAAGTCCAAGGACATAGCTCCTCCTCGCATGTGTACTGCTAAACGAGATTTCACGTTGGGTCTAAAACCCAATAATCCATCACCCATTAAAACAACTACAGTGGTACCTCGGTTTAAGTAAGTACACAACTGGTTCCGGAAGTCTGTACTTAACCTGAAGCAAACTTTCCCATTGAAAGTAATGGAAAGTGGATTAATCCGTTCCAGATGGGTCCGCGGAGTACTTAAACTGAAAGCACTCAAACCGAAGCGTACTTAAACAGAGGTATGACTGTACTCTGTTGGAACCCTCTAATTAGCTATAATGAGGCAAAATCCACCAACATATTGCTCAACTCTCTCTTGGCATTCAGCAGGCAGGGGCAAAACCAGGCTTTATTTCACCTGGGTCAAAGACCCAGTTTGGCACCCACCCACCCAAGTGCAGACATAGGCTGGGAGCCTCAATGGCGCCCCTCTGGAGACCTCACCCAGGGCAAAAAACCCGGCTAGGCCCACCCCCACCCCCTAGCTACAACTGTGCAAGAGGGTCTGCATTAAAATGACAAATGAGGTGCCCTAGCTAAATTAATTCTACGATACAGATTAACGTCAGTTTCAGCCTTTAAAAGTATTGAAAAGCAACATCAGGAGGGCAGAAATTGAAGATGAGAGAAGGCAACACCACTTTCCCTCTGGAACTGCCTCCCCACAGCCGCTTCCTCTCCTGCGGACAGAGTTCCAGACAAAGTTTACAACATAAACATGGGCTTGAAATGTGTCCCATGTGGCAGTTTGGGATTAAAAAAGTGGTCCTACTGTGCTCTGTTTAAGGAGGATCCTGGGTCCTGCTTCTGAAAAGGTTCAAGGTGACAGATGCCGCAAAAAGAAGACGGCAACAAGTACAATCAAATTACATTAACACATGGAATGGTCACTAATGGAGATCTGGGAGGGAGGAGCCCTTGGGCAATAGATCCCAAACCAGGCTGGTGAAGTGGACGTCACTGTCTCATCCAGGGGTCAGCAAACTTTTTCAGCAGGGGGCCGGTCCACTGTCCCTCAGACCTTGTGGGGGGCCGGACTATATTTTGAAAAAAAATATGAACGAATTCCTATGCCCCACAAATAACCCAGAGGTGCATTTTAAATAAAAGGACGCATTCTACCCATGTAAAAACATCAGGCAGGCCCCACAAATAACCCAGAGATGCATCTTAAATAAAAGGACACATTCTACTCATGTAAAAACATGCTGATTCCCGGACCTTCCGTGGGCCGGATTTAGAAGGCAATTGGGCCCCCGGGGACCACTGGTCTCACCTCTCAATCCAGTGGCTATCAGCCCAGAGAGATGTGCCGATTTTCTAGAGAGCTCACCACCACCACAAGGAAGCATTCATACATAACAGCATGAAAGGGTACAGTCCAAGGGAAAGCATGGTTACTTCTTGATTTGGCTGAATGTGGCAAGCCTTCAATCATGGACAAAGATGCCTGAGCCAACTGTGATGGAAGATTAACTTTTCACAGCACAACTTCACCTCACCTCGAGGTGCATTGTTCATGCGCAGTGAAGCTGTGAGGCTCACGTGTGTTGTATTCTAGGACCAGTATTATTTTAATGCAAACTGAAGTACGTATATGATCTTTAGCAGGCCTTAAAGTTCACTTTAAACCAGGGGGTGGGGGAAAACAATGCACCCAGAAACCAGCAAGTAAGAGTCAAGAAGCCTGGAAAAAAATTACAAACCTAAACTCCCTGGGAGTCTGAGCCATTCAACACAAAAAAACCACACATCAGTTTCTTGTTCCAAATTAAAGTTCCAACGTCCTTTTAAAACCTCAGTAGTTTAAATGACCTAATTTGTTTGGCAGCAAAAACTGGGGCCATAGGCTTTAGAGCAAGTCACATTCCTAAAACATCTTTAGTATCAGCACCATATAAGGCAGTCTGTATCCTGCTCTGCTTCGCTGTTATCCCTGGAGATTAGCAGAGCCAAGAAGACATTGTACATAAAAAATGAAGACAGAAAAACAGACTAGGGAACCAGAGTACTTGCTGCATGCTTTTTTATCCTAGTCTGAAAAATTGTTCCCTGCACTCAAGATATTTTTGCTCTTGAGGGTCATCAATAATGAGGTTAACTCTGTACACACAGAATATAACTATATTTTCTGGCAACTAACTCCCCTCCCACCCACACAAGACAAAAAAAACCCCACAGTACTTTAAAAACAAACAAGATCAGTGTTAGAGCTAAGGCATTCTGCTCTTCAGAAATGCTTCTCCCCAGTTCCAAGGTGCTGCTGGGGGTGATCAGTTTTGAGGGAAACTCATTCCTCATATGCTTGGAGACACACTTCTTTATTACTGCTTTCCTGAGTACTGGGTACAACTTAAAGGATTGCCAATATGTAGAGAGAACTCACATATGAGTTGTCATCACTTGACAGCAACGGCACCAAGAGATCATCTTCACATCATGGGTGGGTTCCCACCCCCCGCCCCCGCCGCCGCCAAGCACAGGGCAGCTACATTTTAGATATCTGTCTGCATTCATCCATAACCTGATGTTGACAAGATCAATGAGCTGCATTGTTTCAACTCCATTATCAGGCAAAATTCCTACAAGGTAGCCTACGCAGGAACATTTGAAAGAATGGCTTGGAGCAGTTTCACAAACCCAAAGCCATTTGCGCTTCTCATTCAGTGACCCTGAGCCACAGAAAGCTTAGTCATGTATAAGATTTACTAAAATCAATGGGTCTGAAGTCAGTCACGTAGCAAAGACATTCCCCATCTTCTACTGAATGTATTTATTTATACTAGCATTGGCATCCCATCCTCCTAGTCCTTTGCCCTCACGAGAGGCAGTGATGGCCACCAACTTGGAAGGCTTAAAGGAGGATTATACAAGTTCATGAAGGTTAGGGCCAACAATGGCTACAAACCCCAATGGCTATATTCAACCTCCACTGAGCTACCAAGTCTCCCATTTTTCACGGGAAACCCCTGGAATTTAATCCGTTTCCCGCTGTTATCCCGAATAGAAAAAAATCCCAGAAATCCCCTGGATTTCCTACCTGCCAGGGAGACTCCATTTCGGGTGCCGCTCTGCCCATGTCGGGGCACCGGAAATCGGGCAGAGCGGCACCAGAAGTCGCTTCTGACATGCGTAGAAGCAACTTCCGGTGCTGCGCTGCTGCTGATCCCGCATTTTCCAGCGGGAGACTTGGCAGCTATGAACCTCCACCAGTTACAAGAGAGTGCAGGAAGGGAGAGTGCTGCTGCATTTGGGTCCTGCTTGCAATTTCCCATGGGCATCTGGCCGGCCCCTGGTTGCTGACTAAATGGGGCCACTGGCCTGATCCAGCAGGCTTTCCTTATAATCTCAGCGCTCATGGCACTACTCAAGGCAACTAACAACAATTTTAAATCCAGCTATAAAACAATATAATATGCTTAAGACAGAGACGGGTACGTCAGTTAAACAAAAGCAACAAATAAAAATCTGACCTATCAGGAAAAAATCTAGCCTAAACAAGCACAAAAATAACAGAATGCCTGACAAACCGCACCAAGCAGAATTCCACAATTTAGGTGTGGACACAGAGCAAGTTCCTTTCTCTCAATGCTTTTTTTTTCTGGGGGTACTCAAGGATACACAGTACCAGGACCTTTTTTCCCAGAACAAAAGAACAGCTTTCTCCAGTCTCCATCAACTGAGCCTCCACTACAGTTGGGACGCTGAGAAGGGCTCCTCTATCAAACTCAAGAGCATGGGCAAGCTAGTAATATACTTGCGTTGGTGAGTCCTCACCAGTGCTATTTTCCCAGGAAAAGAGGTGCCAGAATGCCTCCCTTGTTCTCTTATAATAGCAATGGTGCCACCTGAGAGGTGCCGGAACAGAGTTCCTGTGAGTTCCAGCTGAAAAAAAGCCCTGGTCGTCACCATGAATAGCCTGAGTGTCAGCCTGGGAGGAGGCGAGGTAGAACAGAGAGAGAGAGGAAAGAGTGCATTGGATGAAGGGCCAGAGAGACAGACATGGAGAGCCAGCATCAGAGGGAGTTAGTTGTACTAAAGAAAACAAGGCTCTCTCCTGTCACATTTTATCCTCACAAAACCCTGTGAGTTAGGTTAGGCTAAGAGAAGGTGGCAGCCCAAGGTCACCTAGTGAGCTTCATGGCTGAGCAGGAAACTGAACCCATGTCTAGGACCCAGGTCCTACCGGTAGTCCAACACTCTTAACCGCTATAGCACACTTGCAATGGAGATGGGCGGGGGGGGGGGTCTTTTGCCTTGCAGAATGGTTTGCAACTACTGTATTCCATGAGTAGCAGAGATAGAATTACATAAAATAAAAGGAAATGCATGGAAGCTTACTTAGTCTGCATGACGAATGCAGACCGAAAAGTCAGTGTTACTTTTGCACGCTTTTTGTTTCTGTTCAATGCCCGAGGCATGCACCTTTAGTTATGCAAACCTGCAGACAGACAGATTAATTCAGAGCCATCTGAAAGCAAGATCGACATATCCCTGCCTGCTTACTTGGGAGGGGAATTCACTTTACAGGATTGCATGTTCAGTCAAAAGACTGTAAATTTCAGGCAGAATACCTCCAGGCAGTTTTTTTTTCAGGGGGTACTCAAGGGTACACCTTTGTTGTTGTTGTTGTTGTTGTTGTTGTTGTTGTTGTTGTTGTTGTTGTTAAAAAGTGTGACACTTACTGTGATTAACCTCATGGTGAATAAAAGGTAAAGGTAAAGGGGCCCCTGACCATCAGGTCCAGTCGCGTCCGACTCTGGGGTTGCGGCGCTCATCTCGCTCTATAGGCCGAGGGAGCCGGCGTTTGTCCGCAGACAGCTTCCGGGTCGTGTGGCCAGCATGACAAAGCTGCTTCTGGCGAACCAGAACAGCACACGGAAATGCCGTTTACCTTCCCGCCGGAGCGGTCCCTATTTATCTACTTGCACTTTGATGTGCTTTTGAACTGCTAGGTTGGCAGGAGCTGGGACCGAGCAACAGGAGCTCACCCCGTTGCAGGGATTCGAACCGCCAACCTTCTGATCAGCAAGCCCTAAACTCTGTGGTTTAACCCACAGCGCCACCTGGGTCCCACCTATTTTTCTAGGGGGGAAAGCACTGCCACCAGGGATTAGAGGTATGCTTTAGCATTTTGCATATGGACTGGCAAACAGAACCCCAAAATTGTTCATTACGATTCTGTACTTAAGGTGTGAGCGTAATATATCCAGTCAAATCTCTTATAAAGAGAGATAACTCCTCGCTACAGATATAACAAATTGGGTTCTTAAGCTATGTTAGTCCTCTTCTGAACTAATATCCATCCTCCTGCACCGAGAACTTTAAAAAACCCTTGTCTTTCCAACACGTTTCAAAGGTACATTAAACTTGGCTGAACTTTGCTTGCACTCAACAATATCTGAGCGATCTCACTGGCAGAACACAAAAGGGAACATCTGCTCTACCTAATGCCACCTGAAGGAAGACTAAGGCGTTCAGAAAAATCACACAAGAGTGTAATATTCCTGCTCCTCAGCCCTAGCATAGAAGGGGTATTTTCTGCCCTGTATAACCCATGACTAATAGGAAAATGCCCGTCACTATGATGGATAGAGGATGGTAGCACAGAATGCAGGAAACTTTTTACTTTCCTGCAAAATCCCTCTCACTGGGATTAAGCTATTAAGTGAAAATACTAATGCAATATTCTATTTCTCCCCATCTACACAGGTGAAAGTAAAACACACACACACTCAGGTTTTTGGCAACGTAGTGTCTGAGGTGACGTTTCATCCCTTCTCAACTGTGCCTCACACTTGCAGCCTGTTTGCTTCATTCCACACAACGCAATGAGGCCTCTGAAAACTGAGGTGGCCCCTGTATGTACAGCACTTCCTCATTCTCTTGACCCTTTCCGCTTAAGACCTGGTTTCAGCACTAAGACAGCTTTGGTCCTGTTGGTGGGTGGTTCTCAGTTATGGGAACCGGGCATTCAGCCTGTCCTTGATGGAGCAGCACTCTCCCTGGAAGAGCAGGTATGTAGGGGCCAGGTGGCATCAATGGCGAGGGTTGTCTATTTCCAGCTACAGACAATTCCCCAGCTACAGCCAACTCTGCCATCTCAGCTACCGGTAAGTCCAATCATTTTAACAACCGTTCCTCCATGGTACAGATGTCCACATCCTTGATGGGCTTCCATCACCTAATTAAAACACATCCCTGTTCTCCCGGTATTTGGAAGTCTTGGGTTAAGCTTGCTCTGGGTTTCAGGACTGCCTGCACTATAGTTGCTGCTGTTGTTAATTTTGGACGATTCCAGTTTTAAAATGTGGTGCGATTTTATTATGTCGGGGACTGCTTTGTAACAATACTCTGCACGGCTGTGCCTCACGTTCTGTTCGTCCCCACCCCCCACCCCACTCTCAACTTCCTATGCTTTGAGAGTTCTTCATATGAATGAGCATTTAAGGATCCCCATCCCTGGAAAAGACCCTGATGTTGGGAAAGATGGAGGGCACAAGGAGAAGGGGACGACAGAGGACGAGATGGCTGGACAGTGTTCTTGAAGCTACAAACATGAGTTTGACCAAACTGCGGGAGGCAGTGGAAGACAGGAGTGCCTGGCGTGCTCTGGTCCATGGGGTCACGAAGAGTCAGACACGACTAAACGACTAAACAACAACAACAACAAAATCTGCAGTCTCAAGGGCTACACGACCAGTAGAAGTTGCACCACATTGTTCTGCTGCTACTGCAGCTCTGCTGTAACACAACCCAGTAGCTTCTCATATGGCACCAATACTCACGTTCAAAGCATTCTTAGCAGCTTCTGCTTCTGAGCGACTGTCGAAACTAACAAACCCCACAGGCTGGAAGAAAAAGAGAAAATCAAAGGTTGGGGTGGGGAATTGTTGTTGAAGGGTGAATAAAGAACCCAGGGATAGGAATATTCACACTTCAGTGATAAAAAAAGTTACTAGAAAAATTAACCAATAAGTTGAAACCGACACGGGGACAAATAGAAGAAGACGGCTTCACCCTGGTATGGTTCCCCTTTATCACATACACAGCCCAACATGACAATGACAAAAATCCACCAACAGCATACGAATCAATATGGTTAACCTGACCCAAAACACCCACCCACCCCACTCACACACAAAACAAAGACTACCACAGCTAACCACAAAGGAACAACCATATCCTAGGCCAACCCCAACATCTCTCACCATCAAAGGAACACAAGTGAACAGCAGAGAACCTACACAAGCGATGCTGACAAAAAAACCCCACACACTTATTAAGCAAAATAGAAACATCGTCACCCGACCCCACCCCCCACACCCTCCCTCCATCTACTTTCCTTCCCCTCTCCTCACCAATGTCTCCACAATTGAAACTGATTTGTAAAAATGCTAAGAGAGACATTGCATATATCTTTGTAAACCAAGAAAACCCTTAATAATAATAAAAAAGTTACATACTGCTGCAGCTACTGTAATCATAGGTGCCAACTCCCAAATTGAAAAATCCGGGATGGGTACCGGAAGTCGCGCTGCGGCCATTTTGGAACTGGGCAGAGCAGCACTGAAAGTCGCTTCTACGCATGCTCTGCCCATTTCCAAAATGGCCGCGGCACCAGAAATCGCTTCTGCGCATGTTCGGAGACTCCAAACATGCACAGAAGGAGCCTCCCCGGGCTGGTAAGAATCCGGAGGATTTACGGGTTTTTTTTTAATCTGGCCTGCCAGCGGGAAACGGCTGGAAAAACAGGGGTTTCCCAGGGAATACGGGAGACTTGGCAGCTATGACTGTAATCCACTGAATTAAAAGATTAATCAAACAGAACATTGGTGATTATCAGTTTTAAGTGGTGTGCTTGGAATTTCGAGGTATAATTGCTTATTTTTTATGGCTGTTTTGTGCTAAAAGGCAATGAACACATTAAGGCTTGGTTTTCCTTCGTTTAAAAGGCGGATACTTTATTAACTTTAACCTGTTGGTAGTTCTTTAACGTTACTGTATGATGCTTTTGGAAATCTTTGCTGAATTCCACATAAACCCAAAAAATGTTTAATAACCCACAAGAAAGCCAAGGTGAATCTAGACTGAATACAATCAGGAGATTTCTGATGTTTGAAACTTTGTGCCAAAATTTCATACCATCTCCTTAGTTTGGAATTTCTCATGTCAACCATACACTGCTGACAATTATGTTAACGATTTCACTGTGTATTAGGCTTACCTGCTTAGATGTGAGTTTAATAAGGGAGCCTTCATAACCCTGCAGGAAGAAATAAAAATTACAGTCTGGCCAAGATAAAATTTAAGATCAATGCTAGATAAATATATGTGACTATATAAAAACAGGATACAGTACATTTTTCCCTGAGTGACTTGTTATTTGGCTATACAGTCGTACCTCGGGTTACGACCACCTCGGTTTGCGAACAGTTCGGGTTACGAACTGCGCAAACCCGGAAGTGTTTTCGCCGCGCGCACGTGCGCAGAAGTGGCGCGCACACGATCGCGCAATCTGCGCATGCGCAAAATGGCGGCGCCCATCGCGTTCGGGTTACGAACTATTCGGGTTACGAACTGCGATCTGGAACGGATCGCGTTCGTAACCCGAGGTATTACTGTACTTAGAAACAGCAAACTTTAAAAGGAAGGTTTGTGGGAAAGATGCAAGATATTTCATTTGGCTCCAAGACAGAAGTCTTATTAACAGTAGGAGCTGAACTCTTCTTCTCTATCCCAACTCCTAAAGGTGGGCTTAACGGCATGGTTTAGGGGTACTTATTCTTGCTGGAAATACATGTTGCCTACTGTTCTTGTTTGAGAGAGAAGCACTAAACAAAGATAGCAAGCCTGAAAACCTTTGCACACTTACGTAGAAGTAAGCCCTTTTGAGAGATTATCTTGGCTGTAAGTCCTGGAAGACCTGCTCCTTGCCTTGCAGGCGTTTTTTCACCTGGTCTCATAGCTGCCAAGTTATCCCTTTTTTTAAGGGATTTTCCTTTATGCTGAATAGGCTTCCTCGCGAGAAAAGGGAAAACTTGGCAGCTATGCCTGGTCTGTGAGGGCAGGGCCCGGACTGACTCCAGCTGCAAAAGCTGAGGCTGCTGAACAGACGCTTTGGGGTCTATTTGGAGTTTTTTGCTGTTGTTATTAATTTTTGTATCTTTATTTTTAGATCTTGTTACAAGTTATGTGGAAATTGTTCAATTTGGTTGTGTACTTTTTGATGTTTTATTGTTTATGACTACTTTGGTTATGTTTGTAGTTATGTAACTTTGTATGTCGTAAGCTGTCTCAAGCATGGTTTTAACTTTGGAAAGGGGGCATGCAAATGAAATGACTGATCGATTCTGAGCATAGTAGGGCTTGCTTCTGAGTAAACATGTGAAGGTTTGCATTGTAAAACCCATCCAAACTGTGAATTATTAGAATATCCAGAATTTTACAGTAGTACACCAGTACGGCTGTGGTTTTGTCGCCTGGGTACAAGCTTTTCCACCAGGATCATCGCACATCTGAATGTCCCCCTTCTCATATAAACACAGTGACGAACCAAATGCCTCAGGGAACAAATGAATATGGCAAATCTGCACACAAGGCAGAAGACGAGAGTCTAGAACACTTTCCCCTGAAATCACATGTGCAAGGAGGGTGGTTTAAAAATATATACACATACAGTTGGTGGAACATTCAAACGTAACATATCTGCATTCTTAAATCCAGGCTTACTATATGACTACACTGGATGTTTAGAGAAGTTCTTTGATTATTATTATTATTTTTTAAAAAACTCCTTAAAAGAGAATCAACAATTCAAGGCTAGTGTCTACTTACAGATAAACAGGGGTGATCAAATAGGGGGTTTGTGCGTTGTGGGTGTAAGAGGCAGAGAGAAGGCCAAAAAAGGTTAGCTACCCCTGGTCTAAGAGAACAGGGTGTCCACTCCGCCCAATTAAATATGGGTGTCAGAGGATTTAATGTAAAAGATTAGGAAAATTTAAATCCCTGCTCTGCTAGCAATAAAAGGAATATAGCTGATAATTTGCAAAAGCAGGTCAAAGGGAATGCAAGCTATCTTCAGATAGCTTTACTAGGAAAGCTAATGATGCGATTTTAAGCAAATAGTGAGATGCACACCAAAGATTGTGTGTGTGTGTGAAGTAACCATGAGGATAGGCAGAAGCTGAGAAAGGTGGGCCAACTTCCTGTCCCAGTTTCCCTATCCAGGTGGCTTTGTTCTTCTTCTGGGGCTCTACTTCCTCTCTTGCCCTTGGGATGCCTTTCCCTCTTGTCTCTGCTTCCAAAAATCCCATGCTGCCTCTCCGTTTTCAATTTCAGACACTAGTTATGGTAGTTCCTGCTCAAATTCATTCTTGACCTGTTCGCTTCCAGGCCAGGCCTGTTGAACATGGCAGGCTCTTCCCCTTTTCTAAACGTGAGATGTGCTTCTTAGGCATGCAAACAGGTCTGGCAGAAGGGTGGGGATAAGAGTAATATGTCACAAAGCCACTGGTGGTTTTCTTAAAAGCAGCGGGAATCAGTGCTATCCTTGTATGCAAATTCTGCAGTGATGGGACATTTGCGGTGCCCCCTGGAAGCAAAAAGAATACTTATGGGATGTTAAAATCATTACAGATATGTCTGTAAGACCCAGAAACTCAAATTTAGTGAATCTATAGTCCAAGGCTATAAGGGTCTGAAAATGGGAAACGTGCACATCTTGCCTTTGAGACAGAGGGAAACAGAAAAGTAGTTGTACCCCAAGACACACCAACTGCTGGGAAGTATGAAAGGGGAACATTTCTCTTCCTCTAGCAGAAGCAGCAACATGAAGGTAGTCAAGGCACTTCAGCATTAGCGAGCCAGATTCAGTTTGCTGCATGGGCGTACCCAGTGAGGGGCAGGGGGGCAGCTGCCCCCCCTTAGAAGCAAAAAAAAAATTACCGTATTTTACAGACCATGACCCACACTTTTTTCCTCTGAAAACTGAAGGGGAAAAGTCACTGCGGGTTATGGAAATCGGGCTGTTTCCACCCCCACCGCGGCTGCAGCCAGCGACAGGAACGTGGGGAGGGCAAGAAGCAGCTTGAAATCGGGCTGTTTTCGCCCCCTCCGCGGCTGCAGCTAGCGACAGGAACGTGGGAGGGGTGAGGAGCAGCCTGAGCTGGGGGGGCGGGGCGGACAGGAACTCCTTCCTTCCTTCTTTCCTTCCCCCCTCTTTCTTTCTTCCTTTTTCTCACTCCCTCCCTCCCTTCTCTCTCTCTCTCACCCCTTCTTTCCTTCCTTCCTTCCTTCTTTCTTTCCTTCCTTCTCTCTCTCACCGATCCCTTCCTTCCTTCCTTCCTTCCTTCTCTCTCTTCCCTCCCTCCCTCCTTCCTTCCCTCTCTCTTCCCTACTCTCCCCCCCCCAGTTTTGATCATGGGTACGCCCCTGGTTTGCTACATACATAATGCCAAGACACGTGTACTAAGGAAGTCTGGAGTTGGGACATTTTTACATCTAGTAGTTAAAACTTGGAAGATGGGGTTTATTTCCTAAGAGAAACCAGCACTGCAGCAGAAAATAAACCAGGCTGGACTGCGGGAATTCTGATGCCTGGACTGGGAGCTGGGGGACTTCCAAGGAGCAACCAGGAATATGCATGTATGCTTGCAGGAAGCATACATAAGTGTGTTCATATTTTTACATGTCGCTCAGCCTTCTTACGAATCCTTACTCCAAATCCCTATCATTATTGGAGGTTAGCATTCACAACTTTAAACCCTGATCACACCAGTATGCTATTTATAATTACTCTATTCATGGGCTCTTGGCCAACTTTCACTTCATGGGAAAGTCATTGCAGCCAAGTTTTTATCTGAAATAAGATATCATGATAGACTGCATCCCAACATTTTCCAAAATCCAGATACTGAGGAGCATCGTCTGAATTTCTGTCTGCTACTCCGGAAGAGGCAATTACATATTATTTATATCATTTATAACAAACAGTAAACGAACCACAAGTATTTACGCAAATAAGGACACTGGCACTTCAGTTTCAAGTTCAATAGCAGGGTACCTTGAATGGTCTGAACAACAAATAGAGTTCCCGGGGCTTGATGTCCAGAGGCAGGCCACTGACAAATAGCGTTCGTACCTTTAACAAAAACAAAAGCGAAAAGGGCACACGTCAAGAATATTAAGGCAGTTGAACCTTCATTTAAAAAAGAAAAAGTTCCAAATAGTACTGGTGATTTCTTCAACTTTTAAAGTCTGTTCACAGAAATTACTAGCCTACCTGCCCAAACATATCTTGTTAGCTGTATATGACAAATCAACAGGAAGTGTGTGGAGAGTGACCTAAACTCTTAGTTTACAAAAGCTTTCCATCTCTGAGCACAAGGGATTCTTACTTATTGCAGGTAACCTGGAAGGTCTAAGCATCCTTATAAACACAAATATGAAAATGGCTTCAAAGTCATCAGATGGCAATGTTTCCTTTCCCCAGCCCCGTTTGTTAATTTCAAATAATAACTCCTGCACATCCCACAACATTAAAAAACAACAACAACCCAACAGTATTACACTGATACTAAAGCAGTTTCTTCTGCACTGGAAAGAGAGTGCTGGTGGATCACAGCCATATTTCGCTGCAGTCATGACTTCAAGCTTCTCTCAACAATTATTTAGCCAGAAATAAAGAAATGTTTACCCATTAAAGGAGCATTAACCCCCACCCCCACCCAGCTTTGAGCAGATGACTTAAAAACTATCACCAAGTGTTGGCTTCCTTGCAGATGCGTATCAAGTAACGCAGACTTCAGCAAATCCAGAAAATTTATACCCATAGCAATGTAAAATGTTCCACCAGTGTCTATATCCTCGTGCAAAGTTACTTAATAATGCTGTGCAAGAAGAAAATGTATGCTGCAATCATGCACTGTGTTTCAGAAACGGCCTTAGGTCAAGAGTATCTTTGAGAACATCTCCCACAGAAACCTCCCTCTAGCCAGAGAACATCTGGGAGACCCTGTTCTGCATACAGCTCCTTATGATGTCAGTTTATGGGCTCCTGAGAAAGGACTCTTATTTGTGGTGCCAAGAACTGCTTCATGTCCTCTCCAGGGAGGCTTGCCAGGTTATCCTTCTTAGCACTCAGAGAGCTGGTGAAAATCTACCTATTCTATCAGGCTTTGAACATCTAAGTAACTTCAGGTCCATAAGCTTGTTAAATAATACATAAGCTGCTCCTTTCAAAATACATTTTTCAGGCACAACTGAGCCAGAGTCTCTTCGTTCATGCCGGGCCCTAACAAACAGATTCCCATGCACCCCTGAGGTCTCGCATTTTCTTTTCTCTCTCTCCCCACCCCCACCCCATCTAACCTTGTTGAGTTCTTTTGGACTTATTTGCACTGGAGATTGGAGCAGGTGGTGCTGTGGGTTAAACCACAGAGCCTAGGGCTTGTTGATCAGAAGGTCGGCAGTTCGAATCCCTGCAACGGGGTGAGCTCCCGTTGCTCGGTCCCAGTTCCTGCCAACCTAGCAGTTTGAAAGCACGTCAAAGTGCAAGTAGATAAATACTTGCAGCGGGAAGGTAAACGGCATTTCCATGCACTGCTCTGGTTTGCCAGAAGCAGCTTTGTCATGCTGGCCACATGACCTGGAAGCTGTACGCCGGCTCCCTCGGCCAATAAAGCGAGATGAGCGCCGCAACCCCAGAGTCGGTCACGACTGGACTTAATGGTCAGGGATCCCTTTACCTTTACCTTGCATTGGAGTTACTACATTTCCTCTGGCTTTGGAAATATCAAGAAAGCATTTTAAACTAGAATTTAATACAGTGTTCCTTTTTTGGCTACACACAGGGGCGGGCTTTTTTTCAGCTGGAGCTCACCAGAGCTCAGCTTCGGCACCTCTCAAGTAGATGCCATTCTAAGAGAACAAGGGAGAAGTACGTGGTGAGCTCCAGCACCTCTTTTCCTAGAAAAATAGCACTGGCTGCAAATCACCTTGAGCTCTACTTTTCACCACAAAGGACTCACACGTTTTATAGATAAATAATGAAAACTTCCTATGCCAAGTCACAGCGTTTTGCAATGTTTCTACCCTATCACTCGCACAAAGGACCGCTGTTGTTTAAGAAAGAAGCCGGCTGTCAAACGAGTCCTCTGTTTAGGGCTCTGTCGTCAAAAAGTACTCCCAGCCTGTTTCCTGGTGTTATAATTTCCACGGGTTGCAACCAGTGTTTGGAATCTACTGTACAATCTCCCTTAAGTTAGGAATGCAAGTTTATTCCAGACTCATAAAGGGCTGCTCATATCTGACTATGCTAGATGTTGTGTATTGAGTCAAAGGAGTTTATCTCTGTATTATTATTGTCTGTTGTTTGTCCACCCCTATGCTTCACCAAACCAAACATTAATTTTCTGAGGCATGGCAGAGGTCCTGAAGGATTAGGAAGCCACTGATCGGCACATTAGGCAGAATGTTTCAGCCTGGTTGGTGCTGTTTCCCATTAAGAGATATGTGCTTGCTTCAGCTTCATGAGGAAATCAGTACCAGTTCGCCCCAGAGCAATGTGCTGCTTTTGATTCAGCAAATATGAAATGAGTACCCACTCCATAGCCTTCCACCCTATTTTTTCACATCTCATAGAAGGAAGAGGAGGTTAAAAGCTACTCTTTTTCTAATATGTTCCGGGGCAGAAAGAGACTCTACCGTCTACTCCAACCAATCAAACGTTGGCCAGAGAAAGTTTCCTGACCAGGATAAGGTAAAGGTAAAGAACCCCCGGACGGTTAAGTGAAAGGTGACTATGGGGTGTGGTGCTCATCTCGCTTTCAGGCCGAGGGAGCCGGCGTTTGTCCACAGACAGCTTTCTAGGTCATAAGGCCAGCATAACTAAACCGCTTCTGGTGCAATGAGACACCATGACGAGTGCCAGAGCGCATGGGAACAGTTTCTCTTCCTGCCACAGCGGTACCTATTTATCTACTTGCACTGGTATGCTTTCAAACTGCTAGGTTGGCAGGAGCTGGGACAGAGCAATGGGAGCACATCCCATCGCACTGATTCGAACCACCAACCTTCTAATCAGCAAGCCCAAGAGGCTCAGTGGTTTAGACCACACAGCCCCCCATGTCCCTCTGACCAGGATAACATAGACTCTGACCCCAACATATCTCTCTCTCTCTCTCTCTCTCTCTCTCTCTCTCTCTCTCTAACATACTGGTACATTTACTTCTCTAAATAGACACCACCAGCTGTCCTGAGACTCTGCCTTTTGCCGACTTTAAAGATAATCATTGAGGACTCAGTAGGACATAAAAGAGACCTCACAGAAAGGCACTTTGATGGCTAGAGGCAAAGGATTTTGTCATCCCTGACGTCTGAAGGCAGTTCGATAGAGAGAATGCTGCTTGTGGTGTGTATACTGTTACAAAAGTTGGGTGCCTCCCCCTCTCTCCAACGAGTGGTGGCAAGTGTCCAGGCACTCATCCAGGGTCTGTGTCCCTTTGCAGAAATTGAGACATGGCAGAGACTGTTGTAGCTTTAAGAAATATGGTTTGTTTGCCTATTTACACCTTCAGTCTGCATGAAGGGAGTGCAGGTCTTACAGGATTTCAAGAGGGGATTGTACCCCACAGCACTGCAGCCACAGAGTCCAATGCAGGCACCCCCAAACTGCAGCCCTCCAGATGTTTTGGCCTACAACTCCCATGATCCCTAGCTAACAGGACCAGTGGTCAGGGAAAATGGGAATTGTAGTCCAAAACATCTGGAGGGCCGACTTTTGGGGATGCCTGGTCCAATGCATCTCTCCCAGTCAGCTTTCAGCCAGCCTGCCAAAGATGGATCTAAGTCCTCCTTCTCCCCCCTTCTTATTCCCAGAACACCTTGCTAAAAAAAACTTCTCTTTTCCTGTCACCTCACATCCAGTTACCTGAAGAAGTGTATCTGAAGAAGTGTGCATGCACACAAAAGCTCATACCCATGACAAACTTAAGTTGGTCTCTAAGGTGCTACTGGAAGGATTTTTTTTATTTTGTTTCTACTACTACTGCAGACCAACAGGACTACTGTACCTACTACCTGTATCCAGTTACCATGGCAACCTTCCCACCCACCCCCCAGCCTCTGTTCACACTTCAGGGCAAAGGGGGACACACAGTTCTCTTGCAATGCCAATGGCCCTTTATTGCTTCTTAATGGCCCTAGCTTGGCCAGGTCTTTTTGGCTAGCTCAGGAATTCCTCTGCAGCTTTTATTTCTCCCTTCACATCCCTAATAATAATAATAATAATAATAATAATAATAATAATAATAATAATTTATTATTTATACCCCGCCCAACTGGCCGGGTCTCCCCAGCCACTCTGGGCGACTTCCAACAGAAGAATAAAACACAACAATCTATTAAACATTAAAAGCCTCCCTGAACAGGGCTGCCTTCAGATGTCTTCTAAAAGTCTGGTAGTTGTTTTCCTTTTTGACATCTGTTGGGAGGGCGTTCCACAGGGCAGGCGCCACCACCGAGAAGGCCCTCTGCCTAGTTCCCTGCAACTTGGCTTCTCGCAACGAGGGAACCGCCAGAAGGCCCTCGGTGCTGGACCTCAGTGTCTGGGCAGAATGATGGAGGTGGAGACGCTCCTTCAGGTATACTGGACCGAGGCCGTTTAGGGCTTTAAAGGTCAGCACCAACACTTTGAACTGTGCTCGGAAACGTACTGGGAGATCTTTCAAGACCGGTGTTATGTGGTCTTGGCGGCCGTTCCCAGTCACCAGTCTAGCTGCTGCATTCTGGATTAGTTGTAGTTTCCGAGTCACCTTCAAAGGTAGCCCCACGTAGAGCGCATTGCAGTAGTCCAAGCGGGAGATAACTAGATAATCAAAATCCTGCCTAATTTATGATTTAGAGGGGGCCCCCAATATATAACAATACCGTTTCCACTTTTGCCTCTGTTAAGGTAGGTTTGTTAAGTACTAATACATTCAGCCCTCCCCCCTTTAACACCTTGTTTGACCACCAGCAAGGGAAGACTGTCCCCCATCTCCTGCCTTATGCAATTTAGCACAATTCCTTCATCAGGGTAATATGCAAACAACAGATCAAAACAGGTTTGCTCAAAAGAGAGGAGGCTCCCAACAGAAGGTGAGGACTTTTGTTTTCAGTTGGGTGCCTTTGTCTTCTCTCTTTTCTGTGCTAGTTAAGCAGGGTATTTACATTTAACTCGAGCCTACAGTTTCAGTCAGCGAAGATACAGAGCACTTAAAACTGAGCAACAAAGGGTCTCTCCTGGCTTGATGTAATCACGATCCAAATAATAAGTGACCCAAGTTCTCTTCTCTGTAAATAAATTATACAGTGCAAAGGTGAAATTCAAGCTCCATTGCTCTTTAGAAGCAAAAAGTCTAGCGGCGTGTTCAATGGAAGAACACCAAAGAGAGATGAGATCAGCAATTAATAGCCTTTTATTC
Organism: Zootoca vivipara; assembly: GCF_965207765.1. Classification (NCBI taxonomy): domain Eukaryota; kingdom Metazoa; phylum Chordata; class Lepidosauria; order Squamata; family Lacertidae; genus Zootoca; species Zootoca vivipara. The sequence goes on from NC_142598.1 coordinate 20,617,544, forward strand.
AGCGGTGGGGTGGGGTGGGGTGCACTCCCCCACACCCACTTGTGTAAGCATTCTTATATGCAGTAAGGATCCAGCCCTCCATCACCAACAACAGCCACCCAGGTGCTTTTGCAAAGTTTAAAATTAGGGCCCTCCATTACTGGCTCCCAGAACCTGGTCTTCAGGACTATGCTATCTCCCTACACTGAGGCTCCATTAGTTATCATGGAGGATAATTTTCATTGACAGAACTTTCCTCCACGAATTTGCCTTAAAATTACCCACCACTAAGCCCATCTCAAGGGACGGGGGTGACGCTGTGGTCTAAACCACAGAGCCTAGGGCTTGCCAATCAGAAGGTCGGCGGTTTGAATCCCCGCAACGGGGTGAGCTCCCGTTGCTCGGTCCCAGCTCCTGCCCACCTAGCAGTTCGAAAGCACGTCAAAGTGCAAGTAGATAAATAGGTACCGCTGCAGCGGGAAGGTAAACAGTGTTTCCGTGTACTGTTCTAGTTTGCCAGAAGCAGCTTAGTCATGTTGGCCACATGACCCAGAAGCTGTCTGCGGACAAACACCAGCTCCCTCGGCCAGTAAAACAGGATGAGCGCCACAACCCGAGTTGTCCGCGACCGGACTTAACGGTCAGGGGTCCCTTTACCTAAGCCCATCTCAGACTGTGGTTATCATGTCCGTAAGTTAATTACCCATCATGTGAAGGAGTGCGTCACAGTTAGGGCTATGCGATATATTGTCCAAATCCAGTCCAAAGTCCATATCACGATATCTATCAGTTTCATAATTTTTGACCTGGCAATATACTGTGAATCATGATGTGTAGGTGTGTACTATTCAAAATCACGATGCGGTAAAAGCCATGAAGCCAGCCAATGCCTCTACATAGCTCCACCTTTATATAGCTGTATATCGTGATGTTTAGCTGGCGATATACCACAGTGTTGAAAACCAGGTATCACCCAGTCCTAGTCACAGGTATGGTTCTGCACCAAGATACATGGTTCAGAAGTCTCCTTCTACATCTTAAGTGTCCCTCGCTTGAATTGGCCTGTTTTCGCTGCCCCAGAAACACACATTTCAAACTGCAGCCGGAGGCAGGCCAACAACTGAAACCCACGACAGAAACTGTTTCCCCATTTCCCCAATTCATTCCTGAGTGTTAAACACAGCAACGTTCCAGTGCTTGAGCCTGTCAGGATTCCTCAATTTTGTGAAGGAGTACACAAGGAATTTCAAAGCCTTCTAAAAATAATACATTTTTTTCCCTGCGAGTGCATTTTTTCGTTCCTTCACCCTCAACCCTCCCTCATCTCTTATTATTCTTTCTGGTATTAATGAGGTATTCTGGCCAAGGGCAAAGCTGCCCCCTAAATCTAGCTTTTCCAGACATGTGTTATTTTCTAGAAAGCAAAGTATAAGGTTCCCTTGTCCTTAGACATCTGCCAAAAGTACAACAGAGACAGAAACAAAGACTTCAAATGCCTTTGGCTGTTTGCAATGACTTTTTTGTTATTATTACTTTTAAATAAAAAGAAGAGTTCTTGTTTTCCAATAGATTTTCACTGAGAAACCAAGAATTTGCCTTTTGTCTGGACTATTTTGTATAAAGTATGAGTTCAGATGTTGCTTAGGACCTTGTTCAATACAGCATCAAGTGGCCTCATATTCCACCTATTCAACTTTTTGACTCGACCAAATGTACCGGTAATGTATTATACCAAAGAATAAAATTAAAATGAAGAACACATACAGCTTGGAAGAGTAAGTTAATATTAGTAAACAACATTGGTTTGGGAGGTTTATTAGAGCTTCTCTTCGGTTCAATGATTTACTCCAATTCAAAACAAGGCAGCTAATCTCTAAGCCCTTGTCAATAATTAACAGCTGTCAGCAAGTCTAAATAACCCTACATGACCAAAAGGCTCAATGGCTTCCTCTTTTTTGGTCCTCTTCAGAGGTATCTGATATACCCTTATCTCAATGGAGTCAAACATCTTAAGAGGTTATGTTCTGCTGAAGTCCACACAAGAGCCAAATGAAAGCCAGCAAGTAGCTAGTTCCAATAATATGATAACTTTCCACATGCACAAACCCCACTACAGTGGTACCCTGGTTGTCGAACGGCTTGGCTCCTGAACAATTGGCTCTTGAATGCCACAACTCCAGAAGTAAGCGTTCCGGTTTGCGAACGTTTTTCAGAAGCCGAACATCCAATGCGGCTTCCGTGGCTTCCGATTGAGTGCAGAAAGCTTCTGCAGCCCATCGGAAGCCGCACCTTGGTTTTCGAACGGTTCCGGGAGTCGAACAGACTCCTGGAACGGATTAAGTTCGACAACCAAGGGTACCACTGTACTAGTAAATGGGCTCTCTCAAGACCAACAGACATTTTCACCCGTAAGTCAGGGATATGTAACTGAGGCAGCCATATACGTCATGCCAGTAGGGTAGGGTCATCTGCAGATCCCATGGCACCTCCAGGCAAGGGCTCCAGACCGTGAGCTTTCAATCAATTATTATTATGGGAACAATGTATTGCACATATCTAAGCAAATGGAAATTCTCCTTTGTGCACATTTGTTGCAACTGAGCCCAACATGAAAAGGTCACATTTCATCCAGCAACCGATGCCTGATTCAACAGGCATCTCTCCTTGCAGGGGCTGCTAGAATCCTTTCGACAGGGCAAAAAAAGAATAATGATAGCTATCTGCAAGATCCCGGTTGTAATGATACCAAGGTCAGGTGTGACTGCATAAAAAGGGAGCTCAAAGTGGCTTGAGAGCAGCTGCATCCCAACACACTTTGTGTCCCCAACTCCATTTACCATAGTGAAACATGGGGTGACCTCATAAGCAACTATCCTTCTTTGCAACGGCCTTAAAAGCTGGAGCAGGAACCATACACCATCCTCAGGGTTCAAAATTAGCAGGGTGCCAGGCAAATTTTGCGCCTAAAGGTTCTCCATTTGCGAGCACCTCAAAAAGTCTGGATGCCATTTTTTTTGTGCCTGGCTGACACTCAAGGATTACTGAAATGTGTGTGCTTTGAGGCCTCAAAGTATATCATAAGGCTAGACAATAAGTTAAGGAGTTTAACAATAAAGAGGAGAGTGTTTTGAAAACTGAAGAATGGTGCCAATATTTTTATTGTCAACACCAAATTAAACATATATTAACTATTTCTGTTTAAAATGTGATATTAACAATGTGTCACTTATGTGAATTGCGTATTAGTTCATATGTATCAAAATAATAAATAAAAAGTGTTGCTGGCCAGCACTCCCCCCCCCCCCACAGGCGACTAGACATTCTATTTTGGCACCCAAACCCCAAGTCCCAGGAGCCATTTGGCTCCTTGCTTTTGTTTCTAACACTGACCATCTGCCCTGCAAACAGTTATAAAAGTGTGTGCTTTGAATGTTCTGAAATGCTATGTAGGTACAAAATATTATTATATAGAACCAACGTATTTGTAGTCTAGAAATGTGTTAATTTTTTTAGCTTTTCCAGAATTACTGGGTACTGTTCTCTTCATAAAGTCTAGTCAAAGGCTATATAACTATAAGCTACAAAACTGCTTGCACCAGCTCCAGTGCAATATTGGATGGCAACTACAACAGGGTCCCGTACACAGAAGACTTTGTATTTGTGGTCAAGCTCAGGTGAAGACATCACTCTAATTAGTCTGCCCCTTATATAAAGACTCAAGAGATTGCTTTCTGCAATCTTCGTTCACACAAGCAAGCAGGCACTAAGCTTGTCATGGCCTTCGGCTAGAACAATAAACTTATGAACAAAAAGGGGGAAAGGGCCTAAGAAAACTTGCAGTAGCACATGGCAGAATCTGTACCGCACAATAAGCTGGTTGCAATAGATCTCCATTAAAGTTCACCAGGGGACAGTGGAAACAAACCCCTAGCATAGAGATTCCTGGGACTAAGAGAAGCTGGAGCCATGTAATCTCTTATAATTTCTTTGGCCAGGGACCAGAACTTTAGGACAAGATGTCAAAATCCCCATAAATGGAGAAAGGAGCCGATGCCAGCGCATCTGTATATCAGCACTAATCTGAGATGTTGAGTTTCCAAGGTTTATGAGCACAGGGCCAAGTCATTTTAACCTGCATTCCAAATCCACATCAGATACCCGACACTGTGACATGCAATGCCTGGGGCCTCTGTTTATTTGCAATATTTAGATGTGGCTTCTATTTCCACTGGTGCTCTATGGACATGAAAAGTTTTGTTTGCAAACAATTCCCTTAATGGCCGCTGCACAGTATTTGACAGAAAGCTTTGTGCTGCGAACTTCCCAAACTGAAAACCAGCCAACTTTCCTTATAAAAATAGAGAAATAGCCTACTATGGACTCAGCATACTAGACACAGTTTGACACACCTGAAATCAGTGTGCAAGCAAAACATATTAACCCTCCCTTCTGTTTAATGAATGTTTGCAGGACCGCCCTAAAAAGGGAAGACCACAAAAATATTTCGTAGCCTGGCTGCCTATACATACCCATTTGTGACTAAAAAGTTATCTTTTCCCAGTTGCCTGCAGGAAATGTGCTAACACTCACATCACAGATAAACTGCTCAAGTGACTACTGTATTCACAAGCCATTTTTAAGAGGCTGTTTGCCACTCTGCAAACATGCTCAAGCCATATGGCAGGGACAACTGCCATATATCTGTAGACTCAGTGGCGGAGCTTCATACTCCGGCACCGGGGGCGGGGCAGGTGCCCATTCTGGGGGCAGGGCGCCCCTCCCGGAGGGGAGGGGCACGCGTTCCGGGGATGGGGCACACCTCCCAGAGGGGCGTGACAGGCGGTCCGGGGGTGGGGGGCGCATTTTGGGGCGGGGTGGGCGCCCGCGATGGCGACCCTTGGAGCCCGCCGCTTGGAGCGGCCCGTCCCCACCGCCCCTATCTTCCTACACCCCTGTGTAGACTAAAACTTCTATCATTCTTGACCACCGGCCATGAAGGCAGGGGCTGATGGGAGTTGCGTTCCAACAACACCCTGAAGGCACTGTGTTGGGCAACTCAGGAACACAGCAACTCCAATGGTTGCTCTGACCAGGCACTTGAAACATGGGCAAAAACATCTGCAGAAGAAAGAGAATGGAGGTTAAGCCAGAGGTCTCACTCTGCCCATTTAAACCTCTACAGAACGTGTTTGGGTGGAATGGGGCAGAGTAAACGACTTACAACAGCCCTATAAAGTGTGCCAGGACTATCATACAAAAGTGCAACACAGTGACCCTAAAGGACCAGCTGCACAGCCTTGGAGTCATTTTGGATTCATAGCTGTCCGTGAAGGCACAGGTCAACTCTGTGTCCAGGGTGGCTGTCTACCAGCTCCATCTGATTCATCGGCTGAGACCTTACCTGCCTGCAACCTGTCTTGCCAGAGTGGTACATGTTCTAGTTATCTCCTGTGGGAATAAAAGGCAGAAGAGAAGAGGCATATACACCACTTTGAGCGCCTTGGACGAAAGGGTGGCATGTAGATGTAAGAAAGAAAGTGTTCATTGAACCAAGTGAGGCTGTGAATGCGGCGAACTGGTATCTGAATCAGAAATGGACCAATAAGGAATGGAATGGAAATGCAAATCCAGACAAGGCAGATAAAATGCTGTTAGATGATTTAGTGGACTGGAACGGTGACGTTGAACCTGTTCTGAAAGAAATCAGGTTCTCAACTAGGATACCAAACCGGCATCAATGGCACAAAAATCCTTCCACCAAGTGAGGTGCCCTCCAGGTGGGTGTTGGACTACAATATCCACCCTCTCTGGCCATTGATCATGCTGTTTGCAGATCCAGCAACACCTGGAGGACACGGCTACTCCTGACCTCCCCAGCATTTATGCTCTGGAAAAATCCATACTGGACATACTGTTATAACGTGTCCTCTTTTTACAACTGTGTTTTCTTTTCTTGCAGCTCTCCCCTGAACCCCTTTAGACATCCTCAAATGCTCTCCTTTATATTAAAAGAACTCTGCACAGAGAGACCTGCAGCTAAACTACATCAGTTGCAATTGCATGGCAAATCTTTTTTAAAAAAACCATGAGCAGACTATGGAGAGCCTGATCGGAACCGTGGGTGTGACGAGAGTGGGATTAAGTCTTTATTCCCAGGCCATAGTGCAAGGGGGGGGGGGAATATCAAACACACACTCAAGTTGCTATTAGCCCTGAAAGGGAAAGTGCCACTGGGATGGTTGGGAACTTTCCTGACAGGTTTCTCCCCTACACACACACACACACACACACACACACACACACACACACAGTCTTGGTTAGGCCCTCCAGTGGCTGCTATTTACAGTTTTAAAAATAGAGTCACACAACTGACCCATTTAATGTCATATGCAGTTTGGCCCCTAGACTGTTGGCAGGAAGGTGTTAGGAGGAAGAAGCACTGCTGCTGTGAATGTGTTAAGTCTTTGCAGGAAGCCATGCAAGAAATAAATCAGGTCAGGGTGGAAGTCATGCCTCTCCTCACAGGGTGCAGAGATAAAACAGAACTGCTGAGGCAAGGGCTTGATTAGGAATCAGAAAGAGGAAAGCTGAGAGAAGCAGGAGGGGAATCATTCAATATGCATTCCATCCCATGCTCAGAGTGAGGAGTTCAAGGGAAAAACAGAGGTAAGAGGCTAGAGCCCGCTAAAAACAGTGTCCAAAGAAAGGTCAGAGGTGAAAAAGGATGCAGAATGGAGCCTTCACACTCTGAGCAACAAGAAACACAGGTATTGGAGTCAGAGTCCTACTGGCAGGTCTCTAAGAAGAAACTGGTGTAAGCTAGGGCTGGGCGATATCTGGTTTTCAACAACACGATATATCACCAGCTAAATATCACGGTATCTTGTTATATCATGAAATACATATGCGGCGGTGGAGGGCCTTGCTTGGCACCCCCTGCGGCGGAAGAGGATCCCGCCAGACCTCCCCGCAGCGGCAGATGGACACCGCACTTCCCCACAGGAGCAGAGGGCCTTGACAAGGCTCCTTGCAACAGCAGAGGGCCTTAAAATGTAATGAAATACAGTGGTACCTCGGTTTCAGTACACAATTGGTTCCGGTAGTCTGTACTTAACCTGAAGCGTACTTAACCTGAAGCGAACTTTCCCATTGAAAGTAATGGAAAGTGGATTAATCCGTTCCAGGTGGGTCAGCAGAGTACTTAAACTGAAAGTACTCAAACTGAAGCGTACTTAAACCAAGGTATGACTGTAGTAGATAAATATTAAAGAAACTTCCATGCAATATATTTAGTAGATTTTCAACTAATTTAAGGGTAGTTTAGTTGCATCTGCTTCCTCACTCAGAGATCTAATTGGAATCCATGCATGCATAAACCTCACTGAGTTCAACTAAACTAACTTCTACTTTCCTGGGAGTAATTCTCCTCGAATTCAGTAGGGCTTGCTTGTGAGTAGACATGCATTTGCTTGCACTGCTTACTGTTGCATCATTCTCACATAGTACCCAACCTCCCATTTCAGCATAAGGCAAGCTAAATCTTCTCCCCTCCACCCCCAGGACCCCCTTAAAAGCCCTCATCCCACCAATCTCTCCCTTTTTATCAACTGGAGGGAGGGAGGGCAAGCAAGCAAAAAGATAGGTAAAGTTAAGGGTAAAGGGGACCCCTGACCATTAGATCCAGTCGTGGATGACTTTGGGGTTGCGGCGCTCATCTCGCTTTACTGGCCGAGGGAGCCGGCATACAGAGCAGCGCACGGAAACACCATTTACCTTCCCACCAGAGCGGTACCTATTTATCTACTTGCACTTTGTGCTTTTGAACTGCTAGGTTGGCAGGAGCAGGGTCCGAGCAACAGGAGCTCACCCCGTTGCAGGGAATTGAACCGCCGACCTTCTGATGGGCAAGCCCTAGGCTCTGTGGTTTAACCCACAGCGCCACCTGCATCCCTAAGCAAAAAAATGAAGGTAAAGGGGCCCCTGACCATAAGGTCCAGTCGTGTCCGACTCTGGGGTTACAGCACTCATCTCGCTCTATAGGCCGAGGGAGCTGTCTGCAGACAGCTTCCGGGTCATGTGGCCAGCACGACAAAGCTGCTTCTGGCGAACCAGAGCAGCTGGTCTCCAATAAATAAATAAATAAATCCTTCCTTTTTAATATGGAGGAAAGCTATTTAGGGGGAACCAACAACATAAACACCATCAGAAAATAAAACAAAAACTCTTCCCCCTCTTTTTTTCACTGGTGGAGGTGAGTTTACTGGTTTGTGTGAGGGCTTATCCTCATTTCTTACTTCCCTGGGAAGCTGTCAAGTCTCCACCTTTTGTTCACAGGTATATTGCCTTGTTAAAACACTTATCAAAATATGGCGATTTATTGCACAGCCCTAGTGGAAGCCCAGCGGAAGGGTCCAGTGATGGAAAGGGGCTCTGAGACCTTGTAGCAATAGCTCCGCCCAGTATACAGTGGTACCTTGGTTTAAGTACACAATTGGTTCCAGAAGTCTGGACTTAACCTGAAGCATACTTAACCTGAAGCGAACTTTCCCATTTAAAGTAATGGAAAGTGGATTAATCTGTTCCAGACGGGTCCGCGGAGTATTTAAACTGAAAGTACTCAAACCGAAGCGTGCTTAAACCGAGGTATGACTGTACTTTGAAATATCTATCGCTGCTCTGAGAAGCCTCTGGGTGGTGAGGGGCGTTGGATAAATATAGAGTGAATATAACAGGAGGACTCTAAGCTTAGCCTTCTGCCTGACATGCTAGTTCTCCATGAGTAGGAAGATGTGTTTAGAGGCAGAGGTCCTTCAGACAAACAAATTGTGTGCTGCCTGCAGTCTGAAGCGATGAACCACACAATTCTGCAGCTCGGGTCTAGAACATCTGTACCCTATTTCCAAACTGCAAAACATTGTCATGGTTTTCGATTAAAATTTCCAAGTGTCAAGACGAAAAGCCCTACAAGTGTATACTTTATTATGAAACTCAATAACCAAATTTAAATTTAAATAATAACAATTAATCAATTAATAATGGAGGGAGGGAGGGAGGGAGGGAGGGAGGGAGGGAGGGAGGGAGGGAGGGAGGGAGGGAGGGAGAGAGAGAGAGAGAGATGAGCATGTTTGACCGTGAGATCACAGGTACCGAACGTAAGTGCTCTGAGAAGTGAGCTGAAAGCAAGCCTCAAAGAGAACTGTCATCTCCTTAGCAATTATTCTTGTTTTCTTAAAAGTTGAATCTCAGGTCAGCCAACTTTCAAACCGTAAAACATTATTGCTCTTTTCGTCAAGTCAATGGTGAGCTGGGGAGGGGGGCATCCTTCTCTTTTCTTCCCCCAAGGATCCTCTTATTTTGCTTCTATATTGAAAGAAAAGTTCTATTTTTAGTTCTCAAGATCAGGAATATTGCACAAAAGGGGATACGAACGAACTATATAACTCCTCGTTTAATAAAGGTCTCAATGCTTATTCTGGCCAAGCCACAGGCTAAAGCGAGCCTGTCTGTATTTTCTGAAGCCCTCAAGAAACACAACAATGAGAATCGGAAACGTGCAAGGAGCTCTTGCTAGCCATGAACAGATGAACGGTGGCCAACGAGTATTGTTCTATATATTAAAATGAGGAAATACATCAGAGTGACCGTGAACCAATAAGCATTTTAAAAGATAATAAAGAGATAAATAAGCATTGTAGGGGCAACTTTTTCTCCAACTCAGATTCTAGCAAACCAGAAGTAAACACAAAAACCACAGCCTCCAGCCTTGAAGCCAGTTTCTGCTTTCCCACACTGGCACAGGGATTCAGCAGCAGAGAGAACACGGAGCAAAGCTTCACAAGTCTATACCTATGCTTCTACTTTTTCCAAAGAGATGCTGCAGCCATTTTAGGAAGAAACCATGGGGGGGAGGGGAAGAGTTCACGGAATAGCAATGTTCCCATAGGAAATAATGGAAATCGTCAACTCGTTATGCAACCGTTTGCCTAATGAACAGTTTCCTGGGATCACATTGTGTTTGGAAAATAGGACATGTGTGTGACTCCATATGTAGGATGTGCATTTGTGCACTGAGAATGCAATTACATTATTATTATTATTAAATAATAAAATAATAATAAGCCATTCTTCATCCTAAGATCCCAGGGCGGGTTGCAACACTTAAAACACAACATTAAAAACAGAAACAACTTACAATCACAAAAAACATACACCGTCCTACTCCATAATCAGTCACAAAGATATACAGTGGTACCTCGACTTACGAAGGCGATCCGTTCCGCGGCGCTCTTTGTAAGTCGAAGTCTTCGGTTGTCGAAGCGCCCGTTTTGCGCATGCGCAAAGCGTGGTTTTGCGCTTCTGCACATGCGTCGACTGCGCACGCCGCTTCTGCACAGGCACAGAACGCACGCACGGCGAAAAGACTTCCGGGTTTGTCAACTTCGAAACCTTTGGAAGTCGAGTCATTCGGATGTCGAGGTACCACTGTACTTTGCAGGGTATATTTGGCCTCAGTGCCAACATGAATCATTGGAGCCAGTTCCTAGAAGCAGAGGTCCCTTCGGCCGGTGTCAGAAACTCAGATATATATCACCAAATCGCACCTTAAACCTAGCTTACAGTCTCCACAACGGAATGTCTAGGCACCATTATTATTATTATTAAAAGAAAAAGCGTCAGAGTGGTTTGCAACACATTAAAACATCACATAAAACAACCCAAAATAAAACATACAAGTTCCCTCACTGATTAGTCCATTGTGTGAACTGACTCCACAGAAGAGCATTCTGGTCTGAGGCAATACAGAAGTTCTACAACAGCTGATTTACACATGAAACTTATCACTTGATGTTGCTATCACCACACAATGAATGTGCAAGCATTAATCATAGTTGCACTGGAACCTGAATCAGGAACTGTGGTCTATGATCATCAAAGTTCATATCTAGGGTTGCCATTATACAACTTTGCCTAAAAAAGCTCAACAACTTTTCTGTCCCGATTTTCAAAAAAGCGGCAGATTTACACCTCAGGCTTCAGTAAGGTTCTGTGGCTGCAAGCACCCAGTCTCCTTGCTATCAGAGCTTTCCTCAGCACATTCCAAGTCAAAAATAAGCAACTACACTAGTGTCCTTGGCAAACATTTGACACCTGATTGACCCAATGAAAACTCCCTTCTCCCTAGCTACTCTGCAGTTTTCAGAAACCCAAGAGAATACCTCAGTTTTCAGTTTGCTGTTCACATTCTTGCCAAGGATTTGCGAGTTCATCACTTTCAGAAGACTTGCAACACAAAGAGGAAGATATGGTTAAGAGGCCTCGCTAACAAAACTACTAAACTTAAAACATTTAGACACACTGTGTGAGAGATTACAATTCTTTCACCAAGTGCTTTTTATTAGAAAATAACTCAGGGCCCACACATAAACAGATCTCTTCCTCATACACATGCTCAACAGAGTTTTCTTAATTTTCTATTAGTAGGTTAAAAGGGTGACTGCAAGGTCGCAATAATTTGGGCTCTTGCTTCCTGATCCATAGAAGGAAACATGGTCTTTTTTTGTACCCACTGCCCAGCAAGGAGATTTTATATGGGAGAAGAGGTAGTTGGTGTGGGAGCAGCTACCACTCTCCTCCAACCTATGGCAGTGACACAGTGTTTCTATAGATGAAACAAGCCTGGTGCCATTTTGAAAGAGGGGCTCTCTTAATGCGTTCCTGCTTCTGTGCCACAGTACACTAGAGGCTTTGGGTTCCGGACACCAGAAGTAAATGCAAGCACTCTAGTGAAAGTATTTGTGGATCTCTGGGGACTTCCATGGCTACAGCCTAAAAATAGTCACCATGTCACATTGGAATAGCGTTTGCAGAACACAGAACTTTAGAAATGGAATTTACTTGGCTTGTCACTTCATCAATATTAACTGTACCTGGTTTTTTCCCCTCTAAAGTGAATGATACAAGTTCTCATCTTCAAATGAAACAATGCCTAAACTATGTTTTCTTTCACTTATCCTACATCACCTTTACCTCTCCTCTCCTCTCCCATTCTTTCTCTTCCTTATCTAGCACCAGAGCTTTCCAAGCAAGCATTGCAAAGGCAGTAACCACCTGGGATGCACAAAAAGTGGGCCTGTAGACAAGCCACTAAAACAAACTTATAAACACAAGTAGGAGGAAGTATTATGTCTAGAACATGACATAAAATGTATGCTTGGGGTTGAAGGGAGTGAAAGATAAAAGTCTCCAAAGTTTTAAAAGGAAATGTTGGCAAGCAACATGGGTTTCCAATAATGGGTTTCCAACTGCAGTCTTCCTTCTCCTTGAGGAAAATGCAATTTTACCACAACAGCTAAACAACATACAACATACCAAAACAGCAGAGGCAAATAGCTCTCTGTGTGTCACTGCTTTTTTCAAGTAGGGTACATTCCGTCTCTCTTGGAACAAGTCCACATAAAACCGAACTCCGTTAATGGAGGACTTGTACACCCCCCACTTTTCTTGGTTTAGATTACCAGGCTCTGTTTATGGTTGCTGGAATCCCACAAGCCCACTTGAAGCAAACAAAAACTTGCAGCCAAGGACCTTTAACAGGCCCTCCAACATAATGTCATCATCACAAGCCTCATTTCATCACCAAGGCTACAGATGTCTGGTACCCAAACAATCATCCGAGTTTTAAAAACAATTATTCCCAGTTCCTGCCTTTGTAGGGCTTGGAAAAATTTAAAGGGGGTGGGTAAGAGGGGGAATGTATTCTTGGCTTCTTCAAGGACTGGGAAAGGGACAGAAAAAGGAGGTCAAAAATCAGTTTCCATTTCCAACGTATTAATTTCAATTTATAGAATTCAAAGGAGGTATCTTTTTTTTAATGATATGGACATTCTGACATGTATTGATATGATTAGGCTGCTCTGAAGTTGAGTTTTATGGAACTATTTTATTGGAATTAGCTTTAAAATATATTTTTCTTAATTGTTTGTTTAGTAATTATTGGATCCCTGTACAGCACGTGCTGAAACGGTCTTCTTTACCATTTGACCCACTAATGGTCTTCACACACAGGGGAAGTCCCTAACTCATTGAGGGGTTGAGACCCATCGACTACCCTCACCTGGTTTAGCCATTGTCTCTCAAGACAGACGGGTACCAGGAAAAAAGGGGGGTGGGACAAAACTCCACAGTCTTGGTAGATTTTTAAGAAGTCACCATGACACAACTGAAATACAGTACTATCACAAGGGGCCATATTTCAGACTACATTTAAGTCTCTTTTTCAATACATGCACATGCCCCTCTACAAATTTAAACAGCCCCCATTCTATTTACAGGTATTTGTCCACAAACTGAGGAGTGGGGGAGAAAGTGATAGATTAATCGCACAGTTCTATGCATGTCTACTTAACAGTCAGTCCCAAGGAGTTCAAAGGGGCCACTCTCCAATGTGGTATAGGTTTATAACCTTCCCCACTTGCCATCCTATTTATCTATGATCATTTAAGCCATAAGAAAGGCACTGGAAGGGCACTGCATGTCAGGAGCTAAATCCCAGGGTGATAATCTTGGGTTTTTCCAGTTCTGGTCTAGCAGTGAAGCCTTGATTGGCTACATTAACAACAGCCAGAAACCAAGGCACATGCCTATCCAGAAATAAGCATCACTGTACTCAGGATTGCACAGGGGCCGTATTAAGAACAAATTAAGAGAGGAAATATCCAAAAAGCAATGAAGAAGGCAAGGGTTTTTACCTGCTGTACTCTGAGTTTTGCAGTTGCAAAACTCCAGGTGGCGCTGTGGTTAAACCACTGAGCCTAGGGCTTGCTGATCAGAAGGTCGGCAGTTCGAATCCCTGTGACAGGGTGAACTCCCGTTGCTTGGTCCCAGCTCCTGCCAACCTACCAGTTCGAAAGCACGTCAAAATGCAAGTAGATAAATAGGAACCAGCGGGAAGGTAAACGGCGTTTCCATGTGCTGCTCTGGTTTGGCAGAAGCGGCTTTGTCATGCTGGCCACATGACATGGAAGCTATACGCTGGCTCCCTCGGCCAATAATGCGAGATCAGCGCACAACCCCAGAGTCGGTCACGACTGGACCTACTGGTCAGGGGTCCCTTTACCTTTACCTTTACTCTGAGTTTTGCAGTTGCTTCTCCAGAATATTTTCAGAATTTCCAGATTTTTTTCCTGTTCACTTTCTGTTTTTCTGTTCACTCTTCAGCTTCAAGATATTGGGGGGGGGGTTTAATCTCCCATCTTCTGAACTTCCCCCTTCATGTTTTCCCTCTTGTTTTTGCTGTGGATTAGCATACCTTCTTAGAATGTACGACAAGCCCTTGGAAACTTGGAGCTGTTTCAAGTGATAGATTTACTTTATAAACAAGAGATAAACTTATGTTACAAATACTTTTCCTAGCTGCTTTTATTTTAAAAATTAAAATACACGGAGCGAATGAACTTCCACTTAGAGAACACACAGCCACCTCTATTTTATTCATGGTGGTGAAGCGACATGGGATAAAATCCTATACGTATCTGCTCAGAAGTAAGCTCCATTGAGTTCATTGCCCCGCTGATATACATGGGACTTACTCACAGGAAAGTGTAGGATTGCAACCAAAGGGTGCGAGTCAGTAATCCTCCAGTTCAAATCTCACCTCAGCCATATCTCACCAGGCACTCTTAAGATGCAAAAAGGTAAAGGTCCATTTGTGGATGACTCTGGGGTTGCAGCGCTCATCTTACTCTATGGGCCGAGGGAGCTGGCGTTTTTCTGCAGACAGCTTCCGGGTCATGTGGCCAGCATGACTAAGCCGCTTCTGGCAAACCAGAGCAGTGCACGGAAACAGCATTTACCTTCCCGCCGGAGCGGTACCTATTTATCTACTTGCACTTTGACGTGCTTTCGAACTGCTAGGTTGGCAGGAGCAGGGACTGAGCAACGGGAGCTCACCCCATCGAGAGGATTTGAACTGCCGACTTTCTGATTGGCAAAGCCCAAGAGGCTCTGTGGTTGAGACCACAGCGCCACCCATGTCCCATCTTAAGATGCAAGCTACAGTTCATTTAGGCTCAGCTCCTCTTTCTCCAATACGTACAGAGATTATACTCATTTTATACAGCATCATAACATACAGTATTTATATCTATCACTAACCCAAAAGTTAAATGCTCAATGGCGAAACAGCCTTGTTTTAGAGCAGAAAGAGGACGAGGAGGTATGACAGATCTCCTACTGGTCACCTTCCATTAGGAACATCCTGTGGGAGTCTATTTCATATACAGCAGGCATGTCCAACAGGTAGCTCGTGATCTACCAGTAGATCACTAGACGCCTGCAGTATTTCACTGGTAGATCACTGGCTCCCCCCAAAGAAGCTGAACAACTGCGGCTCCCCTTAAAAAAGCTCAACATTTTACCTCCTCCCTGAAAAAACTCAACAACTTTGACCTGAACCCAAAAAAAGAGTATATCATTGCCAGTTTTTAACTCTGTGAGTAGATCGCAGACTCTTGGGAGTTGGCCACCCCTGATATACAGCATTACCATTGAAATAGTTATGGATCTTTTAACTGGTTTTTCAAAACAAAATAAAAAAAATCCTTCCAGTTTTTGTTTCGGCTACATCACACCAACACAGCTACCTACCTGTAACTATAACTGGTTTTTGTCTATCAAAGAGACTGGGTAGAATGAAACTGATTCAGATTAGATTATTTCTACAATGGAGTTTTCTTTTACTCTGTTTTGTAACTCTGAATACTACTGTGTGGCAAAAAAAGAAACAAGTCCTTGCTAAAGCACTATCTGCTCTTCTGCAGCTCGAAAATGTCCCCCTGTAAACCATTAAATGTTTCTGATTCGGGATTCCTGGCCAATGGCTGTTTCCTCTACAACCATCCAAAGTAAACATGGCAAGTGCAAAGCAAACTTTCAGATTTCTTTGGGTTCTGAGGGGAAGCTTACGTCTTATCTCTGGAATTTTGTTAACCTGCAGCAGCATTAGCTTATCATTCAGCAGCAATACATACCAACCACAGAAGTAATCTAATGCCACCTAGAGCCCAGATTACTGCCAACCAAGCCAGTCCATTTTTTTAATGAACTGAACTCCTTCCATCTATAGGTTTGACCAAGAAAAGCATCTACTCTTTGGAACATGGATGGAGAAGAAACACACACATGTGGAATCGTGTTTCCATAGCTCCCCATAAGGTTTAAATGTAAAGTGCATGGCCCATCAAGGTAATTTTAAGGCATTAAAACAATTACAAACTTAATACAGTGGTACCTCGACTCACGAACGACTCAACAACCGAATGTTTTGACTTACGAATGGGGGTAATGGCCACACACTTATGAATGTCTCAACATCCGGGGGGAAAACCACGATGGTTTTAGAAATGAATTTTTCATCTTACGAATTTTTCCGTTTCCAATGCATTCCTATGGGAAATCGCGTTTCCAATGGCGTTTTTCGACTTACAATTTTTTCGACTTACGAAGGTGCCTTCGGAACGGATTAAATTCATAAGTCAAGGCACCACTGTAAATATGTTTTTCCCAATAGTTAGCTAGGTATAAGGTTACACAAAAATGAAAGCATACAGTTCCCCAACTACACAGAAATTATCTCTTAAAGACCTGGAATTCACCGATTTGTCTAGGGTTGCCATATTTCAAAAAGTGAAAATCCAGACATTGTTCCTTATGGCCAAATCCCAGCTACGTCCAGGAAATTCCGGACGCATGGCAGCCCTAGATCTGTCATTAAAAATCTAGTCAAAGGATTAACACATTACCATTGCAATAAAACACACGTTTCTTTATGATTTATTGGTTCCACAAGTGGAAGATTCTTACGGAGTTTTAAGTCACTGACATGCTTCTATTACTTCCTAGCTTTGAACATTCAGATCTGTAGCTCTGCCAAAACCAAAAAGTCATTAAGAACCATATTTTAAAATTATAGCTCTATTATGTAATAAAAAATAAAGCAGTCTGTTGGGTCTTTTAAGTTTGAGCTTTCAGCACTGCATCTACACTTGCAGCTAATAGCATTCCTGCTAGATTTTGAGCTGCTCCCATTCATTTCAATGCGCCTTGAGGAGCATCTCTCACGAGACAGGTGTGTCAATTTCCCACCCTGTCTTCTGTAACAGTATCCAAGACCTGAAACCCAAGGCAGCCACTTCACTTTACGTGGAGGTACAATGACACTCCTCATAGCCAATTCAAATGTACATATGAAGCTGCCTCATTCACACGTCACAGCAGCCTCTCTTAACCATGGTGCCATCATGAAGATGCCTCTCTCCTGCTCCCTGCACAGCTCAGACAAGCCGTTCTGTAGTTTGTCATATTGTCACTTCCTCGGGATTAAAAGTCCACTGAACTCAGTGGGGCTTGCTTCCCAACAGGCACATACACAATCATGTAAACATCACTAAAGTGAAGCATTTGGGGCCTGAAAGTCGTAACTCAAAAGATCTTCATGCTAATTTCCTTACCAAATAGCTGGTTCAACCAATATTTATCGCAGCCAAAGGTCTTACAAAAAATAATAACACTACTGAACTCCAAAAGTGCTACTGCGGGGGACAGGACACGCACACACACACTAAAATCCACAATGCTAGCAACCATGCTTAAATGAACAATTATATGGAGTAGGAATGCAATTTCTCCTCCTTTTTACTATCCTTGTGCCTTAAATCCATATCTGGAACATATTTCGGATTGGTGCAGCACTGCAAAAACAAACAAACAAAAAAACCCATACAGTATTTCTATGCTTTGAAAAAAGAAAACAGTTCCCCAAATTGCCCACGCCCGATCTATGTTGGCAATTTTTGGCATGTTAATTGATGGGGTAGGGAGGGCTAATACTTGTCCGACTTATCAAACTTTCTCCCATTCAGAGAGGCTTGTAACTTGCCAGAGGCACGCAGCAATTTTACAGGCCTGTTCTGAAGTTATAAGAGCAAGGCGAGGTTGTTGTTGTTTTTAGTGTTCAAACTCAGATGGATGAATTTCGATACATAATTTCTCAGCTTCCAGAATACAGGAACCATGCTGGTCATGTTTACGCATAACCACCATTCAAGAAATGAACTTATTTATATACGTGCCCATAACAGTTTCAAAATTGTACAGGCACCAAAACACAAACATATACCTCAGTTAAACAGGTGACCAGTACATTGATATAATGTTGCCTGCTCCCTTCATCTTTGTAACACCCCCTGCAACAGAACATAACTCAACCCATCCCCCTGCTTTGCATGCTATTATTATTATTATTATTATTATTATTATTATTATTATTATTAAAATTCTTAGACTCTTAATTCTCAAACCCAGCAGTCATTCCAATGAATTATAACATGTCATTTCAATGTCCCAAAGCCAGAGCAGGTAAGATTCTGAGATGACTGGGTTTTTTATTTAAAATATCACCCATCTAGCACTCAACAGCAGAGCCTTCAATGGAGCAGAAACCATTACCTGGTTTCGGAGATGTTCCATTTTGTTTCCAAGTTGATAGGCACTGTTATAGGGAATGATGGCATCTGACAGGAATGTGTTCCGCAGGGCGGGCACAACTACCAAGAAGGTCCTTTGCCTGGTTCTCTGTAACTTTATTTCTCAGAGTGAGCAAACCGCAGAAGGCCCTCAGAACTGGACCTCCGTGTCTGGGCTGAACAATGTGGGTGGGGACACTCCTTCAGGTACACAGGGCCTCAGCTGATGTGAAGGGAAAGTGAATTTGCTTGGTCCAGGTGAATGTGAGAGTTCTCTCATACAACCAAACCCAACACTAAGCAGAATCACCCCTCCACACACAGACTTGTCAAATTTGGCCCAAAAAGCAGATCCTGATAAGAATTTGGCCTACAGAGTCAAAAAGGTCCCCTACTCCTGCTATAACAGTATCCTAGAAATTGAACATTGAACATTAAGAGTCAGGAGAATGATGTGCACCAAAATAAAAAACCCTCCTCTCTTCCCCATACTATACTTCTCCTGCTACTGCAGTGGGACTTTTCCTTCCATGGACCACATGAAAATTGCTGGTGGTCTCTTAGCACAGTGTTTCCCAACCAGTGTGCCTCCAGATGTTTTGGGCCTACAACTCCCATCATTCCTGACCACTGGTCTTGCTAGCTAGGGATGATGGGAGTTGTAGTCCCAAAACATCTGGAGGCACACTGGTTGGGAAACACTGTCTTAGCAGACCACTTAATTATTCTTGAGCCTGATGCAGCAATTGTAATGTGCTGTGCTAGAAGCTGTGTGACTTTCAATCATATTTTTATTGCTTCCTTGATTTCTTGCATTGTATGCATTTTATCGTACTGCAGTTTGAATTCCACAGAATTCAAATGGTAAGTGTTCTTCACAGACATGCTGCAAACCACCTGCATGAAGCAGTGATCCTTAAGACCGCAGTTTGGGAACTCCTACCCTACTGTTCCAACAATAAAGCGCTCGGATTCAGGGGCTGTGAGCCAACCCTGAGCTGTTTAGCACCAAGCAGCGCAGTTGTGGAAGATTTCAGGAAAGAGAGTAGGAAAGGGGGAAAAGGTGTCCCTTGGCAGAAGCAAGGCTTCTGGAGCCTTGAACAAGACAACTAATGATGCAGATGAAACCTAACTCTACTTCCATCTGTCAACTTAGTCAAGTGAAGCTATGCGGTTCCTGAACTAAGGATTGTACTTGGTGATGGGCTGGATGAAAGCCAATAAACTGACGATGAATCATGAGAAAGAGTAAGTGGTTCTCATGTCTAGGGAATCAGGCAGGCAGCTTTTTCCAGATAGGGTTGCACTCACCTTAAAGGAAAAGGTACGCCGTGTGCAGGTATTCCTGGATCCAGCATTGTCACCATTAACTCAGGTGGCCTCAGTGACACAGAGTGCTTTTTTCCCCAGAGTTGGCTGCTTGGCCAGCTGCAGCTGCTCCTTGACAGCGAACAGTTTGGTCACAGTGACCCACATTCTAGCAACCTCCCAAGGGAATTGCAACAATGCACTGAACATGGGGCTGCCACTGAAGACCACCTGGAATTGTTCAAATGGTGCAGCTGGGTGGAATCTTATCACACCGATTCTATTCTCTTCCAAATCCAATTCAAAGTGCTGGCACAGGCATCTAAAGCCCTAAAAGACTTAGGATGAAAATACCTGAAAGAACACCTTTCCCTTAGGCTAAGCTGCCTGTACACTGTGATGTCTTAAAACCTAGAGCTAGCTAAATTAACAGACTTGATACGTAACAAACCTAAAAATAAAACCAAGATCCAGTGGGAATGTCTAAACGAATATTTAAGGAAATTAGGAGTGGGAAAGGAAACATGGTTGTGTTTAGAATAATTATGCAGGGTAAATGTATAAAAGGATGTTTAAAATGTTTTGTTTTGTAGCATATGTAAAGGTGATTGTTATTTAGAGGACAACTGTGTAAAACTTTTGAAGGGTTTATTTCTGTGTTCAGTGCGGTGGAAGTACTATAAGATGTAATAAATGTAGATAAGAGATGACTGTTGATACAGTCTTTCTTCTCTCTTTTTTTCCTTTCTTCTCCCTTCTTTTCTTCTTCTTTTCTAATTTCTTTTCTCTTTTCTTTTTCTTTTTTTAAACTCTCCACTTCTTTTTCTCTCCTTATTGCATATTAGTCTTTTTGAGATTTTAAATGTATGTAAATGTTATGAAAATTGAATCTATATACTGTATATACATATATGTATTGTTCTTTTTGCAATAAAAAAATCATAATAATAATAAAAAAGCCTTTTCTCTGCATTTGACTGCTGCAGGAAGCCCATTGCGAGGAATACAGCCTTCTTGGTGGTGGCACCGGGAATGTGGAATGCCCTTCACTCACAGGTGCAATTAGTGTTGACTTCGTTATCATTCCAGTGCCAGGCTTAAGCTCAATTATTTGCCCAGGCATTTTAATGGCTGTTTAGCCTGATCTGTTGCTTTTAACTGCTTTTGTGTACCGTATTTTGAATGGTGGGTTTTTATTGTTGTGTGTTTTTTAAATTTATGTTTTGTATCCCATCAGGTATTTGAATAGATCAGGCATCCCCAAATTGCGGCCCTCCAGAATACAACTCCCATGATCCCTAGCTAGCAGGACCAGTGGTCGGGGAAGATGGGAATTGTAGTCCAAAACATCTGGAGGGCCGAAGTTTGGGGATGCCTGGAATAGATGAATGGGAGACTGTAAATATTTTTTAATACTTACAATGGTTAAATAAATACCAAAATGTATGTTCATGAAGATACTGTTGTTAAGCAATGAGCTGAAAAGAAGAAAAAGGCATCTAAAAGGGGAGGAAGAATCTGAGAACAAGCTCTCATGAACAGAGTTCATTTCATCCGATGCATGAAAGAGAATCCTCCTATGGCCCAGGGGAGAGCGGGTATGCACACATGCATATATTACAGAGGTATAAACAGAAAAACAGGGAAGCCAAATGGCTATGAAATGTGAATAGTACAGCTTGCAATAATTCTATGTAATATACAGTACTGTATATACAGAAGGTAAATGCCATGACCTTTCACAACAGCATTAATTGGTGATAAACACAAATCACCCAGAACTCATCAGGAGGTTTGATTCTTTTTGTTTAAGCTTGATTCAAGACAATGGTTTCACGTCCCATGGGCAGGTGTCAATTAACACAGCAGAGATAGGATGATTGCATTATCATCTCCATTTTAGATTGCTGTCAAATCCACATCTGGAACTCTGTAGGTCAGGGGTCCCCAAACTAAGGCCCGGGGGCCGGATGCGGCCCAATCGCCTTCTAAATCCAGCCCGTGGATTGTCCGGGAATCAGCATGTTTTTATATGGGTAGAAGGTGTCTTTTTATTTAAAATGCATCTCTGGGTTATTTTGGGGGCATAGGAATTCATTCATTATTATTATTTTCAAAATATAGTCCGCCGTCCGCCCCAAGGTCTGAGGGACAGGGGACCGGCCCCCTGCTGAAAAAGTTTGCTGACCCTGCTGTAGGTCTTGTTGACTTTTTTAAAAAAGTAGATTGCCTACATTTTTTTTTAAAAAAAGTCAACAAGACCTACAGAGAATGTGAAGATCCTGAATGCAAATCCTACATTGACCTAGACTAGCTGTCTGAAATGTGCACCCATTTCATGCCAAAGCCAAGAAGATATGCATATGGATCTCCATAGCTAGGTTCCTTACCGCACTATTTAATCATACATTACAGTGGTACCTTGGTTCTCGAACTTAATCCATTCCGGGAGTCCGCTTGACTCCTGAAACTGTTCGAAAACCAAGGCACAGCTTCCGAATGGCTGCAGGAGCTTCCTGCACTTAATCGGAAGCCGTGGAAGCCGCGTCGGACGTTTGGCTTCCGAAAAACGTTCGCAAACTAGAACAACCACTCCCGGGTTTGTGACGTTTGGGAGCCGATTTGTTTGGGAGCCAAACTGTTCGAGTACCAAGGTACCACTGTACAGTATTCACAATTCGGATTCAATTAGATTGCTCCCGCCCATGTGTAAACTAGCTCCATAGCAGAGTTTTTCAAATCCAAATCAAAAACTGAAAACTACCACTGTTTATGAAACAATATAAATAGTAAGATGAAATATGAACACACAATATATTTAAAGCACATTAAATGCACATTTAAGGCACACAACTCCCCCCCCCCAAAAAAAAGAATCCTGGGAATTGTAGTTTCCCACACATACACACAGATCTACAATTCTAAGCACTCTTAACAAGCTACAAAATGTGTGCTGGATGCGCTTACAATGCACAGTAAAGATCTGTCCTGTGTCACTCATAGCTACACTTGCTAAAATTACAACTTCAGACACATCGAGACTGTGCTATCTTGGGGGAGGGGGACTTAAGCACAGGCACCCACACACAAAAAACTCCTACATTGCAACTCAGAAAGGTAAAATCTCTTCAAACGGCAACAGAACTTGAAATAACAAAAAACTGATATGCCACCAAGAAGATTAGCAATACCTGAAGAAGAATATACAGGTGAAACTCGGAAAATTAGAATATCGTCGAAAAGTGCATTTATTTCAGTAATGCAACTTATTATTTTTTATTTTTCTTTTAGTTTTTACAAATGCTTTCTTTTGGAAATTCCACAGTAATAAAACAATTCGTTACAATAATACAAAAATAAACATCGCTATTACATTTCATTAATTACATTCCATTTATAATTGACCCGCCTAACGACGGCAAGTTTGGAAAACTCAGCAATGGCCAGAGGATTGGAGAAGATCAGTCTACATCCCAATTCCAAAGAAGGGCAGTGCCAAAGAATGCTCCAACTACCGCACAATTGCGCTCATTTCTCACGCTAGCAAGGTTATGCTTAAAATTCTACAAGGCAGGCTTAGGCAGTATGTGGACCAAGAACTCCCAGAAGTGCAAGCTGGATTTCGAAAGGGCAGAGGAACCAGAGACCAAATAGCAAACATGCGCTGGATTATGGAGAAAGCTAGAGAGTTCCAGAAAAACGTCTACTTCTGCTTCATTGACTATGCAAAAAGCCTTTGACTGTGTCGACCACAGCAAACTATGGCAAGTTCTTAAAGAAATGGGAGTGCCTGATCACCTCATCTGTCTCCTGAGAAATCTCTATGTGGGACAAGAAGCTACAGTTAGAACTGGATATGGAACAACTGATTGGTTCAAAATTGGGAAAGGAGTACGACAAGGTTGTATATTGTCTCCCTGCTTATTTAACTTATATGCAGAATTCATCATGCGAAAGGCTGGACTAGATGAATCCCAAGCTGGAATTAAGATTGCCGGAAGAAATATCAACAACCTCAGATATGCAGATGACAAAACCTTGATGGCAGAAAGCGAGGAGGAATTAAAGAACCTTTTAATGAGGGTGAAAGAGGAGAGCGCAAAATATGGTCTGAAGCTCAACATCAAAAAAACCAAGATCATGGCCACTGGTCCCATCACCTCCTGGCAAATAGAAGGGGAAGAAATGGAGGCAGTGAGAGATTTTACTTTCTTGGGCTCCTTGATCACTGCAGATGGTGACAGCAGTCACGAAATTAAAAGACGCCTGCTTCTTGGGAGAAAAGCAATGACAAACCTAGACAGCATCTTAAAAAGCAGAGACATCACCTTGCCGACAAAGGTCCGTATAGTTAAAGCTATGGTTTTCCCAGTAGTGATGTATGGAAGTGAGAGCTGGACCATCAAGAAGGCTGATCGCCGAAGAATTGATGCTTTTGAATGATGGTGCTGGAGGAGACTCTTGAGAGTCCCATGGACTGCAAGAAGATCAAACCTATCCATTCTTAAGGAAATCAGCCCTGAGTGCTCACTGGAAGGACAGATCGTGAAGCTGAGGCTCCAATACTTTGGCCACCTCATGAGAAGAGAAGAATCCTTGGAAAAGACCCTGATGTTGGGAAAGATGGAGGGCACTAGGAGAAGGGGACGACAGAGGACAAGATGGTTGGACAGTGTTCTTGAAGCTACGAACATGAGTTTGACCAAACTGCGGGAGGCAGTGCAAGACAGGAGTGCCTGGCGTGCTATGGTCCATGGGGTCACGAAGAGTCGGACACGACTAAACGACTAAACAACAACAACGACAAATAATGACAATTACAACAAATAAAGGCTTGACATATCTTGCTTTGCATGTCATGCATCTATCTCATATATTGGTTTCACCTTTTAAGTTGCATTACTGAAATAAATGCACTTTTCGATGATATTCTAATTTCCCTGAGTTTCACCTGTACTTGAACATTTGCCACCCAGCTCAGGGGAACGCAACTGTCATTTTTGCTCTACATCCAGCAACAACCAAGTCACCATGTAGAGAGCCTTACCATCTGGCAGACAACCGCAGAGCAGTAAAAACTTATACCAGTAATTCAGATGGTAGCACGTTTTTAATAAACAAAAAGACCATACTACGTGGGAAATTACTATTGTATTGACTCAGCATACTTAGCTGTCATCACAACAAGACCTGGTCCTTCCATCAGAAGGGAGTTCAGTTTGCAATGACGTGAGAAACAGTGCTTAACAGTGATGTTTCAGGCACCAACTATATACAGTACTACACGTTGGTAAGAAAACATCATTTCAGGCAATTTCTCCATTTCTTAGCACAGTTATTAGAGAGGACTAGTCTCTTTTTCAGCTGCTAGAATAACTACAGGTCTGAGCCTTCTGCTCTATTTTAAATCGTACGGTTTGATGAAAGGTTCTTACGGCGCCAATCACCTATTCTCCCCTCAATATGCACTGTTCTGGCTGCACGTCTATTCTGGCAACTCTACACACAGTTTATCAGCCCAACTGCAAGACATGACCAAGACAGATGCCAAAAACAGCCCTGAAGGTTCCTCAGTTTGTTAAGTGATGCTGGAGGTTATGACTCTGAGGGACATTTGGCTTGGCAAAGAGAGGTAGGATCTGGAGTTGGAAACCTGGACTCACATCTTAGCCATGAACTTACTGAGTTGTCCTTGTAAAAAGTAAAAATAAATGCACCTCAGAGCCAAAGTAGAAGAGATGAGGAAGATTTGCTATACTTTTCGTTTAATTCAAAGCAGCCGCTCCTTATTGGAGAGGGTTCTTCATTTGATCAGGGCAATAGCTCCAGGGCCGTGGTTTCCGATCACAGGGGTGCAATTTGATTTTTAAGGGAGGGATTCGGAAGCTTGTTTAGACCAAATTAATGGCCTTTTTGGCTTCCTCCACGTGAATAGGAGTTCACTTTTTGAGTAAAAAGAATTATATGTCACGGGGGGGGGGGGGTCATCAGGATTTTAGAGATGCTTTGGTGGGGCATAGCCAAAAAAAAAGGTTGGGAACCACTAGGGAAGGTGTGTTTAACCCTTCAATTTAACCACACAGAGATGCTATTACGCTATTGGGGGGGAACAGGCAGTCACAAGAGGTCTTCCCCCACAATTTGGCTAATAGTTTGAGCGATAGGGTTTACATTGACAAAATGGTACTGGGGAAGGGTTAAATGCTACCAGCACCATTTCCCGGATTACACTAGGAACACACGCACCCTGGAAGTTTTGAAGTAAATAAAAATATAATGGGATATCCGATCATAGACCTCCCATGTTACATGTACTTTCCTCCTCCACTTCCATTCCCTGTATTTAGTGGAAGCAGCAATCCACCTCGCAGACTTTTACATTTCCCTAGCCCAAGGACATAAACTAATTAAACTATGCATAAAATATAGATCAATAAATTAATGGTAGCAAATCTGTGCACCTTATTGCGCGCAGGAACAGTGGGATAATGGAAGAATGCAAATATATGAATGAAACAAGCTGTGTGTACAAGCGAAAGTTGAGATAATTAATGGCAATATTGTCCTTCATCAGCGCCACGTCCAATTTTCGCTTTCACAGACTTCCATTTTTCCACACTGCCCATTTACCATAGTCTGACATCAGAAAGCCATTTCTCTACATACAAAGTTAAGTACGGGTGAATTCAAAACACCAAAGTATAAAACCCACGACTGATACAGTACACTGCACATTCAGAAGCACTGCTAAACCTGCTGCACAGTTGCCATCAAACTTTAGGCTGAAAGCTCTTTGAGACAGGGACTTGTTCTTTGAGGCTTCCGCTGTAAAGAGTTGCTGATGTCAGCCCTACCTCCAAATGGTTTATCTATGGTAGCACAGATCTCTAAGAGATGTGAGGTTGCCAAGATTTAAGTCACGCATATAAACGAACCATGAACAGTAAGGTTGGAATAGGGTCTGAAATTAATGTAATCCTCTGCCAACACTATTAAAAGGTCCTTAGAAAACTAATACCAGCAAACAAATGGCAAACAGGTGGTAGGTAAAAGCAACAGAAGTGCCTGTGGACTCCCATTTTCTCCTTCCGTCCTTAGCTTCCCATTCATTACTTATTTGCTGACAATGGTGAAATGATAGGGAGCAGGAAAATACTTAGGTACTGCAGCACCAATAACTTCTTTGTCCCCAAACCCACTAAAAATGTTCTCCATTGGGAATTCAGGAGCCAAGCACATCCCAAGACTGACACCAGAAGCAAAAAGGACACACAAAGCATCAAAGCCGTGTATGAATGTGTTGTTACAATACCTCGTTGCACATCATCACAGGGCAACAGGTTGTACCATCAATATTTTCCAAGCCACCACCAGATCTCACCGCTAACAAGATTATTAAATCATCAAAAATTCTTCCTTCAACTAAGGGGATAGGCAATAAAGAGTCTCAATCACCAAACCCGTTAACAAACATCACGGCTGCTATACAAGGCAAGCTTATGCCGAGTTTTAAGCACACTTCTACTAATACACAATTTTCAAAGTTTGTCCAAACCATGCCTAAAATTAATTAATCAATATAGTAAATAATGTTCATACATATACTACATATTTCATAGTGGTTTATGTTGCAGATCGTAAGCGCGATCTGGCTAGTCCTTGGCAGCAACCCGAAAAACAATGCAAATATTAGGATTTTCATTCTTACCTATAGGGGCAAGTTATCATAACAAACTGAACTGATGCTTGGAAGCCTATTTATTGTAATAGATGAAGAAACCTACATATTCGTTTTTCTATAAATATCATTCCCACAGGTAGGCAGAATGAATACATGATATAAGGAAATGTTTTTCTTTTAATAAAATACGTTTTGTTCCGTGCAACCACCATTCATCCTTCAAGGACAGGGGTCAGCAAACTTTTTCAGCAGGGGGCCAGTCCACTGTCCCTCAGACCTTGTGGGGGGCCGGATTATATCTTGGGGGGGGGGGTTGAACGAATTCCTATGCCCCACAAATAACTCAGAGATGCATTTTAAATAAAAGGGCACATTCTACCCATGTAAAAACACGCTGATTCCCGGACAGTCCACAGGCGGATTTAGAAGGTGTTTGGGCTGGATCCGGCCCCCAGGCCTTCGTTTGCCTACCCATGCACTAGGATCTGTAAATCAGCAGCACTTCATAATAGGCTTTAAGTGTTAATTTGAGTAGTTTACTGCCTTACCAGTAATCATTTCCCAAACAGGTTCCCAGCCTCAAGAGTAACCATCTTTCTTTTTCCAGAGCTGTGTAGCTAAACAACAACAGCACCGAAGCACTTTATAGCACCTTAAAGACTAACATTATTATTCTGGCACTAAGGTTTTGTGGACTAGTCTACTTCAAGGAAAAGCAAAGTTTCCTCCAACAAAATGCCTAAGGCCCTACTACACTGTTTTGGCTGTTTATCACACTGCAAAAAAGATGGTAAAAATAAATGCTGGAGGCCTCGTAAATTCACAGGCTACCTATAAGGTTGTAATATTCAAAACACACGCAGGGAGGTTTTTAATTGAGTAGACAGTCTACAAATGGAATGTGGTGGTTAAGACATAAAGCATGGCTTAGTATCTCAAACTTACAAGAACTCAAAAGTAGCCTACTGTATTTCAAGGAAATTGCTTATGAGATATACAACCTACCTAGAGGAGTGTTTTCCACTGAACAGTATGGGCTTGCTTCTGAGTAAGCATATAAGGTTGAACTATAAATGGGCAACACAGTACAACAATCTCGAACACTGGAAATTACTCGCACTGCTCTCTTATTGAATTAAACCATTACCGATATTGCCAAACCGCATCGCCAACTTACTAATTTGCATGTTTTGCCATGCTTTGGTTTTTTGACTATGACCTTTCCCCAAGGTGGCTCTGAATTAAGATTTGCCCAAGTACAAGTTCTCTGCATCTTAACTCATCGGGAAAGAATGCGCTCGATACGTTATCTATTAATCAGAGCGCCTGGCTTTTTTTTTTTTTAAGGAGTACTCTGCTTTTAATGCGCGGTTTCACTGTGGGGAGTCGGGGGGCAACTAGGTTACGGGGAGCAAGCGCACGACCACAAGAGAGAAAAGGAAGGCGAAAAAACAGTGTTTGCCTCCCATGTTTCCCCCCCACCAACCATCCCACTTTCACCGTTCAAACTAAGGTCAAACTTAGTCGCTTCGGGAAACCTTCGGCGCGCCTTTCGTTTCCCAAGCGTTGCGCAACCTCTCCAGCCCCCAAAGCGGACGGAGCGAACAGCTTCGGTGTCAATGCGTTTTAAGGGACGGGCTGGTGGGTGGGTGGCAGGGAGGGGGTGTCCCAAAAGCTCTACGGCTGCCCTGCTTGGAAGCGCTCCCCCCGTCCCCAAAAACTTTCTCCAGACCAGGGCTCCCCGGAGAAGCCCATGACGCACGCCGCCCCTGCGCTCCGAAGGGAAAGCCCGGGAGGCAGCGCCTTTCGCCCGTCCGCCTCCCCTTCAGCAGGTACCTCTTCCTCCTGCAGGCTCGGCTCGGCGGGGCTGTGCTCCTGCTCGCCTTTGGCGCTGTTCATGGTTCCCTCCACCGGTCCGGAGCGCCCTCGCCCGCCGCCCCCTCCTCGCCTCGCCTCTCCCGTCTGCGGCGCGTCTGGGCTGAGGTGCTGCTGCTGCTGCTGGGCAGGCGTGCGCGCCGAGGCAAGGCGAAGAAGCAGCGGGGCTCTCGCCCTGGCCACCAGCAGCGGCAGCTGCTTCAGCAGCATGCAGGGCTTTCCTGGCGGCGCGAGAGACTCCGAGCAAGCCGCGTGAGGGGCGGGAAAGAGGCGGCGGCGCGCGGCGGCTTCTTTTCCGTGGAAGGAAGTCGTGAGGGGAAGAGCCGCGAGCTCTTCTCCTGCGCGCCTGGCTCTGGTTGGCGGGGAAGGTGGCTCGCGCGCCTGGCGCCCACTCCCTGGGACGACGTGGGAGGGAGCGGAGGAGGAGGAGGAGGGGGGTGTTGGGGGGTGTCGACTAATCGCGAGGGAGAGGAAATGAACCCCCCCCCAGCAACCCTCCGGCCCGAGCACGTGAAGAGAGGCGGGTCAGAAAGCAAGGCGTCGAGGCTTGGGGAAGGAAGGAAGGAAGGAAGGAGGAGCTTCCCGGGTGGTGACTCCAAAACCCAACGGCAAAGGACAAGTGGTGGTGGTGTTCACTTGCTTCGCCGTAGACTTGAAAGGGACCCACGAGGGGCATCTAGTCCAGCCCCCTGCGACGAAGGAATCTTTCGCCCCACGTGCCCAACTGGGGCTCGAACCCAGGATGTTGGCGTCCATCTGTCTCTGGCGACAATGGAAAAGTGTGTGCGCCTTTGGGGGTGAAGTCAGACTGTTGGAAGGAGCGAACTCCTTGGGGTCGAGATCCCTTCCAAAAAAAACACACCAATAAAATGTTTGAGGGGGCCACAGTTGGGATACTGAATACACAGTTCTGGTTGCCTCACCTCAAAAAGGGTATTTGTACACTTGGGAAAGGTTCAGAAAAGGGCAGCCAAAATGGATCAATGGAGTGGAGCAACTCCCCTATGAGAAAAGATGGCAGCCTTTGGGACTTCTTGGTTTATAGAAAAAGTTAAAAGCAAGTGAGAGGGGACACAATAGAAGTTTATAAAATCATGCATGTGAGGGAGAAGGTGGATAGAAAAGAATGGTTTACACCCTCTCTCAAAACACTATAACTTGTGGAAGGTGGAATTTTGAAAGATTTAGGACAGATAAAACAAAGTACTTCACGCAGCAGCACATGGTTAAAACTATGGAACTTTCTCCCACAGGAGGCAGTGATGGGTGACTTTTAAAAGTATTAGACGAATTCATAGAGGAAAAAAGCTATTGGTGGCTACCAGCCACTTGGATGGCTGTGTTCTGCCTCCACTGAATATCAGTCCCTGGAAACTGCTGGAGGGGAGAGGGCTCTTGTGCCTGGGACTCCTGCTTGGATATTTCCCATGGGCATCTGGGTGGCCACTGAGAACAGGATGCTGGACTAGATGGGCCACTGGCCTGAGACAGCAGCAGGTTCTTCTTACGCAGATGATTTTCCATATTAATTATCATCATCATTTCTACAAGCACAGATAAATAAATCAGCCCACCAGTTTGCATCAAATCCAAAAGTCATTAGATCTAGGAAGGCTTCACGCTGAGGCTGATCAACATGATACCTGCCTCATGTCACTAAATATAAGTCTGAAGATCAGAAAGGATTTATAATGGTTCTAACATTTCTAAAGGCACAGCTCGCTGCTGACAGTGCAGCACAGCACACAAGTGGCTCCTTTGAAGCCGTTTCAATCTGTTGATTCAGTGTGTGAAGGAGGCTGCGTCTTCATATTCTTTGACTTTGACTTTTATTTTTATGACAGTAGTTAAAAGACCCACATCCCAGAAAAGCTCTAGAATATCTATGTTAATTTCAAACACACATACATGCCCCACAATATTTTGACATTGTGGACCCAAAAGAGGGCTAAAATCATATATTTTAGGGTCAAACTAGAAGTGATATGCAGTATGAGAGCTCTGTAGAAGGCACAGTATTTCCAATGTCTTTTGCACAACGCAGCCGAGGGGAAGGGCACAATCCAGACCTAGGCTTCTGCAATGAGGATAGTTCTTAACCTTTCCTTCCATACTGTTTTCCCACTGAAATGCCCGCCAAGCTGTTCTTTTTTTCCCTTATTTCAAAAATAAATAAATATATATGGGCAACACAAGTTTTATCAGTAAGGGCAAAACAGCACTGTGTAGGGTTTGGGGGTGGGGAGAGATGCAAGAAAATTATGCAGAGGGGGGAATCTTACATGCCTGCCCTCCTGTGCTTTGTACATATTTCAGATAAGGGTCCTTCATAGCAGACTTTTCAGAAAGGAAAAACAATGTGGGCATTCCAATCACAGAACTTTTGCATCACATCCAGCTTGATGTTTAGACTCTGTTTCAGAGGGGGGTGGCTTCCTAGTTGTGGTATTGTAAGATAGCAGGAACAGGGAGACACACTAAGCAAATAACACACCACAGACTGTCTGCTAGGCATTAGGAGGCTGACCAAGTAAGAAGACAGTATCATGTCTCTTTTTACAAATGAGTGGCTCTTGGGTACTAGAGGTAACACACTACCTATCAGCACTATGCTTTATTTTCTAGTGCTATCAATGAGGAATATTTGGTACCTTAGACCCAGGATGTGCAGCTTTTACTCTGCCAATGGCCACAGTGAAAGGAGGGCATCAAAGAGACGCCGTCTTCCCCTTTTTGCTTTCTGCCACTCTCTTTTCTCTCTCCTTCTGCAACCCCCCTTCAGCTCTTGCCCATCAGACTGCCAGGGGAGGGACAGATTGCCAGAGGTCTTAACTAAACAGCCTGCAAAAAGGGTTTGTTTGTTTTTTTTACATTAGGCTGAAAGCCTCATGCAGCCTAGTGCCACAGGTTATCCACCTCTGTCCTATACGGTGTGGTTTTCAATCTGTGTTCCAGTGAACCCTGTGTTTCTTTAGAGAACTTAACCATGTCTTTGTCACTTAGGCCACTTCCGGCAGATGAATTTCGCTGAAAGACGGCTTGCCCACCACCCATCTTTCCCTGGTTTGTTTTTCTTTCTTAAAAAAACTTAGGTCCCACTTTTTCCCCCTGGAGAAGAAAAGATCAAAACAGCTTACATCAATCAACTTGTACATGCAACAAAACCAAATCCACAAAGATACATTAAGCCGCCGAGAAATGGCAACAACATAAAAACCAACGTATTTCCAAATCAACAGAAACAGCAACTCATCAAACCCCCCAAACAAAGTGAAGATGCAGAAAGAAAGGAAAAGAAGCAGCTAAAAAAGCCAATGCAATTCTGGGCTGCATCAATAGGAGTACTGTACCGGTAATAGTACCACTGTATTCTGCTCTGGTCAGACCTCACCTGGAATACTGTGTCCAGTTCTGGGCACCACAGTTCAAGAAGGATACTGACAAGCTGGAACGTGTCCAGAGGAGGGCAACCAAAATGGTCAAAGGCCTGGAAAAGATGCCTTATGAGGAACGGCTTAGGGAGCTGGGTATGTTTAGCCTGGAGAAGAGAAGGTTAAGGGGTGATATGATAGCCATGTTCAAATATATAAAAGGATGTCATATAGAGGAGGGAGAAAGGTTGTTTCCTGCTGCTCCAGAGAAGCGGACACAGAGCAATGGATTCAAGCTACAAGAAAGAAGATTCCACCTAAACATTAGGAAGAACTTCCTGACAGTAAGAGTTGTTCGGCAGTGGAATTTGCTACCAAGGAGTGTGGTGGAGTCTCCTTCTTTGGAGGTCTTTAAGCAGAGGCTTGACAGGCATATGTCAAGAATGCTTTGATGGTGTTTCCTGCTTGGCAGGGGGTTGGACTGGATGGCCCTTGTGGTCTCTTCCAACTCTATGATTCTATGATTCTAATTAGAAGAGGACAGCAATCTTTGAACATGAGATTATTAGGAGGAGCCTTTTACCTCAATATCACTGTCAGTGCACAACACATGGGGACAGTGATTTTTTCCAGAGTAAGGTGGAAGTGGGCGGTGGTTGTTTGTTCCCTGTCACCTGAAACACTAAGATTGAAGGAGTCATCTGTCTAGCAGCAGTTTGTGCCTGATGGTTTTATGGGCCTCTTGTTCCTCCTTTTCTGGCTATCCTTGGAGCACAGTGCATAAAGGACAAGGTGCCAGACAGCATGAAGGGGGGGGGAGAGGCATCTGATTGTACCTTTCTTTAGGAGAGAGACCCCTGTCAACCTGAACATAACTTTTCTCTTCAGGGATGAGATGTGCCACACTGCAAAGCATTACAGAAATGTCATGGAATAATAGCCCATATAAGGCAATCAAGAACAAGAAAATGACTGGAGTTTTCCTTTGCAGGGTCTCTTTTTAGCTTTGCTTGACTTTTGCCAGTATTTATATAATTGCCAAACATTTGTCCAGTAAGTTATGATATTTACCTTATAAGAGCTGGGATCCTTCCCAGGCTCTGACAGAACAAATCTCCTTGCAATCTACTTTCCTTCTCTCTCCCAGATAGCTGCTTGTGTAGGTGCGCCATCCAGGTCTCCCAGAAATCACAGCTGTACAGAGAGCAACATACTGTTATTAAGGTTGAAACTTAGAAAATATGTGAAACCACAAATACAGTGGTACCTCGGGTTAAGTATTTAATTGGTTCCGGGGTGCCATTTGCACCCTGAGAAGTATTTAATCCGAGCGGCGATAGCGTGCGTGCATGAAGTGCCGATAGAGTGCTTCTGCACATGCGCAAAGCGCGCGGCATAACACGGAAGTAAACACTTCCGGGTCCGTGGAGTACTTAAACTGAAAGTACTCAAACTGAAGTGTACTTAACTCGAGGTATGGCTGCATTTTAAAAGAAAATTCAATAGAAGTTGACAGCATGGTGGAACTTCATATTTTTATGCGTTTATGGGGGGAGGGTGTTGAGATCCTTCTAACCCCTGCTTCCAGCAAATGTTAAAATATACTAAGCTGGGCTAGCTCCCCAATGAGGTGATCGTCTGGGTGATGGGTCATTAAGAGAACAAATGAAAGGGATCTCTGTGCCAGATAGAAAATGTGTGGGGGCACCTCTCTGAATTCAGAGATTTTTAGAAGGAAAGAACCTGAGTTGGGAGCTGAGTTGCAGTGATGTGGGCCAGAAGCAAAACAGCAAGCGGGAAGTGAGCCATGCAGGATCTCTGCTTGACTCCAAGGCTGTGGCTATGGGAGAAACAAGAGCCTTTTGGGGTGTTAATGCTACACAGTTGGTATAACTATAGTTGGCCTCCCAAGACATATGAAAATGTACTTTGGAACTCTCTTCTTAGGAAAGCTAGACTGATTCCCTCCTTGTTGTCCTTCCACTGGCAGGTGAAGGAAGACATTTTTATTCCTGCAGGTCTTTAGGAGCTGACTGTTTTTAAGGAAAGGGCTGGTGCTGTGATATTTTTGCTGTTGCTGCTGTCTGTATTTTTAATAGAATTATAGATACATAGTTCAGTTCCTGCCAACCTAGCAGTTCGAAAGCACGTCAAAATGCAAGTAGATAAATAGGAACCGCTACAGCGGGAAGGTAAACGGCGTTTCCGTGTGCTGCTCTGGTTTGCCAGAAGCGGCTTTGTCATGCTGGCCACATGACCTGGAAGCTATACGCCGGCTCCCTCGGCCAATAATGCGAGATGAGCGCGCAACCCCAGAGTCGGTCACGACTGGACCTAATGGTCAGGGGTCCCTTTACCTTTATCCTTTACCTAGTTTTAATGCTAATAGAATTAAAACTAGCAAACGTAAAAAAATATTTAAAGAAATTCATTTTAAAAGATAATATTTTCTATGTTTTTAGCTTTTACTACTTTTATCTGTGTCTTTGTATTTTTATCTATAGTCTGCCTTGTGAGTCCCAGTCCGGGGGGAAAGTGGGATATTAAAAAAATATAGCAGCAGCAGCAGCAGCAGCAGCAACAACAACAACAACAACAACAACAATTTCTGTGAGTCAGCCTCTTCTGGCAATGTCTCTCTGTTGCAGTAAGGTGGTTTTTTGTGGGGGGTTTTTGTGTGAAGGATTATCACTTGAAAGGGAATCTTCAGTCTTCTTATGTGTCTATGAATTGGTGATGACGGATGGGCTCTTGAACAAGCAGTCTGATTTTAGGTTTCTAGCTACTTTAAGCTGTCTAGCAAGTACATTCAGGCAGGTTGTGATGGAGAAGATAGAAAGGCTGCTGTCTAAATTTGTAACGGTTGTTTGTTTTTTTAGCAGTGGAGGCTGGTGCAAACAGGGCACTTGCCCCACCACCTTCAGCCTGCCCTAGACAGCCCCTACCTGCCTGCCTTATGATTTACAGCCACTCAGGGTATGATTCTGCCTCTGCCTCTGGTTCTGCCTGTTACAGGTCTCCTTGCCTTCTGCCGTATGTGTCCCATTGGACACCACGGTTTGTTGGTTTGTTTTAATAAATATTCAGACTTGGGATGGAGGAGGGAGGGGATGTGGAGTTAAACATAAAGCAGGCCAAACTTCTGTTCAGTATGATTATATTGCTGAAGCGCTCCGGAGATCCTATCCTACATAACATGAAACATTTGCAGAGTGGTGGCATTTCCCCCCTCCAGGATCAAATTGCACAAAATGAATTCTGCAAGTTTGTAACTAATGGTGGCTCTGAGCAGCACAGATTGGCCAGCACCCATGTCACTATAAATATACCTATCACCTGCTAGCAAAACTTAAAAATGATGTTCCCATCACTTTTTATTTGCATGTTGTTGCTTTTGTTTATTAATTTTAATATGGGAGAATTAACATACTGTATAATTGTGTGATTGCCTTCCCAAATACATGCCCACTCAACTGCTTTGATCTGCAGAACCGGCAGTGTAGCAGGTGCCACAAAACACTTATTCCACAGTTGCGAGGAATCAACCTTTTAGTGTGGCAGCACCTATACTTTGGAATTTCCTGCCTATTAACATCATGCAGACATCTCTGCACTCTTCTCATCTTCACATTTCTGTGAAGGCAAGCCTGTCTAGACAGATAGATGTTGATGACTTCTTTTATGCTTAATTTTAATTATTTTAGAATATTTTAACATTGTTTTAAAATATCTTTACTTACATTTTTAATACTTATTGAAAATTGCTTGGAGGTTTTATTTCAATCAAGAGGTATATTGGTTTCGATAATAAAATAAAATAAAATACTGTATAAGCAAGTTATCCTGGAAGTGCAGGAGACAACAACTCTTCCCCCTTCATCAGTGGCAGGAACAAGGGCCACAAAGAGCAGAACAACCTAGCTTTAACTGTTGGATAGATAAAGAACTGCCACTACCCCAAACTTTGCTAGAAATCATTCCTGCCCCAACTAACAGTTGCTCTGGGATTGGTGCTGTTGCCATCTGTCCATCTCAAAAGGAAACGGAGTGTGACTCTGGAGGTGAAGACAAACTGCTGGAGAATCACAGCGCCTGCTGTGGCTGCAGATACCAGTACAGTAACTCCAAACTGCTACCTCCTGCATTGTTTTTGCTGCATTAGCAGCAACAAAGTGACCTCTCCAGGGCACAAGTCTGGGCAGTGTGTATGGAGGTCCTGGACTGCTCAGATGTCAAGACCCTGGGCTGCCTTGAATGATAGCCAGGAGTGCTGCAGGCAACACTGGCCTCTGTCCCTTTTTCCTTCCCTCTGCCTCCCAAAGGCTCGCACAGCTGTTCGTTGCGGCAGCCCTGGCTACAGGTTCCGCAGGAGAATGGTGCCTCTGGGAGGGACCTATTTTGGGGGTGGGGTGGGCAGCTCAGAGACCAGGGATGGCAGCAGTTGCTGACCAAAGGACTCCCAAGGGGAGGGGAGAGGAGGCTGAGGGAACACTCCACAAGATAGGGTGCTCAAAAAAGGGGCAAGGGGTGACATAACTGGGCTCCTGAGCCCCACAGGGGTGCCACAGAAAGAATGTAGTTGGTTAAGGGAGACGTGGACTCAGAAAGGTTGAAAACCTCTGGTCTTAGGGACTCCGTTCCATATTTGTGTAGGTTTTACTCCTTAGCCTGATCTTCTTCCGAAGATGTCCCACAAGGCCATGGGTACAGATTTCCCCCTAGGGTTTACTCCCAACTTAGCCTGGAATAGTGTACACACTTACTTAACGGTGGTACAGTCAAACCTCGGTTGTTGAACGTAATCTGTTCTGGAAGCCCATTTGGCTTCCTGCACTCAAGCCGAAGCCACGCCGGATGTTCGGCTTCCAAAAAAGGCGAGCCAGAGCATTTACTTCCAGGTTTTCAGGGTCCGGGAGCTGAAACGTTCAAAAACGGAGGCGTTCTGGAGCCGAGGTTTGACTGTATAGGAATACATATATTCTATAACAGTGTTTCTCAACCTTTTTTGGGCCAAGGCACACTTGTTCCATGAAAAAAATCACGAGGCACACCACCATTAAAAAAGTTTAAAAATTTAACTCTGTGCCTATATTGACTACATATATATATATATATAGAGAGAGAGAGAAAGAGAGAGAGAGAGAGAGAGACCAGTTTAGTTTGTGGGGTAAGTCCTAAATCTCAGTGAATTATGACTGTAAGAAACACTTGCCAATTGCTGTGTTGGTTGCAATCTCCTGTAATAAGGCTTCACAAGCCGCTGATTTCTCTGCTAGCACATGCTCCTCGCCGAAGAGGCCGCTCACTCCCTCGTAGACGCTGCTGGCTGCCCTCCGGAGGCTGTTCTGCTTGTTGGCCCGCGGCCTCGCGCCGACCAAGCCCCGGGTGCCGCCAGCAAGAGCAGCGAGAGCGAGACAAACAGCAGCAGCAGCACCCGCCGGCCGCCTCTCACGTCCGAGGCCGTGGTGGTGGCTGTTGAGAGCTGCGCTCGCCCCGCGTCGTGACCCGGCCGGCTTCCTTTCCGGCGGGTAAGTGTGGTTTATTGGCGGCCGCCAGGCATGTGTCAATGCAAATCGCCCTTCTCGTCGCCGCACCTCGCGGCACACCAGCCAGCGTCTCGCGGCACACTAGTGTGCCGCGGAACAGCGGTTGAGAAACGCTGTTCTATAATATGTATTCCAAATCAGTGCAGTACAGATGTTTGAAGAGGAAACTAAGATGTTGAAGAGGAAACTAAGTTGTTTGAAGAGGAACATCATAATAGCCTGCTGGATCAGGCCAACATCCCATTGGTCCAGCATCTTGTTCTCACAGTAGCCAACCAGATGACTGTGGGAAACCACGCAAGCAGAACATGAGTCCAAGAGCACACCCCTCCCCCCACTCCCATGGTTTGCAGCAACTGGTGTTTGGAAGGAAAAGTCCAGCAAGATGAACATGTCTGTGTCAGGGAGATGCATGAGTTTCCCCAGGTTGTGGTCCTGCATTGGAAAATAGGTGTTTAATAATAATAAGACCCAGGTGGCGCTGTGGGTTAAACCACTGAGCCTAGGGCTTGCCGATCAGAAGGTTGGCGGTTCGAATCCCCGCGACGGGGTGAGCTCCCGTTGCTCGGTCCCAGCTCCTGCCAACCTAGCAGTTCGAAAGCACATCAAAGTGCAAGTAGATAAATAGGGACCACTCCGGCGGGAAGGTAAACGGTGTTTCCGTGTGCTGCTCTGGTTTGCCAGAAGCGGCTTTGTCATGCTGGCCCCATGACCTGGAAGCTATACGCCGGCTCCCTCGGCCAATAATGCGAGATGAGCGCGCAACCCCAGAGTCGGTCACGACTGGACCTAATGGTCAGGGGTCCCTTTACCTTACTTTACCTTACCTAAGTGCCCAAGAATGTATCTACTTCCATCTTCTAAACGCTTGAGAGTCTGCATTAATCCAACCACACAAAAGCCAGGAAGTAAGTATTACTTGTTCCCTGTGTGCGTCAAGCTGTCCCTACCCCGGCCCCCAAACCTTGGATAGTTGTTTTTCATTGTATTGTGACTGTGTGTGTGTGTGTGTGCATGCATAGGAACTTGGATTGCGACATCCAGAAACCTGAACTATTGCACCCCCCCCCCCCACAACAACACTGTGTAGAAAAAAACATTAATTTGGCAGAACGGTCCATTTCCTTGAGAGAACAGCCACTGCCCCGACAGCAATTTCCCCCCCTCTCTTGTTATTCTAGCTACTGTAGTACTGTTCTCTTTCCAGTGGAGAATGGGCCTCCCGCTGGTATGTATAGAAGATAAACAATTGAGAAATTGAGCAGTTAATCAAAGCAGTTCTGAGACACAGAGACCTTGGGGTGAGAACTTGGAGTATTGGAATCTGAAGAGCAAAGCTTCAGAGAACGGGGGAGGGTGGGGAGCAGGGATTTGAGGATTTGCTCAGATTCTGAACCATGGGGGTAGAATGCTGGTTTAGGGGTGGAGCCAGAACAGAACCAAGACAGATATGGGCTGAATCTGGCAGAATTTGCCTGTCATAATGGATGGGCGTAGCCAGAGGGTGAAGCTTCCCCACCCCTATAAATCAAGTAAATGAATAAAAATGCTTAAGTATCTGACCAATTGCATCACAGATAACTCGGTTCTGACCCTCCCTAACATAAAGCCCCCCCCCCCACAAAAAAATTAATCCTGGCTACTACGCCCATGGAGCCTGGCAGAATCTGAAGTTTATTATCTTTTCAGAGACCTATATTGGCTTACTGTACAAGGAATCACTTTGGGCCCTCTGCAAGGGGAGAGAGACACACACATGTCTTAAAAAAAACCACAGAGAGATTTGGAGTGAAATAGGAGAGAGAAAAAAACCGGGGATGGGGGTTTGATAAAGATGCAATCCTGCAAACTCCTCCCACATTTCATCCTGGCTATAGTCACCATTGTATCTAGCTCCACCCACTCTAACACTACACCACAATGACTCTAAGCGTGAAACCAGGTAAATAAATGCACTATCAAATTACATACGGTAGTCATCAAGGCATAAATACAAATGCAATGATAAAATAAATAAAGTAACATTCTCCGTTATCCTTGTAACCCTTCACTGTGTTGGTTTCCATATAAAACGGATGTTGTTTTGTCACTGCAAAAGCAAATGAAGTCCTTTCCCCCCTGTTGTTGTTTTCCTATTACTAATGCCAAGTAAAATCTTCATTTCCTGACTTGAGTGCTTAAGTCCAGTTACCGGTAACTAGTGAGCCTTGATATACAGTAAGCTTGCAGCTTACGTGGGGAGTTACCTTCCAGGGATCACTCCTAAAGCAAATATCGCCTATAGGCAAAACACATTGGGTTCAATGGTGCGTGGGGTTGTGAAAGTCGTTTTTCCTGGAACACTGCCCCTTTATTTATGTATTTATTTATTTGTCATATGTGTAAAAGCTGAATGTGCACATGTTAAACGAGCACAAGTTGTGACCTTACTGAATTGCAATGAAATAATAATAATTATGAATGAATGAATCAATTTTTTTTGTCACTGACCAAAGTGATAATAACAATTATAATGATATAACTATCCAGTTTCAGCTCACCACATCTTTAATAATAATAATAATAATAATAATAATAATGTAGCTAGAAGAAGTTTAGCAACAGTCAGCTGAAATTATGACATGGTTGGGACATCCCGCAAAAGAATATTCATCCTATCAATGTTTCATTGTATTTTAATAGTTGCTTTTTCTATGTTTTGAGCGGTTCTTCTTTTTATCTGTAAGCCACCTTAGGTTCTATCAGCGTAAAAGGTGGGAGTTTAGTTAGTTAGTTAAAGTCTTTGGAATCTTTTGGAGTAGGAAAACATGCTAATATTTGTGGACATGATAGAACTTTATTAAACTATGGCTAGTATGGGGAACGTAGACAATGTCTCTCCAATTCTACTAGAACTAAATAAGATTAGCAGTACATTTGACTTGACATGAGAAAATATGTCTTTGCACAACCCATATTTCACTTAATAAACACACACACACACACACAGACACACACAGACACACAGACACACACACACACACACACACACACAGGAAGTTGTGTCATTCCATAAGGAGAAAAAGCCAAAATCTGTGGTTAGGCAATAACTTTAAGACAAATCAAAATGTGACAAAATAATGAGCAAGCTTTCTCCAACAATGCTGTGAAACACTGCAGTTACTAAATAAATAACTTAATACCTTTTTTACTTTGTTTTTTAAATTTTATGTGGGCAGGGAAAGAGCACTGGGGCTCTGCAAGCTATCCCAGCGACCTGCCGCTCGTAACAGAACACCAGACAAGATGGTTTTTCTAATGTTATTAACCTGTATCTTATATGACACATCAGAAACGGTGCCTCAAAAATCCCCCGATGCTCTCTAACAAAAAAAGATAAACAGGTTTCTCTTCCTCTGTGGTTGGAGAACAGTCCCTCTATTGTTTTAGGATTCCTGAGGAGTTTTGATGCTTCTGCCGAACACATTCCTTTCTCTAAAGTGAGGGCCCCTGGGGACTCCTCTGTTTAAGGCCAAAGGGGCACCCTTAAAAAGTGCTCCAACTAGCAGAAACTGCGTTGAGGCTCAAGGTGTCATTTTTCTCTGGCCCCTGGGACTTTTGTCTCTACAGGCATCTTGTTCAAGAGCAACCCTTCTCCTTTTGAATGGCCCTGCTCTCTTGGCTGTCCTCACGCTCCCTGGATTTAAGCCCAGTGTTGCCTTAATCCACAATTTCACAAATTGGCAGGCATAAGCAAACATATTCACTTCTGTTGACTGAAGCATTTGCTTCCTCCGCTCCAGCAGACAGTAGCCACTCCACCACAGGCCTTTGGGGACCAGTTTCAATGTAACCTCTGGATTTTCAGGCCCATTTACAACTTAACATTATATATATCCTGGGAATGATATATAAGAGAGAAGCTGAGTATTCTCTGTTTGAGAATACTCCTATTAAACCTGGTTATATTAATAGGGACTCCTATTAAGCCTGGTTATATTTGCAGAGGCATTGATCCCCTTCATGGATCAATGAATCATTGATCCCCTTCATGGATCAATGCCTCCCCTTCATGGATCAATGCCTTGTCGTGGCGAAGGGGCTTGAATAACTCGGAGAAGCTATGAGCTATGCCATGCAGGGCCACCCAAGATGGACAGGTCATAGTGGAGAGTTTTGACTAAACGTGATCCACCTGGAGAAGGAACTGGCAAGCCACTCCAGTATCCCTGCCAAGAAAACTCCATGGACAAAGACAACAGGCATATAAAAGTTATGACGCTGGAAGATGAGCCCCTCAGGTCGGAAGGCGTCCAACATGCTACTGAGGAAGAGCGGAGGACAAGTACAAGTAGATTCAGAGCTGATGAAGCGACTGGGCCAAAGCCGAAAGGATGCTCAGTTGCGGATATGCCTGGAAGCGAAAGGAAAGTCCGATGCTGTAAAGAAAAATATTGCATAGGAACCTGGAATGTAAGAACCATGAGTGGAGGTAAGCTGGATGTGGTCAAAAATGAGATGACAAGAATAAATATCGACATCCTGGGCATCAGTGAACTAAAATGGAAGGGAATGGGCGAATTCAGTTCGGGTGACTATCATATCTACTACTGTGGGCAAGAATCCTGTAGCAGAAATGGAGTGGCCCTCATAGTCAACAAAAGAGTGGCAAAAGCTGTAATGGGATGCAATCTCAAAAATGACAGAATGATCTCGATACGAATCCAAGGCAGACCTTTTAACATCACAGTAATCCAAGTTTATGCACCAACTACCGGTGCTGAAGAAAGTGAAATTGACCAATTCTATGAAGACCTACAACAACTTCTAGAAATGACACCAAAGAAGGATGTTCTTCTCATTACAGGGGATTGGAATGCTAAAGTAGGGAATCAAGAGATAAAAGGAACAACTGGCAAGTTTGGCCTTGGAGTTCAAAATGAAGCAGGGCAAAGGCTAATAGAGTTCTGTCAAGAGAACAAGCTGGTCATCACAAACACTCTCTTCCAACAACACAAGAGACGACTCTACACATGGATATCACCAAATGGGCAGCATCGAAATCAGATTGATTATATTCTCTGCAGCCAAAGATGGAGAAGCTCTATACAGTCAGCAAAAACAAGACCTGGAGCTGACTGTAACTCAGATCATCAGCTTCTTATAGCAAAATTCCAGCTTAAACTGAAGAAAGTAGGAAAAACCACTGGGCCAGTAAGATACAATCTGAATCAAATCCCTTATGAATACACAGTGGAAGTGAGGAACAGGTTTAAGGATTTAGATTTGGTGGACAGAGTGCCTGAAGAACTATGGATGGAGGCTCGTAACATTATACAGGAGGCAGCAACGAAAACCATCCCAAGGAAAAGGAAATGCAAGAAAGCAAAATGGCTATCCAACGAGGCCTTACAAATAGCGGAGGAGAGGAGGCAAGCAAAATGCAAGGGAGATAGGGAAAGATACAGGAAACTGAATGCAGATTTCCAAAAAACAGCAAGGAGAGACAAGAGGGTCTTCTTAAATGAGCAATGCAAAGAAATAGAGGAAAACAATAGAATGGGGAAAACCAGAGATCTGTTCA
The DNA here is from genome assembly GCF_965207765.1 of Zootoca vivipara. NCBI lineage: Eukaryota > Metazoa > Chordata > Lepidosauria > Squamata > Lacertidae > Zootoca > Zootoca vivipara. The sequence goes on from NC_142598.1 coordinate 20,661,388, forward strand.
AGAAAATTGGAGATATGAAAGGAACATTTCGTACAAAGATTACCATAATCAAGGACAAAAGTGGTAAGGACCTAACAGAAGCAGAAGACATCAAGAAGAGGTGGCAGGAATACACAGAGGAATTATACCAGAAAGACATGGAGGTCTCGTACACCCCAGGTAGTGTGGTTGCTGACCTTGAGCCAGACATCTTGGAGAGTGAAGTCAAATGGGCCTTAGAAAGCACTGCTAATAACAAGGCCAGTGGAAGTGATGATATTCCAGCTGAACTATTTAAAATTTTAAAAGATGATGCTGTTAAGGTGCTACACCCAATATGCCAGCAAGTTTGGAAAACTCAGCAATGGCCAGAGGATTGGAGAAGATCAGTCTACATCCCAATTCCAAAGAAGGGCAGTGCCAAAGAATGCTCCAACTACCGCACAATTGCGCTCATTTCACACGCTAGCAAGGATATGCTTAAAATTCTACAAGGCAGGCTTAGGCAGTATGTGGACCGAGAACTCCCAGAAGTGCAAGCTGGATTTCGAAAGGGCAGAGGAACCAGAGACCAAATAGCAAACATGCGCTGGATTATGGAGAAAGCTAGAGAGTTCCAGAAAAACGTCTACTTCTGCTTCATTGACTATGCAAAAGCCTTCGACTGTGTCGACCACAGCAAACTATGGCAAGTTCTTAAAGAAATGGGAGTGCCTGATCACCTCATCTGTCTCCTGAGAAATCTCTATGTGGGACAAGAAGCTACAGTTAGAACTGGATATGGAACAACTGATTGGTTCAAAATTGGGAAAGGAGTACGACAAGGTTGTATATTGTCTCCCTGCTTATTTAACTTATATGCAGAATTCATCATGCGAAAGGCTGGACTAGATGAATCCCAAGACGGAATTAAGATTGCCGGAAGAAATATCAACAACCTCAGATATGCAGATGACACAACCTTGATGGCAGAAAGCGAGGAGGAATTAAAGAACCTTTTAATGAGGGTGAAAGAGGAGAGCGCAAAATATGGTCTGAAGCTCAACATCAAAAAAACCAAGATCATGGCCACTGGTCCCATCACCTCCTGGCAAATAGAAGGGGAAGAAATGGAGGCAGTGAGAGATTTTACTTTCTTGGGCTCCTTGATCACTGCAGATGGTGACAGCAGTCACGAAATTAAAAGACGCCTGCTTCTTGGGAGAAAAGCAATGACAAACCTAGACAGCATCTTAAAAAGCAGAGACATCACTTTGCCGACAAAGGTCCGTATAGTTAAAGCTATGGTTTTCCCAGTAGTGATGTATGGAAGTGAGAGCTGGACCATAAAGAAGGCTGATCGTCGAAGAATTGATGCTTTTGAATTATGGTGCTGGAGGAGACTCTTGAGAGTCCCATGGACTGCTAGAAGATCAAACCTATCCATTCTTAAGGAAATCAGCCCTGAGTGCTCCCTGGAAGGACAGATCGTGAAGCTGAGGCTCCAATACTTTGGCCACCTCATGAGAAGAGAAGAATCCTTGGAAAAGACCCTGATGTTGGGAAAGATGGAGGGCACTAGGAGAAGGGGACGACAGAGGACGAGATGGTTGGACAGTGTTCTCGAAGCTACGAACATGAGTTTGACCAAACTGCGGGAGGCAGTGCAAGACAGGAGTGCCTGGCGTGCTATGGTCCATGGGGTCACGAAGAGTCGGACACGACTAAACGACTAAACAACAACAACATATTTGCAGAATGTGTATTCCTTTAGCACAGTGATTCCCAACAGGTGGTCCGCGGACCCCCAGGGGTCCGCAAGCTATGCCAGAAGGGTCCGCAAGATGCTATTAGAATAAAAAATATATTAAATATATTTCATATGATAACAGATTTTTTGTTTTGGCCGCTTCCTGCATGAGCAGAGTCTAACTAGAATTAGTAGTTCTGCTGTATGCCGTTAGGTGGCGCTTTACAAACACTACTGTTTTGCAAAGAGGCAGCGCGCGCATTCTACTAACGTTCACCTCCCCAAGATGCTTTGCGCGCGTTGGCTTCATTTGTGCGCTACTGCGCAGGTACCCTGTCTTCTCCATTCCCCTCCCTCCTCCCTGGCGCGCGCTGCCTCTTTGCAAAACAGAAGTGTTTGTAAACAAAGCGTTGTTTTTCGCGGAAGCTACAGTTCGCGTAGTTAAAAATGGACCGTTGGTTAAAAAGTGGTTAATCTCATTAAGAACTGAAAATTAAAACTAACTGTATACTGATGGAGTACTCTGTTGTAACTGTAAAAAACGTATAAATATAAAATATAAAAAGACTCTTAATTTGGCTCTCACTTTTTAATTCTAGGATTAGGAATTAATGGGGGTCCTTGTCACAATAGCGGCTCGATGAGGGGTCCTCGAGAAAAATTTTTTTGGAACCCCTGCTTTAGCACAAGGGTTCTCAAACTTTTTACACACAGGGCTTCCTTGAGATGGCTGAAAATTACTGAGGCTCATCCATCACAAAATGGTGGAGCCAGTTATAAAATGGAGGCAGAGCTTGGCACAATCAGATGGCAATTAACAATATCACTTTCTACCAATATCTATTTTTTATGATAAACTTTTATTAGTTTTACATAAAAGTTATACATCATAAACATAACATTTGCACACATTCTTTTTTAAAGGGTTCTTTCGAACCTTGAGACCTCCTTCCCTCCCTCCATGGGTTCCAATTCTAAATTTTATTCTTGCATCTTTTACTGTAATCTATCTGTTATATAACCATAGTATCCAAAATCCATGTTACATTACAAGTGTCATTGTATTCCTGCCAATGATTTCAATGGTTTACAGTGATCTCTCAAAATACGTTAGAAAGTTATTCCAGTCTTTTAAAAATACTTGGTTTTCCTGATTTCTGATCTTTCCCATCACTTTCTACCAATATCTAATCCATTTTTGAAAATGGCCAGTTCTTTGCCATGGCATTTTTCTTGTGGCAACGGGTTCCATAGCTTCGCTTTGCACAAGCTAAATGCCAGTGTTTGTTTTGTGACTCAGCCTCTCCTAAAGCCGCAGATGCACGGGGGACTGACAAAACCACGTGATCAAAAGGTGTACCAAATAGCAGGTTCACATATGCACATAGTAGAAACATTCATGCCTTGTGTCCAACATACTTTGTAGCATGAATATGAATTGGGACCTGCATATTAAAAAGCCCATGAGAGTAGATCATAGAATCATAGAGTTGGAAGAGACCACAAGGGCCATCTTATTTTATTTTATTTAAACTTTTTTTCTGTTTTTGTACCAGTAATATTCCCCCCAAAGGGAGGTGCACTGTTCCTGGAGGTATCCAGTCCAACCCCCTGCCAAGCAGGAAACACCATCAAAGCATTCTTGACATATGCCTGTCAAGCCTCTGCTTAAAGACCTCCAAAGAACGAGACTCCACCACACCCCTTGGTAGCAAATTCCACTGCCGAACAGCTCTTACTGTCAGGAAGTTCTTCCTAATGTTTAGGTGGAATCTTCTTTCTTGTAGTTTGAATCCATTGCTCCGTGTCCGCTTCTCTGGAGCAGCAGAAAACAATCTTTCTCCCTCCTCCATATGACATCCTTTCATATATTTGAACATGGCTATCATATCACCCCTTAACCTTCTCTTCTCCAGGCTAAACATACCCAGCTCCCTAAGCCGTTCCTCATAAGGCATCGTTTCCAGGCCTTTGACCATTTTGGTTGCCCTCTTCTGGACAGGTCCAGAGGTGCACCCCTGCCCCACCTCCAGAGAAGAAATGAAGTAATTCAATAACCACAAATGACTCTTAAACTGGGTGTTTAACAGCACAACCCTATAAAAGTCTACTTAAAAGTAAAGTCCACTGAATTCAAGGGAGCTTACTCCCGGGAAACTGTGTACACAGGACTGCGGCCTAAATCTGGCAAGTCAGAGGCAGGAACTTCTCAGTGTCTTGCTTGCCTTTTCTTTACTTCTGACTAGACACCAGCAGAAAGGCAGAACTTGGAGGTTGCGCCCCAGGGCACGCTTTACTCAGAAGTAAGCCCCACTTATGTCAATGGCCCTTGCTCTCTGGGGTAAACATGCAGCGGCACTAACCTGCAAACTGGACAAGGCAGGAAAGAAACCAGAGGAAAGCGACTCAGCTGTGCTAAATTAAGAGCTTCGCCTGACAATTCTCAGTGCTGTAACCTGTGCACTGCACTGAAATCAAAAACAAAATGAAGGTCCAACCAGATTGAGACACTCAAGTCCCATTGGGTTCAGCACAAGAGATCTATGCATGTACATTTGGTAGAATCAGAACTGTAGAGTTGCAAGGGACCCTGAGAGTCATCTAGTCCCTGCAGATCATCCATGGCAGATGGCCATCCAAACTCTGCTTAAAAACCTCCAAGGAAGGAGAGTCCACCACCTCCTGAGGGAGTTCATTCCACTGTCGAAAGCTCTTACTGTCAAGAAAGTTCTTCCTGATGTTTAGTCTTCATTCTTGTAAAACTTAAATCCGTTGGTTCAGGTCCTCCCCTCCAGGGCAGGAGAAAGCAAACTTGCTCCATCTTCCATGTGACAGCCTTTGAGATATTTGAAGAGGCTATCATCTCTCCTCTCTGTCTCCTCTTTACCAGGCTAAACATACTCAATTCCCTCATCCGTTCCTCATAAGGCTTGGTTTTCAGATGGTTACGAGTCACACTGTGTTACAGCATGTTCAAATATTAATCTGGCAATATACTCTCAGCGTCTTCGTATCTGAAAAGGATGGCTCTGAAAACACACCCGGGGTACACCTGGTGCTTTTGTTTCCCTAAAATGTATACTAAGGGTTGCGGACCTGCTCGCTTCACTTGAGACCCCTCCTACCCCTTTGCCTTTAGCCCACATCTGACTAACCCCCCCCTCCTCTTAATATTCCCCCACCTATTTACCTCTCCCCCCCACCTACCTAAACACACAGCTCATGACACCCTTCTCCTCTTGCCCCACCCCATTTATTTTTTAATTTATGTTTTTATTTACACTTTCAAGTTTATACATTTCATTAGCTTTACAATCAATTTACGGTAACATTTCAAAGTTTGACTTCCTTCCCTCTCTTTATGCATTTCCTTAAACTTTCTTTTTTTAATATCTTCTGCATATCCAAATTCATTTAATTTTTGCTCATTTAATCGCCTACTTTAACTATATACTCTTATGAAACTGCAGGTTATTACGATAAACCCTGCCAATGTTTTTATCTGTTTGCAATTCAGCTGTAAATATTCCATAAACCATTTCCATCCTTTTATATATATATATATATATATATATATATATATATATATATATATATATATATATATATATATATATAAATAATTTCTTATTATTCCGGAAAGTTTCGCCATTCCTGCGTATTCCATACGTTTTTGTATCCATTCTTCCTTCCCTGGGACTTCTGCTTCTTTCCCCTTTGGGGCAAGCAGCATTATGCAGTCATAAATAATTTTCTATACAATTTAGGTAGTTCTGGTACTATAATTCCCAAAAGAAAAGCTTCTGGGTGGTTGTTTTTTTACAAAGGTTATTTTGAACATCCTTTTCAATCTGGCCCCACCCCTTTTAAAGGAGAGGGAGGCGCTCCATCCAGCTGTTTGTTAAACAGCTGCGCGAAGCGTCTCCTCGCTCTGCGCCAGTCCGCGCGTTGCTGCAAGCGGCGCATCCAGGCAGCTACGTCGGAAGTGCAAAGCGTGACAGCATTTTGCATTTATCCGAGAAGGAGGGGCTTCCTTCCTTCCTTCCTTCCTAGCCGGCTTGGTCCTCTTTCCGCCATGCCCAAAGTGGTGTCCCGCTCCTTGGCTTGCTCGGATACGCGCGACCGCGAGGAGTACGGCGAGGGCGAGAAGCCCTTGCACGTCTATTACTGCCTGTGCGGGCAGATGGTGCTGGTGTTGGACTGCCCGCTGGAGAAGCTGCCCATGAGGCCCCGGGACCGGGCGCGGGTGATCGACGCCGCCAAGCACGTCTACAAGCTCTGCAACACCGAGGACGAGCGCGAGTGCGCCTATCTCCGCCGGGACGGAGGCGGCGTCGAGCGGCAGTGCAGGAAGAAGTGCGCGCAGTGCGGGCTGCTCCTCTTCTACCGGCACCAGCCCGACGGCGCGCCGGCCACCTTCGTCGCCGACGGCGCCCTGGTCGAGTTCGGGCAGGGTTGGGCCCAGAAGCAACAGCAGCAGCCGCCGCAGCCTCCTCCCGAGAAAGTGATGGTGACCCGCCGGACGAAGGACATGGGCAAGTGCGGCTCGGTCACCGTCTCCACCGTCGACGAGGAGGAGGAGGAGATCCAGGCGAGGGAAGTGGCCGATTCGTACGCGCAGAACGCGCGGGTGATCCAGACGCAGCTGCGGAGGAAGGGCGCTTGCAAGAGGCGGCTGCAGGAACTGGCCGAGCTGGGAGGCAAGAAGGCCAAAGGGAAAGGGACTCTGATCGACAAGCAGTTCAAATAAGAAACGTCCAGAGAGAGTGATGTGTCGTTTCTTAGGGGGAATCATGGACCCCACCGCTGTGTCCTTTTTTATTTGCCCTGTCAAATCCTCTTCTCTTAGGGATGTTGCCTTTCACTCTGGGGAGGGTTGTGTGAGCCATGTGTCTTATGAAAAGTTTTCCAGAACCTTTTTTTTTTTTTTTTTGCATTTCTAGGAAGCACCGCAGCCTTAATTTCCTAGTAAAAGCAAAGCAACCTTCTCCCAAGGGCGAGCAGAGAGGCGTTAGTCTGCCTCTGTTGTGCTGAGTTATGTTTTTGTTTTGTATCTTCACGTGTATATAGAAATTGCCATATTACTGGCAATATGTAAAGTTTGTATTGATGAGGTAGAAGCAAAGTGTACAGAAAAATAGATCTTTAATAAGTTGTTTTTATGTGGTGTGTCATTTCCAGCCCATCCCCATCGCCTTTGGCAAGAAGTTAAATTTCTTTGTTACACATGCACCTCATATTTGCTCCGGAAGATCGGAGAGGGTTATTGTGGGGCTCCAAAGCAGTATTCTGTCATCGAGATACTAAAGGCCTAACTACAGGTGACGTTAAATGTGACTCAGCATCTTACATGCAGGTTTTTAAAAAAGCATGGTGAGGGGATCTAACCTTTTCCTCACGTGATATTTGCTCGTGAGTTGGGGGGGGAGGCAATGCCTCCTCATCCAAATAAAATAAAAAGTGATTGAAGGAGTAGAATATAAAAGTACACAAATTGCACCCATAACCACCCCAGAGATTTAACAAAGTAAGTTTGGGTGGGTCGTTACAATATCACTTTTACATATTTTAGTGATCTCCCTATATAAGATCTCTAGATGTTGTTCTAGAATTCTGCACTGCTGTGCAATGCTATATAGGTGCAATTTTTAATGAGCATTCCCTTATACATGTGGATACTAGTTTATTTTTTTAGTGAATACTAGTTTATAAGGTTTAGACAACCATTAATCATTCTACTTATTTGCATATGTTTTTTCCAGTGACATTTCTGGGAAAGTGCGTGATAATTACGAAACGTTCATGTACGTTGCTGCCACACTGAAAATACATGAATGTTGGAAATTCATAGATTGCTGTAATTTGCCTCCATCATGTAATTGGAAAGGTGGGTTTTCTGATTAAGAAAATCGTTCTTTAAAAAAACTATACAGGTTGTAAAGTAAACCCAGTGTAAAATCAGAGTGACATCTCAAGCCTATGGATGCACCATGAAGCTTCTGAGTCCCCCCCCCCCCACTCCGGTCATTAAATGATGAGAGTGGCTATCTTTTTCTCCCTTTAACAGTACATAGAGCTAAAGGAAGAGGTTGGAAGAGTGATGTTCTTTCCCATTTCCCCTTTTACTTCTGTGTGCTTTCCAAGGCTGAGATTAATACAACTGGATTTTACAGAGATCCTTTGGAAAAAAAACCCGAAATGTCTGTGCTGTGTTTTTTCTGTCTCTCTTGGGAGGGGTAAGGTAAAGGTAAAGGGATCCCTGACCATTAGGTCCAGTTGTGACCGACTCTGGGGTTGCGGCACTCATCCTGCTTTATTGGCCGAGGGAGCTGGCATACAGCTTCCAGGTCATGTGGCCAGCATGGCTAAGCCGCTTCTGGCGAACCAGAGCAGCACACGGAAACCCCGTTTACCTTCCCACCGGAGCAGTACCTATTTATCTACTCGCACTTTGACAAGCTTTCGAACTGCTAGGTTGGCAGGAGCAGGGACCGAGCAACGGGAGCTCATCCCGTCGCGGGGATTCGAACCGCTGACCTTGCGATCGACAAGCCCTAGGCTCTGTGGTTTAACCCACAGCGCCACCCGTGTCCCTTGGGAGGGGAAGGGGGCATCAATGATTAGAGGTGATTGCATCCACACAGCACTCTCTTAAAAAACCCAAATGGGCCCACAGGCCTAAAAGGTGAGCAATCCCTGAACTCTGAGATTGCAGCCTCAAGTTTTCTCTTCCACATTCTACCTGGTCAAGCAGATTCTGTAGGTCTGAACAGCAGCCATTGGGGTGGGGACTACGATGTGTGCAAGGCAGGCAACCCTGGATCTACCACCGGACCACCTTAAAAGAGTAGTGTATTCCCAAGCTCAGTGGCTGCCTAAATATTTTGGTTCCCCTTCAAAGAAACATCTCTGGGGTGTTGCCACTGTTCTGTAGCTGTGTCCAGCTGCCTGTTTGCTGATATTACTTGCTGTTCCCCCATCAGTTATCTTGACTTTTACCAGCCCACTGCCAGAGCTCTGGTGTGTTTCGCATCACATGGATGGCTTGTCTGCCTGCCAAGCAGCCTTTTCATCCCTCTGCTTTCTGGTGATTTTAACCCCCCCCCCCTTCGCCTCGGCCTGATTTAGGACATCTAGGCAGCCTACTTTATGGGGTTGCTTTCCTGTACAAAAGAAAACTGGGCAGCTTTTGGGATTCCCTGTGCCAGGTGCTACAGAGCAATAATCAGGGAGTGTTTGGGGTCAAATCAGGCCTACTGTAGGTCTCTCCTTCTTAAACTGCTAGATAGAAGAGGAAACTGCCAGCCGTCCAAGCCTGGATACTAAGCTGTGTATACATCGGGTCAGCAAATTTTTTCATCGGGGCTGGTCCACTGTCCCTCAGAACCTGTGGGGGGGGGCGGCGGACTACATTTTGAAAAATATAAATACAGTGGTACCTCTACTTACGAATTTAATGCGTTCCGAACACACATTTGTAAGTCGAAAAAAATTGTAAGTCGACTCCCATAGGAATGCATTGGGAGAAAAAATTCGTAAGTAGAAAAAATCCTATCTAAACCGCATCCAAGATGGCGGACGGAGCTCCATTTGTAAGTAGAAAAATTCGTAAGTAGAGTTATTTGTAAGTAGAGGTACCACTGTACCCTGCAAGCCGGTCCTGCAGCTGCTCTGGACCTGGAGGAGGAACGCACTCTGCACGCACTCAGGAGCACGTCTTGGACGCCACTCACTCACTGGTGTTGACGAGCAGCAGCCGTTCCATCAGGCTGTCCCCACGGAGCTCCCAGGTGGCATGCACCACGCGCTGCGGCCCGCCGTCTGAGGCCAGGTTAGCAGGCAGTCGCGCAGGCAGAGCGCGGGGCAGGCGGCGTGCAGCTTGCCCTCCAGCTGCTCCGGTGCTTCCGCCGAGCGCACCAGCAGCAGCAGCGCTGAGTCGGGCGCCAGGCATGGGGACAGCAGGCACACTAAGCTCCGGCTGAAGCCCCGCGATGCGCCCGTCACAATGCCCATGGCGCGGCCGAGACGTGCCACCTGCTCCCCTCTCTGTGCATGGCCGCGCTGGTGAGAGCCAGTGTGGTGTAGTGGTTAAGAGCAGGAGACTCGTAATCTGGGGAACCGGGTTCGCGTCTCCGCTCCTCCACATGCAGCTGCTGGGTGACCTTGGGCTAGTCACACTTCTTTGAAGTCTCTCAGCCCCACTCACCTCACAGAGTGTTTGTTGTGGGGGAGGAAGGGAAAGGAGAATGTTAGCCGCTTTGAGACTCCTTAGGGTAGTGATAAAGCGGGATATCAAATCCAAAACTCTTCTCTACTCTTGGGTTTACCTCAGCACACAGGAGGCGAGGCTTCAGATTGGCTGCAGGGCCGAGCGGGCAGCAGGGTCCGCGGGTTGGATTTACAAGCTGCGGGGGCCGCATCTGGCCCCCAGGCCTTAGTTTGCCAATCCCTCGTGCAGATGATTTAAAGCACATGTGATGCGCATGCTTTCCCTCAATAGGAATTCTGTTAAGGTTTGCTGGAAATTAAACTACCATATCCAGAATTCTTTGAGGGAAAGTGTGTGCTTTGAACTTGAATCGAGTGCCAATCTCATGATCCTGTCTGCTGGTGATAAGACACTTAAGAGAGCTTCAAATCTGGAATAGACAAATAAATGGAGGATAAGTCTCTCAGTGGCTATTTGCCATGAGAGATGAATGGGTCTTCCATGTACAGAGGGAAGTTTGCTCAATGCCGGGGACGAACGAACAGAATACATAGTGTATGCCTCATTTATGAAAACCTTTGGCTTTCCAGATTTTGCTGAACTCCCATCAGACCTAGAAAGCATGGGCAATGACCATGGATTATGGGAGTTGTGGGTCAGCAACTCTGCCCATTTTCTATACACTTTCTCTCACAATGCACATCACACATACACAAAGTGTTCCCTTCTCTCTTCACCATATACTGTATATTCCTGCGTATAAGACTACTTTTAAACCCAGGAAAATCTTCTCAAAAGTCGGGGGTCGTCTTATACGCTGGGTCGTATTTCTTATATGGCGAGTATATCCCAAACTCTATATTTCAGGGGTGGCCAACTCCCAAGAGACTGGGATCTACTCACAGAGTTAAAAACTGGCAGTGATCTACTCCCGTTTTTTAGGGGTTCAGGTCAAAGTTGTTGAGCTTATTTTAGGGAGGAGTAAAGCCCCATTTTGGGGAGGTGCAGGGCAAAAAAATGAGCTTTTTTTAGGGGAGCCAAATCTGTTGAGGTTCTTTGGGGGGAGCCAGTGATTTACCAGTGATCTACCACAGACATCCAGTGATCTACTGGTAGATCACGATCTACCTGTTGGACATGCCTGCTATATTTTAACTGGGAAAGATGGGGGTCGTCTTATACGCCCAGTAGTCTTATACGCCGGAATATACGGTACCTCACCACTGATGTAAATGCCCTGGGTCTCTTGCAGACACACAAAAGCATTTTAGTCAGGCAGAATTAGAGCAACATGAGAAGAGACTTTTAGTTCCTCTGTACCAGGGGTCAGCAAACTTTTTCAGCAGGGGGCCGGTCCACTGTCTCTAAGACTTTTTTGGGGGGGGGGGTCTGTATTTTGAAAAAAGAAGAAGAAAAAAGAGTGAATTCCTATGCCCCACAAATAACTCGGAGATGCATTTTAAATAAAAGGACACATTCTACTCATGTAAAAACACGCTGATTCCTGGACTGTATGCGGGCCGGATATAGAAGGCGATTGGGCCGGATCTGGCCCCCAGGCCTTAGTTTGCCTACCCATGCTCTGGATCATTTATACTGTTTGGTTTGACAGGCTTACTCCCTGGCAGTCCAATTTCCTGTGCTTTCCTCAGCATTGTTTAAAATATTTACCCATTTTTTCCTCAACTCTGGGGCCTCTTGTAGGTCAAGCTATTCCAGCTCCCTTATCACAGCAATGTTAACTCATTAGCCTTTCCTCTAATGACTTTTCACCATTGGAATGTGGGGAGGGAGATGTTGCTCTGCGTTCATTTGATATCTTTGAAGCATCGAGCTTTAACATATCTTTAAATCCTCGCGATTAGCAGGCGTGTGTGTTATGAGAAAGATATGGAAACAACATGGGAGGAGGGAATGGCTGGCTATTGCTGTTTTGGTTAGACATATTTTATTATATGTCCTCAAAGTAAGTGACCAGGACACAAAGAACCACACAACTTGTTCTGTACATACAAGCACACAATGGGCATGTGTGTTTGAGATTGTATTGTTCCACCAACAGCCTTTTGCATCACAGAAGAACGCTAGGCGTACTGCTGAATCACATTCACACCAAGGCCTAGGGGCAGCAAGCCCTGTTTTGGGCAGGGATCAAAAGGCAGCCGATCCTACTAGGGATCGAACCTGCAACCTTGGCATTATCAGCACCATGCTCTAACCAATTGAGCCATCTGGGAAGCACTATAAGCTTTTGTTTAAGTTGAAGGAAGCATGAGCTAGTACAGTGATGGCGAACCTATGACACGCGTGTCAGACGTGACACACAGAGCCCTCACTGCTGGCACATGCCCCATTGGCCCATTCACGCTGTTGTTGTTGTTGTTGTTGTTGTTGTTGTTGTTGTTGTTGTTGTTGTTGTTGTTGTTGTTGTTGTTTTCTCCCCATTTGTTCTCCCGCTCCTCCTACAGCTAGTCTCCGCTACAGCTTGTCTCTGCTACAGCTTGTCTCCACTGTTAAAACCCGGATCCTTTTGTTGTTGTTGTTGTTGTTGTTGTTGTTGTTGTTGTTGTTGTTGTTGTTGTTTTCTCCCCATTTGTTCTCCCGCTCCTCCTACAGCTTGTCTCCGCTACAGCTTGTCTCTGCTACAGCTTGTCTCCACTGTTAAAACCCGGATCCTTTTGTTGTTCTTGTTGTTGCTGGTAGCCAGAGATTGTTTTTTAACCCTTTCTGTGCTGTTTTCTTTCTGGCGCTTTGGCAGACTATGATTGGGTGTAACAGCATTCATTTTTTAACCCGTTCTGTGCTGGTTTTTTGTCGCTTTGGAAGACTATGTCGGTGCTGTGTGTTAGTTCCAGCAAAGGTATTATTTGTCATTTATTTCTGTTCTCTTCCCCCTACCAAAAAAGCACAGCAGCTTTGGGGCATCCCCCCCAAAAAACAAAGCAACTTTTGCACCCCCCCAAAAAACTCCAAAACTTTGGTCAGCAGCTCCCCCCAAAAAGCTCAACAACTCTGGACAATTTGTGATTAATAAGGGTTTTTTAATAAGGGGACGACAGAGGACGAGATGGTTGAACAGTGTTCTTGAAGCTACGAACATGAGTTTGACCAAACTGCGGGAGACAGTGCAAGACAGGAGTGCCTGGCGTGCTCTGGTCCATGGGGTCAGAAAGAGTCGGACACGACTAAACAACAACAACAAGGGGTTTTTGGTTTGGTTTGGTTAAATAGTTAGTTTTTGGTTTATGAAATACAGTTATATATTACAATTATACATTTTTGTTATTTAAACTATAAATATTGCGAAATTATGGTTTTTTTCTCAAAGTGACACACCACCCGAGTTAAGCTCTGTTTTTTGGCGAATTTTGACACACCAGGCTCAAAAGGTTGCTCATCACTGAGCTAGTATGTTGCTTTTTTATGCCGCATCACTGGATGGTTTCTTTGCAGAACCAAAATGATGTCCTCTTGCACCAGCTCCATGGCAGACTTTTATCCTGAAACGTTGTTTTTCATTCATGGAACTCAGGTTACAGCACACATGGCATGATCGATCACATCTTCACTGAAGGTCATCTCTGCAGGTTCTCCCATTTATCCTCACAGCAACACTAGGCCGAAACAGAAACTTGCTCAATGTCACCCAGTGAGCATGACAGAACTCTTCATCCCAAATCCATTAAGTCTATCCACTAGGTCACTCTCTCTAGCAATTACCCTTGTGTAAGAATAATATATACTTTTGGAACTCCCCAAGGGCAGAGTGCATATTTTGTATGTTTAAAAGTCCTAACGTTTGTGGAGGGATTTCAAGGTTGTTTCTACCGTAAGGGAGAATTAATCACAGAGGGGCAAGAGAGATTTGGATTAGAAAACAGTAAGGGAAGTCAAGGCTTCAGCCCCTTGTGTATACAGAGAAACATGTTCTCAATTTGCAACTCTATTTAATGAGCCTTAGGGGCAGCATGAGGATGGCGGAAGTTCACACACTTCGAGGTGTTCTTGAGATCTTGGTTCCCAGTCCAGCTCTCTGTGCATGCAACTGCTAGCAGCCCTAGATGCAGTCGTGTATTGTATCACAGAACTGCCCAAAAGCATATCTAGGGAATTCCATGGAGCCGGGAACAAGCACTCGCACCCACCATTGGAAGCAGGCCTTCGCATAGATTGGGACAGCTATGTTTAGAGGATGCTAATGAAGTTATCATCATTCGCAGAATATGTTTGTTCACAAAGCATTTTCAATCTGTGAGCCTATCTACCAGAAAATGGTTCTCCATGAGGAGCTTCCATTCCAGAGGGAGAAACAGCTCAGGAATATCGCAGGGTTTTCGTTGTTTCGCCAGGCCTCATATATGCCTGCGTGCGTGTTTTCCATAATCGGAAAACCCATCTTGCTTCCTGGTACCCTAATTATGGCAGAACCTGGCAACTTCTGGGATTATTAGTTTATGTTATGCTGACGGCCTCTGGACTAATAGAGTAGCCCCAGAGAATTGTAAAGTTGGAAGGGATCCCCAAGGATCATCTAGTCCAACTCCCTGCAATGCAGGAATCACAGCTAAATAATCCCTGACAGGTGGCCATCCAACATCTGTTTAAAGACCTCCAGTGAATACAGAAATTAGGCATTGCTGTTATGGACAACTCTCACCCTAGGGAAACAAACCAAAGGGAAGGTAAAATCCAGAAAAATTTACTTAAGTGCAGTTGAAATCAGAGGGCCTTGCCCATTCACAATTAAGGGCTTAGTTCCTTTACAGGTTTAAAGGATGCTTAACTTTCCCTGGATTGCACATTTTGAGCAACTGGGGGAAAAAAGATAACAGATTTATTGGGGGCTATGACTTAAGCTGATTAGGGTCACAGAGCGTACCTGCACAGGTTAGTCATAAGAAAGTCCCCCTCTTTTCGAGGAGCCTTACTCCTAAGGGTGTTTAGAATTTCACACTTAGGTATAGGATTGCTCAGTAAGGTACAGATACTCTCTCTCTCTCTCACACTTTCTAGAGTGCACACAAATGGCTCTGTGGATGGAGTGTGAGAGTGTATTATGAAGCCAAGGGGAGGCGATAACCAGTCACAGCTGGATTACTCAGGGCAGCCTTTGCCAATCTGGTGTCTCTTCAGATGTTCTGGATTCCCAACTCCCATTAGTTCCTGCCAGCACAGCACTTAGGGACTCACTCTTGCACCATTTTTGTATGAAGAGACACACATATAAGAGAAATTATGAGGAGCTCTAATACACTTGAGGTGCAATCCAGGCCAGGAGTGAGGAACCTCTAGCTTCCCTCCAGCCACTGTTGAACTCCAATTACCATCAACCGCAGCCAGACTGGCCAATAGTTAGGGATGCTGGGAGTTGAAATCCAGCACATCTGAAGAGTGGCAACAGGTTCCCCACCTCTGAGCGGGTAGTTATGAATTTGTAAGTTTCAGTGTGAGCATTAAGCATCTCCCACTGACTGCAGTGGGACTTTTTAAAAAGCGCATCGCTTTGCCTGAATTGTGCCTATGGCATTTAACGTGCCCCAATTCCACTGAAAATTATACCTCCTGTAATGCTAAAACATTTCACTCCTCCACTGAAAGGCAAGTTTTTATCAGCTAAGAAGAAGGCAACCCACTGAGGGGAATACATCACACACAACATTTCATTTTTCACCATTTTAATAAATAACATTACGTTGCACAATGGAATGGACGAACATGTAAGTTAAGCGAGTTAGTTCTTGCGGACACAAGAGTCCTGAAAGCGCTGCAGTTCTGGTAAGCATGCTGGGGGAAGGGCGTCTTCAGCTCTTCACAGGAGTAGAAGTTGGTTTCATGGCTTTTTTAAGATGATGATAGTTTGGCAGGATTTTCATTAGGAAGTCCAGCTGCAATGTTTGTGGCTAAAAAGAACAGCAGTGTGAAAAAATGGGGGGGGGGAGAGCACCAGATAGGTGATAATACTGACAGTCTGAATTCATTTGCTTATGTTCTGCTCTACCATGGAAAATCATTCATGGGATAAAGAACCAAAGCATCCTTAAAGACAACATAAAAATGATAAAGGGACCCCTGACCATTAGGTCCAGTCGCGGATGACTCTGGGGTTGCGGTGCTCATCTCGCTTTACTGGCCGAGGGAGCCGGCGTACAGCCGGTGGCCAGCATGACTAAGCCGCTTCTGGCGAAACCAGAGCAGCGCACGGAAACGCCATTTACCTTCCCGCTTGGAGCGGTACCTATTTATCTACTTGCGCTTCGAAGTGCTTTTGAACTGCTAGGTTGGCAGGAGCAGGGACTGAGCAACGGGAGTTCACCCCGTCGGGGGGATTTGAACCGCCAACCTTCTGATCGGCAAGCCCCAGGCAACAGGCTTTTTAAACAGAAAGGTTTAAAAAGCCTGTTGCCTAGGGCTTGCCTATCAGTTTGCAATCAGCTAGAAAACCAAAATTGGAAACTGATTGCAAACTGTGGCTTATCAAGGTCCAGGTATCATGGACTCTTACAAGCAACCCACTCAGAGAGGATTAAAGTGTGTTTAGGTTTGCGCCGGGTTTCGTATGACATTCTCATTGACAAACCAGTTGCTCCACCGCCACTGGCCTTTGCACTATAGACATGGGAGTGCTGAGTTGATGGGAAAGAAAAGGAAACAAGTGGATCTCCGTTCTGATAGACCAGACTGGGTTGGCAAAGTCATGCTGTTGGAAAGGGAGGAACAACTGGTGACATATTATCAAAGGTTGAACTCCTGTCATGCACCTACCTGGGGCCGCTCAGTCTGCACTCGCCGAAGACAATCAGCTCCATAGATGACCGTGTTTTCAGGGATGACTTCGTAGGTGTTGACATTGCAGCAGGCTCCAATGATGCAGCCGCTTGTCAGAATCACGTTCCTACCCACAAATGCTGCAGAGACAAAAAAAATCTCACAGTATGAAATGGAATGAGCAACGTCATGAAGTCTAATCAGTGGTCTGTTCTTTGGCCCAGCATCTCGCCTCTAGAAACAGAGGATATCATCAACATAAGTCTACTCTCTGCTATTCCTCTGTAACGTCCCAGGTTTTTTGTCGTGTTTCTAGAACTCAACTTGTTTGAGATATCAGCTGATATCAGATTCCGGCTGCAGTCTCACTTCTGAGTACTATCAGTTCCAATGCTTACTTCCAAGTGTACTCAACCCAGGGACGTGCAACTATACTCTGGTCTTAAATTGCCGCAGTCTGTACCATCTAGCATAGGGATGAGGACCTAGTGACCTTGCAAATGCTGCTGGACTACATCTCCCATCATTCCTGGTCACTGACCATGCTGGCTAGGGCTGATGGGAGTTTTAATCCAGTAACATCTAGAGGGCCTTTGGTTACCCACGACTGCTCTAGGAGAACATGGGGAAACTCAGAATTAAGAAAGTTTACAAATGGACGGTGTGTGTGTGTGTGTTTCCAAAACTACTGTCTTGGTCAATTTTTTTAAAAAAATGCAAAGCTGCAATTTTAAGCATGTTGCTATGGACTTACAATATATTTATCAAAATTGGTTTTTCACATAAACCGTTCCAGTATTGTCAGATGTAGGAGTGATCCTCAGAACCATAGAGAATATGTAATACAATGCAAAAACTGGAAACAAAAAACAACCCCCGTTATTGATTTCCCACTTAATCAACATACTTACCTTTGGACTCAATTACATTGTTGTCTCCTATTTTCATTGCCTGGGAATCTGTAAGTCACAGTTAAGAAGAGTACTTAATTTAGTTTGCATGCTTCCTTATCCTGGATTCCTCCTAATACAGTCCTCTTTGAAGAATCCCCATGTTTGGAGAAGGCGTTCAGGACAAGTATGCTGCTACTTTCATAGAACTGGGGAGACATACACAGAAAAGGCAGGCGAGGATAGACAGGAGATTAAACAAAACTCACAGCTTGTTGTATTAGAAGGCTGTCAACTAGGTCAGGCATCCCCGAACTGCGGCCCTCCAGATGTTTTGGCCTACAACTCCCATGATCCCTAGCTAACAGGACCAGTGGTTGGGGAAGATGGGAATTGTAGTCCAAAACTTGGGGATGCCTGAACTAGGTTAAAAACACAGTTAACATGGGGAATATTACAGGTAATGAAAGAACAAGGGAAATTGTAATGATATTAAAAGTGATGTTTTGTTTTGCTTTGCTGGCCTTGTGGGAGGGTTGTTTTTGTCACCTGGTCCTTTGGATTGCATTTAAGATTGCTCATTTGAGTCTGGAGCACCAGCTGCAATGGTTAATCCCTTTAGACACAATAAAACAGAACTTTGAGGCCTTTTGTCCCAAGGGAGGCCACTGCTCACAATGCAGGTCGTCCCCCCCCCACACACATTAGGGAAACTAGCATGTGTTTACCATGATTGTTGTGAAAGCTGCAACTAGGGTTGCCAGACTCAATAGTGGACAGGACTTCTGTGCCTTTAATTGCCCTGCTCTCTTTTGAGTCTGGAAACCTTAAAGAGAAACCAGCAGACCCTTTGTTTAATTTCCAAGCAAAGGGTCTTCTGGTTTCTCTTTAAGGTTTCCAGACACAAAAGAGAGCAGGGCAATTAAAGGCACAGAAGTCCTGTCCACTACTGAGTCTGGCAACCCTAGCTGCAACGTGTTAAGCAGGCACATCTATTTTGCCACACATTCCCTGTGAAATGAAAGGCACAGCAAGCTCATGCACCACATTTGTGTGGTGAAATAAATGCATGCAGTTCTTGTATTAAAATACCATTAGGGTTTACTACAAACACACCCACACCCCATCATTATTAGGAAGCTCTTGCCCTGAACATGAACAAAATGCCCATGGGTGGAAGTTGCTGGGAACAAAAGAGATATAAGTGACTAACAACACCTGTGGAATCTAAGATAGGTCATAAAACTCAGACAATTCTCCTTTGTGAAAAGGTGTGTGTGTGTGTAATAAATCACTCCATCACAGAATTGGTATTTCATTGCTAAAGTAGCCTGTAACCTTCACTGTCCTGTGCAAACATACACTTTCTCACTTTAAAAAACACTGCTCTTTTGAAGGATACAACAGCCAACTTCAAAGACGTTGTTGGTGCCAATGATCATTGGTTTGGCTCCCACCTCCTCTGTATCAGGGGTAATGTTTTCAGGATAGCTGTGAAAGGATTGAACCATGCATTAACATATTTGTACATCAGAAAAAAACCATACTCTCTGTTGAAAGATTGAAAACTGTCTTTGGTAGCTATAGCGTTTGGGCAGTTAAAAGTTTGGCAATGGCATTGAGCTGCTGTTTTTGATTCCCCATGCCCCAAAGGCAAGTCTGTTTCTTCTGGAATACTGGAACAGGTGTGAATTTGAAAGAAGATTTCTGGGCAAAACATCCACCTTTGCATCTACATAGCAATTTAAATATATCAGGTGGAAAAACTAAATTATGAGCAGCTTCCCAAAACATTTAGCTTTGAAACATGGATACAGATGAGGAAAAGTCCGTCGGTGTAGAAAGTACCTTGGATTCACCTTTTTCTAGGAGTTAGAAAGCTGATTGTTCAGACTGCAGAGCCAATGAGGACAGCTAACTGTTGGCACAGTAGAGCAATATGCTCTGCCAGGCTAAAAAAGGCACCAGTAGTGCTGAGCATCTGGAGAATTTAGGAGATCAAACTATTTCACATTTAATTTCTCTGCACTAAGAGAACCCCACAAAATGCATATCAAAGTAGTGGAGGGAGGGGGATTTAAAAATCACATATAATACTGTGTGATCAAATTAAATGTGTACAACAGTGAACTACTGAAGGCATGCAAGGATTATAGGAAGCTTTGTTCTTTATCTTAGATTTCTCATACATATGCTTTCTTTAGTGGCATATCCCCTCCACACTTGGATGTGCTGCCCTCCGCCCTCGAGGGCAGATTTCAAAAGATTACAGCAGAAAAACGACTCTGTCCCTGTGGAATCGGCAACACAGAAACAGTGGCTCACATCCTTCTGTCATGTCCTCTCTACAAAGACTTGCGGCTCGATCTCATTACACCCCTACTTCTAACTATCCCAGGCCGCCCAACTGAGGCCATGTTGTTCTTTCTTCTATCAGATCAAAATGACCTGAGAACAACAAAAGTTGCCAGATTTATCGAGGATGCAATGAGACTAAGGGCTACCTTTTAAACGACAATCATAGTCCTATGATCCTTTTATCCATGTTGTTTTTAATTCTATATTGCATGTATTTGTTGCTATGGCTGTTGGCTATGCAAATAAAGTTTATTGATTGATTGATATCCCCTCCACAGTGGAACATAAAATAAAGCACAAGGATTCAACATGGAGGTTCCCTACCCAGTGCATTCATGAAGCAGCTTTGCATTTCTTCCCATTTTAACACTGACCTTACACTGTCCCTGCAAAACGGAGCCAATGAGAAGAGGCCATTTAGGAAGATGCCAAGAAAACAAAAGCAAGGAAGGTGGCCTGGGAGATTTAAGTTTTACTGGCTTTGGGTAGTACAAGGCAGCTTCCTATGTTGAATAAGAACAATGGTCCATTTAGCTCAGTACTATCTGCTCAGTCTGACAGCAGCTTTCCAAGAACTCAAGCAAGGAGATGCCAAGACCTTTTCACTGGCATAACCAAGGTGGTCCACCACAGAGAAGCTGCAGGGGACAGAAAGCTATATGGGTGGCATATAAATAATAAAATAATATAATTAGTGTAGGGTAGACTGCATAACATTATGCTTGCATTTACATTTTAAAAATTAAGCTGGCTTTTGGATGCATTCGCTAAGGCATTCCCAAGGTACAACATTTTGGACCAAGAAAGTTCAACATATCATACTTACCCATTTATGATAATTGCCTGTTCTTCTATAAGGTTACCTTCCCCAATTACTATTGGTCCAGCTTCTGCAATGATCCGTGCTTTGGGGTGAATCACGGTCCTAGGCCCTGTAGGAAATACTCAAAAGTTTACTTCTGGTATAGCGGTAATATATTTCTCCAACTACTTGGACGGTACGGGGCAGCAGTACAGTGGTACCTCGGTTTGTGACCGCAATCTGTTCCGCGGAGCCAATCGCTCCCTGAATCGGCCGCTCGCTGAAGGCACGCTTCTGCGCGTAGCACCAATAGAGCGCTTCTGCACATCCGAGCGCCAAGGAACCTGGATGTAAACACTTCCGGGTCCGCGGTGGTCGGAAACCGAAGCGGTCGCAAACGGAGGTGGTCGCAAACCGAGGTTTGACTGTATCTATTTGTCTCAATACACGGATACCACGGATGTACAAGGAACCAATAAGAAATCTCAACCACCAACTATATTCTCAAACAGTGGAATGGACTATTGGAACACCACACACTCTCAGCAAGAACACCACATAAAGGTGGAAGGGGTATTTCAGATGACAAACTATTTGTCCTCATGAGCACCTGTATTTCTGATCGGCCCACTGGTTCTACTCACTGTTCATTGTTGCAAACTATGAGCGGAAAACCTGTGGCCCTCCAGATATTATTTGACTACAACTCCCAGCATCCCTCAAATTTGGCCATGTTGGTTGGGGCTGATGGTAGTTAGGAGTCCAACAATTTCTGGAAAGCAGCAGTTTCCCCACCCACACTGTAAACAAACACTGGATTATCTTCCCCTGCACAATCAAGGGATTGTCTCATACTGAAGGCAATGTTGCTTTACAACATTAAACAATATGTGGGAATTAAGAGACTATTTTGTAGAATGGTATCCTTAATCTGACAGTAATTCACATTAACTCTGGAGATTCTGACACCTACAGTAACCACACAAATTACTTTCTCTTACCAATTGTCACATCACCCTTGATCTCACTCTCGACACAGACAACAGCTCCAGGAGCAATCTTTACACTGGAAAAGAGAACATCAACAAAACAACAACAACAACAACAACAACAACAACAACAACAACAGTGTTTTGCATCTCCCTTGAAAGCCCATGTACTGTATATGAAAATATATGCAGAATATTTGAAGCAATCTTAGACCCACTCAGTGGCTTTTAATTCCAGATTAGGAGAGCTGGGTGGTATTACTCAGATGTAACTGGGGTCAGTTAGAGTGGCTCCAGATTTTCCTTGATGGGCAATTCAAGAAAGGGGTGCTAAGAGAATTTAGGCTTGACAGTTCATCTCAGGGTTCCATCGTGTCCCTCAGGGAGGGGGCTACAAAAAGTAAGAAACCTAACCAGGGTTCTAGTAAAAAAAACAAAAATATTTTAGAAGCCTGAAGTCTGTGACACAGACAATGAGACTGCTCCACCCCCCAAAGGAGGAATGGGGGATGTTTTTGTTTTTATTAAAAATATTCTCTCCCCCTGGTATAAAAAAGTAGAAGCCTGCTACGCGATCCGGTTGAGAGAAAAATGGATATAGTGGCGCCAAAAGCCCATGAAACATATTGGGCAGCAGCGACTACGCGACATTTCTAAGCAGAGCAAAAATGCATACATGGTTCAGAAGAGAGTAAACGGGCAGCCGTGGCAACTGGAGAGAATAATGCTAATTTTATCTTCTGCATCGGGCAAAAGAGGACGGGCATTGTAGAACCGGGAAGAAGACCGGGGCTCCGCTCTCCGCTTTCCAATCCCACAGCCTCCCGCCCACCTTCTTAGCCAAATTGCAGACCTGCCATCCACCAGACCGCCGTTAAGCCCACCACCAAAGAGACCGGACCAGGTCGAATCTGCTCACCTCTTCTGCGCCTTCTCCGCCATCTTTTCCGCCCTCTCATCCATTGCTCGGCCGGCGGCGACGCAGCCAGCTGATGCCAACGAGAATACAGTAAAAGGAGTGGCGAACGTGGCCCTCGGGAATCGATTCATCGGGCCTTGCGCTCGGGCCGGATGGAAGCGACGTAGCCAATGAGAGCCCGCCCTGGAGTGTGTAACTCCTCCCCTCTTTCTGGGTTACCATTGATGTGCTTAATATCGTGCGGCGGCGTGTATTAATCTCTTAATACGCGCCACGCAATGTTATGCATCTTGAATTTTTTCGTGTAAACAGACAAACATGGGAACCAGCATTTGTGCAGTACATTTATATCATGCTCAAGTGGTGTGCTTGCTTCTCCCACAATGGTTCATGGAACAACAACAACAATTTATTACTTATATTACTTATTTTACTTACTTATAGTTTAGTTTATTACTTATTTTACTTATAGTACTTACTTATAGTACTCATTACCTGCCCATCTGGCTGGGCCCCCCCAGCCGCTCTGGGCAGCTCCCAACAGAATATTAAAAACACAGTAAACATCAAACAGAAAAACTTCCATAAACAGGGCTGCCTTCAGATGTCTTCTAAACGTCATACATCATAGTTGTTTATTTCCTTGACATCTGATGGGAGGGTGTTCCACAGGGCTGGAGCCACCACTGAGAAGGCCCTCTGCCTGGTTCCCTGCAACCTCACTTCTCGCAGTGAGGGAACCGCCAGAAGGCCCTTGGAGCTGGACCTCAGTGTCCAGGATGAACAATGGGGGTGGAGACGCTCCTTCAGGTATACTGGGCAGAGGCCATTTAGGGCTTTAAAGGTCAGCACCAACACTTTGAATTGTGCTCGGAAACGCACAATCATAGAATTGTGGAGTTGGAAGGGATCACGAGGATCGGCTTGTGCTCAAACAAACCCCCTGCAATGCAGGACTCTTGCCCAGTGCGGGGCTCCAACCCACAACCCTGAGATCAAGGCTATCCTCACAGTAACCGTGTGGGGTAGTTGAGGCAAGGGACAGCTCAATGGGTTTCATGGCCAAGGGGAGATTTCACCCTTAGCTGCCCTAGTTCAGGCATAGGCAAACTTGGCCCTCCATATGTTTTAGCACTACAACTCCCATCACCCCTAGCTAACAGGACCAGTGGTGAGGGATGATGGGAGTTGTAGTCCCAAAACATCTGGAGGACCGAGTTTGCTTATGCCTGCCCTAGTTGGACTCTGACCCACACTAATAACTGCTACAAGCCACCCCAGTGTTGTGGTGGAATGAAGGGAGTAGCATGGGTTTGGTTCCCGAGACAACTATGGCCAAACAACACACGTATCTAAGTGTGCCATTGGGAATTTTCCAACAGGTGGCTCTGGGCAGGGGTGGCGCATCCCGTTCTGCCACCCGAAGTGCGTCAGGAAGGTGCTGCCTCACAACAGCCTCCCCTTCCTGGGGAATGCCCACGAAGCAGCAACAGTGACCATGATATTTCGCAGAGTTCTTACAAGATTTTGTGGAGCGCACAAGATCTCTTGAGATCTTGGTGCCATCTTGCTGCTTCTCCACCATTGGTGGTAGGGTGACCAAGGGCACTTGTGGGGGCGCTGCCTCTTGGGCTTATGCCACCCAAGGTGGCTGCCTCAGCCTGCCTTATGGGTGGGTTGGGGATAGGTGGGAGTGATATGAACCAGGACTGTGGCGGCACACAGGGAAGGGATGTTCAATTTTCCTTCTACTTTTTCATTTCTAGTGAAACTCACCACATGCCTCCTTTTAGCCATGGACCATCTGTGAGAAACATGGGTGCTTGGAAACCTAACTATTGTACTGACCCTTATACCCACTACGATCCAATGTATTAAAACAATTTTCCATCCATGCCTACCACAGCTGCCGTTTTTTAATATTCCACAGTTGCCATTTTTTATATTGACTTACTGTGTATTCTTCTGGTAATGTTTATGATGGATATTACAGGGGAAGGATAAGAACAACCATTTATGCTTCTCTGATTCTTGGAAAGTGTGGCAATTTTGTGTGTCATGGAGATGTTATCAGTTTGGTATGAGGCTCTTATCTTTGCTTCTACCTCATAATCAGTATTCAAAAAGGGCCTCATCGGATGACGATCCGACTTCCATGGCATAGCAGCTCAGTGAAAATGGCATTTGCACAAATAATATACTCCAATGATATATTTTAGGCAGAATGTCCCGTCTCCATAGTTATAAACTCTGATACGCTGACCTTCATTATCTGGGTGATTTCCATTATTAGCCTACTCCAATATAGGGAAAAGACAACAATATTTGTTGAGACACTTCATTTAGGTGAGAAAGGACTGGAAGACAACCAGCGAAATAGCATTTGGAGAATGAGGGTCTTCATGAACTGGGAAACCCCGTTTTTCTTTCAAGCCACAGCTTTATACCAGCTAGCTGCTTTTCCATTTGCTATTTTGTTCCATTATCTATGTGCCTCTGGGAATCTTTCTATAAATGCAAGGTAAGTATCATTATCTAACTTTTTAAATATTATTACTTTTTAAAAAATGTTATATTTTTCTGGACTAATAAACAGCAAACAAAGCAAGGTCTAAAACGAGAATTTAAAAGCCTACAATAGAAACAACAACTAAGAAATCCTTTAAAAAAAAATAAAATATACTTTTTTAAAAAAGCCAATCAAAAAACAGCAGCTTCTAGAAAATAATAAGCTCAATGTATCAGGAACTAGGAAACAGTCGAGAAAGAAAAAGTTTTCACCTGTAGAGAAGGAGATTTGAAAAGTGGATTGGTAAGGAAAGGGCCAATCCAATTGTTTTCCAGAAAGTGAGATGCAAAAGAAGGTGCCACCAGCCATGGTGTTTGTGGGGACCTGAGCCCCATGTCATTTGTAGCATGCCCAGGATTTCTTGCCCTTTTCCCCTTAAAAAAAAACCAAAATCAAACAATTATCTGAAAAAAATTCTAAGGAAGCTGGGCACATAGCAAAACCGTGTAGGTGAGCTCCAACCATTTGCCGCTGTAATTTCCCAGGAACATCTATACCTGTAGGTATCACATGCTAATTTTATAGACATTTGTGTCATCTGTGTTGATCTCCCAGGTCTTGTAAGTACCTAGCAACCACCTCTGGGTACCAAAATGGGAAGATATATTCTCCATGCCTGAACGGTTCTGTCCTCAGGAAAAGGGAACATACAAAAGAGGCCTTATCTGTGTGGACAGGAGGCTATTGTATATACCAGAGGATGGGGAACCTGTGCATGGCTGTCAAGTTTTCCCTTTTCTCGCGAGGAAGCCTATTCAGCATAAGGGAATTTCCCTTAAAAAAAGGGAACTTGACAACTGTGGCCCTCCAGATGTTGTTGGACTCCAACTCCCATCAGTCATATTCAGCATGGCCAAAGGTTGGGGATGTTGGGAGCTGTAGGAACAGTGTTATTTTTCTATAAAAAGAGGTGCCCAAACTCACCATGAACCCCTTCCTTGTTCTCTTATAATGGTGCCCACCTGAGAGGTGCCGGAACTGAGTTCTAGCAAGTTCCAGCTGGGAAAAAAGCCCTGTATAATAGGAATGTGTAGGACTTTAAAAGCAACAACTAGCTGGGAAGAAAATCAGTTACAACTGGAGCTCCTTGCCATCTTTCTTCCAATAGCATGCCACAGAATTCTCCACCGGTTGAAGCTTTTGCACTGCCTTAAGAGGCAGCCCTGTGTGGATTGATGTGCACTAGTAATTAATGCTTATTTCTAACAGTGAACCAAATGGCATCTTTGGGTATTGATGCAGGTTGAACTAGTGTGATGACCTGGCTGATTTTTTGTTTGTTACAAAAGTGGTTGGTTGGGAACTAGATGTTACACAGGGAGTACAGATTCCCAGATCTCCCCACCTCTGCCTTGCCACACTTCCCCTGTTCGCTTTCCTGCCAGGCTAGAAACTTCTTACCCTGAAAAATTGCCACCATGACTTTGAAAACATGTCTGTTTATTTTTAGGTACACTTTCCTCCTAGTGGGTGGTTTCCTCCTGGCCTGGGCTGCCATGGGGTGCTATGTCCTGCTGCTGCTTATATCTGCCTTCTCCTCTTTTGCTGTAATCCATTCCGCTGGCCCACAGCAGGTCCACACATGGGCATTCTTCATTCAGATGACCTGGCAAACACTGTGCCATCTTGGGCTGCATTACAAAGAATATTACCTACAAGAAGCTGCATGTATCAGGTAAAGATATGCTCGCTCTAGTCTAGTGTATTGGTTGGTTGGCAGAGTTAGTCTCGGAGCAATTTACTTTGCATTATTTCAGTACACATAGAAACAGTAGACAGACCAGTTGGATTCAGAGTGTCCTTTCCTGGGTGGTGTAACTGTTTTTCTTACTAATTTTATTGTCATTGAACTTTATGGGAATTATACCCAGTATAAACAGGAGCAGTAGTCAAAACAAAATAAAAAAATTCCTTCCAGTAGCACATTAGAGACCAACTAAGTTTGTTATTGGTATGAGCTTTCGTGTGCATGCACACTTCTTCAGAGCAGTAGTATAATAGCTTTATTAGGACAAACTAAACAATCACAAAGCACTGAGCTTCTTTTTGAGGAGAGATAGTCAACCCAGTATACCTGAAGGAGCGTCTCCACCCCCATCGTTCTGCCCGGACACTGAGGTCCAGCGCTGAGGGCATTCTGGCGGTTCCCTCACTGCAAGAAGCAAAGCTACAGGGAACCAGGCAGAGGGCCTTCTCGGTAGTGGCACCCGCCCTGTGGAACGCCCTCCCATCAGATGTCAAAGAGATAAACAACTACCTGACATTTAGAAAACAACGGAAGGCAGCCCTGTTTAGGGAAGTTTTTAATGTGTGACATTTTAATGTATTTTTAATCTTAGTTGGAAGCCATCCAGAGTGGCTGGGGAGATCCAGCCAGATGGGCAGGATACAAATAATAAATTATTATTACAGTATTATTTTATTATTTTATTTCCATGAGCACATTTGGACTTTTGAGTAAGTGATGTGTTGCTACCCCCCCTCCGGTCAATTCTGTCCCACAGATCAGACTCCCCTGCAAAAAGAGGCCTAAGGTGAGCAAGCGTACACATACAAATTTTGCTCTTAAAAGGATCTGCGTAAAAGTCAGATCCTGAACCATGAAAAGTATATAGGACTTAAAAGACAAGCGGGTAGCTCCAGCTCCATTTACTTTTGAAGGGAGAAAATATAAACCAGACAGACTGGTTTATTAGCCATTTCCTGTTGCCCATGGGATCCAGGGAATTGTAATTCTGTGAGGCGATTTGATATACGGTATCTAACGAAGAATGTTCAGCACCCCCACCAAACCGCAACTCCTGGAATTCTTTCGGATGCTTAAAATGCTATGTGACATAAGCTCTCTAACACAGGGGTCAGCAGACTTTTTCAGCAGGGGGCCGGTCCACTGTCCCTCTAACCTTGTGGGGGGCCGGACTATATTTTGAAAAAAATATGAACAAATTCCTATGCCCCACAAATAACCCAGAGATGCATTTTAAATAAAAAGACACATTCTACTCATGTAAAAACACCAGGCAGGCCCCACAAATAACCCAGAGATGCATTTTAAATAAAAGGACACATTCTACTCATGTAAAAACATGCTGATTCCCGGACCATCCGCGGGCCGCATTTAGAAGGCGATTGGGCCGCATCCGGCCCCCAGGCCTTAGTTTGGGGACCCCTGCTCTAACAGAATTGCAGAGACCTAAAACTGGGCGGCTCTTAAATGCAAATTGTGTGCTCTTCTGTCACTGAGCTAACCTTCTGCTCTGTTTCAGATTGCCCATTGCCCTTTCTGCCCTCATGCTGATGACCCAGAAAGTCACGTCACTGGCTTTGGATATCCATGAAAAAAAAGTGAGGGTGGGCTTGCCATCTGAAGAGAGGAGATCCTGTTGCTGCCACCTGCTCCAGGCACTGCCACTGTGTACTTATCTGCTGTGTTTCCCCACCCTGCTGGGAGGCCCCCTGTGTTCTTTCTGCAGATTTCAGGCATGGGTAAGGTATTCCGAGGCTCCGTTTTCTCCTGGTCTCCTCTGGGCTGCCACTCGAAAAGGCCTGGGGGCTCTGACTCTGGGCCTGTTGAACAATATCGTGAGGGGATACATTTCCCCTCTGGACGACCTAATCGACTGCACCCACTTTGACTGCGTTTATGTCATGTGGACCTCAGCCCTGTCCTTCAGGCTCACTTACTACTCTCACTGGCTGCTCGACGAGTCCCTCTTCCTTGCTGCCGGTTTGGGGCTGGACCTTGGCCACCACCAACATTCAGCAGCTGCCGACAGAGTCGTCATGGACACAGACATTTGGACCCTGGAAACAACCAACACAATTGCTGGCTTTACCCGAACATGGAACAAGAGCACAGCCCAGTGGCTGAGGAGGCTCATATTCCAGCAGAGTAGTTCACATCCTCTCCTGGCCACCTTTGCCTTCTCAGCCTGGTGGCATGGCCTCCACCCTGGACAGGTCTTTGGGTTTCTGTGCTGGGCCCTTATGGTGGAAGCAGACTACCGCTTCCATCGCTTTTTCGGTTCAGTGGCAAAATCCCGCCTTCAGAGGCTGCTGTACCAAACTGTGACCTGGTGTCATACACAACTAGTGGTGGCGTACATTTTGATTGCTGTTGAGATGAGGAGTGTCTCCATGCTTTGGCGGCTGTTGTCTTCGTACAATAGCTTCTTTCCACTAGTCTCTGTCACTGGGCTCCTCCTGTTAGTAAAAAAAGGAGTGAGCAGCCCCATTGGTCCTCACTAGCTCATTCCGCATCCTTAGATGGAGGTGTGTAGACAGAAGCAGGATTTTAAAAAACAGTTGCAGCAGCTTTTTCATCCAAGGTGCAAGGCCACCTTGTAAGGTGATTTGCATTATTAGCATACATACAAACTAAGTGAAGTCTTTCATCTTGCGTCTCCTATCTTTCCCCTTCGCTTTTAGTAAAGCCTGCACTTGTTTTTATTCTCTCCCATTTTTCTCTTACCTGCAAAAAAGAGCAACAACACACAATGCTTTTTCAAAAACAGTTAAAACTACTCAGAAAACGTAGATAACAATAAAGTATTTCTGTTTACAAAGCAGCAACAGTGCAGTCAAGGACTATTGACCAGTTTTAAAATATTGCATCTGACTTCTGCCTGAACATGTCCACCTAAGGACACAGAATTTGTAGAGTTGACCACAAGAGTCATCTAGTCCAACCCCCTGCAATGCAAAAATATTTTGCCCATCGTGGGGCTTGAACCCACACCCCCGAGAGATTAAGAGTCTCATGCTCCACCAACTGAGCCTTGTCTCCGATTGCCATTTATTTGCATGTTTTTTTTGCCTGTTTTAGGGATTGCAACTGTCGCAGGGTACATGCCTTTAAATCCCCCCCATATCGCTGGAGATAAAACAGCTGTTGCTTCCTCTCCCAAGTCCTGTGGTTGCTACAAAATTGGACTCAGTGTGATGGTTCTGCAACGAAGCACATGCTTTGGCTCTTACAAAATGAACGCAGTATACAGAGATACTGCCTTGTGCTGTAACTCTGCTTTGCATCCTATTCCAGTACTGTACTAGCCTATCTTTTTGGCAGTCCCCAGTACCTTGGTGCAGTTTTGCCTCTTGTCTTTTGAGTGGACAGTGACGTTGAGCAGAAGAGCAGGCATGCCTCTATGCCATCATTAAAGCCCATCAGTCCTCTTGCTGCTCCCTAGATATGCCCCAAACTTTATGGGCTGTGGCACTGGCTAGCTACCGAAGAATTCTTCCTTCGAAACCAGGCTGGCAGTACCTTCTAAAAATGTCACCAGGTGGCAGCAGAACCCAATGTTACAGCTACATGCTTGAGAGTTCCTTCTCTCCGAGCACCAAGTACGATGCATGGGAGGCAGCAAGAAATATACAATTTATTTAGGGTTCCTTCTACCTCCCCACTGTCTATACATGACAGCAGATCGCTTTGTAAAATAATACTTTAGCAACTCAGTCTATGGCTGTGGGCACATTAGTTTATTCCAGCTCCAATGCTCTCCCCGCACTGGTGTTTGAACCCAGTTAGCCACAATTTTGAGGGACGCGGGTGGCGCTGTGGTCTAAACCACTGAGCCTCTTGGGCTTGCTGATCCAAAGGTTGGCGGTTTGAATCCCCGTGACAGGGTGAGCTCCCATTGTTCGGTCCCAACTCCTGCCAACCCAAGCAGTTCCAAAGCAAGCAGTGCAAGTATGTAGATAAATAGGTACCGCTCTGGTGGGAAGCTAAACAGCATTTTCGTGCGCTAATCTGGCTTCGCCAGAAACAGCTTAGTCATGCTGGCAACATGACCCGGAAAAACTGTCTGCAGCCACATGCTCAGTGATAGTTTCATTGGAGTTTGTGAGGGGTGGGAGAACAAATCACATCACACGCAGTGGGTGGAATGCAGCAGAGGGCAAGTTTAAGCCACTAATGTGTTTATAGCCTAGATGGGACTCTTGATCTGATGCGGCAGGACAGCTCTTATGTTCTTATTAGCTGTGATAGCAAAATAGAGATTTCCTATTCAGAGAAGTTTACCTCCGAGTGCCAGTTGCCAGTTGCCAAAATAGAGATTTCCTATTCAGAGAAGTTTACCTCCGAGTGCCAGTTGCCAGCAAACAATGGGATTGTTATGTATTAAGTTAACTGCAGTACTCCTTCTGGCCAACGTGGCTGCAGTTCTTACCCTGCCCACTGTGGCTGCAGTTCTCACTCAGGTCCACAATGGGTGTTATGTATTAAGTTAACTGCAGTACTCCTTCTGCCCACTGTGGCTGCAGTTCTCACTCATGTCCACAACATGCAAATGAAGGATTGAGAGTGCTGTTCACAGATTGGGTAGCTAGGGGAAGTTTGTTACTGTTGCAAGTTACTGAGTACTATATAAGCCAGTCGGCTAAGCTGTTTTCCAGTCTGGACTGAGAGCTAGAATAAAGAGCTGGTTGTTTTAAGAGCTGTGTCTTCATCCTTCTTACCCACTATTCTACAGGGATGGTGCATTTATTTGTGTGTTTCTCCATGCCTCGTTTGTGAGCTTCCAGAGGGATCTGACTAGACCAGGGGTCCCCAAACTACGGCCCCCGGGCCGGATGCGGCCCAATCGGCCTTCCAATCCGGCCCGCGACGACCCCCGCCGCCCGCTGCCGCCGCCCGCTCTCACGGCGCGCGGCGCAGCGACGATCTAAAAAATTGGCAAAAAATCGCCGAAAATCCTTTGTGCGCATGCGTATGGGCCTCTCCCGACCCGGAAGAGGTCATTTCTGGTGCACTTCCGGGTCGGGGGAGGCCCATACGCATGCACACAAGCGATTTTCGGCGATTTCTTTCCGCCCGTGTGCGTGTGCGCATGCGCACGGGCGCGCACTCCCCCGCCCTCCGGCCCGCTGCGCGCACACTCCCCTGGCCTCCGGCCCGCCGCGTGGTCGGCGCGGTGGGCACCGGCCCGCCGCACGGTAAGTTTGGGGACCCCTGGACTAGACACTACTGAAAAAGAATTCCAGCCTAGATGGACCCTTAATCTCGACAAGCAACCGGCCAGGTGGGCACATTCAGAGAAGGTCCTAATATTGGTTATGCTGGGGCTATCTTTCACCAATGGGTGCATTATCAAAAGACTACAAATTACCCGGTTCGTCCCAAGGCACAGGTAGAGTCCTGGTTCTCTGAAGCCAATCAGAATGCTGGCCTAGCTCTGGTTCATGTATGGATTGGTTGGGATAGGCATAGTTTTGAATCATGACGCCCATCACTCT
The DNA here is from genome assembly GCF_965207765.1 of Zootoca vivipara. Lineage (NCBI taxonomy): Eukaryota > Metazoa > Chordata > Lepidosauria > Squamata > Lacertidae > Zootoca > Zootoca vivipara. The sequence continues at coordinate 20,693,839 of NC_142598.1, forward strand.
TAGCCATGCTGCCTGGGATTGATGGGAGTTATAGTCCCAAGAACATCTGGAGGACACCAAGTTGTGGGAGGCTGTTCTGCAGACTTAAGTCAACAGATGATGGCCAGCTGAGTTGAGTGGAAGATGTTCAGGAGCACCAGGATGCCCAAATTTGGACTTAGCAACTACAAGTCAGAGGGCCAAATCCGGCTCTCTACTGAATTGTCATTCTATGCAGAGAGGTCACAGAATTGTAGAGTTGGAAGGAACCCCAAGAGTCATCTAGTCCAACCCACTGCTAGGCAGGAATCTCAAATAAAGCATCCATGTCAGATGAACATCCAACCTCTGCTCAAAAGCCTCTAGTGAAGGTGTATTGAGGAGTTGGCAACAGGATTTGGAGGCAGTCGGTGGTGGGTGAGGGAGGGTCTCAAAACACTACCCTTCCTCCCTACTAGGCCCTCTTCACGCATTTCACATTTTAGGTGTCTTAACTAAAAATGCAAAGCACAGATGTGACAAAAGGTGATTGTTGTATACACATGTATCACACAAGCAAGCACATGTCAGGAAGCAGGGTGCACTTGTTGGCCTATCTGAATTTGCGGCTGTGCAATTTGTGGAACAGCCCCAGAGTCACCCACCAGAAAATGTACCATACTTGCTAGCCAGGGTCTCTACAATGGATGGATGATGAACTCTCAGAAACTGTTGTTTCCTACCATCCATCCGCCCATCCCTTCACTGGTAGATGAAGAGGGAGTGGGGAAAGCAGGTTAGCTGTGGTCAGGGCACATCCGAACTATCAGCTGTCGTGGGACCTGTGCCATGAAGTTCATAATTGGTATGGTTTGCAATGAAGTTCATAATTGGTATGGTTTGCAATGAAGTTCATAATTGGTATGGTTTGCTGTCAATACACAAATCTCATTTCTGCAGTCCAGCAATTTGGTCCATTTCAGTTCGCCTTTAGCCTACAGGGCAAAGGACTTGAGGGAGGATGTTGTGCAACTGCACGAACTTTGCCCAACTGGTCTGAGTGAGCACAATTTCCGTCTTTTTGTGTTGGATCCAAATATTTTTCTTTGAGAACAATATGACCCACCTGTTGCTAATTCCCTCTTGTCCGAAGTTACAAGAGCAAACACAGCTTGGCTGCCAGGTTCCCAGCTGTCACCAGACTCAGTAAACTGTAACCCCATTGATTTCTTAACAGGGGTCTATTACATATTAATGCTCACCAGTTCTCACCATATGTTGCTGGGGGCCAAACAGGAAGCCTTTCAGTTCTCTCTTGGTTGTATGTGGCCTGATTGCTTTGCAGGTCCTTTGTGGGCAGAATCCTGGCTCGGGAGGGTAAAAGAAACTCGTTATTTTGGTGTTTAACAGTAGCCCAATATTAAAAAATGTGTGAAGTTTTTCCCATCAGTATTTCTGGTGGTATGTCAGAACTAACTGTTGCCTTCTTAGTAAAGATAAAGGGTAAAGGGACCCCTGACCATTAGGTCCAGTCGTGACTGACTCTGGGGTTGCGCGCTCATCTCGCATTATTGGCCGAGGGAGCCGGCGTATAGCTTCCAGGTCATGTGGCCAGCATGACAAAGCCGCTTCTGGCAAACCAGAGCAGCACATGGTAACGCCGTTTACCTTCCCGCTGTAGCGGTTCCTATTTATCTACTTGCATTTTGAGGTGCTTTCAAACTAGCAGGAGCAGGGACCAAGCAACGGGAGCTCACCCCGTCACAGGGATTCGAACCACCGACCTTCTGATCAGCAAGCCCTAGGCTCAGTGGTTTAACCACAGCGCCACCTGGGTCCCTTGCCTTCTTAGTACATTAGGCTTATTGCTAGCATAAAAGCACAGGATCTGGGTCAGTAAGTAACTGGCAAACTGACTTGCATAGATCCACTGATCAGCCCTCCACCTACTCCAAACTGGCTGGTAAAAAAGGCCACACCTTGAGTATAAATTTCATGCTGGTTCCTCCAACACGTATCATTGTCAAACGTGCTGTAGATACATGCAGAAATTCTGGAGCTGAAACTCTCACCACCTGATTTCTACACCAATAAAAGCTGCACCTGTTTAATTTCTGAGTGCCAAGCTGCTGTTAAGCATACAGAAGCAAGACTAGAAAAACAGTAAGGGAAGTTCTATTGAGAGGTATTGTTTATTTTAGGTTCTCTGTTCTCCCAGCTCATTGCACCTCTCGATTCATCTGTGTTAATTTAATCAAATGGAAGGGTGGATTGCTGAATGGTTACAGTGATGGTATAATTTATAATACTGTATAACCTGGGGTCAGCTATGGTTGCCCATGACCCAAACCTAGCCTATGAAGTACTATCTGGGCTTCTCAACTTCAACTGTCTAGGCCAGGCATCCCCAAACTGCGGCCATCCAGATGTTTTGGCCTACAACTCCCATGATCCCTAGCTAACAGGACTAGTGGTCAGGGATTATGGGAACTGTAGTCCAAAAACATCTGGAAGGCCGAAGTTTGGGGATGCCTGGTCTAGGCAGAAGAGTTACAGGAAAGTAGCATTATGGTGATGGGACCTCATAGCAAGCCTGCTGGGGAAGGGAATACCAGGATGTAGTCCAACAGTAAGGCTAGTAATCAGCCAGGGGTAAAAATTCTCCTCTGCGAACCATTCCAGTCCGCTTATCTTGCCTGATCCCAGTGCTAAGTCCCTCAAAAAACCACCTTGCTTTGGATGCCGTATCCATATTCTATGGGAAATTGGGGAGGTGTCCAAACCAGTCCTGATATAACTAATAAACCAGATGCTGCTGTTCATATGCATGGCACAAGGCCTGTAAAGTAAACTCTCCATTGTTCCTCTCCTTTCTCTGTAGACCATTTGGCTGGTAGGGTTTTACTGCTTCCTTGATTGCCTCAATGCAGGTTTCTTGAAGGAAAGGATGTTTACCAGATCACAGGCCTTTGCCCTAGAAAGTCAAACCTGCCACACTGTTCACAATCCTCACAGTGGGAAAAAACACATGACCTTTTGCCCATGGTGCATGCAGTTTCCAAAATGGAAAATAATCCCCATGAGAGGACAAGTTGCCTTATGAAGCAGCACTTACGAGCAGGCATAGGCAAACTCCGGCCCTCCAGATGTTTGGGACTACAATTCCCACCACCCCTGGCTAACAGGACCAGTGGTCAGGGATGATGGGAATTGTAGTCCCAAACATCTGGAGGGCCGGAGTTTGCCTATGCCTGCTTATGAGTCTCCTGTAAATTTTACACTAGAGTAGTGCATCTGGAGTAAGACAGCTGCTGGAGACACTAAACCAGCACCCCCAAACTTTGGCCATCCAGATGTTTTGGCCTACAACTCCCATGATCCCTAGCTAACAGGACCAGTGGTCAGGGATTATGGGAACTGTAGTCCAAAAACATCTGGAAGGCCGAAGTTTGGGGATGCCTGGTCTAGGCAGAAGAGTTACAGGAAAGTAGCATTATGGTGATGGGACCTCATAGCAAGCCTGCTGGGGAAGGGAATACCAGGATGCAGTCCAACAGTAAGGCTAGTAATCAGCCAGGGGTAAAAATTCTCCTCTGCGAACCATTCCAGTCCGCTTATCTTGCCTGATCCCAGTGCTAAGTCCCTCAAAAAACCACCTTGCTTTGGATGCCGTATCCATATTCTATGGGAAATTGGGGAGGTGTCCAAACCAGTCCTGATATAACTAATAAACCAAATGCTGCTGTTCATATGCATGGCACAAGGCCTGTAAAGTAAACTCTCCATTGTTCCTCTCCTTTCTCTGTAGACCATTTGGCTGGTAGGGTTTTACTGCTTCCTTGATTGCCTCAATGCAGGTTTCTTGAAGGAAAGGATGTTTACCAGATCGCAGGCCTTTGCCCTAGAAAGTCAAACCTGCCGCACTGTTCACAATCCTCACAGTGGGAAAAACACATGACCTTTTGCCCATGGTGCATGCAGTTTCCAAAATGGAAAATAATCCCCATGAGAGGACAAGTTGCCTTATGAAGCAGCACTTACGAGCAGGCATAGGCAAACTCCAGCCCTCCAGATGTTTGGGACTACAATTCCCACCATCCCTGGCTAACAGGACCAGTGGTCAGGGATGATGGGAATTGTAGTCCCAAACATCTGGAGGGCCGGAGTTTGCCTATGCCTGCTTATGAGTCTCCTGTAAATTTTACACTAGAGTAGTGCATCTGGAGCAAGACAGCTGCTGGAGACACTAAACCAGCATCCCCAAACTTTGGCCCTCCAGATGTTTTGGACTACAATTCCCATCATCCCTGACCACTGGTCCTGTTAGCTAGGGATCATGGGAGTTGTAGGCCAAAACATCTGGAGGGCTAGTTTGGGGATGACTGCACTAAACCTTTGCTGGTATACACCAGCAAAGCTTATCAGCTTCTCCCCCACTTTTCCTAATAGCCATTTCAATGCTGCTGCTCATTGCAAAGGTATCAAAATTCTTTTACGTTCCAGGATTTTGATCTGGACTACTTAGTGATTATTTTTCTACATAATGGTAGGGTACTGTAGTTTGCCAGTCCCTACCCCCTGGCAAATCACACCAAGGCAACTTTTGTTTCCTTTTTTTCTTTCAAGTTTTCTTATAAACAGTGCTTTTTTCCAGCCGGAACTCACCGGAACTCAGTTCCGGCACCTCTCGGGTGGGTGCCATTGCCATTAGAAGAGAACAAGGGGGGCATTCATGCTGAGTTCCGGCACCTCTTTTCCTAGAAAAAATATTTTAAAATGGGTCCATCTGAATGTGAGAGATGAATGGATCCATTTCCTCTCTCCCCCTTCAAGAAAATGCTTCACATTTTACTGTACATGACATAAGAGAGTATGGGACAGAGTACCCATTCCTTCAGTGGAATGTTGTAAAGAGCATGGTCTTTCTTTGCTATGACTGTTCAGGGAAACTAACCAACTACAAGTCCATATACACTGCAGTTATCATCCTTACGCCGGTTATCCATACAGTTCTTTAAAGCAGACAGTAAGGTTCCTTTATCTCCATTAATGCTTTGCTGCCCAAATAACTTTCACCTCCAAATCAATGCTTTCCCACACTTTCCCCTCCCTCAATCTGCATCTTCTCTTTTAAAGTATATATTTTATGAGAAAATCCAGATTGAGGGACGGAAAAGTGTGGGAAGGCAGTGATTTGAAGGGGAAAGTCGTATGGACAACTAAGAACTAATCAAGGTACAAGGAAACTCACCCCCTCTGCACATTACATGGCAGTATGGATGAGCTCACAGAGAGGGCTGAAGGGGAAAGGTTTTGCTTTTGTTTTCAATGGGTGCAGGAAGAGACACAGAAAATGCTCACTTCCCTGAAAATGAGAGAGCACACTTCAGACTCCAGAATCTCTTCCATTTTGCTCAATATATTTCTCTTCTTCAAGTTACCTTCCTTCCCTGTTTCAACATCTATGAGGTTGGTGATCCCTCTGGGCAGGGTCAAGTTGGAGCATGGCTGCCAGGAAGGCTTGAGTGGGCAAAGCTGGATGGGTTTGGGGTGGACTAGGGTCACATTCCTGCCCCTATCTGCATAGCACTACCCCCAACTCCTCTTCTTGATGAGACATACAGTGGTACCTCTACTTACAAATAACTCTACTTACGAATTTTTCTACTTACAAATGGAGCTCCGTCCGCCATCTTGGATGCGGTTTAGATAGGATTTTTTTCTACAGTGTACTTACGAATTTTTAGATAGGGTTGCTTCGACTTACGAATTTTTTCTCCCAATGCATTCCTATGGGATTCAACTTACAATTTTTTTCGACTTACAAATGTGTGTTCAGAACACATTAAATTCGTAAGTAGAGGTACCACTGTACAATACTCCCAGACAGTCAAATATTATGGGATAGGGGCTCCTCATGTGTGCATCCACACAGCACTGTTGGCATCAAAATGCCGTACTCTTTTTTCTCTGTCGCCAATGGCTTCTTTGCAGTATCTGAACAACCTGTGTATAAAATTAAGCCGCCATCTGGAATCACGCAGAACATTGCTGGGTTTTTTAATAGAAAATATATTAGGATATTTCACAGCGAATAAGCCTCTGCCCCAAGACTGAGCACATTCACTAGGAAAAGTAAAACAACAAAATCTGACAAGAACGAAACCGTCCTCCCATTTAGGAAATACACATATCTTCTTTTTTCTTTAATTTACCTCCAAGAATAACCCAAGAAGCAATACACTTGGTGGTGGAATCCAGCAGTATTGTCTGTTTACAACACTGTTTACAATAAATGGTATTTATCCCAAAATGTACATAGGTTTTGATCTCTGCGTTGTGTTTGTGTATGAAATATGGTCTGTTTCACGCAATTATCAATTCCATAAAGGGGATTGGGAGGTGTGTGCCATTTTCTGTGTAAGGAAAAGCGCTTCCTCCATTGCCCTTAGAACTAACGCCACCCTTTTCACACGCTATGGGGAATCAAAGGAGCTGGAGATGTTTCAGCGACTTGCAGAGAGACGGTGGATCCGCGGCGGCTAAATACTGGCAGCAGAGCCAGTCCTCCAGCTCAACGCTGCGCTCTGCGTCCACTGCCCTCTCGGCAAACTTCATCATGAGCAACGCCCGCTTCATGTCGACCCAGTTGCGAAGCGCTTCCTCGTGGTTAAGAGGCTGATCCGTCAAGTCTTTCCGGGGACCCCACAGCAGGCACTGCAGGATCTGCTTGGCCTCCGCGATGCGGATGCGTTTGATGGGGTCTGCTTCCAGCAGCAAGTGAGCCAGCTGCTGGAGCCCCCGAGAATAAATGGAGAGGTGGGGCAGCGGGGGAAGGTCGCCCTGGCTGTACTCCTGCTCCCGGAGGTGGGCTCCCACTTCGAAGGGGTTGGGCTGGTGCAGAAGCTCGTAGATGAGGATGCCGGTTTGGAACTCGTCGAATTTTTTGTACTGGGAGGCGGAGACGATCTCCGGGGCCAAGCGAGCCTGGTTCTTTTTCGCTTTGGACTCGGCGGCGCCCGGCTTCTGCTTGGCTTTCAAAAAGTTGCTGATGATGAGCCGCGGCAGGTGTTTGTCCTCTCTGCTTTTGCTGCAGTTGGGGGGAGGTCTGCAGTGGACCAGCAGCAGGTTCTCGAGGCAAAGGTCTCTGTGGATGACGCTGTACTCCTTGAGGTGCTCCAGCCCGTTGCAGAGCTGCAGGAGCAGGAAACACACACGCCTCTCGTACAGCTCCGGCTTCGCTTTGTGGAAAGGGCCGGAACCCCTCACAAAGTCAGCGGCAGTCTGGTGCGGGACCTCGCGGGTGATGACGACCACGCAGTCTTGCTCGGCGGCGGCGCGGGAGGGGCCTTGGCCATCGGCGGAAGCGTTTTTCAGCATGCTGGAGGGCACCGTGGCAACAAAATGCCCACAGTCCTGCTGGATATTGAAGTGGACCGGGACGGAAGGGCTGCAGCAGGACGTTGCAGCTTTCGTGTCTTGAGTTTTGCATATCTGTGAACGGAAAGCAGGAAAGGGACAGAAGCAAAGTCTAAGGTCAGTTCCGTGTGGGATAGGGAAGGAGGTAAGGGAATGAAGAACTTGATTCAGGGAAATGTGAACCCACAAAAGCATCAGGGTCTGCATGTAAATACCGTAGGTACTGATCAGGCCGCTATTGTTATTCTAATGATGAGGATGACAACAACAACAGTAGTAGTAGTAGTTGTAATAGTAATAGTAATAGTAATAATAATAATAATAATAATAATAATAATAATAATAATTCTGTTCTTCCTCCCCAAAGGAGCCCATGGCCAATTATTATTGGTTTGCATCCAACTAAGGTTTACTCAGTGCATGGGTGGAATTCAACGTGGCGTTAACAAGATTGCGGGGTTCTCCTAACCCTCCAAAATGGACCTGGGAGAGGCACAACAGGCAAATCTGGAGATGAGATGGGAAAAAGTCGTGTTGCACTAGTGCAAGTCCTTGCACTGACTTCAGCTAACGGAAGCAGGTAGTTCAATGTGGGCCACAACTGTTGGATACAACCTAATAGTATCAATATTATCCTCTCGTTCCTCCCTAAAGGAGCCCAGGGAGGCAACAACAAAGCACAAACATTTAAAAATAAACCACAACATCTAGAGAGCTCCATGTTGGCTACCCCATCCTAAAGTCTTACTGAAGTCTCGCTTCACCACCACTGATATAATTTTCTCAAAAAATTATCTCTGCCAAAACTTGGATAAAAATTAAAAATAAAACATACGCGCACGCACAGAAAAATATATGAAAGTGACAAGTAGCAGCAGAGTAAGAAGCAATGGGCAGTCTGGAAACCTGCAAGTTTAAAAGTTCAAAAACACCCAGATCTATAATAAAGGTAAAAACAACTTTAACAACTAGGGAAACTCTTTATCTTGGTGTCTACAATTGAGTAATCAGACCTCTCTCCAGCAACGTAAACGGAGGAACTGAGGGTGCATCTACACCTGTAGACCATTGCACTGTTGTCATTTCATTTTGCGTTCATGGGGCTGTAGCTAAAAACTTAGTAATGGGAGATGGCTAAGGCACACCAAGGATGGGGACGAGGACCATTGTAACTCAATGGAAAAAAAGCCAAACCCCAAAGAAAAGCTGGCTGATACAGTTTTGTGAATTCTTTTAAAATTCCTCCCCACATGCTCCGAGGGGTAAACTCAAGTATCTTGAAGTGGAAAAACTAAACCCCGGGCCACCTTTAAAACCAACCAATTTATTATGCCATATGTGAAGCGGAATCCAGGTCCACTTTTCGTTGCTCCTATTTTCTTAGTTTAAATAAAACAAAGTGGCATGGTCCAAAACCTCCCAAAACTTTACTTATTCAATTTATTTATTTTGTGCCTTTCACCCCAAATGGGTCAAGGGCAGGTTGCAAAAATGTCGCCAGCGAAACTGGTACGATTTGCAATACAATGATAAAACGAAAGCCTCAAAGCACAGTGTTGGAGGATCTCCAGGTGGAGCCTATTCAGCACACCGTTGGCATACTCCTGAGCTGGATCTGTGTCGTGATGGGCACACAGCAGCATGCCTGGCACACTGCAGCATGTTCAGACATTATTGAGGGGACTACAATTCCCATCATCTCTGACCACTGGTCCTGTTAGCTAGGGATCATGGGAATTGTAGGCTAAAACATCTGGATGGCCGCAGTTTGGGGATGCCTGATGTAAGCTATCAGTGCAGGGAGGGCTGAGAGTGGGGCCACTGGCTTCTACTGTTTGAAGCACAGATGGGCCAGGATAGCTCCGCCAGTAGAGCATGAGACTCTTAATCTCAGGGTTGTGGGTTCAAGCCCCACACTGAGCAAAAAGATTCCTGGTCCCTTCAATTCTATGATTCATGTTGAACCCTCCATGAAAATATCATTTGTTTCAGGGTGGATAAAAATCAATGATTGTTTAGCCAAATTAGTTAACAAACATGGATGTTTGTTTAAGCAAATAACATATGCTGTAATGTTATTGTTTCAGTTGAATAAATCTATTTAAATTGTTATTATTAAGGTAAGGATTATTTTTGTCCTTCCTAAGTACAACAGAAAAGTTGTCCAAATATGAATGATTAACCTATTAAACTGGGGATAAAAAAAAACTAATATGAAAAGTTGCTATTCTAAAAATCTTCATCTACTTGCATATTAAAGTTATACCAACAAGAATTAGTCTTTATGTAGAAAACTATGATTAAAATCAAGCCTTACTGACTAGTGATTTAAATCGTGATTATATCGTGATTTAAATCAGTTTGATTTAAATCAAATCCACCCTGATTTGTTTAGATAAATAATAATATTTGTTTAGATTTTTTTTGTTAAGTATGTTTAGAAAATAATATTTGTTTAAATAAAACAAGGTATCGAGTCCGAAAGAGGTACAGAAGGATCCCCAAATAATAGCAGCAATTGATTTAAAGTGCCTTCTGTTGTTTCCCTTGCATCCTAATAGCATCAGTGGCTGGGAATGGGTCTAATGAAATCTCTGGACAGCAAATTCATTTTAAGTGTATTCCACATGGTAATATCATTCATTATTGGTTGTGAGATGCTCTTGCCTGCTCTGAGACACTGATCGGCTCCTTTAAGCTATGGAGCACATTTTCCTGCTGCTATTGTTCTCCAGAGCGGCGCTGCTGTGTACAATCAGACTGTGTAGAATTCCGCTGGCGGTAATAGGATGGAAGCTGCCCAAAGGAGACCAGGGACTTCAGCTTCCCTTTCCTACCTTGCCAATGCACTGTGCAGAAGTAATAATCAAGCAACAAACAAACTGAAGAGTCTGGTCACGTGACTGAATTACAAGTGTGTTTATAGGGCCACCACAGAGGAATATATATTTTAGTGCCAAACTAGACATTTGGCAGAAGAATGGAATTTGGAAACCTGAGTCTCTGCAGAGCTTCTATAAAAGCTTTGGGTGGGGTGAGCAGAGGGAAAGGAGGATGAAATTTGGAGAGGAAAAGTAGCAAGCACTGCCATAATAATAATAATAATAATAATAATAATAATAATAATAATAATAATAATATATTATTTATACCCCGCCATCTGGCCGGATCTCCCCAGCCACTTTGGGCGGCTTCCAACAGAAGAATAAAACACAATAATCTACTAAACATTAAAAGCCTCCCTGAACAGGGCTGCCTTCAGATGTCTCCTAAAAGTCTGGTACCGTAGTTGTTTTCCTTTTTGACATCTGTTGGGAGGGCGTTCCACAGGGTAGGCGCCACCACCGAGAAGGCCCTGCCATCCATTTCTCCCCCTTCATTTTCTCTTCCAGGCCTTCCCACCCTCACGCGCCCCCAACTACAGCACACATGTCTGTAGACCCTGGCTGGGAAAGGAAAAAGGGAGAAGTAGTGGGTGGGAGAAGGGTTAAGCATCCCTCCCCTTGCTACTGCGCACCTTGAAATTGAGCTTCCCCCACCTCTTTTTACATCTCTGGTAGAGAGCCATGTTCTCAAGTCCCCTGGTCTTCTGTTGAAGATAAAAGGAAGATTTTTTGGGGGGAAGAAAAGAGAGTATTTTGGCTCCATTTCCCCACAATTCATGCATATGAGTCGAAACACTTGCATGATCTTGGGTTCTAAGGGATGAGAGGAGAGGAAGCTCATCTTAGCTCAAACTTTGAAACAGGCCTGTTGAAGCCTGACTTGAGGCAACAATCAGATCAGTAGCTTCTTTCATGTCTGCAGTCAGTGCAACAATATCACATTCACAGGGAAAGAAAAAGGAAAGCCCTGAAACTACTGTCTGTCAGAAATATTCAGACGACAAAAATGAAAGCATTCCAAAAAGTTGCCTAGCTACATTTCCCCACTTAGAACTCGCACACACAGGAGCGGAGCTTGTGTCTTAGTTCTTTGTCTCAGCTTTAGCATGCTACTGTCTGCCAGAGTCAGACAATAAAGGCGCATTTTGTAATGCGGCGACACACACGTGTGGTCTGAAACGAACACAAAACAAGGTTTGTCTCCTTCCCTCGCCATCACGCTCCCTCTCTAGCATGTATCCACTGGGAGCCCAAACCGAGTGAAGGAGGCGGAGTGGCAGAAAAGCAGGCCTTTTTTCCCCCTTTGTGAAATGGGCATCAGCGCAGACGCCCCTCCGTGTGATGCATTGAAAATGAGCCCCGCAATTCACACAGTGTGGAGGAAAAGGCGCTGGGACTAGAAATTAGGCAGTTTCAGGCCCTCTAAGGAGGCCTCAGCTTCTAAGGTCTAAGCCAAAATTAGACAGGCGTTTAGACACACACTCAAGACAATTTTATTCAAGAAGGCTTTACCACGCAGGGTGTGTGTGTGTATGTTGCTAATGGAATTTTAACTGTATATTTGTAAATAGGGTTCTATGGTTTTCTAGACTTTATAATATATAGTTTTGTCATTTTTAGAGCTTTGTAGAAATGCTTTATTGCTTTTAGAAAGTGCTTTTTGTGTGTTAAGGAGTAAACGCTACACCAGGCATCCCCAAACTGCAGCCCTCCAGATGTTTTGGCCTACAACTCCCATGATCCCTAGCTAACAGGATCAGTGGTCGAGGAAGATGGGAATTGTAGTCCAAAACATCTGGAGGGCCGAAGTTTGGGGGTACCTGCACTACACAAATCCAGAGTGGAGTCCCTAAGACAGCTGGATGGTGCCTTGGTATGCTTCATTCTAACAAAGCCTGCAGCCAAGTTGGTGCCAAATGTATTTTTTTTCTGCTTTCCTGTCCACACGCAAGGCAGAATAATAGTTTGAGTTCCTCACTTGAAGATCTATAAATTTACATATTGTAACATCACGAATGGAAATCACTACCGGTAATTATGTAGCTGTTGACTAAGGGATTATTATTATTATAATAACTGAAATGAAACTGGCATTAATTAAGATTACAGAACACAGTGATATAAGATCGGAAGTGCACCCAAACCATCATGCGGGGAGCCACTTTAACTAAAATGTATTAATTGGAAGTTGATTGGCATTTTGATAATTGTATAATTTGGGAAGTCATTGTTATAATTTGGCTATTATTGGGGTATATTGGAAAACTAATTAAAAACATTTTTTTTAAAAGAGAAAAAGAATCCACTACATTATGGGGAAAAACTGAACACTAGTCAGGACAGCAAATTAAAAATTGGGAGAAATTTCCACTAAAATGCCAGCTAACGTCTTTTCATGAGGATTTAAAAACAAACAAACAAAACTGCAGATTGCTGCAGAAACGTGGAGAACTTAATTTAAGATTGGGGAAAATGAGAAACCAAGAGAAAAGAAATTGGCAGGTCCTCCCATCCCCACTCACAGAAAAGGCGGCCAGGGAAAAGGTGGCAGAGCCTGTTCATTCAAGAGAGAGAAAAAACAACCCCGGGAGCCATGGCCTGTGCGCCTCTATTTCACAAGCAACATTCAGCAATTCAGTACCCCTTGGATTACAGGGATATATGACTTGCCCTCTCTTGGCAGTACATCAATTGGAAATTCAGGTATGAAGACTTGCTCCCAGCCCTGCTCTGTTATACCTGTGCTGTGAGGGTTGCCATGGCAACCAGGCCCAGCTGTGCCCTACTGGCTTTACTGCAGCCTTCTCATCAGTCCTGCTTGCAAAAAAAAAAAGGAGAATTTACTGCTGGCAGGCTAATCAACGGATTGTGTGTAAACTCTGTGTGTTCCCTTTGGTTCTTATTGGGCAACTCTTGGAGCTCGACTCTCGAGTGTTTGCTTGTTCTGACCAGAAACTTTGGACTCTGGATTCTTTGATCTCTGGTATTTTTAGGCAATTCACCTGCCATGTACCCGGGTTTTGCTAGGTGCTATTTGCCACTGAATTTTTGCGTGGAAGAAATTTTTGAAGCGAACCTGGCAGTTCCTTCTAAGACGAAACACCCTATGAATTTCAGCAGAATAGAATAATAATATCACAGGATCACAGAACTATAGAGTTGGAAGGACGCCCTTGGATCATCTAGTCCAACCCCCTGCAATATATATATATATATATATATATATATATATATATATATATATATATATATAGCAGACCAGCAAAATCTTTGGTACGTGTGTTCCTAAATAGAACCAGTTTGACAGCAGATTCCCCTCTAAAGCAAAATTCAAGCATATTTCAAGGTTCCTTATCAGGCAACACACCTGAAAAATTCTGAAAGACCCCAATAAAGTGGTACCTTGGGTTACAAACTTAATTCGTTCTGGAGGTCCATTCTTAGCCCAAAACCGTTCTTAACCTGAGGCGCGCTTTCACTAACGGGGCCTTCTGCTGCTGCCGGGCCGCCGGAACACGATTTCCATTCTCATCCTGGGGCAAAGTTCTCAACCCAAGGTACTACTTCCGGGTTAGCAGAGTTTGTAACCCGAAGCGTTTGTAACCCGAGGTACCACTGTACATATGTCCCCATCCTTGTGAAGGTCATCATATGATTTGAGTTCACGGCAGCCAGAGAGCAGTGAAAAGGCCAAAAGCACAAAGCAAGTCATTACAAAATAAGCATTCTGCAATGACATACCTTCACGGCATAGGTGCTGGAGGGATCCTTGGAGCAGGTGGCACAATAATATATTGCGTCCCCTGAATCACAGCAAGGCTTGTTGCACGTCAGTTTGAAGAGGGACCAGTTGTTCTCGCTGAAATGCAGCTCGCTCTTCTGGTCGCGCATGAAACAGTCCTCGCACTTAGAAACGAGGCGGCGCAAGGATTCCGCATACAGGCCGCCTAGCTTGGCGTACACCCCCTCTTTGTTGTCAATATTGCTGAGGAGGTTGTGGAGCTGAAAGCTAGAACCTGAGGAAACCGTGGTGGACATGCTGTGCTGGGAGGAGGAACGAGGCGGCAAGTTTTTGCTCTGGCTACAGCAGGCGCCGCCATTCTTAGCAGGGCAGGGATATGGGGAATGGGAACCTCTGAAGGCTTTCTCCAGTGACTCAGAAGAAGAAAAGGTCTGGCGGTTAATTCCCAAGCTGGAGCCAAACGGAGACTCCTCGCGGATGCAGACGTTACTTTCCGACTGACTGAAGTTCAGTTTGGGGCTCGGGGGACCCGAAGCTCTAGCTGGGGAAGCCGGGCCCCAGTAAAAGCCATCTGGCGAAGAAACAGCTCGGCTGACGGTTTTCTTTTGCGGCAGAGGAGGCGGCTGTAAAGGTTTGCAGTGAGGCCTGTCTTTGCTGGGACATGCGGGGAAGTGAGTTGAAGGAAAGGTCGGCTTCCCAGTACGGGTGGGTGAGCGGAGGCTCGTTCTGCACGGCTGTCCTGAAACGCATGCAGACAATAAAGCAATTATAAGCCGGGACTCCTACCAGCATGGATAAAAAAAGATGTTTTACAATGCAAGGCCTAGATCAAGTTCCATCTAAAAAGGTAAGCATGCCAGCCAAGGGTAATGAAACTTTGCACCCAGATTAGCCCAAGATCATTTGTAGCAGCCAAAACGAGAATGGCCTTTGTACATGGGGTCAAAGTCACGCTAGAGTATGATAAAATTATGAGACATTGTGTGTGTGTCTGTATGGTGCTGTTCGAGCTTCTGCCTTCATTAGTAACGCAAAGCAATTAGGTTCCAAAAAGGGCACAATGAATAAAAATGATGGTTCACAGAGAGAATTATGAGAAAGGTGGAATTTATTGCCAGGAAAGGTGTATGTGCATGCAAGAAAAATTAAAAAGGCAATTTAAAAGCACGGGTTTTTATCTTAAGTATTAAGGGAAAAAAGGCACAGGGAGTTAAGTGTTTATAATATATGTGTGGTATCTGGGCTGAGTGTAGACCTGTGGAAATCAACAGGACTAAATTAGTTTATTAAATTAAGTTCTCCCTTGCTTCTATCATTTCATCATTTTCTGTATTTTCTGCATTTTATCTATCAGTGCCATGTAAATCTGGGTTTCCTCAAATAAATTCACATTTAGTTATGGGTTTCCCTTCTTCTCCCTGTTGTTGTCACACAGGGCTATACTATCTGGTTTTGATACTCAAGTAATATTAGATCCTTTCTATAAGCCTAATTTGCTGAATGGCTCCCTCCCACCTGCCTGCATGCTCCTCACCGCAAAACCACTTTTAAAAAGCTGTTTTTCTCCTCTGTGGAAGTCCATGCCTGGATGTGACCCCTGCCAAGAGACAGAGAGATTTTGGGTGGAAAAAGATGAGTTGGGGTTCTGCTTCTCCTTGCCTTTACAGGGAATAGGCTGGACCTGGATTAAGTCCTGCCATCATCACCATGTCTAGTTTATCTTCAGGGGAAGTGACCGACAGAGGAGGTCATTCAGCAAGTTTCAGAGCTGAGTCCCAGGTCTCCTCAGTTCAAGTTTCCATCCACTGCACACCACACATTGCTCTGGTATTAAGCCACAACGTGTTTAAAATAGGTGATCTGGTTGCGTACGCCTACATTAAAGGGCCCCTGACCATCAGGTCCAGTTGTGTCCAACTCTGGGGTTGCGGCTCTCATCTCGCTCTATAGGCCGAGGGAGCCAGCGTTTGTCCACAGACAGCTTCCGGATCATGTGGCCAGCATGACAAAGCTGCTTCTGGAGAACCAGAGCAGCGCACGTAAATGCTGTTTACCTTCCCGCCGGAGCGGTCCCTATTTATCTACTTGCACTTTGATGTGCTTTCGAACTGCTAGGTGGGCAGGAGCTGGGACCGAGCAACGGGAGCTCACCCCATTGCAGGGATTCGAACCGCCGACCTTCTGATCAGCAAGCCCTAGACTCTGTGGATTAACCCACAGCGCCTACATTAGCCACCTGTAAACTGAAATAAGTGACTTTTGAAAAGCAGAAGAGCAGCTCCTGACAAGCCTTTGCTTATGCCAGGCTAATGCCAGGCATGACAAGGTTTGTTCTCAAGCTCTCCCAAAATGGTGTGTCTCATCATCTTGCCCACAAATCCTGCCAGACATGTTCCCTATATACTAGGGATGAACAGGCAAACAACCCTATCTGATTTCTACAAGCAAAATCGGGACAGGAAGCGCGGTTCCCCTCAAGCCTCCCCTTCTTTGTAGAACAGGGCGGGAAAAGATGCCCTGCCCAGCGGGAGCTTTCTTTCTTTTCTGGGCAGAGTGCCTTTATTTCTCCTGCTTTGCATGGAGGAGAGTCTTCCGGGCCATGCAGGGAAAGCAAGGCACTTTGCCCAAGAAGCACTGTTGCTAGCAATATCGGTACCTGGAAAAGCTACCTTGTCACCTTCTGCAAATCTGTCCATTTCTTACTTTTCCAATCTTAAGTTTAGCTCTCCACATTTTGGCAGCTCTTTGCCAATTTTCTTTTTTAAGTCCTCGTGAGAATTTGTCAGCATTTCAGTGTGCAACTTTGCCTAATATCCTACCTGTGCAAACAATTTCTCTTAACGTAATATGTTTTTCCTATACATTATCTAGTTGGAGAATTTCATCAGGAAATTCAGAGAAGTGTGGATTTTGAAGGATGGCTTGGCTGCAGTGCAAGTTTGGGAGATTTGCCATGAAATGTGAACTGAATCCAATTTCTTCCCCACCCACAGAACACACTGTGTTTCAATGCTAACCAATGCCGTGGACTGGCTGGATGCAGAGGAATGGTGGGAGGCACTAGCTGGGGAACCCCCAAGGAAACCCCATGGGGAAGAAGGCTCAGAGCCAGGGGATTGGTGGTGGGATGACAATGAATGGCCACAGGGAGAAGAGAGAGCAGACTGAGAGGAGGTGGTGTTGGAAGCTGAAGAGGTAACAGGCTTTACCTCTTCCAAGGTCCCCCAGAACATGTAGAGCAGTGTTTCTCAACCTTGGGTCCCCAGCTGTTATTGGACCTACATCTCCCATCACTCTTGACTACTGGTCTTGCTAGCTAGGGATGATGGGAATTGCAGTCCAGCAACAGTTGGGGACCCAAGGTTGAGAAACACTGATGTAGACGAATGAAGAAGGTGGAGCAATGAGAGATTAGAGTTTGCTTAGGAAGGACCTGGCAGAGGAGGAGACTTAGGGAGCGGAGAGATTGTGAGGACCTTCAATCCTCATTGGGGCAAGACCTACTGGGAAGAGTTGCTATGATCACTAGGCCTGCACTCTTTTGGTTTCTTTGACTAAAGAGTTAACTTCGCTGTTTTATTTCTAGCCTATTCCTGACACCATGGAGAAAGGGAAGCTCCCTCTTTTTCAGCCAGCAAATAAATGCCGTAGGAGAGAAGTCCTTTCTCCGCTAGCATGTTGGGAACCAGGCTTCCCTGGGTGTTTTTACGATCATCAAACCCACCCACCCCAAATCGCTTGAGGGGTTTTGTGGTTTGGATGGAAAGGGGGAGGCAATTCATGTTTGGGTCAAAGAGCGGGATGTTTGCGCATCCCTAACTCCTCATTTTAAAACCCATCAAGTTCTGGTACTAGCAACCTTAGCACTGAAGTGGGAAGTCCAAAGTGACTTTTATTACAATTACCTAAGCTCTGCAAACTAAGCACAATGTAACCTGTATATCCCCTGCTGTGAATGAATCTATCCAACTGAGTAAAGGAATGTTATTGGAAGGTGGAGTTAACATTGCATAGCGTTTCTGAAGACAACCTGGCTCTCTGTCACAGAACTGGGCACTGGCTGCCAAAGAGCAGCGAAGCTGGAACAGGGTAAATATTTAAGCAACATGGTAAGCTATGTGAGGACTCAGAGAATTTTATTACTTACTATTTTTTTCCTACTTTGTAGTACCTTATTGTAGGACAAGCCCAAGATATTTGAAAAGTTAGGACAATTCACATGCAGCACTTAAGACAAAAAAATAGTGCAAGGGATGGCTACTGGCTTTCCTGTTGATCATATGATTGATAGCTGGCCACCATGGCTAGCCCTTGCAGTGCAGCTCGTTGCCTGTAGAGGGCACAAGTCCTGCTCCTAATTTCGGTGACATCACAGGAAGCATGGTCCTCCAAGTGCTCTGATACTTCATCATAAGAAATGCCAGACACCTTGAATTTAAGCTACATTCAGCCCATCTATTTTCAAGTTCTACGACTGCTTTTGTAGTCATGACGTCCTGTCATTCATTCAAAGGTTCCATTTGGTTTGGGGATAGTTTGGCACATTAGCAACAGAGCCGAATAAATGGGCATTCAAAACAGCAAAGTATCATGGATACTAAGGACAGCTTATACCCACCTGAAAGGTGAAAGGAAGAGACCATGTAAAGCTTCCCTGGGGAAGTGAAATTCTAAATGCAGCTTTACAGGGCCTGTTTATTGGCTACATTCATACAACACAGTAAACCATAGTTAATGGTTTGCTGCAAACTCACTTATATTATTAATCGTGGTTTCTTTGAGTGAAATAAAGCATAATCTCTCAGTCAATAATCTCTCAATCAGATATAATACAAAGACGGGGATTATGGCTTGTTGCACCAATTAGGGGCCAGCAAGGCAGGAGCCACCTCCATATTCACAGTAGACCATTAACTATGGTTTAATGTGATGTGCAAACTGGGTCAATATGTCACAATTTACAGAACATGCTTTGTACATTAACCCCACAACCCCACACTAACATACAACTTTTAGCTACCTCCATTGCTGAATGCATTTGTGTCCAAATTCAAACTGTCCGTGGAGCCAGCGGTGAAAGTGACGTGGATTCCCTGGAAAGCAGGACTGAGGTTTTCTGTAGAATCACTGCTCAGCTTCTCCAACTCAGAATTGCTTCTGTTCATTTTTAGAAAATGCCTAGAGATTAAACGTGGGAAATACATAATGAGAAAACAGCAATTTATGCATCAGATTTTGAATAATAATAATAATAATAATAATAATAATAATAATAATAATAATAATAATAATAATAATTATTATTTATACCCCGCCCATCTGGCCGGGTTCCCCCAGCCACTCTGGGCGGCTTCCAACAAAACAGAAATTCTAAAATACAGAAATCCATCAAACATTAAAATACAGAAATCCATTAAACATTAAAAGCTTCCCTAAACAGGGCTGCCTTGAGATGCCTTCTAAAGGTCTGGTAATTGTTGTTCTCTTTGACCTCTAGTGGGAGGGCATTCCACAGGGTGGGTGCCACTACCGAGAAGGCCCTCTGCCTGGTTCCCTGTAACTTGGCTTCTTGTAGTGAGGGAACTGCCAGAAGGCCCTCGGAGCTGGACCTCAGTGTCCGGGCAGAACGATGGAGGTGGAGACGCTCCTTCAGGTATACCGGACCGAGGCCGTTTAGGGCTTTAAAGGTCAACACCAACACTTTGAATTGTGCTCGGAAACGTACTGGGAGCCAATGTAGGTCTTTCAGGACCGGTGTTATGTGGTCTCGGCGGCCGCTCCCAGTCACCAGTCTAGCTGCCGCATTCTGGATTAGTTGTAGTTTCCGGGTCACCTTCAAAGGTAGCCCCACGTAGAGCGCATTGCAGTAGTCCAAGCGAGAGATAACTAGAGCATGCACCACTCTGGAGAGACAGTCAGTGGGCAGGTAGGGACTCAGCCTGCGTACCAGATGGAGCTGATAAACAGCTGCCCTGGACACAGAGTTGACCTGTGCCTCCATGGACAGCTGTGAGTCTAAGATGACTCCCAGGCTGCGCACCTGGTCTTTCAGGGGCACAGTTACCCCATTCAGGACCAGGGAGTCCTCCACACTCGCCCGCCTCCTGTCCCCCACAAACAGTACTTCTGTCTTGTCAGGATTCAATCTCAATCTGTTAGCCGCCATCCATCCTCCAACCGCCTCCAAGCACTCACACAGGACCTTCACCGCCTTCACTGGTTCTGATTTAAAAGAGAGGTAGAGCTGGGTATCATCAGCATACTGATGGACACCCAGCCCAAACCCCCTGATGATCTCTCCCAGCGGCTGCATATAGATGTTAAAAAGCATGGGGGAGAGGACAGAACCCTGAGGCACCCCACAAGTGAGAGCCCAGGGGTCTGAACACTCATCCCCCACCACCACTTTCTAAACACGGCCCAGGAGGAAGGAGCGGAACCACTGCATGACAATGCCCCCAGCTCCCAAGCCCTCTAGACGGTCCAGAAGGATGTTATGGTCGATGGTGTCAAAAGCCGCTGAGAGATCCAGCAGAACAAGGAAACAGCTCTTACCTTTGTCCCTAGCCCGCCGGAGATCATCGACCAGTGCGACCAAGGCAGTTTCAGTCCCATGATGAGGCCTGAATCCTGACTGGAAGGGATCCAAATGGTCCGCTTCTTCCAGGCGTGCCTGAAGTTGTTCAGCAACCACTCGCTCAATCACCTTGCCCAAGAATGGAAGATTCGAGACTGGGCGATAGTTGGCCATATTGGCCGGATCTAAAGATGGTTTTTAAAGAAGCGGTTTAATAACCGCCTCTTTCAGCGGGTCTGGGAAGGCTCCCTCATAGAGAGAAGCATTTACCAACCCGCGAAGCCCATCGCCCAGCCCTTCCCGGCTAGCTTTTATAAGCCAGGATGGGCAAGGATCAAGGAGACAGGTGGTTGGTTTCACTCGTCGAAGCAGCCTGTCCACATCCTCGGAGGTAACAGATTGAAATTGATCCCACAAAACTTGACTAGACAGGACTCTAGCACTCCCCCGCCCCGGCCCTGCTCCCACGGTGGAGTCTACCTCTTCCCGAATCAGAGCGACTTTATCTGCAAAAAACTTTGCAAAATCATTGCAGGAGATCATGTGGCCCGTACTGGGCCCGGATGGAGCAGGTGGTTCCGCTAAATTGCGAACCACCTGGAAGAGTCTCCTGCTGCTGTTTTCTGCAGATGCGATGGAGACGGTGAAGAAGGTCCTCTTCGCCGTCGCCATTGCCACTTGGTAGGCTCGAAGTTGAGCTCTAGCCCGTGTCCGGTCTGATTCAAAATGAGTTTTCCGCCACCGGCGCTCTAGCCGTCTCAACGACTGTTTCATCGCCCACAGCGCCTAGGGAAACCACGGGGCTGTCCGGGCTCCATGCAATCTGAGAGGGCGCTTCGGAGCCAGACAGTCAATAGCGCTGGTTAACTCCGCATTCCAGCGGGCCACCAGGGAATCAGCTGAAAGGCCATTGACATGGGATAAAACATCCCCTACCACTCTCTGGAAGCCAATTGGATCCATTAAGTAGCGGGGGCGGACCATCCGAATCGGTCCCACCTTCCTGTAGAGGGGAAGGGTTGTGGAGAAGTCCAGTTGCACCAGAAAGTGATCTGACCATGGCACTTCTTTTGTTTCGCTTTTACTTAATGTCAGATCACCAACATCCATAGAGGTAAACACCAAGTCCAAGGCATGTCCGCGGCTATGAGTTGGGCCAGACTTATTCAGGGACAGCCCCATGGTGGCCATGCTTTCCACGAAGTCCCGAGCGGCACCTTGTAAGGTCATATCGGCATGGATGTTAAAATCCCCTAAGACAACCAAGCTAGGTGTCTCCAGGAGCACATCCGACACGACCTGAAGGAGCTCGGGCAGGGAATCCTTGGTGCAGCGGGGAGGTCGGTACACCAAAAGGAATCCTGTACTGCCCCTATTGCCCAACTTCCAGAACATGCACTCAGAAAACTCCGTCTTACCAATAGGACGCCTGGTGCAAACTAATGACTTCCTAAAAATCACTGCAACCCCCCCTCCCCGCCCAGATGGCCTGGGTTGCTGTGCATAAGAGAAACCTGGTGGACAAGCAGCGCCAAGAACGGGCCCATCGGCTTCATCCAACCAGGTCTCTGTCACACATGCCAGGTCAAATCCTCCATCCACAATCAGGTCGTGAATGGCAGTGGTCTTATTCATCATCGACCTGGCATTGCACAGCAGCACCTTCAGGTCATGTGGGTATCCCTTGCTGATTCCAATATCCGTCCGGTCAGGACCAGACCCGGAGGCAGGGATAGTCCTCAGACAACGACTAAGTCTGCCTCCTCGGTAATGACATGGTCTGGTCTTAGCGTAACTCCTCCTCCTACCCGTGACCACTGAGATCGGTTGTCCCAGTGCATCACCCCCTGTGGAATCTGCCCCAGCCATTTTGCTTGCTGGGACCCCCTCCCGGGCAGCCCTGACCCCTCCCCTTAAAAACAAAATAAAACCTCTGTAAAAAACAGCAAAGAACAGAACAAAAGAAAAACACAAAAAACACAATAAAACAATAAAAATTACAAATACACTAAAATTTAACAGATTCCCACACCCAACTAAAAATCCCTCCCTAAAACCTATGTAAATCAAAAAATACAGTAAAACAATACAAAGACAGAAAATTACAAACTAAAATTGACCCCTCCCCTTAAAATCAAATTTAAAACCAATACAGAAAACAAACTAATACAATAAAACAATACAAAGACAAAAAATTACAAACTAAAATTAACCCCTCCCCTTAAAATCAAATTTAAAACCAATACAGAAAACAAACTAACAAACTAAACGATAAACAACAAAAACAAAAAACAATAAAAGTTACAAACACATCAGAATTACAAGAAAAGCAGCAGCAGCACTGTTTCAGGCCTCCTAGGAGCCTTAAAGCTGTGGTAGAGTATGGGTCCCGCCCCCGGGCCCAAGGTGGAAGTGGGCCTCAGGGGGAGCAGTCCTTCCAGTACTCACAGCAGCAGTGATGTTCCAGGCCTCCCAGGAGCCTCAAAAGCTGTGGAGGAGTGGGGGACCCGCCCCAAGCCCCAGGTGGAAGTGGGCTTCAGGGGGAGCAGTCCTCCCAAACACTCCCTGGCAGAGCAGCAGCAGCAGCAGCAATGTTCCAGGCCTCCCAGGAGCCTTAAAAGCTGTGGTGGAGTGGGGGACCCGCCCCAAGCCCAAGGTGGAAGTGGGCTTCAGGGGGAGCAGTCCTTCCAGTACTCACAGCAGCAGTGATGTTCCAGGCCTCCCAGGAGCCTCAAAAGCTGTGGAGGAGTGGGGGACCCGCCCCAAGCCCCAGGTGGAAGTGGGCTTCAGGGGGAGCAGTCCTCCCAAACACTCCCTGGCAGAGCAGCAGCAGCAGCAGCAATGTTCCAGGCCTCCCAGGAGCCTTAAAAGCTGTGGTGGAGTGGGGGACCCGCCCCAAGCCCCAGGTGGAAGTGGGCTTCAGGGGGAGCAGTCCTCCCAAACACTCCCTGGCAGAGCAGCAGCAGCAGAATGAAGAATGTGGCTACACAATAACGCCTGTGATCCTATTTTGATTTGTTCCTCTCTTATTTCTTTTGTCCTAATATTGTTTTGAGGTTTTCTTGTTTGCTTTTGCTCGTTTTTTGCATACATGCAGGGGCAGCTAGTGGGGAGGGTCAGCAGCACACATTTGGCTTTCCAGCAGCGGCATTGCTACTCCTTACTGGGAGAGGTGGTAGAGAGATCAGCGCTGTGTGGACACAGGCAGGAGCAATGGATCGGCTCCCTGGTTTGCTCACACAGTGCAGACCCCCCCAGCCACCTCACCACCAGTGTTAGAAACTCAGATATAGAAGCTAGGCGCCAAACATCACCTTAAACCTAGGTTACGATCGCTGAAACTGAACGTCTGTTCACCAGGGGGTTGGGTCAGTTGACCCTTGGGGTCCCTTGCAACACTACAATTCTATCTCAACTGCACTGCTTGACTGTGGCTTGCTCTTGCAACAATTCACTTGTCCCAGCATGCAAGAAGGAGAAACACACACAGTGTAAACGGAAATGGTATTTACTGTATATTCCGGCGTATAAGACGACTGGGCGTATAAGACGACCCCCAACTTTTCCAGTCAAAATATAGAGTTTGAGATATACTTGCCATATAAGAAATACGACCCAGCGTATAAGACGACCCCCGACTTTTGAGAAGATTTTCCTGGGTTAAAAAGTAGT
Source organism: Zootoca vivipara (assembly GCF_965207765.1). Lineage (NCBI taxonomy): Eukaryota > Metazoa > Chordata > Lepidosauria > Squamata > Lacertidae > Zootoca > Zootoca vivipara. Next base: position 20,718,092 of record NC_142598.1, read on the forward strand.
CTTATACGCAGGAATATACTGTACTATGAGCTAAGGCAGAGGTTGTTAAACTGTGGTTGCCAAACTGGCGCCCAGAAATCTCCATGTACTGTAGGTCATAACTGAACCTATGCCAGCAGCAAAATGCACCTGGTTAATTTCTAACATTGCTTGCTGCTACCAGTTATTGGTGGAGATGTTGCTGTTGGGAGGCCACACCTGCCATGCAGGTGAGAGAGAGAATCAGAGAATGGTCTCAGCACACTGCTTGGTCAACACCTTGGTATGTGATGGCTTGGGAGAAGTAAAACAGTTTATTTCTGAGCAGGCATGCAAAGATACAATTTCTGGTGACACACTGGTGCTCTTCCTTCTAAATAAGCCTTTCTGCAAGTCAATAAAAGCTGTCACTTCAAAGGCAACTACAGGACTCAAATGCAAGCTCAACAGGCTGCCGCAATGCTGGGGACACTGTTCTTCGTGAGGTCTGTCCAGCATTACCAGGCATTCACCTTTGCATCCCTGACTATCGGCACTGTATTGCCGCAGTAGCATTATTTCTGTACAGGCAATCTTTATTAATTTTATTCAATTTATATCCTGCCCTTTCCCCCAAAGGACTCAAATTGATCTACAGGGCTAACCTTCCATCTGCAAAGGATTCCTCCATTTCTAGCTCTGGGGTTTCTACATGCATGCAGAAGGTAAAACAATAGATTTGCTTTTATTTTCTACAGACAGGATATCTGCAGACAGGATATCTGCAGAAAGCAAGCGAAGCACTGTGCTGAAAGCTCCTTTTCCAAGATGCAATGTCTTTTCGATTAAAACAAATGCCTACCGAACCAACACGTCTTTATCTGTAGCTAAAGATCACAACAGAAGCTCACAAGACTTACCGGTGTTTTCTTACCATGATTTACAATTTCATTTCCCCATTACGCCAACAATACAATGATATTTTTCTGCATTATCTCTTTTCAGTTATTTAATGTTCTTTATAAAACAGCTTAGTCCCCAATTCCCAAGCACAATTTTGTAATTCCCTGTCATTTCAGTCAAACTTAACTTTCAAGACAATATGCAGCCTTAAACTTGTCTGATATCCCTATAGTAATATACTGTACATTACTAAACTGACTGTATAATTTTTATATTTCATTTCTATCTGACCCAATTTGTTTCCTTGAAAAAAAACCTCATGCAATATATACACATGCATACGTATGTCCAATCATGTTTTGTGGATTTCTGGGGTTTTGTTTTTTTGGAATGGCAGAAACTTGAAGGTTTCATTCTAATGCAGAGATGGAGAAACTTTGTCCCTCCAGGTGTTAGGAATCCAACTTCCACCAGCCCCACCCCCACCAGTGTGGTCAATGATCAGGCATGATGGGGGGTGGGGGCTATAAACATCTGGAGGGCCACCCCAATTCTAATGGTGTTAGGGTGAGCCAGACTACTCGGGATACACCAGAGACCCTTCTCCATGCCCCTCCATCATACGACGTCTGATGAGTGGATTATACAGAGCCTTTTGGGTCATGGCACCACAATTGTGGAACACCCTCCACTGACCTATCATTACTGGTCCTTGAGCAAGTTGGCTATTTTGGATGGCATTCGAAGGATAATGCAAGTGAGCTCAGTACTACGCAGACTGTTGTGTTTTCCTGCTGCTTTCTTTTCGCTTGGCTGTTTGCTTTTTTATATTTTTAGCAAGCTTGTTGTGGTTTTATATTTGTTTATATTGGATTTTGTTAGCTATCTTGGCTGCTGGTTAGGCAGGGAACCATATTTAAGTAAATAGTTTTTTGTTTAAAGCAGACAACAGAAAACAAAAAAATGTCTAATAGACGAACACAGGGAAATTTTGCCACTTTTTTGATATTCTATAATGAAACAGCTCCTTCATGTTGATATATCTCCAACATGTTCGGAGTCAAGAAAAATATACAAAAAGACCCCGCAGGAATTAACATTACAGAAGCCTCCTTTTAGAGTTACACCTCATATTATAAGCAATAATCCTTAATACAATTTCCTATTCTCCTCTAAATTGGCCTCATTATCAAGCACATCTTAAGCTTCATTTAAGGGTTAGGATTAGAATAATAGAAACATAGAACTGTAAAGTTGGAAGGTACCCCAAGGATCATCCAGTCCAACCCTCTGCAATGCAGGAACGTCAAATCAATCATAAATGATAAGGCACACATTTCCCCTATCCAATAATCTTTTCCAGATCCAAGATTCATTTATGGCTTCTCTTTCCTCTCTGTCTCGGACACACAATCTACACACAACATATTATAAATTCTGTAAGAAATTATTAGTTCCTGATTTTTCAGAACAAATATATTAATTGATCAATCCAATGCAAGTTTTTCTTGAATGCCATTCCCAACCAGTTCAACTTCCAGGTAAGCACATCTAAGTTGACTCTTTTAAAATCCATGTTATCTATTCATGCTAATATCTATTTCTTAAAATATGTGTATTGTGACTTTGCAATCTAATGATCTACATAGCAACTAAAATATTAAAAAAAGCAAAAACATAACACAAAAATAGTTGGAACATGCAAACCATAGGTAACATACCACCCCAGCAAATGGTTTAAAACCAGATCAGACTAACTTACCATCCCAGTAAATGGTGCAATACCAGATCAAACTTTTGTTCAGGAGGGTCTGACATCCTAAGGGATAATCACACCAACACCGGCAGAGCAACATAAGCATTCAGTGGCGCATTTCGGGACTGGAAATCTTTTCAGAAGCTAGCTAGCTGCATTTGCAAAGTACAGCCCTGATTGTTGTGAAGTCATATATGCGAGGAGAGCTCTCTTTATTCCCACTGCCCTGGTGCCTTATACAAAATGCACTTTCTGAATAGGGGATAAAACAGAAACAGAAATCACCGCTGCTTGGGGAACAGTCGCTCTTGGCCTTGCCTATTACTGCCACACCAGATAATAACCTCCAGCACTCTCTGTAAAGTATTGTTTATTTTTGATCTAACATATAAATATACATGGCACTTTTCAGGGGCACACACACACACACAGGCTGGAGGAGTGGGGAGGACAAAAGCAATCCCTGCTCAGGAGAGCTTTCTATCTGAAATTCCAACAGCAGAGATGAAAGTCAGGGAAGTAGGGAGGGGGGCAGAGAGGAGAGGTACAGTATCTGTAATGCTAAATTACAAAATGAGGATCACTTTTAAGAAAATGTGGCAATTGAGATTCATGCCATGAACCCCACAGAGCTGTTGAGATCTGGGTTTGGGCTGGCAGTCTCTGATGCAGCAGTGGGAGAAAGGAATAGGTGATTGGGGAATGAGACTGAATGATGAGGAAGTGGGTCAGAGGGAGAGGGATCCGCCCCAACTTCAGCTGCTTTGGAAAGGGGAGCAGGGATGGTGGTTCTCGTCCCTGACCTTCCCGCAGAGCAGAGAGCCTCAGTGGAGGCTGAGGTGGGCTTTGAGCAGATGAAGGAGGAAGGTAGAAGTGACTGAACAGGAGGGTGCAGTCTTGTCACCTAAAACCAGAAGCCACCGTCATAGGAGCAGGCCCACTACCTACACAATCCTGCAAGGCGAGCAAGACTTGCAAGTGAGCACACTATGCCTTGTCTTTAAAAGCTCGGCGAGGCGGGCATGGAAACCTTGTTGGGACATCTTCATTGCTTCTGTCTGATTCTGAGCTTCCTGCCCTGTTCTTGAACTCCTGCTGAGCCTGTACTGTTTTTTACTTGAATAAGGGAGTCTCAGTGGGTAGGACAGGGAAATACCACCCAAAGTGTCCTCAAAAGGTGAGAACAGAATTCATGACAGATCCAGAAGGTGACGGAAAGCTAAAGCAGGGACTGAAGGAGGTGCATCACCTGATCAGAGCAATGAGAAGCAATGAGTTTTTTTGGAGGAGGGAGTTTTGGACAGAGGTGAGAAGACTGAGAGATGATAAAGGACAGCCAGAGAAAAGAAGGTTACAGGAGTTCAAGGGTGAGCCTGGAGATAACAAGATCAGTGTGTTCACAAAGTGGGCAGAGAGGGGGTGAAAACACAGGGATCATCTATATATTTTTTCCGTACTGGAACTGAAAACGAGCAAAACAAAATGATACTTCATGGGAATTTTTGCTAATAAACAGTCGACTTGCCGGCCAAGTAGAAAACTCCCAACTATGTCTTGCCTAAATAAGAATCACAGGAATTCATACCCAGTTTCCCAGGGTGTTACCCTTCCCTTTTCTTGTCTAAGAAGCGAGTTGCTGAAAGACTCACACCATTTCTTGTCCTGGAAACGAAATGGTATAATTTTACTGGTATTGTTTTGCTTTAATGTACAGTTCTCAAACTGACCTTTTCTTTTACATTTGTGATACAATTAAACAACCTGAACTTCTTTCCAGGAGTCTTGCAAAGCGGTGGAAGCAGAAGCGCTTCTTTAGTGTTTGCCATTTCCACTCCGTACTCTGTCCTCCTAGGCTTTAGCTTAGAGAGCAAAGTGGCAGCAAGCATGGGCAGGCCAACCAGCAAGACAAATTTCCAATTTTGTGCAAGATTATATTCTGCATGTTAACATTACAGAAACACAAGGGAGTTGGCAGTATGGCAAAATGTTTACCATGGTTCCAACACCAGGACTACTCTCTGGAAAACAGCAAATCAAGAGTGCTTCTGGCACCTTAATACAATCACTAACTGAGCCATTTATCAAGTTACCTTTTAAAGATGTGAGTGTGCTCTTGAGGGAGATAATTGACACAAGCTTGGCTGTTTGGCAGTTGATTTGACAGGGGTTGAATGGTTGTCCAAGCTCTACAACATGGACACAGTGGCCTGGTTCAGTCTTCATCCTAAACTGTGGTTTCCTTAAGCCATGGTTTGCTTAACAAACCATGAGTTGTTGCACACAAGCCATAGCTTGGTTTTTTGTTGTTGCTCTAAGTGCTGTTCATTCTCCAACAGCTCATGCGTCTTGCCTTTGAGGCGTGGTGAGCTTCTGAGGTGCGGTGGTTAAACAAACCATGATTAAGGGTGCTAGGTTCATATGTAACACCAAGCCATACTTAAACCTGACAAAGGCTTGTAAGCTGGCAGCAAGCCATGTCTTGAGATTGAGGTTTGTTGATGGTAAGGTGCTGGGCAGGGTATCACTAGTAAGTCACAGTTTAATAAACCATGGTTTATTGCTATGTGTGAACCAAGCCAGTGTGTGCACAGAGACCACGCATCAAGGACAAGGTGAAGGGGGAGAAGAAATTGTTTTCCATGGTCCTCCAACTGAGCAGGGTTAATATGTGTTGAAATCTACCAGCCAAAAGACTGGCTGCACACCTTTAACCTACTCTCAACACCAATTCATATGAAGAAGTTGGCATCCCTTTTCATTTATAGACAAAATTTCCCATTCTATACCTGGAAAAGAGGTTTGTGAAATGCAAAAGCTTGTACTTTTGTAACAACCAGTCCAATAAATATTGTATTACCAAGCTTGTAAATTCAGAAGAATGCAATGAAACTAACAGCACACTCCAGCCTCGGTCATACACTTGACTATAAAATCTCTTTCACCTCAAAAATGATCAAATCCTGTTCTCTGATGTCACATTCAATTCAAGCGTGTAACATATTTAAAGTACAGAAACCTAAATAAAATATATAGGTAGGAACTGATTTCTTCCCTTCCTGGATTTCACTATCCCAAATAACATTTGCTCATTAAAAAAAAGAAACTGGAACAACATACATTTTGTTTGCACAGCTTGAGACAAAAGTTTCAGTCAACTGTGGTTCTTGAAATAAGTGGCGTTCTTGGCACCTTTGAGGTGTGCCAAGCGTACATTACCAAACACTCCAAAGGTGCAATTCTATACCTGCCTACTCCTAAGTCCCAATGAATTCAATTAGGTTTACTCTCAAGTAGAACAGCAGCCCTCATTTGGATTCATAACCTCTTCCTCCACTCCCCACATTTCAGTATTAACAAATGAAAGAAGTACATAATCCCCAGAAAATATGGAAAGTGTGCTAAAATTTTCCTTCTTCTGTTATAGTTTACAGTCACAAGCAATGCCAAATACACAGCGCCTGAGGGCGTGCAGGAAAATTTGGAGGAGATGAGGTGCCAGGTTTGACACTTTTGCAGAACTTAGGTGGGGGAACTGGCACAATTATATCCCTGTGCTTTCCAAAGTATATACCCTGTTTCCCCCTTTTTAATACGTAGTCATAAAGTAAGCCATGGCAGGGTTTTTAAGTATTTGAGAAATACAAGACATACCCCGAAAATAAGCCATACTTCCGTGCCGCGGAAACCAACCTCCACAGGCACCTCCACTCACAGAGTCACTCCATGCAGCCAGCACTGCAGGAGCGCGATCAGCTATGAAGAGGCGCTCCAAGAGCTCCGCTTAACAGCTGATCGCGCCCCCGCCTTGCTGGCTGCAGCCCCGCGCTCTGCCTTCTCGTCCACCGCCATCCCTGCCGCTTCCGTGCTTGCCGCCACTGCTGGGCTCACTGCTTCTTCCTTGCCTGGCCCGGCCAAGGAGCTTGGAGCGCCCTGCAGCGGCAGGCGGAGCGCATGAGCCAGCGGCCTCTGCCTGGCCCGGCCAAAGACGCCTGCCACCCCGCCACCCGGAACTGGGGGCTGCTGCAGCGCCGAGCACTCAAGACAGCCCAGCAGCGCCCTGAGCCAGCGCCCTGAACCGTAAAAACCGTACCGGTAATAAAAAATAAGACATCCCACCGAAAGTAAGCCACCCTGTGTTTTTTGAGGGGAAAAAAGTTATAAGACGGTGTCTTAAAAAGGGGGAAACACGGTATGGCACTGCTTCTTCTCTGCTAACCAAGACCAATGAATTAACACAAATGTGGACATTTCTAGACCAAGGGATTTCTACATGTGAATAAAGCAAAGATCCTTTTCAAAACTATAGAGCCTTATTTTTTTATTTATTTTTTGAGGGGGCTGATCTAAACTTCTATTGCTAATGACAGGGCATTTTCCATTGGGGTGGGGATTCCCCTTTCCTTCTAAGGTTTTATCTTGTGTGATTTCCCCAAGAGAACTGAATAATTTATAAATTTCCTTTCTACACATAATTTGCTAGGTACAGTCAATGTTAATTTTTTTCATCTACAATACTGTCTTATTTATTTTATAGTATAGTACATTGATTATTGCCTTCGTTTCATGGATCAATGGTCTCGTTAGACAGTAAAATTCATGTTAAATTGCTGTTTTAGGGGGTGTTTTTCATCGTCTGGAACGGATTAATCCACTTTCTATTACTTTCAATGGGAAAGTTCACTTCAAGTTAAGTACGCTTCAGGTTAAGTACGGACTTTCGGAACCAATTAAGTACTTAACCTGAGGTACCACTGTATTAGCAAAGCAAACCAGATAGCAAAGCAAAAATGAAAAATATATACATGTAATAAGACACCCCCAACACAGTTATGTACGTGTACAATTCTACCTCCTGTATTGAAGGAACTCTGAATTTTACTTTGTACAGTAGGCTAGTGTGATAGACTGACAGGACACTGATGAGGGTACACAGGGGGAAAGCAGGCTGCAGTCTGATTTGGGAGACGGGGTCAGTGATTTGCAGGGAACTGTACCATCCAGGAGGCAAGAGTCAGAGGCAGGAGAAGCTTCAGAGCTGAAGAATGGAGCACAGGATGGGTCAGAGGAAAAGGTAGGTCAGGCAAGTGAAGGGCCAGGTGCTTCACCACCCTCTCCTGCACCACTGTCTCCCAGAACAAGGAGGGGAATGAAAAGCGAAGAGCAGAGGAAGTTTCTATGCAGGCATAGTTTCCGGCTGCATGTGTGCAGCCTGTCGGGGGAAGGTACATAAATTGGTGGAGGGCGCGAGGTCCCTGGTTGCTGCAACTGCGCCAGAAAGCATGGATCTGGGAATAGATACGTAGATGCTAGATCAGTGTGCACAGGGTTCCAGAGCTATAGAAGCTACTATGTTATCTTTGACAATAGAGAGTTAGCTACAGTGGTGCCTCGCAAGACGAATTTAATTCGTTCCACGAGTCAATTCGTCTTGCGAAAAATTCGTCTTGCAGGGCATTCGCCTTGCGAGGTACCACTGTATGTGCCGTGTGCATTTCTTTGGGTTGGAAACACCCTTGACAGCTCAGCTTCTACACACACACTCTCTCACACACACCTCTTCATCCTCCATTCAGGCAAGCAGGAGGCATTATCAGAGTTCAAGGACATATTACAGCCATGGTCATCTGAGGTTCCCCATCCATGAATTTGGGAGAACCGAATCTTGGGAGCTACCCAGGAGTTACTGCTCACTCTTCAGAACTGTGAGCAGGAGACCGACTAGAAGAGAACTCGGGTTTATATGATCTTTCCCCTGCCTCACCCTCGCCATAAAATTCCATGTTTACCTGGACAAAGACTGGGATCACCTTGAATCTGCAAGACTGAAACCTCTTTAAAGAGCAAAGAGCACAAGTTCAAGGCCGACCCCTAGTTTCTCTCTAGGTAAACTGGTGGGGGAGAGAACATCTTTAAAAGCCATTTGAAGTTGAAAGAAACGAAGGACTTACAACACACAAGGAAATAAATGTACGCAGCCCAAACAAACCTATACCTGTACACATATATTTAGAAGGCCTACTGACTTACTCCCAAATTAAGTGCACCATATAACCATATTCCTTTAATTTAAGTTATAAACCAAATCTGAGTATGAATTTGGATCTAGAAGGCGGAAAGTCTCAAGATGTACATATTGCCAATCATTATTTTTTATTGTTGTTCTACAGTTCCCTTTCCAAAGGGGTCGTGGATTCAAGTGCTAAAAATAACTAAATGGTGGTCAATTACTTTCCATCTCTCACAGTGAACCTTTTCCTTCTTTAAGTGTTGCCTGCAGCATGCTTCAGGGTAACGCAACAAAGGCGGACCCTCCCTCTCCACGGCTTAACACAAAATGGGTGATTATCTTTTGCGGAGATTACTTGCTCATGGACCATTCATCGAGACAAAGGTTCTCTCACAACGTCCCTTCTCCCCCTCCATCGCAACCTAACAGTTTAGAAATTCAGAACGGTCATATCTAGAAATACAGGGCACAATTTAAATTTAATTTCTTCAAGTGTTCACGGATTTCAAGTTTGGAGACAAATGATGCAACCTAGGAGCTTAATAATAATAATAATGTAGCTCTCATGCAGGGGTTTTGGTTTGTGACTGGATACAGGAGCAGCTCCCCAAATGTTGTTGGACTATAACTCCCAGCAGCCTCACTTAGCATAATGGCCAATGGTCAGGGATCATGGGAGTTGTAGTCCAACAACACCTGCAAGGTACCACATTGGCTACCCCTCTGTAGTTTCTTCTTTCTGTGGAAGTAAGTCAGCGCACAAGCGATGGAGCTGCCACAGTGCAATTGGGCACTGTGGCTCTGCCCCACCAGGCAAACCACTATTGTCCCGTCCCTCCCCACCTACAGGAAAGGGAATTATTTGTAAACCTAAGCCCTTACGTGACACAGCAAGGCTCTATCCAAAGACAAAAATTGGGGGGAAATGTCCTAGAATCCAGACCTTGTAGAATAGGACTTGAGGCTTGTGAGATCTCCTCTTTTTTGTTCCTTTTATACTTAGAACTTCAAGGCGCAAATTCCACTGAAATTGGTGGTCTTGCTCCTGAGTAGACATGGCTTAGGGCTGCTGGTCTCCTTAGAAGCACTGAGAACTGAGCTGGTTCAATAAAAAGCCAAAAACAACCAGGTTTTTAAGGGGCATGAGGATCACAGCCCAATTTGAGATGCAGGTTAGACTCAAATGGTTGCGGCCGAGTAGATGGCTGGTAAAATGGCGACATATTTCATTTTGACGGTTTTTGAGTACACCTCTCACAGAAACTAGTCTTGTCCAGGTGTGGATTGGAAGGGCGTTTACAGATAAAAACCAACGCTCCCAACTCTCCTTGCATCAAGGCTTCTTCCGAACCAATTCAGAACGTAAAAAAAGGAATGGGTGACATGAGAGGCAAGAGACCTGTCACAGTGGCCGGAGTGGACTACTTCAGAGTAACGACGCTACGCAGCTCTGCATTTTATTCTTTTATTGGTGCTGCGTATTTACAGTGCTCAAGTCATTGCTATTTACACGGAGCGATGTTGTCAGTCGGTTTCAGAACCTCCTAATGGCTTTTGGCGCGTCTTTCTCCAACACAAAAGCTTTGGCAGACCCATCCTCTTGCCCCTCCTCTTCCTGCGTAATTCTGGAGTTGGGGGGATGGGTCTTCCCCCCTTACTTGCCCCTTCCTGTCCCACCTGGGACCCTGGCTCCTCTACCTTGCCTGAGCCTCGGACACGACTTCCTGCTTCCCCACTGGAATCGGAACTCTCCCTGCTTTCCCCTTTGCTCGGGGACGGGCTTGAACTCAGGAGGGGAGGGACTTCGTGATATCCCCTGTCCCTCACATCCACCCCCCTCCCAAGCTCTCCTTCACCCCTCCCCAGGCCCCCCCCATGTGTCGGTGACGACTGGAAGCCTAAAAACTCGGTGCTCTCCGAGCCCGTTGGTGTGAACACCTCCCCCCAGTCCTGCGAGCCCCCCCCTTCCGCCTGGGAGGACGGGAATCCCAAAAAGTCCGTGGCGTCAGAGCTGGTGGGGGTAAAAATGTTTTGCCAATCTGCTCCTTCCTCTGACTGGGTGGATCTTGGCGACACCCATACCTCATCCTCTGGTTCCTCAAACTCCGCTTCCCAGCGCCATGGTGAGCTGTTCTCCCGTGCCTCCTCCTCCTCCCCCTCCCTTTCCATGTGCCAGGGCTTGGGTCTGTGGGGAAAGAGGGCGTGAAATTCTTCCACCAAGAATTCCTCCTGTATCTGAGTGGCGGGAACCCATTCATTCTGGGACGGTGGAGCATCCTCCCATGCCATGAGGTACTCCAGGCCCCCCACCCCCCACCTTGAATCCAGGATGGCCGTGGCCTCATTGAGTTGCTCCCTGCTTTCCCTCTCCCCCCCTCCCTCGGGGGTTTGTTCGCTGTCTCTGAGCCTGCTGCTTTCCCTGTACGGCGACAGCAGCGATCTATGAAACACTGGATGCACCCTCATGTCCTCTGGCAGTGCCAGCCTGTATGCCACCGGGTTGACCTGTTGCGTGACCGTGAAGGGGCCCAGCCATTTGGGTGCCAGCTTTTTGCACCTCCCTCTGGTGGGAAGGCCCTCCGAGGACAACCACACCTTGTCCCCCACCCTGATGACCTCCCCTTGTCGCCTGTGGCGATCTGCCCCCTTTTTGTACGCTTCCTTGGCCCTCTCCAAGTGTTCTCTGAGCTGCTGGTGCACCGTCTCCAGTTCCTCTGCCCAATCCTCAGCCTGTGGGCCCTCCTCCTCCTCCTCCCTCTCCCTCTCTGGGAAAGATCTGAGGTCGCGCCCGTAATTGGCCTTAAAGGGCGACACCCCTGTGGAGACGTGCACTGCATTGTTGTAGGCAAATTCTGCTAGTGGCAAGCGATCCACCCAGTCCGTTTGCCGCTGGCTGACGTAGCATCTCAGGTACTGCTGCAGAATGGCGTTGACCCTCTCCGCTTGTCCGTTGGTCTGCGGGTGTCTAGCCGTCGACAAGCTGACCTCCACCTGCAGGAGGTTCATGAGCCGCCGCCAGAACCTGGAAACAAATTGGCGGCCACGATCCGAAATAACCCTTAAAGGTAATCCATGCAGTCTGAAAATGTGATCAACAAACAGTTTGGCTGTCTCTTCTGCCGAGACTGCCCTGGCACACGGTATAAAGTGACACATTTTGGACATGAGGTCCACCACCACCAACACTGCAGTCTTACCCCTGGACGAAGGCAGATCTGTGATGAAGTCCATGGACACCACTTCCCACGGCCTGTGTGGTGTGGCTAAGGGCTCCAGCAACCCTGGTGGCGCTGCTCTGACCACCTTCGCCCGCTGGCAGGTGGTACAGCCCCTTACATAGTCTCGAACATCTTCCCTCACCCCTGGCCACCAGAAGTGTCTCATGACTAGGTGAGTGGTCTTGTCCCTTCCAAAATGCCCCGCTGTAGGGTTGTCGTGCATCTGCTTGAGGACCGTACGTCGAAGCTGGGTGGTGGGTAGGTACAGCGCACCCTTGTAGAAAAGCAGCCCTCTGCGTTCTGCAAAGTCTTTTGCCTGCTCCCTCCCCCCTCTCAGTTCTCTGAAGATGCGGTTGGCAAATTCATCCGCTGCCGTCAGTGCTGTGAGTTCTGCCTCGCTCACCACTGCTGCTCCGCAGGACCATGCCGACGGGGGGAAAATGTGCCTTGGGGCTGGTGGCGCCTCCTCCTCCATGTACTCTGGCTTGCGGGAGAGGGCATCCGCCCTGACATTCTGCTCTCCTGGGATGTAGTGTATGGAGAAGTTGAAGTTCGAGAAGAACTCCGCCCACCGTATCTGCCGCTGGTTGAGCACCCTGGCAGTTCTCCAGAACTCCAGGTTCTTGTGGTCTGTGCACACCTGGATGGGGTGCTTGGCGCCCACCAGGAAGTGTCTCCAGTGCTGGAACGCCGCGTGGATCGCAAGAAGTTCCCGATCAAAAACTGTGTAGTTTCGCTCGGGCTGGGTCAACTTCCTGGAGAAGAAGGCACAGGGTCTCCACTCTCTGTTGGCGTCCAGTTGCAACAAAATGGCGCCCACAGCCTTATCAGAAGCATCTGTTTCAATGCGTAGGGGCGCGTCCTGAACCACGTGGAACAGGTTCTGGTCTGAGGCGAACACCCTCTTGAGGCTTTCGAACGCTGCTTGCGCCTCTGGTGTCCACCTGAACTTCTGCTTGCCTCTCAGGCAGTCAGTGATGGGAGCCGTAACTCGAGAGAAGTTCTTGATGAACTTCCTGTAGAAGTTGGCAAAGCCTAGTAGGCGTTGGGCATCTTTGCGCGTCCTGGGGCTGTGCCAGTCCAGGATGGTCTGCACCTTGTCCTTGTCCATTGCCAGCCCCTTGTCTGACAGCTTGTAGCCTAGGAAGTCCACCTCCTTGGTGTGAAACTTGCACTTCTCCAGCTTCACATACAGGTGGTTCTCCTTCAGGCGCTGTAACACCTCCCTGACGTCCTTCACGTGCTGCACTGGGTCGTTGGAGTAAATAAGGATGTCATCCAGAAAGACCAAGCATTTCCTGAAGAGTAGGGACCCCAGGACGTGGTGCATGAAGGCCTGGAAGCATGCTGAGCCCCCTTGCAACCCGAAGGGCATCACCAGATATTCAAAAGAGCCCAGAGGCGTGAACATCGTGGTTTTCCACTCATCGCCGTCCCGGATCCTGATCAAGTTGTACGCCCCCCTCAGGTCTAGCTTGGTGAAAATCTTGCCTCTGCGTGCCGCTGTCAGGAGATCATCCACTCTGGGCATGGGGAAAGCCACTGGCTCTGTCACCGAATTCAGCCGTCTAAAATCCACCACAAGACGGCGCTGTTGCGTGTCTTTCTTGTCCACCCAGAAGACCGGGCTGCCCCCTGCTGCCTTGCTTTCTCTGATGAACCCCCGCTTGAGGTTCTTGTCGATAAAAGCCCGCAGATCCTCCAGTTCCTGGTCTGACATGGCGTACAGCTTGGCTGGGGGTATAGTTGCCCCAGGCACCAGGTTGATCTGGCAGTCAAAAGGCCTGTGTGGGGGCAGGTGGTCGGACTCCGCTTCACTGAAGACCTCCTGCAGGTCCCAGTATGGTTTGGGTATCGCCTCACCCCCTTTGACGTGCATGGTGGCCACCGTGGCTATCGGAGGCCCCTCCCCTGGTTGGTGCTGCATGCAATGTTCCAGGCAAAAGTCCGATCCAAAAGTGATGCATCTCTGATGCCAACTTATGGAGGGGTCGTGGCGCGCCAGCCAGCTCATGCCCAAAACGATTGGGGGGTCTGAGATGGTGGTGACGTTGAATGCCAGTGTCTCTGAGTGCCTTCCAACCGTCATTCTCATGGGGGGGGTTTGATGAGTGATGGCCCCTCCCAGCAGCTCTCTGCCGTCAATGGTTGCCACGTGCAGAGGAAAATCCAGCTGCAGAAGCTGGATCTGGTGCTCTTCTGCAAAGTTTCTCGAGAAGAAGTTGGCTGAGGCACCACTGTCAATTAGGGCGAGGACCGTCAATGGATAGCCATTTGGGAGCGTGAGCGTCACTTCTAGAACCACTCCTGCTCTGGGAGGGGTGGGCTGGCTCTGCTCCTCTCTGTGCGGGTGGGTGGGCTGGGGCTGTTGTCTGCTGACTGTGCCTGGCTGCCGCCCCTTGTCTCCTGCAGCCAGGCTTTCCCGTTTCCCTGCTGTGGTGCTGCGTCAGTGGGGGAGGGCACAACCGTTCCCGCCTTTCCTTGCCACTCCCTGCGATGTGGGCAGTCTCTGACGAGATGCTGGGGGGAGTTGCAGAGAAAGCAATTCCCACCCCTTCCCTCCTTGCGTCTTGGCGCCGCTGGGGTTTGAAAAGCCCGCGCGCGCGCGCTATCAATCTGCCTGGGTTCCTGGTTCTGACTGGCCCCAGGCGTGGCTTGAAAGGGTTGTTGAGGGAGTGGCTTCTCCTGCGACCGTGGGAACCAAGCCCGCTTTGCGCGCGTTGCTTGCTTGTCGCTCCATCTGGATTCCTGCCTCACCCCCACCGCCAGAGCCGCTTTGCTCAGTTGATCCATATTACTGGGCTTTGGACCTCTCGAGAGCTCATCCTTCACCTCCTCATGCAACCCCAAGTAAAACGCCGCTTGCATTGGGGCAGACTCCAGATCCCACCCCAATCTGTGCACCAGCATGGTGAATTTCGCCCAATACGCGCGAACTGTCATATTTCCTTGGCGTAAATTATGAAGTTCCTCCTTAGTCTGGTCCATATGACTATCGGACGAATACATCGTTTTCAAACCTTCTAGAAATAGTTTGACATTCTTCATGCAAGGATTCCTTGTTGCAATTAACGGTCTTAGCCACTCCCTGGCCGCCCCTGTAAGGTGCTCCACAATAAACGCTACTCTGTGCTCATCATCAGGGAACTCATCGTGGTGCAGCTCAAGAGCATACACAATCTCAGTCTCAAAGCCCTGAAACTCCTTCGGGTCTCCATTGAACTTGCTTACTAGGGTCCCGGCTCTCCTTCCTGGCAGCACTTGGACTTGGGGTGCCCCTCCCGCCTTGTTTTTCTCTGCATCCAGCTTGTTTTGGAGGTCTACCGCCACCGCCCTTAAATGCTGCTCTTTTTCCTGGAGCTCTCTCACCTGTTCCGCAAGTTGTAGCCGGTCGTCCTGGACCTTCTTAGTCTCCTCTTTAGCTGCCTTCAATTCTCCCTGCGCCTGCAGCGACAGCTGTTGCAGTTCTAGCTGGGCTTGCTCAGCGATCTGCCGCCACTTCTCCGCCTCTGACACGCTCATCCCGGCAACTCCAAAGTAGCCCAAAAATGATTAGGAGGTTGCTGTCACAGTGGCCGGAGTGGACTACTTCAGAGTAACGACGCTACGCAGCTCTGCATTTTATTCTTTTATTGGTGCTGCGTATTTACAGTGCTCAAGTCATTGCTATTTACACGGAGCGATGTTGTCAGTCGGTTTCAGAACCTCCTAATGGCTTTTGGCGCGTCTTTCTCCAACACAAAAGCTTTGGCAGACCCATCCTCTTGCCCCTCCTCTTCCTGCGTAATTCTGGAGTTGGGGGGATGGGTCTTCCCCCCTTACTTGCCCCTTCCTGTCCTACCTGGGACCCTGGCTCCTCTACCTTGCCTGAGCCTCGGACACGACTTCCTGCTTCCCCACTGGAATCGGAACTCTCCCTGCTTTCCCCTTTGCTCGGGGACGGGCTTGAACTCAGGAGGGGAGGGACTTCGCGATATCCCCTGTCCCTCACAAGACCATTGTGAATAATGGATCAGGGAGGCCCTTGTTTCAGTATTTGGGCTTCCCTGCTCATGACACCCTCACCCACGCCAGCACCGCACTGTGCCATGCCCCTATTGTGGCCCTTCCTTCCTTGTGGGTCTCCATTTTTAAAATCACACTGAAGTTGTAACAGCACAATGCTCCAAAAGGAGTCATAGAATCATAGTTGGAAGAGACCACAAGGGCCATCCAGTCCAACCCCCTGCCAAGCAGGAAACACCATCAAACCCTTCTTGGCATATGCCTGTCAAGCCTCTGCTTAAAGACCTCCAAAGAAGGAGACTCCACCACACTCCTTGGTAGCAAATTCCACTGCCGAACAGCTCTTACTGTCAGGAAGTTCTTCCTAATGTTTAGGTGGAATCTTCTTTCTTGTAGTTTGAATCCATTGCTCCGTGTCCGCTTATCTGGAGCAGCAGAAAACAACCTTTCTCCCTCCTCTATATGACATCCTTTTATATACAGTATTTGAACATGGCTATCATACCACCCCTTAACCTTCTCTTCTCCAGGCTAAACATACCCAGCTCCCTAAGCCGTTCCTCATAAGGCATCGTTTCCAGGCCTTTGACCATTTTGGTTGCCCTCCTCTGGACAAGTTCTAGCTTGTCAGTATCCTTCTTGAACTGTGGTGCCCAGAACTGGACACAGTACTCCAGGTGAGGTCTGACCAGAGCAGAATACAGTGGTACTATTACTTCCCTTGATCTAGATCAGGCATCCCCAAACTTCAGCCCTCCAGATGTTTTGGACTAAAATTCCCATCATCCCTGACCACTGGTCCTGTTAGCTAGGGATCATGGGAGTTGTAGGCCAAAACATCTGGAGGGCCGCAGTTTGGGGATGCCTGATCTAGATGCTATACTCCTATTGATGCAGCCCAGAATTGCATTGGCTTTTTTAGCTGCTACATCACACTGTTGACTCAGTGTGGAGGAAGCCAATGGATGGATCCATCACCTCTCCCGGGGGAGTCCAGATCTAACACCAAAGCAGTTTGCTCCACCCCACTTTACCAAAAGGCTGGCTGTGCCGAGCTCACACAAAACCCACTCCTGGTTTCTTCCTAAACTCCCCTCATACCAGCAACCTGAGTGGAGAAGAGGAGGGAGAGCCTCTTCACCGTTGTTACTGTTAAAACAGTTGGGAGTCAGAAACTCCGCAAAACCTACTGTAAATCACTCAAGAGATCTACCAGGAGATCCTGGTATGCTTTCTTGACTTCCGCTAGCGTAGAGTATGAAAGTTTAACATAAGCATTCAACATGTAAACGAACTGGGAAGCTGGTGCTGTTCTCTTGGCGTAAGAGCAAAGGCCTAGTCCTTGTTAGAAGCCTAATTCGGGACTGGATGAACTTTCCAAATGCTATTCAAAAGCAAACTCATGCAGAGTGCATGGCAGTAACCCAGCCCAGATCTTACCGCAGCATGTAATAATAATAATAATAATAATAATTTATTATTTATACCCCGCCCATCTGGCCGGGTTCCCCCAGCCACTCTGGGCGGCTTCCAACAAAACAGAAATTCTAAAATACAGAAATCCATCAAACATTAAAATACAGAAATCCATCAAACATTAAAAGCTTCCCTAAACAGGGCTGCCTTGAGATGCCTTCTAAAGGTCTGGTAATTGTTGTTCTCTTTGACCTCTAGTGGGAGGGCATTCCACAGGGTGGGTGCCACTACCGAGAAGGCCCTCTGCCTGGTTCCCTGTAACTTGGCTTCTCGTAGTGAGGGAACCGCCAGAAGGCCCTCGGAGCTGGACCTCAGTGTCCGGGCAGAACGATGGGGGTGGAGACGCTCCTTCAGGTATAACGGACCGAGGCCGTTTAGGGCTTTAAAGGTCAACACCAACACTTTGAATTGTGCTCGGAAACGTACTGGGAGCCAATGTAGGTCTTTCAGGACCGGTGTTATGTGGTCTCGGCGGCCGCTCCCAGTCACCAGTCTAGCGGCCGCATTCTGGATTAGTTGTAGTTTCCGGGTCACCTTCAAAGGTAGCCCCACGTAGAGCGCATTGCAGTAGTCCAAGCGAGAGATAACTAGAGCATGCACCACTCTGGAGAGACAGTCAGTGGGCAGGTAGGGACTCAGCCTGCGTACCAGATGGAGCTGATAAACAGCTGTCTTGGACACAGAGTTGACCTGTGCCTCCATGGACAGCTGTGAGTCTAAGATGACTCCCAGGCTGCGCACCTGGTCTTTCAGGGGCACAGTTACCCCATTCAGGACCAGGGAGTCCTCCACACCCGCCCGCCTCCTGTCCCCCACAAACAGTACTTCTGTCTTGTCAGGATTCAATCTCAATCTGATAGCCGCCATCCATCCTCCAACCGCCTCCAAGCACTCACACAGGACCTTCACCGCCTTCACTGGTTCTGATTTAAAAGAGAGGTAGAGCTGGGTATCATCAGCATACTGATGGACACCCAGCCCAAGCCCCCTGATGATCTCTCCCAGCGGCTGCATATAGATGTTAAAAAGCATGGGGGAGAGGACAGAACCCTGAGGCACCCCACAAGTGAGAGCCCAGGGGTCTGAACACTCATCCCCCACCACCACTTCCTGAACACGGCCCAGGAGGAAGGAGCGGAACCACTGCGTGACAGTGCCCCCAGCTCCCAAACCCTCTAGACGATCCAGAAGGATGTTATGGTCGATGGTGTCAAAAGCCGCTGAGAGATCCAGCAGAACAAGGAAACAGCTCTTACCTTTGTCCCTAGCCCGCCGGAGATCATCGACCAGTGCGACCAAGGCAGTTTCAGTCCCATGATGAGGCCTGAATCCTGACTGGAAGGGATCCAAATGGTCCCATGATGAGGCCTGAATCCTGACTGGAAGGGATCCAAATGGTCCGCTTCTTCCAGGCGTGCCTGAAGTTGTTCAGCAACCACTCGCTCAATCACCTTGCCCAAGAATGGAAGATTTGAGACTGGGCGATAGTTGGCCATATTGGCCGGATCTAAAGATGGTTTTTTAAGAAGCGGTTTAATAACCGCCTCTTTCAGCGGGTCTGGGAAGGCTCCTTCATGGAGAGAAGCATTTACCAACCCGCGAAGCCCATCGCCCAGCCCTTCCTGGCTAGCTTTTATAAGCCAGGATGGGCAAGGATCAAGGAGACAGGTGGTTGGTTTCATTCGTCGAAGCAGCCTGTCCACATCCTCGGAGGTAACAGATTGAAATTGATCCCACAAAACTTGACTAGACAGGACTCTAGCACTCCCCCGCCCCGGCCCTGCTCCCACGGTGGAGTCTACCTCTTCCCGAATCTGAGCGACTTTATCTGCAAAAAACTTTGCAAAATCATTGCAGGAGATCATGTGGCCCGTACTGGGCCCGGATGGAGCAGGTGGTTCCGCTAAATTGTGAACCACCTGGAAGAGTCTCCTGCTGCTGTTTTCTGCAGATGCGATGGAGACGGCGAAGAAGGTCCTCTTCGCCGTCGCCATTGCCACTTGGTAGGCTCGAAGTTGAGCTCTAGCCCGTGTCCGGTCTGATTCAAAATGAGTTTTCCGCCACCGGCGCTCTAGCCGTCTCAACGACTGTTTCATCGCCCTCAGCGCCGGGGAAAACCACGGGGCTGTCCGGGCTCCATGCAATCTGAGAGGGCGCTTCGGAGCCAGACAGTCAATAGCGCTGGTTAACTCCGCATTCCAGCGGGCCACCAGGGAATCAGCTGAAAGGCCATCGACATGGGATAAAACATCCCCTACCACTCTCTGGAAGCCAATTGGATCCATTAAGTAGTGGGGGCGGACCATCCGAATCGGTCCCACCTCTCTGCAGAGGGGAAGGGTTGCGGAGAAGTCCAGTTGCACCAGAAAGTGATCTGACCATGGCACTTCTTTTGTTTCGCTTTTACTTAATGTCAGATCACCAACATCCATAGAGGTAAACACCAAGTCCAAGGCATGTCCGCGGCTATGAGCTGGGCCAGACTTATTCAGGGACAGCCCCATGGAGGCCATGCTTTCCATGAAGTCCTGAGCAGCTCCTTGTAAGGTCGTGTCGGCATGGATGTTAAAATCCCCTAAGACAACCAAGCTAGGTGTCTCCAGGAGCACATCCGACACGACCTGAAGCAGCTCGGGCAGGGAATCCTTGGTGCAGCGGGGAGGTCGGTACACCAAAAGGAATCCTGTACTGCCCCTATTGCCCAACTTCCAGAACATGCACTAAGAAAACTCAGTCTTACCAATAGGACGCCTGGTGCAAACTAATGACTTCCTAAAAATCACTGCAACCCCCCCTCCCCGCCCAGATGGCCTGGGTTGCTGTGCATAAGAGAAACCTGGTGGACAAGCAGCGCCAAGAACGGGCCCATCGGCTTCATCCAACCAGGTCTCTGTCACACATGCCAGGTCAAATCCTCCATCCACAATCAGGTCGTGAATGGCAGTGGTCTTATTCATCATCGACCTGGCATTGCACAGCAGCACCTTCAGGTCATGTGGGTATCCCTTGCTGATTCCAATATCCGTCCGGTCAGGACCAGACCCGGAGGCAGGGATAGTCCTCAGACAACGACTAAGTCTGCCTCCTCGGTAATGACATGGTCTGGTCTTAGCGTAACTCCTCCTCCTACCCGTGACCACTGAGATCGGTTGTCCCAGTGCATCACCCCCTGTGGAATCTGCCCCAGCCATTTTGCTTGCTGGGACCCCCTCCCGGGCAGCCCTGACCCCTCCCCTTAAAAACAAAATAAAACCTCTGTAAAAAACAGCAAAGAACAGAACAAAAGAAAAACACAAAAAACACAATAAAACAATAAAAATTACAAATACACTAAAATTTAACAGATTCCCACACCCGGCTAAAAATCCCTCCCTAAAACCTATGTAAATCAAAAAATACAGTAAAACAATACAAAGACAGAAAATTACAAACTAAAATTGACCCCTCCCCTTAAAATCAAATTTAAAACCAATACAGAAAACAAACTAATACAATAAAACAATACAAACAAAGACAAAATTACAAACTAAAATTAACCCCTCCCCTTAAAATCGAATTTAAAACCAATACAGAAAACAAACTAACAGACTAAACGATAAACAAAAACCAAAAACAATAAAAGTTACAAACACATCAGAATTACAAGAAAAGCAGCAGCGGCACTGTTTCAGGCCTCCTAGGAGCCTTAAAGCTGTGGTAGAGTATGGGTCCCGCCCCCGGGCCCAAGGTGGAAGTGGGCCTCAGGGGGAGCAGTCCTTCCAGGACTCACAGCAGCAGTGATGTTCCAGGCCTCCCAGGAGCCTCAAAAGCTGTGGAGGAGTGGGGGACCTGCCCCAAGCCCCAGGTGGAAGTGGGCTTCAGGGGGAGCAGTCCTTCCAGGACTCACAGCAGCAGCAATGTTCCAGGCCTCCCAGGAGCCTCAAAAGCTGTGGAGGAGTGGGGGACCTGCCCCAAGCCCCAGGTGGAAGTGGGCTTCAGGGGGAGCAGTCCTCCCAAACACTCCCTGGCACAGCAGCAGCAGCAATGTAATAATAATAATAATAATAATAATAATAATAATAATAATAATAATAATAATAATATATTTATACCCCACCCATCTGGCTGGGTTTCCCCAGCCACTCTGGGCGGCTTCCAACAAAACATTAAAATACAATAATCTATTAAACATTAAAAGCTTCCCTAAACAGTGGCCAGATACCTGATCCCCACAAACCCACAAAGGGGAAGTTGAAATACAGATAGAAATTTATACACATTAAAACGTCTGTCTTGGGTGTATGTACCCATGGAAAGGGGAACTCCACTATGTAACTTCTACTACGTATTGTTCTCTCTCATGAGAATGGGGCCTCTGACCAAACCCCCAGAGGAATTCCCCATGGAAAACAAAGGACAAGCCCCATACAATCTCTGTGTAAGAGAACCATATTTCTCCAATTAATTGTTTCTCTCTCCTAAGAACATTACCCCTTAACCATAGTCAATCTTTGACCTTCCAACTAGTCAAAGTCCTTTTGTTATGACTTCCTCTTTGCTGGAGATAAAATAACTCAGCAGGGCAAGCGTTTAAAACAGATTCACATAGAGAAATTTAAAGAAGATATTTCCATGGCAAGTGAAGCCTTTTCCGACACACATCTGCTTCCCCCACCCCACCCCCAACCTGTGTTTTTGCTTTCGTGGGAGGGAAGGAATTCCAGAGACGTTACTGATTCATTGCTGAATCATTAGAACGAAGCACCCGTTTTATCTATCAGCAATACAGAAAAGAAAAGAAAGTTTCAGAGGCCTGACTCAAATGCTACATTTGCAGAGCATCAGCCACCGAAGACACAGAAAAATGCTCTTAATAGTTTTCCATATGGTGCCTAAGAGAAGGGCTGCAATGGTCTGGGTAAAATTGGTAGAGGAAATTGGAAAGGTGCTAGGAGAGAGATTACTATAAAGAAATGTTATGGCCCAGTGTGTATGGGAAACCCTTCTTCAGGGGCAACCCAGTTTTATTCTATGATTCTATTTATTTTACGTTGGGCTACTGCCTCTCCTTACAGTATTTCCTCCTATTTCCTAGCTCATGTGAAGTCCTTGTTCTTCTGCTTATTGGTGTTACCCTCCATTTCCCCCCCCCCTCAGATAAAATGGACAACGCCGGGATTCCCAAACTGTGGTGCTGCACATTCATGGCGTTAAATGTTCATACTGATATTTAATTGTATTTTTATTGCTTTAATTTCTTATATTACAATTTGAATTCTATGAAATGCAATGAAGTACAAGATAGAAGAAATAAAAGCAGCAATAAAAAAACATGACTAAAATAATCCAGCATCTACCAGCACAGAGCTTTATGAGAACCACAACAGGTCCAAAAAGAAAAAAGAAAAAGCAATATGGCTAACCTTACCCAACAACGCCCCCCCCCCACCAACCATACAAACAAGCCACACTGCAACCAACTGAATACAACCCACCAAACTCTGGATCCTCCAACCCAGGCATCCCCAAACTGCGGCCCTCCAGATGTTTTGGCCTACAACTCCCATGATCCCTAGCTAACAGGACCAGTGGTCAGGGATGATGGGAATTGTAGTCCAAAACATCTGGAGGGCCGAAGTTTGGGGGGTGCCTGCTCCAACCCCTCGCAATGGCAATAAAGATAAATAAATAAATAAAGGACCTAACCATGTGATGCTGACACAAATTCCCACACTAGCACTAAGCAATAGAACAATAGAACAATACCCCCATATCCCCCCCTCCCCATTTCTTTCCCCCTTCTCTCCCCCTAGCTGTAATATGTCTATGGCATTAAGTGTCTCATACTGAACATTAATATGAACTGTGAAAAAGACTCTATGAATCAAAAGTGGAGACGCTATATGTACTTTCCCTTGTTTAATTGTTTATTTCGTAACACAAGAAAATATTCAATAAAACTTTTTTTTTTAAGGGATAAATCATTAAGTGGTCTCCCAAAACCCTCAACAATTTTCAGCTGATGAGTTGGGCAGGGGGTAGTTTGGGAACTGCTTGCCAACACCATGTGGGAATTCACTTTACACAAACATGAATGGGCACTCACACTGTTCCCTACAACTGCATAAAAATTAAAATACAGAAATTGACCTCCTGGTTTTCGTGCTGTGTTAAAGACTCCTTGGGAGACAGAGTATAGCCTTCTTATCAAGAGTTCTGCACATGTGAGGCAAAAAGTTCATTTGAACTTTCCACAAGCAGCACTAGGAACTATTCTACATGTTACACCACAAAAGGCAGGAGACTGAACAGGCAGAAATCCTCTTTTGGCAGCCCCTTACATAACTAGGATTGTCAGGGTACTTAGGCTGTGACAATGGAACAGATTTAAGCCTGTTATATAGAAAAGCCCTGCGTCAATCAGTAATTGTGGTGGTAGTACTTTGCTACACCCCCCCCCCCAAGTGATAATTTAGCACATATAGTCGTACCTTGGAAGTCGAATGGAATCCGTTCCGGAAGTCCATTCGACTTCCAAAACATTCGGAAACCATAGAGCGGCTTCTGATTGGCTGCAGGAAGCTCCTGCAGCCAATCAGAAGCTGCAGAAGCCCCATCGGACATTCAGCTTCCAAAAATAGTTCGCAAACCAGAACAGTCACTTCCAGTTACAGGTAATTAGCCGTGTTGGTCTGATGTAGTCGAAACAAAATAAAAAAAATCCTTCCAGCAGCACCTTAGAGACCAACTAAGTTTGTCATAGGTATGAGCTTTCGTGTGCATGCACACTTCTTCAGATACCAGATACTAGTCACTTCCAGGTTTGCAACGTTCGGGAGCCAAAACGTTCGAGAACTAAGCTGTTCAAAAACCAAGATACGATTGTATTGATACCAAAGCCCATTAATGTAATTTTTCAGTTTAAAAAGTATTTCATCAGCTAGATGAATCCATATATATGAAATCCCATATATATGAAACATTCATATATATGGAATTTCTGCTAAAGGACACATCTATGTTAGTTCCACCAGATTTGTGGGGAAGAGGAGGAAGGACAGATAATTATCTTCTGGATTTTGTCACTTATCTCAACCTTATTGATCTTTGGCTACCAACAAGCATGCACACAAAACATTTTTTTTTCTGTACCTTGATTGTTTCTTTGGAGGTGGAGGAGGTGGTGCAAATTCCTCAATTCCATTCCTGTCTCTAGGGAACTCGAAGGCAAAAGATGCTGATTTGCTCATTCCTGCAATCTTGTTCTCCTGGACAGAGTGTTTCCCCCCCTGATGGCAATCAGAAATACTTGAGGGACTGCTTGCCCGGTTCTCCGTTTCTGTCTCTGGTGTGCTTTTCAAGAATCCCTGCTCTTCTTCCTCTTCTTCCTCTATCCTGCACTGCCTGCTCCAGGAGAGATTGTAGTACTTCTGCCTCCTCTCAGAGCTCAAGGGCGCTGAACCTTTGTTCGACTCCTCTGGAGAGATTTTGTTCACATGAGGGCATACGGACGATGCGGGCTCAAAGATTGTGCTATCTGCGCTGTTCTTTGGAATGTCAAGACCCCGATGGCCGTTGTTATCACAAGTTTCTGCCACAAAAGAACTTGCAGGCTGTGTGAAAGGCCCCTCTCCTTTGGACAGTTTTGGGGGGATAGCAGGAGTCTCGCCAATCCCATTTCTGCTAGTTGTTTGGGACTGAAGACCTGGGCCATTTTCCACTGGGCTCATCTCGCTGCTTGCTTGCGACATTTCTCTGTATTCGGAGAAAGGGGATGTTTTCCTAGCATCTGAATTAGAGGTTGGGCTAGGACTTGGCCACTGGACCCCTACAGCTGAGTCTGGACTGCTAAGAAAGATAGTCCGGTTGTCATCTTCTGTGTGGGCCGCCACAATGGTAATAGTCGCTGGTACCTGCGTGACAGATTCTTGGAACTCTCTTTCGCAGTCCAAGTGGAGAGCCTTCCCTCTCCAGAGGCCATCTTGCTTATCTTTACAGGGGCTATAAGCCAAGGGCTCACTCCTTGCATGTGTGTTGGCATTATTTAGCGGCGTCTTTTTCCTCTTCGTGCTCTCGGCATAGATAGGCTCGTTTTGAGAGGCCACTTCAGAGGAAAGATGTTGCTCTGCGGAATTGCTTGCATTTTCTATACGCTTGCCTACAGTCTGATCTGATTCTCTAACCAAAGGACAGCAATAATTGCCCTTGGGTGAACCACAGGGGCCACTGCCAGTATCTGAGGGAAATGCTAATGTGTCCATTTCGGTACATAAGTGGTTGTATACGTAACTGTGCGGCGGATGCTTCTCCTCCCTTTGAAAGTCTGAATTCAAGGCTCGGCTTTCCCCTTCACTGAAACTCATGACTACAGGCTCGGTTCTTGCATCTGTCACAGCCTCTGGCCCCTGAAGTTTTGAAACAGGGTTTTCATGCCACACCTCTTTGGTTTTGGTGCTGTCAAATCCCTGGCGGACAGGTGCCTCTTTGCAATAGTCTGTGATGGAGCAGTACTCCCCACCTTCACTTTCTAAATCAGAAGAATTGAACATACCAGCTCTCTCTGAAAGGGATGCTTCCTCTCTTTGGTGGATGGGAGAGTATCTTACGGGGTCCACAGCAGAGCCAACACATCTGTCACTCAAAAAGGATGAATTGTGGCAGAAGCCCAGATATGGCAAGGATAACTTCTCCTTGCTGCCCACTTCATTTCCATTCTCCCGTTCACCCATATCATTCAGAAATGCCACATTACTGAAGGCGACATTTCTCGCTGCACTGCTTTCAAGACTGGAGGAGCCAGCAGGACTGTGCAAAGTACAATCACTTGGAGTATTCTGAATGACAGGCTTCCTTATGATGATGTTGTTGCTGAATTTGTCGATACACACTCTTTGTTCTTCTCCAGATTTCATCAAGGCAAGATTTCTGGGTGGCATTCTCTTGTTGACCTGCATTGATAAACAAAAATATTATCTATATAGGTCTGTAATTTCTAACTTGAGATTTATAAAATTAGATCTATTAACAAATTTATTTCATTATCAACAGAGGATACTTCTTTCTACAAGACGTATCAGCTGAACATATTCTTTATTTCTTCAATGATTATACAGACTCTTATGGTGCTGGAGGAGACTCTTGAGAGTCCCATGGACTGCAAGAAGATCGAATCTTTCCATTCTGAAGGAAATCAGCCCTGAGTGCTCACTGGAAGGACAGATCCTGAAGCTGAGGCTCCAATACTTTGGCCACCTCATGAGAAGAGAAGACTCCCTGGAAAAGACCCTGATGTTGGGAAAGATTGAGGGCACTAGGAGAAGGGGACGACAGAGGACGAGATGGTTGGACAGTGTTCTCAAAGCCACCAACATGAGTCTGACCAAACTGAGGGAGGCCTGGCATGCTCTGGTCCATGGGGTCACGAAGAGTCGGACACGACTAAACAACAACAACAGACTCTCGTGAATATAAAAACATGGAAACAGACACTCCAACAAGAATTATTGTTTCAAAAAGCCTGCCTAAAGTTTTATATCCAGGAACATCTCCTACATCAAACTCACAAAACAAAACAGACGTTTGATATTGCCATTGCTACCAAAAATACAAGACTCAATAAATCTATTTTAAAATATAATCTTACTCTTCTATCGTTCAAGTACATGCTATGGGGATCTATTTACAAAGGATTATTTTACTCTGTTTGTAAAGAACAAGGACAGCAATAAGCACAATAAAAACAGAAGATCTGAAAGATTTACCTCAGACATCCGCACTAATAACAATATCATCTGACATAACAAGAATGACTCCAAAACAATAACAGGCCTTAATGCCAGTAAAATGTGACAAAGTGAAATGAACTTTATATCCAAAGGACACAGCTTCTGCTCAATACCAAGAGAGGACAATGCAGTACAAATGAAAAGTAACATCAAAGCATTTGAAATTAGATGCAGATTAGGTAATTCCACCCCATGATGACTCTAAGCATACGACACACTTCTGCAATAGAGGTTTTCTTTTACTGTTTCTGCCATCAAACAGACACCTAATATCAATATAATTCCAGTCATAGAATCATAGAGTTGGAAGGGACCCCAAGGATCATCTAGTCCAACCCCTTGCAATGCAGGAATCTCAGCTAAAGCATCCATGGCAGACAGCTCTCCAACGTCTGCTTAAAAACTTCCAACGAAGGAGAGTCCACAACCGCCTGAGGGAGTCAGTTCCATAGTATTTCTGATTCCTTCCCAGAACAATTAACATCCACAAAACAATACCTACTTATGACAATGTTTCAAAAGCGTAAAGAATGGTTCTACTGGATATTTATTTATTTGCAGTATTTATAGCCTGCTTCTTCATTGAATACTTTCAGTCCCAAAGCAGGAAACAAAGTAATAAAAATAAACAGAGAAAAACAACAAGATACAAAATTACAAAACCATACAAACAGGTTCAACAAACAACAAATTAACTTTTTTTATATAAGAGAAACAAGCAAAATCAGATTTAACCAAATACCTAGGTGAAAACAAACACAAAACATTCAAACAGACTAAACAACCAATGATCTTAGCAGGCATCCCCAAACTTCGGCCCTCCAGATGTTTTGGACTACAATTCCCATCTTCCCCGACCACTGGTCCTGTTAGCTAGGGATCATGGGAGTTGTAGTCCAAAACATCTGGAGGGCCGCAGTTTGGGGATGCCTGGTCTTAGCAATGGCTTCATAGCCATTAAGCCTACTGACTAGGGTGGACCTGCTGTAATATTAAACACTGAAGAGCAGAAGGCGAAAGCCCTTTGTCCAGGTATTCTAAAATCACAAATTCTCCTCATCTTGAAGTACACAAGCCACGCACAGGTTCTCCATACTTCACTGTGCAAGAAGGTACAAGAAAATTGATGCAGGCCTAAACCAGGGGCGGAAAACCTCAGGCTCTGGGGCTTATTGTGGCCCCCAAAGCCCCTCTGGCCCATGGGAGTCTTGGAAGTCCATGCTCTGAGTCTGCTCCCTAAATTGCACCTCTCACTACTCCTGCTCTGCACACTTCTCAACAGCTTTTGCCCAGCTGGAACGTATCCTTGAACTAGGATATAATGTTTGGCTGGGTGGAAATATATGTGTGTTTGTGTGTGTTGCAAACCTCTGACTTTTGTGTGGCTAGAATAGAGCATTTTGCCTCTGGTGTTATCCACCTTTTGCTTCTGGCACCTACTCCCCACCTGCATGCAACCCCCAAAAGGATGAGCATGATAGAAGGTTGACTCAAAACTTTTCTCCACCCCCTGTTCTCCACCCCTGGCCTAAAACGTTCACTTGGAGAAATGAAAGCAAAGGAGGCCTAAAGAGCCCTGAGATCTACAGATAAATGGCAGTATATAAATTTTAATAATAATAATAATAATAATAATAATAATAATAATACACATGACACTGACCAAGGTGGTAGACAGAGAGCAATGCAATTCTGGTTTGCATCACTTTGTATGTGTGGACGACACATCTTCCTATATATATAAAAATCATGAAAGTGTGGGCTCCACTTTTCTCCGTAACCGCTTGACCGATCGTCCTGAAATTTTGACACAACGATCCAGATCCTTTTGCAGCAACAAGGCCCAACATTGCCAAGTGGAGGTAGGGGCCTGCCTGGGGGGGGATGGGGGCCCGGATAGGTAATGGGTCACAACAGGGTGGGGGGAGACACAGGGATGAAACCTGCCCTCTCCACAGTATTTCGCCTCGACTCAGGGGGACTCTGAGGCTCAGGGGGATCTGAAGGGGGGCTATTACCCTCCATCGCACAGACTAACACACAGCAACGCGTGCAGGGCCAGCTAGTTATTGATGTAAAACAAAAACACATCACTCACACCCTGTCCAAGCAGGTCAGAGATCCGTTCTCCCTGGTGCGATAGTTCACTACACGCTACACGTTGTTTTTAATGTGGGTGCACATTCAAAAATACGATCCTCTCTCATCTATTCTCAGTCTATAATCTTATTCTGAACTAGTGTAATTCAGCCCGTTGAGTAAACGGGCGCTAGAACATCCCGGGGTTCGGAGAAGCGCTTGCGCAGCGCGTCTCCGAACCCCGGGACCTGTCCTTGTTGTCGGCGGCAGGGGGACAGGAACGAAGGAGGAGAAAGCAGCCCTTTCTCCTCCTTCCTTCCTCTCCCCTAGCCGCCGATAGGAAGGAGACAAAACACCCTCTAAGAGATGAGGTCTACTAGCCTTCTCCCTGAAAGGCCAGTTTCCAACATGCAGGGAATTTATTTAGTAAGTGAGTCATCCACGACTGGACTTAATGGTTAGGGGTCCCTTTACCTTTTAAAGTAAGTAAGTAAGCAAGCAAGCAAGGCCGTTGACTCATGTGAAGCCCTCCTACTTGCAATAATAATAATAATAATAATAATAATAATTTATACCCCGCCCATCTGGCTGAGTTTTCCCAGCCACTCTGGGCGGCTTCCAACAGAAAAATAAAACACAACAATCTACTGAACATCTGCACAGTGCAGCCCACACACAGTTTTATCATCTCAGTGAGAACTCAGCCTAAACTGCATGTACTTAAATGGGAAAATAAGAGTGGAGAAGAGAGAAAAATGTTCATTAATGTTAGTGATCAAACAAAAGCCACTCTGGTAAGGACATCCCCCCCACCCCAAGTTCAGGGCAACTGATAATTTCCTCTCCCACTTCGTGCTATAAAATGGAGCAGCTTTCTTGCTGCCCGTATCTGTTATAAGCATTACGAAGGAGTAGGCGTTGTCCCTTGTGAACTGGAATCTGGTTTATTGAGAAGCAAAGTCACGGCAGTTCAAAAGCCGTGAGAGGAACCATCCACATTAAGGGAAACCTGTGCATTAGGAAGAACATCAAAGAGCCGTGGGGCGACTCTCTTCCCAGGAACGGCAGAAACAACAGGGCTTGTGTCTGGGAAATAATTTTCTGAATCGGTCACTTCTGATCTCGCTGAGTAGAAACACGAGATATCCATTGCGCATCAACACACCCAGCAGCCACTTTTGCACCCTGATCCAGAATGATGTTATGGCTGCACTTCTGTGCACGCTTGCCTGAAAGCAAGTCCCATTAACTCAACAGGACTTAATTCTGAGTAAGCACACACAGTGTCAACTTTTCAAAGTTATGGGCTTCTTTCTTTACTTTTTCTTTCTGTGCAAACATTGCAGTAAGGGCTTAACTACACATTGAGTTAAATGTGTAATGCACAGCATTGTCAACAGGGTTGTGGGTCAATGGGAGTTTTTTTTTGCCTACAAGTATTCGCCACATGGAGGAATATTCATGGGGATCATTTCTGGAGAAGGGAATAGTTAAAACTCTTCTCCCCACATACTACTTGATTAATCTACTGATTAAAGCTGGAAGCCTCATTTTTAATCTGAATTTAACAGTGAAAAAGGTGGTGCACAGCTTTGAACAGAGAAAAAGGGTGGCAAGTATTAACAGGCCACAATTTCATATCAAATATGATGAGACCCCGCTTCCTGGAAAGGTGAGTTTTCCAATCAGATGCTCTGACAAAGAATGCCTGAGCTACTCATCCCAGAAGTTCAAAATTACAAAGTAAGCCTTTGAAAACTTCAAATAGACTTTGTAATCATGGGATCTGAAAGCATAATACATGTAGGGCTCCTGAATATATTTTTCTTTCCCCTTTCAAATCTGCAGCTTTGAGGCACATTCCATTTTCTCCTGGACAAAGAGGGCTGGAGTACTGCTTTTTTAAAAAATGAATATAAAAAAGATACCCAGAATCTCAGAAGCAGAAGCCCTTAAGCACAAAAGCCTTTCTTCTATCCTCTCCACACAAACTGACATGATTCATTCACTGCCTGCTTGAAAAGGCTTTCGGTGGCACATGTGGGTAACTGAACGCTGAACTCTGCTTTAACTGGTTTTGATGAAATTTTGCTCATTAAAAACCAAGCCCAATTAGAAACACTAGTACTTTCAAGTTAGTGCATGAAATAAATTGCTCATTCTGCCAACCACTCTGCTCTTTCTTTACTTAATAAGTCTTATCTACAGTTAAAGAGTTGCCGGCAAATTTTGCCTAGAGCAAAATATCAAGGCTAATGCGGAAATGCCTGCTTGGGGAAAAGAGCCAAGGCATTAAATAGGCAGCAAAAAGGGTTTTTTTAAAAAAATACCAGTGACAATTCTTGATGTGTCGTGGTGGCAGCGGCGGCTGTGTTCAAACATCTTTGCCTGAAATGCTTCTTACAACACATTGTAGTTTAAGAAATGACAGTAAACTCTGTAGCATTATTAACAACCTTCCCTTCAGCAGGAGAAGAGGCAGAACAGTTCAAGGCAAATCCCAGGTGGAAGTACTGATTCATGTTCCACTTCAATGTCTGTTTGTGGGAGACCACGTTTGCTGAGATATCCTGCATCATGATATCTGGACGGATGTTTCAAGGAACATCAGATCTGCCGGCTAGGAACGGCTTCCTGCCAACAGAATGTCACAGGGGGAAAACCCCCCACCTTCTTTCAGTTCACATGAGATATTACTGCAGTTCTGGAACTAATGCCATTGCCATCTGTCCCTTGTAGCCAATGACAATGTCCCTGGTACTTCTTTGTGCCTATTCACTGCAGTGGAAGCTGCATCAGAATATTCTTAACCTTGCCAGCATGAGGAAGTTGCCCCATATAGGGGAAGATCAGTCTCAAATAGGGCCTTGCTGCTCTTAGGTCTCTAAAATGGGGAATTAATTCAACATGGTGGCTTAATTTATCAATTTTTACAAAAACGTGTATGAGAACTCAACCTGCCATCCGAAATTATAAAACCCTCCCAGTTGTCAACTTCCATGTTTCCTCGTTTTATTTTCACCTCTCACTCTGGCACAAGAATTGGTGAACCAATTGCAAACACTCCCGATAAGTAATCTATACTTGCTCCAAGCATCTCACCCCTTGCTTTTTCCTGTAAGACCAATTGCAGTCGTTAACAGTCATCAACAGGTTTACCACACCTATCAGCCAATCACCCATTCCCACCACCCTTCTGAGTAATACCCCTCCCCACCCTCTCACTATATATAAGGGTCTGGGGACTTCTGTTTCAGTGTATCTGAAGAAGTGTGCATGCACACAAAAGCTCATACCAATAACAAATTCAGTTGGTCTCTAAGGTTGTACTGGAAGGATTTTTTTTTTATTTTGCTCCAAGCATGTTAGTTATAATGGGACAAGTCAGTGTAGAGGACTGAGTTTAATAGAACCCCCTAGGTGGGATCCCCTAGGAACCAGCAATCTACAAATGAGTCTATTTTCAGCCCATGCCACTTTTGCATGTGTTTACTCATAAATCTGCCCTGTTTCTGTTTTTCAGTTCTTGTTACCACTTCTAAATACACTTAATCAATTTCTCTCTCTCTCTCTCTCTCTCTCTCTCTCTCAAAAAAAATACACATTTCAAAATACTCTTTATTTAGCCGTAAACTACATCTGAGTATTGGTAGGGTTGCTAGACTCAATAGAGGACAGGACTTCTGTGCCTTTAATTGCCCTGCTCTCTTTTGAGTCTGGAAACCTTAAAGAGAAACCAGCAGACCCTTTGTTTAATTTCCAAGCAAAGGGTCTGCTGGTTTCTCTTTAAGATTTCCAGACTCAAAAGAGAGCAGGGCAATTAAAGGCACAGAAGTCCTGCCCACTATTGAGGTCTGGCAACCCTAAATATTGGGGAAGTATGGAAGTTGGTGCTTATTGAAGCTTTGCTACAAATCAGTTCGTATTGGAATGCGTAAAGCTCTAATTCCTCAAGTATTCACACCTGGGGCAGCTTGAGAGCTCCCTATAGTGCAGCTGTCAAACTCCAAAAGCCCACTTATCAAGGAAAGTACTCCCTACCATTCTGGCAAGCCTAGCGTCCTGTGGGTTAGGATCCCTAGAAGCCACAAGAAGCAGTAGATCCTCTGACCACAAGCCTAGCACCTGATGTTTGGATTGTTGTGTAGTTAAGGGGTGAGGATATAAGGAGGGCTGGTCGATTCTTGGCTGCCCAACTCTCTACAGCAGCAGTGCTGTTCCTATTCAATGACTCTCACGAGCAGCTGGGGTCAGAAGGTTCTGATCATACCCCTGCCAAGTTGCTGCCAGAGAAATAAGGGACCGGCCGGAAATAGCAGGCCGCAAGTAGCACTGCCGCCATTTTGGAACTGGGCGGAGCATGCTCAGAAGTGACTTTTGATGCTGCATTGCCCAGTTCCAAAATGGCCGCCGCGCCAGAAGTCGCACTGCAGCCATTTTGGAACTGGGTACAGCAGCATCAAAAGTCGCTTCTGAGCATGCTCCGCCCAGTTCCAAAATGGCCGCCGCGTCAGAATAAACCGGGGAAAAACAAAAAAATCCATTTTTTCAGTTAGGAACAGCTGGGAAAACGGGGGTTTCCCGGGGAAAACGGGAGACTTGGCAGCTATGGTTCTGATGCCTAGAAGAGGGCAAATGAAAGCTTGCTTGTGTCAGTCTGGGCAGCAGCAGGGCTCACCTGGATCCAAAGGATAACATGACAGCTGGCAAGGGTTTTGCATGAAAGTAAGTCAGGGGTGGCTAACTTGTGGACGTTCAGATGTTGCAGGACTCCAATTCCCAGCAGCCCCAGACAGCAAGGCCAGAGATGGGGTTGGGATTTGTAGACCAAGAATATTTGGAGGTTCACAGGTAAGCTCACCCTGGAGGAAGCATGCAAAGCTTTCTAGCTTTCTCTGAAACCCCAGAGGATGTTGCCCACTAAGAACCTAGGAACACGCCCAGAAATTCTGCAAGGGTTTCCTATGTTACCAAAAAGCAGTAGAATCTCAAGCCATTTGCTAATAGAAGAAAAATTACAGGAATTGTGTCATAACAAATACCAGTACTGTTCTACGTCAAATAATAATTATTTTTTACAACAGAAGAACCTTGTAAAACACACTATTTCCCTTGTTAATCATTACCTGTGGGATATCAGCACTCAGATTCCCATCCGCCCACACATCGGCAACATCCGAGTTTATCATCGTCGGTTTTACGGCAATTGTTGGCTTGGAGTAAGGCAAGGAAACTACTCCGTCATCCTCCAGAGCCGTGGGCTCAGCTTTGGCTCTGGTTCCATTCAGATCCTGCAAGAGGCCACAGCTAACCCCCAGGTCCAGGGGCGGCGCCTGCAGCTGGTGGAAGTGTCTGGGGCAGAAGCAGTTTTTGCAAGAGCCCGGCTTCCAGATGTGTTCCACAAAATCACTACACGCAGACATTTTCAAGCCCGCTTGCTTCACTTGGACTGCCCTCTGCATCTTGTATGTTGAGCTTCGCTGTTCATTTTGCACTCCGTGTAGCGGCTCTTAACAATTTGTCTTGCCATGCAACTGAGCTACCTGGAAAGAGAGAACACGTCACTGCTATTAATTTTATACAGGGAAATTTGAGGAAGACCTTCACACCATGCCACTCCTCTAAAACTTTCTGAATTTCTGCCCCTCCCCATCTTCACAAACTTATTCTACTTTCTGGGGTGCCCCACCCCCTCAAAAAACAAACAAACCCATAAGCAACAGAGGAGAATTTGCAAGTGCCTATTTGAATATGCCAGGCATCCTCCCCAACGCATGAGCGCCTGCCATTAACATTATATGTGACTGCTGAAGGAAATGACAGCACCCACAGATGAAGTGTGGAGCTGCCCTGAGGATATGGGGACATTTCCATACATCCTGCAGTTACGCGCAGGTCCATGCATCTGGTTGGCCAATGTGAAAACAGGAAGGTGGCTCCTCCTCATCCTGGAGAGTAGTGACTAGTGGGGTGCCACAGGGTTCTGTCTTGGGCCCAGTCTTGTTCAACATCTTTATCAATGACTTGGATGATGGGCTTGAGGGAATCCTGAGCAAGTTTGCAGATGACACCAAGTTGGGAGGGGTGGCTAACACCCCAGAGGACAGGATCACACTTCAGAATGACCTTAACAGATTAGACAACTGGGCCAAAGCAAACAAGATGAATTTTAACAAGGAGAAATGTAAAGTGCTACACTTGGGCAAAAAAAATGAAAGGCACAGATACAGGATGGGAGACACCTGGCTTGAGAGCAGTACATGTGAAAAGGATCTAGGAGTTTTGGTTGACCACAAACTTGACATGAGTCAGCAGTGTGATGCAGCAGCTAAAAAAGCCAATGCAATTCTGGGCTGCATCAATAGGAGTATAGCATCTAGATCAAGGGAAGTAATAGTACCACTGTATTCTGCTCTGGTCAGACCTCACCTGGAGTATTGTGTCCAGTTCTGGGCACCACAGTTCAAGAAGGATACTGATAAGCTGGAACGTGTCCAGAAGAGGGCAACCAAAATGGTCAAAGGCCTGGAAACGATGCCTTATGAGGAACGGCTTAGGGAGCTGGGTATGTTTAGCCTGGAGAAGAGAAGGTTAAGGGGTGATATGATAACCATGTTCAAATATATAAAAGGATGTCATATAAAGGAGGGAGAAAGGTTGTTTTCTGCTGCTCCAGAGAAGCGGACACGGAGCAACGGATTCAAACTACAAGAAAGAAAATTCCACCTAAACATTAGGAAGAACTTCCTGACAGTAAGAGCTGTTCGGCAGTGGAATTTGCTGCCAAGGAGTGTGGTGGAGTCTCCTTCTTTGGAGGTCTTTAAGCAGAGGCTTGACAGCCATCTGTCAGGAATGCTTTGATGGTGTTTCCTGCTTGGCAGGGGGTTGGACTGGATGGCCCTTGTGGTCTCTTCCAACTCTATGATTCTATGATTCTATGATTCTATGATTCTAAGGGCTTTTGCTCTGTTTCAGTAGGGCTCATCATACGGTGTGCGGATATTAAAAATAACTGTAGCATGAATGCTTCCCCGTTGGGTATTGTCACACACGCTCCCTTGCCTGGCAACAGGACCCACCTGGCTGCTCTGGCCCTAAAACAGGAACTGAGGAGTTCCTCCTTTTTGCTGCTGCTTGCAGAGTTCCCACCCAGATAGCTCACTTGGTAGAGCATGAGACTCTTAATCTCAGGGTCAAGGGTTCGAGCCCCACGTTGGGTGGAAAGATTCCTGAACTGCAGGGGGCTGGACTTGATGATCCCCGAAGTAGGACCCTTAACTGCTTCTTCTCTTGATACAGTGCCAGACAATTCCAGTAATAGGCCCTGCCCCACCGTCCCCCGTGCAGATACCTGCACAGGTGTCTCAGCCTATGGCATGAAAAACTGCATTATGCCTTAACTAGAATGGTTGCCTGCTTGCATTACTTTTTCACAACATATGTTTTACGTGGCACAATCCATTCAGCGTTAATCACTTTTCAGTCCTATTGAATTTAGTGGGACAACCATTAAGCACACACAGCAAAGGGCAGTGTGGTGCCTTAAAGACTAACAAATCCTGGGCATAAGCTTTTGTGGATCACAGTCCATCAGACGCATGAAACCTAAACCTAAACTGGCATTCTTAACTATGTGTATGTGTCTCAGGTGGGTTTCATTGCTGGGTTTCATAAAACCCATCTGAAAGAATGGAGCAAATTTATGAAATCTATCGATAAAATATGTGACTAACTCAATTACAAGTAAATTAGACAACAACCGCAAAACGGAATGTAAAGTGTCAAATTAGGAAAAAAGAAAAATATAAGATGAATGGCCAAACCAATGTTGAGTGTTGAAACTATACAAGAAAATAAGTGCTAAAATATTGTAAATATCTGGTTTAGACATCTGTATAGAATAAGAAATAAAAACTGTATTTGGAAAATGACAGAAACAACGCCAACGAGAAGGACGACAGCAGAAAACAGAAGAAAGGAAGTCGCAGGGTTGGAATGTCGGGAAAGGGAAATAACTTTTTTCTTTTCTTTCTTATTTCCTCTTCTATTTTCGAATTTATGGAGTTTATATGTTATAGTTTTAATATATGTAACCTATTTTGATCTTCATTACCTATCACGATGTGTATATATTTGTGCTATAAGGAAACTACTGGAAGTGATAGAAAAAGGATTTTTTTAGTTGTTATGTAGCAAAAAAATTAATAAAGATTATGTTAAAAAACACACAACAACTATGTGTATGTATCTAGCCAGTTTCCCACATTCCATCACACTCTACCACAATCAAGAAACAGGACTCAGAGTCTGCACACAGGAGCATGTCCTTTATTCATTACTCAAAATTCTCAAAGGAAACCCCAGGAACGCCACTCAGAGCTCTGCATGCATGGGAAATCCACTTTTCCCATGAAGCCTTTAGGCCCAAAAAGTACACATTACAGAGAACATAAGGCTGCCGCTAAAAATGGCAGCATTTTGTTGAGGCGTTCCCCCGTCCCCCCCAATCACAGGCTGTAACTAAGTAAGATATTATAGATACCAAGGAGAGAATTCACATAACACATGGCTCCTTTTTCTTGTAACACACAGTCAGGGCTGCCCCAAGACATGTTGCTACCTGAATCAAAAAGCAAGGTAGTACATACCTCGTTCTATGGTACGTACAAAAGCCAACCAGACTAGCAAGTGATTCTTACTACAACAACACTGGTGATGGGACAGAGAGGGGGCACTTGAGGGCAGCAGGCGAGCTTAGGGGGTGCAGGGCAGACTGCACGCCACTTACAGCTCTGTCCATTCTCCGCTCCTCAGCATCTTCTGCCTGAAGTGGCCACCTCACTCTGCCTAACAGTAGAGCTGGCCCTGCATAGCAATTCCCTTTGTTTTCATGCCCGTTGCGTCTTTTTGCTTCTTACCTCTCCCAACGACAAATCTCAAGCTGGAAGACCCTTAAGAGACTGTTCCCGAAAAACAGGGAAAACTAAAGCAGGTGTTTTGCTTCTCCACGGAGATCACTGGGACCTCCAAGTGCTTGACTTTTTCTGGACTGTATTCAAGGTGTTCAGGCTGTTGTTGTTTTTTACACATTCCACAGCAATGGCCTTAACAATAAGTACCTAGAAGAATATACAATGCCTATTGTCCACCTGGAGATAAGTTTCATATATCTGGGGTATGAGGTTCATTCTATGACCTGGTCACACCGCCTTTGCAAATATAGTGGAAAAGCAAAGAGCACATAGGAATGGGTTGGGCAGCGGAAGAAATAGTTTCAGCATGAATCAAACAGGAACTTGACAAACATACGTATCACTGTCTGCCACAAAAAGAAGTCAGTCAATTTCTCTATGGCTTAAAAAACATCGAGCAGTAACCAGATATATCACTAATGAGCACTATAAGTACTCACACAAAGACACACTGTGTGTTAATCTCAGCCCAGGCCCTTCAAGTGTCCCTGTTTTCCAGTAACAGTCCTGGATTACAGAAGCTTTTCTGGTCTGATTTGATCCTGGAATGTCCCGTTTGTCCTTAGGATGTCCCTATTTTCATTGGAGAAACATTGGAGTGTATGGAATATGACATCTCCAGGGCATTTTTTCCAGCCAGAACTCACAGGAACTCAGTCCCAGCACCTCTTAGGTAGGCGCCATTGCCATTCTAAGAGAACAAGAGAGGTGTTCGTGGTGTGTTTCTGCACCTCTTTTGCTTAAAAAATGGCACTGGGTGTCCCTATTTTCAGGGACGAGGGTGGCGCTGTGGTCTAAACCACAGGGCCGAGGGCTTGCCGATCAGAAGGTCGGCGGTTCGAATCCCCGCAATGGGTTGAGCTCCCGTTGCTCGGTCCCTGCTCCTGCCCACCTAGCAGTTCGAAAGCATGTCAAAGTGCAAGTAGAGAAATAGGTACCGCTCCGGCATTTCCGTGCGCTGCTCTGGTTCTCCAGAATCGGCTTAGTCATGCTGGCCACATGACCCGGAAGCTGTATGCCGGCTCCCTCAGCCAGTAAAGCGAGATGAGCGCCGCAACCCCAGAGTCGTCCGTGACTGGACCTAATGGTCAGGGGTCCCTTTACCGTCCCTATTATCATCAGAGGAATATTGGAGGGTATAACAAAATTAAAAAAAATCCTTCCAGCAGCACCTTAGAGACCAACTAAGTTTGTCATTGGTATGAGCTTTCGTGTGCATGCACACTTCTTCAGATACACTGAAACAGAAGTCACCAGATGCTTATATATAGTGAGAGGGTGGGGAGGGGTATTACTCCCTCCTTGTGGTGGGTGGGAGTGATTGACTGATAGCTGTTGAGGACTGTTAACGACTGCAATTGGTCTTACAGGAAAAAGCAAGGGGTGAGATTGGAGGGTATGTGAGCCCTGCTAGGCCTGCATAGCCTCCGTCACACCCAGCAGTCATGGTATGTTTTATGCAGACAGTAGAGCAGCCATGTTGGATCAAAATGGACGACACTTTGCCATGTCTGTGTTCCTGCTGTAGCTCCTCCTTGGGCCTTTGTGCATGTATTTCCTACTTTACATAAGGTTCACAAAGTCTCTGGCAATATGATTAGAGTAATAGGAACAGCAGCGATGAAATCAAAAGCACCACCTGTTTTGTCAAACCAGTGCGGGAAGTGTGCCAAAGTTCCCTGTGTGGCAAACATATTGGACAAATAGGCCAAACCCTACGCCAAAGGATAAATGGACATAAATCTGACATCAGGAATCACAAGACAGAGAAAACAGTAGGAGACCACTTCAATCTCCCAGGACATTCTACAGAAGATCTCAAAGTAGCTGTCTTGTTGCAAAAGAATTTCAGAAATAGTCTGGAAAGAGAAGTTGCTGAACTGCAACTTATCACCAAACTTAAAACCATGGAGAGACCTGGTCTGAATAAAGACATTGGATTCTTATCTCATTATACATGATAAAGCTATCTTTAGCCATCTCACCCCTTGCTTTTTCCTGTAAGACCAATTGCAGTCGTTAACAGTCATCAACGGGTTTTCACACCTATCAGTCAATCACCCATTCCCACCACCCTTCTGAGTAATACCCCTCCCCACCCTCTCACTATATATAAGGGTCTGGTTACTTCTGTTTCAGTGTATCTGAAGAAGTGTGCATGCACACGAAAGCTCATACCAATGACAAACTTAGTTGGTCTCTAAGGTGCTACTGGAAGAATATTTTTTTTTTATTTTTTATTTGGCAAACTACTGATGCACAAAGTGTTCCCCGTTGTCCATTCCTCCCCCCAAAAAGATTATGGTAATTCATTGTCTATGTGAATCTACCCACACAAATAGTAAAATTCATGGAAAACTCGGTGGAAAGGTCCAGCTCCATGTTGCCATTGCTGATCAATATAAAAGGTGTACTCAGTTTTAAAAAGTGGTTTCTTCTTCTTCTTGTGGAATAAATGTGATGGCAGCATAAGAAACGATAAATATTTTAAGATTTCATTTCACCATACAAATCCTTAAACTAGATAACAGCTACAGCAGCCCAGTGGCCAGGTCCACATGTCACTTTTAAACCATAGTTAAATTAAACTATGGTGTAAATGTAAATGCAAAGCAAGCTGGTGTTGCTGCCGCTGGGAGGGACCTCTGAAAATACAGTTGTGGTTTCCTTCTCCCTAAATGAGTCATGTGCTGTAACCAAGATTTATTCTTCGCTTACGGCCAAGCCATGGTTTAGGTCCTGGCAGCACAAGAGGAATGAAGATCAGCTGCACATTCAGATTGACACCATAGTTTAGTTTAACTATGGTTTAAAATGACCTGAAAACATTTTATTATTTCCTTCCTTCCCATCATTCTCAATTCAAGAAATCATTGCTTTATTTACTGTACACTGTGTGGAAAATGCTTGTTTTTACTTAAGCTGATTGTCCAATTTACCATATGTTGGGTGTGTTTCAGTCACAACTAAGAAAGAAAAAGCTACAATTCAGCAAATGGGAGGTATGGTACAGTCATTTGGTTGTGATATTTTATGAGGAGCTCTAAAAATGTTCCATGTTTGCTTTTTCCGGGCCCCCAAATTATGGCTCTTAAATTCACAGTACAGCAGCTAATTGTTTTAGATCCCTGAATGCTGCCGCCCCCAGCAGGATCAAAATTCTCTTTTCATTCTAGTAATTGGATCAGAAAGAAGAAGACAAAAGGATTATAATGGAAAATGTTAATTGCCCTCGTTTTAAAAACTGGCCACACTGCTAATCAAAAAATCTGATGATGATTAATTGAAAAATGTATTGTTACTGAATGCACAAAGAAAGAGAAGGGGCAAAAAAAGAAAAGAAAGGATAATTAACATCTGTTTCAACTGAGCAATCAAACGACACTAGACAACTAAAGGATAGAGAGACAGGCAGACAGATAATTATCTATTTGGAATTAGTTTCACTCATTAGTACAATTATTCTGAAGTTAAGTGGCCTGAAGCTTGACGTATTCAATATCTATTTGGAAATAGTTTTAAAATGTAGGCCCATCTTCTAATAATACAGCATAATTAGTTGCCAACTAGGGAGCTAAAGTCCTTTCCAAGTCTCTGCCCTACAGGATACACAATATTTCCTTCTATATCAAGAACATATGAGTACCGCTGGATGAGTAACATATGAGTACCGCTGGATCAGTTGAAAGGCTCATCGAGTCTGGCACCACAATGGCCAACAAGATGCCCATGGGAAGAAATCTTATCAAGGTAACCGAGCACAGAAAAAACTGGTTGCATGTGTCCAGAGGAAAAGCTCAATGTGCACAGCACTAATTGGCTGGAACCTGTGACGTCATGAAAAACCGAATCTCAAACAAAGATGTGCTCTTCCAAGCCCACATTCCCAGCATGTAAACACTTGTGTCTCAGCAACATCTATGCTGGCTTGGTCATGTACACAGAAAGGAGGATGGCGGGATCTCCAAGGACATGAAATGTGACATGAAGGCTAGCAACATTACATTAATCCAGCCCTTACCTTCCAAGTCTTGGACTGCAGAATCCGGGACCAGCAGCCGTGTGACACCGGAAGTTGCGTCGACGTAACTTCCGGTGTCGCTTTGCCCTTCTATGGGCACAAAAAATGGCCGCAGCCGGCTTCGAAAGTCGCTTGTAGGCATGCCAGGAAGTGCATCGACGCAACTTCCGGTGTCGCTCCGCCCATCTATGGGACCAAAAATGGCCACCGCCGACACCGGACGTCGCGCCTATGCACTTCCGGACATGCGTAGATGCGACTTTTGAAGCCGGCGGCGGCCATTTTTCGTGCCCATAGAAGGGCAAATCGGAAAAAAATGGCCGCCGGCAGGAGAAAATAACGGAGAAAAACGGGAGACGAAGTGATACGGGGGACCACCGGGAAAAGGTAAGTAAAAACGGGGGTTTCCCGGGGAAAACGGGGTACTTGGCAGTTATGACCCAGCCGTATGGGAATCCCTTGCAGACAATCGTAGTGCTTGGAGACAAGACAGTCAGGTCGTATATCCACAGCCATGACCAAAGGAGGAATGATCCCTGGTAAGACCACAGAGAGAAGCACCACCATAGTTCACCTTTAGCAGCAAAACCGGATGCCTTCATCTGCCCCAGCTACAATGAAACATGTCTCTCCTGTATTGGTTTCTACAGTCATAGCAGGTGCTATAACTCTCCAACGGTTTGACTCTACCCCTGAAAGCACGCTCTTTCACTGTCTCCCTGAGATAGACAGATGCCAGCAACACAACGGTTTTTCAACTTTTACAAAAGAAGATTGCTCTGTGTGTTTGTTAAATGTGATGAATAAATGGTGCAAATGTATGAGTGGAAGCATGGGTGAAGGAAAAAACTAATGACTACAGTAGAGTGTTTGATACAAATGACGTGTGTACATATCACATTATAAGATGGAAGCCGATTTGCTAAAATGATACACGTTAAAATATGAGTGACACTGCACGCACCTTTGTTAATTCAAGAAATCTTAAAAAATATTTTAAAAATAAAATAAGATGGAAGCTGGGCTCACCCTGTGGGGGAAGAAGACACAGCAACTCCCGAGTTTTAGTTAACTGCACACACTGTTAAGACAAGATCATTAAAGTGTGTGTATCTGAAATTACAGAAAGTTAACAAATGGAAGATCAAGACAGAAGGTAAACAAATGATGGTTATCAATCCATCAAGTTTTGAACATCAGCTGTCTTTGTCATAACTTCTATATTGTCCACTTCTACAACAATGGAAACAGGGAGCTGACTTTACAAGGACCCCACGAGAAACACACCCATTTAAGGAAAAATTCCCCTTCTAATCTATTCCTCTAGCTCTATCACGTCCCACAGTTAAAAAAAATTCATTTAATACAGGATTTACTGCAGCCTTGGAAATAAATCCTCAAAATGACATGCCAGGGAAAGTTGTTACCAGCCCACTCACACCCACCCCATGTTAGTCATTTGTGCCTCAAACAGAAAAAGGGAACCAACTTTTGTAAAGCTTCCCTGCCTATTTGCCTGGGGGCAATTGTTACTCACCACAGGTGACCAGTTGAATAGCAAGTTACTAAGTCTGAATTATTGCTACTCGGACCATGCATGCTGTATATCCAGTCAAATGTATTCAATTTGTCAGGAGTTATTTCTTATCAATAAAAAAGTCGGCAATTTTTTTATTCTGAAAGTGTGTGGGCTAGAGGAAAAAGTTTGAGAACCTAGATAGCTCAGTTGGTTAGAGTGTGGTGCTGATAACGCCAAGGTTGCAGGTTCAATCCCCATATGGGACTACTGCATATATATATGGGACTACTGCATACAGCCAGATGGGCGAGGTATAAATAAAAAATATTATTATTGTTGTTGTTGTTGGACAGTGTTCTCGAAGCTACGAACATGAGTTTGAGCAAACTGCGGGAGGCAGTGGAAGACAGGAGTGCCTGGCGTGCTATGGTCCATGGGGTCACAAAGAGTCGGACACGACTAAACGACTAAACAACAACAACATTTCAACAGGTCTGTTCTGAATAAAACTTATGTTGAATGCCACCTCTTGGATTAGCCACTCTCTCAGCCTGATTTCCCTCAGTGGGTCATTG
Organism: Zootoca vivipara; assembly: GCF_965207765.1. NCBI lineage: Eukaryota > Metazoa > Chordata > Lepidosauria > Squamata > Lacertidae > Zootoca > Zootoca vivipara. The sequence continues at coordinate 20,762,345 of NC_142598.1, forward strand.
TTGAGGATAAAGCAGGTGGGCAGGTACCTTGAACTCCTTTGAGGAAAAGTGAGATAGAAATGTAATCAATAAGAACAGCATTAAGAAGCAGCTTTTGCTAAGTTTGCAAAGTGCTTTGCATACATTACCCTAGTATAGATAACCCCCGTACAGGATCTTGCCAGTATTGTTATAGTCTGCGTGACAAGAATACATGACGGTGGCTTGCCTAAAGCCAAGCAGTGAGTTAATGAGCGAGGTGGCACCTAACTGAAGCGGGACATTCGCAGGGAAACCAAAATGCTTGTTTACAAAGCTATTGTACTACCAACCTTACTGTATGCTTGTGAAACATGGACCACTTATAAACGCCATCTCCAACTCCTCGAAAGATTCCATCAACAGTGTCTCCGAAAATTTTTACACATCACTTGGGAAGACAGGCGAACTAATATCAGTGTACTGGAAGAAGCAAAGATCACCAGTGTTGAAGCAATGATTCTTCAACATCAACTTCGTTGGACTGGTCGTATAGTGCGGATGCCTGATGATTGTCTTCCAAAGCAACTACTCTATTCCGAACTTTAAAATGGAAAGCGTAATCCTGGTCAACAAAAGAGGTTTAAAGACTGTCTCAAGGCACATCTTTAAAAATGTAGTATGAACACCGACAACTGGGAAACACTGGCCTGCGAGCGCTCCAGTTGGAGAACAGCCTTTACCAAAGGTGTCATGGGCTTTGAAGACACTCGATCTCAGGACGCAAGGGAGAAACGTGCTAAGAGGAAGGCGCGCTTGGCAAATCCACACCATGATCAACTCCCGCCCGGAAACCAATGTTCCCACTGTGGAAGGACGTGTGGATCCAGAATTGGCCCCCACAGTCACTTACAGACTCATTGTTAAAACCGTGTTTATGGAAGACAATCTTACTCGGATAGGAGTGATCGCCAAAGAAGAAGCAGAGAACTGAAGCGAGAGACTTAGCTGAGACATTAACAATCTGGATAGCCTCAAGAAAGGCCTGTCCTCTCGCCTTCAACCTCCTTCTGCAAACTGCAACACTAGCCTGTTGGCTCCTCTGCTTGAAATTAGACCAAGGGCCACATGGAGTTAGGCCGCAGATTCCCAATTTAGGATGCAGACTATTCCAAGGGCTACCTGAAGTTATGCGACGCAGGTGGTGCTTGCCCATCAGAAGGTCGGCGGTTCGAATCCCCACAATGGGGTGAGCTCCCATTGCTTGGTCCCAGCTCCTGCCAACATAGCAGTTTGAAAGCTCGTCAAAGTGCAAGTAGATAAATAGGTACCGCTACAGCGGGAAGGTAAACTGCGTTTCTGTGTGCTGCTCTGGTTCGCCAGAAGCGGCTTTGTCATGCTGGCCACATGACCTGAAAGCTGTACGCTGGCTCCCACGGCCAATAACGCGAGATGAGCGCCACAACCCCAAAGTCGGTCACAACTGGACCTAATGGTCAGGGGTCCCTTTACCTTTACCTGAGGTTAGGTGGCCTTCGGGCCACAGATTCCTCACACCTCAACTAGACTAATTTGTTCTATTGATTTCCATGGGATTAAAGCACAAATAACTCTCTTTGACGCCAACCTGTGGGGCTCCCCAACATAGGAAAGTTGGTTTCTAGCAGTACTCAGCCAGATGCTTCTAAACTAGGGTGACTAAAACATGGGCCTCTAGATGTTCTTGGACTCCAAATCCCATCAGGCATAACCAATGGTCAGGGATGGTGGAAGTTGTAGTCCATCAACACATGGAAGGCCACAGGCAGTGTTCAAAATTAGCCAGGCACATTTTGGAAACTCGCAACTAAGTTAAAAATGCCTGGGTATCAGGAAGGCGCCTGACATCTGGAGGTGCATGCTTGGGGATCACTGGATCTTGACTGCTTTCACACACTAATACCCCTTCCTGTAGAATTCTACCTGTTATATTTTATTTGCACAATTACAATGAATTTCAGGAACCAAAATGCTTTTTCCGTGCAGCCTGAGGAGGAGCAGTAAACAACATTATAGTTAATTGTTGTAGCTTGTCTTATCCCATCCCACTGCACTGATCACAGCTGTGAAGAATGGTCCATGCCACCATTAAGAAAAAGAGGTAGGTATAGGCCAATATAGATGTAGGCTTTCCCTGGATAAAGTGACTTTTCTTCATTAACCTAGCTCAAGGTTGTCATCTGAATAAGTCAGATGTTTAACTGATAAGCAACCAGTCAGTCCATTCTTTGAAAAATAAGGCATTGGAGCTGCCTTGCAAAAAAAATGACAACTATACATTTCGTTTTGGCAACTGTAACCTTGGTTTAGGGCAGGGGTTCCCAACAAAATTTTCTCAAGGACCCCACATCGAGCTGCTATTGTGACAAGGACCCCCATTAATTTGTTTAGAGATGGTTCCTGCACTGCAGGGGGTTGGACTAGATGACCCTTGTGGTCTCTTCCAACTCTATGATTCTAACCCCAAGGCAGCTGTTTTCAAAATATTTTTGTGCACCTACAAACCTTAGATTTCAGGTAGGTAGCCGTGTTGGTCTGACGTAGTCGAAACAAAATAAAAAAAATTCCTTCCAGCAGCACCTTAAAGACCAACTAAGTTTTTTATTTTGGTATGAGCTGCTGGAAGGAATTTTTTTACTTAGATTTCAGCAAGGCAGCTCATAGCTCTCCTGTGGTGGTACAGCTCCCTGAGAATCAGATCGACATTAGTATTTATGATATCTTACAGTAAATAGTTTTCATAGTTGGTGGAAATGCATGTGCAAATTAACATAAAAACACCCTGTCATAGGAGAACAGCCACAGGAGAAAATATAAACTGCCTGGTTACAAGTAAAAACACAGAATACATTTTTTAAACCTTCTTGGCGTTCAAACTTTTTCTGTACGGCTCAGGACCAGCAATGGAAGATGGAAGAAGTGCTCACTTTGAAGGCGAACTCATCTTCTTCCATTCCCAGGAAAGTGGGGCGCTGGGCTCCCTTTTGCTCCTCCTGCCCCTTCGGGAGAGTCTCCTGCAGAGGGTCGGGAGCTACCAGGGAAGAGGAGAGTGATGCGGGGCCGGGAAGAGCTTTGCGCTCTGTCTGCTACTGGCGGGAGCTGAGGCACGCAGCTGGCGGGTGGGAGGGAGGCCGCGGAGCCGCCGCCGCCGCGCGCGCCAGGCCGTGCATTGCAGCCTCTGCGAGGACCAAAGGCAGCCGAACCGGCACGCAGCTCCCGAAGGCCCTGGCGGGGAAGGGCGCTCCCTCGTCCCCATCATCCCCAAGGGAGCCAGGACGGAGGCGCGCACCAGGAAATGTCCTCCGGGGCGCGGCGCTGTATTCCTCCGCACACTCCCACGCTCCGGTTCGCTCTTCCTGCCGGCCAGCCTTCCCCTCCCTCGCCTGGGCGGAGACTTCTTTCCTGCCCCTTCTGATTGGCTGCCCCTTCTGATTGGCGCTTCCTGTAGCCAATCAGTAACCGTGCTGAACTACGCCCTCCCTGCGGACGCGGGAAGCCGCCCCAGGCAGCGCTGGGCAGCGCTGCGGACCCCTCTGGCACAGCTCGCGGACCCCTGGGGGTCCGCGGACCACCTGTTGGGAAACACTGGTTTAGGGAGCCATTTGGTGTCCAGCTGATATATCTGAATTTCTAACACTGCCCACTGGCAATCCAACCCGGCTCTAGGAACTCATACGGTAGAATCATAGAATCCTAGAGTTGGAAGAGACCACAAGGGCCATCCAGTCCAACCCCCTGCCAAGCAGGAAACACCATCAAAGCATTCCTGACATATGCCTGTCAAGCGTCTGCTTAAAGACCTCCAAAGAAGGAGACTCCACCACACTCCTTGGTAGCAAATTCCACTGCCGAACAGCTCTTACTGTCAGGAAGTTCTTCCTAATGTTTAGGTGGAATCTTGTTTCTTGTAGTTTGAATCCATTGCTCCGTGTCCGCTTCTCTGGAGCAGCAGAAAACAACCTTTCTCCCTCCTCTATATGACATCCTTTTATATATTTAAACATATTTAAACATGGCTATCATATCACCCCTTAACCTTCTCTTCTCCAGGCTAAACATACCCAGCTCCCTAAGCCGTTCCTCATAAGCCGTTTCCAGGCCTTTGACCAGGCTAACCAGGGAATCCTCTAAACATCCTCAACTTAGACATACAGTGCCTTTCTACATGTGTGGTTCATGTTCCAATTAACTATGGTGGCAAATAACTACTCAGCACTTCAGCCTTCTATGCAACATTAACTACTGTATCACTTCTGTAGCATCCACCAAAGTGCCGTTTCATTACAATTTTAACTTTTCATATCATTCCTAATCCTATCAGCGATGAATCACTCTTGCAGGCCCAGTAAAAATATATGCAATGATTTTCTATACTGACAGCTCAGATACTGATTGCTCCCCACCCCTATCAGTGCTAATGTTACTTTTCCTGGCCGACTTACATTTTAACTGGCATAATCTTTGTGCCAAATCTGCATAATCAAACTATTTTGGAGCTGGGAATATAATCAAATCCATGCTTTAAATATGCTGAGCTTTAAAATATGGCTCATACAATGGGTACTATGCAATGGAGATTGTAAATTACATTTTTGTTTCTGCAGTTTCATTAAAGCTTTCCTCCTGCAGAAATCCTCCAAATTGAGAATCTATTCTAAGCCGCCTACAAAACATATATTTATTAACAGCTATTATTCAAATATTGAAAAGTTGGCATGAAAATGAATGAAGTTTTGCAAAGTAAATGATCAGTCAATACTACAGGTTTGGCACTATAATAGTGCGAGCACAATTCCCCCAGAAGGTTTTTTTGCACAAGACCCGCTGAAATCAATGAGTTACTCTTGTGCAACCCCATTGATTTCAATGGGCTCAGTACAGGACAACTTCCTAAATCCTCAAGTTTTCTTGCCCATGGTGAGAAAAGTCACACAGTTCTACCACTGCATACAATGGAGGACATTGTATGAAGCAACAGCAGCTACATTTGGTAAATCCTAAGAGTTCTACCTATGGATATCAAGCTAACACATTATATTCCCAGGTATGATACCAGAATACCCCATCACGGAATGTCAGCCAAGTTGGACACATTTTTGTCACTGTAAATAATTTGCAATTAGTGATCCCATGTATTATATTGTCAGCAGGTTCAACCCCCATATGGGACAGCTGTAAATTCTGCATTGCAGGGGGTTGAGATAATCCTTAGGAATCCTTCCAACCTTATGATTCTATGATATGAAATCAATGGAATCCAAGAGTACTTACAGGTGAAACTCAGAAAATCTGAATATCGTCGAAGAAAAGTGCATTTATTTCAGTAATGCAACTTATTATTTTTTTCTTTTTCTTTTAATTTTTACAAATGCTTTCTTTTGGAAATCCCACAGTAATAAAACAAATAGTTACAATCATACAAAAATAAACATCGCTATTACACTTCATTAATTACATTCCATTTATAATTGACCCGCCTAAAGACAAATAATTACAATTACAACCAATAAAGGCTTGACATATCTTGCTTTGCATGTCATGCATCTATCTCATATATTGGTTTCACCTTTTAAGTTGCATTACTGTAATAAATGCACTTTTTGGCGATATTCTAATTTTCCGAGTTTCGCCTGTAAGCTTCAGTTGGATCACAATCAGTGCAGGGGGGGGGGGAGTATTCCCTGGGATCACTGCACTGACTTCAAAACACTCTGGTGGAATCTACACACATATTAAAAAACGTTGTGAAAATGAATAAAAAAATTCCTTCAGTAGCATCTTAAAGACCAACTAAGTTTATATTTTGGTATGAGCTTTCGTGTGCATGCACACTTCTTCAGATACACTAGAAACAGAAGTGTCAGACCCTATATATATACAGAGGGTGGTGGGGGTGGGTGGGAATGGGAGATGGGCTGATGGGAGTGGTAAACCTGTAGATGGTCAGCAGCCATTAACACCCATCTACAGGTTTACCACTCCCATCAGCCCATCTCCCATTCCCACCCACCCCCACCACCCTCTGTATATATATAGGGTCTGACACTTCTGTTTCTAGTGTATCTGAAGAAGTGTGCATGCACACGAAAGCTCATACCAAAATATAAACTTAGTTGGTCTTTAAGGTGCTACTGAAGGAATTTTTTTTTTTGCTTCGACTCAGACCAACACGGCTACCTACCTGTTGTGAAAATGCTTTGTTAAAAAAAGGTTTGAAAAAATATATTGAATTTGTCATAGCTCACCATCGCCATCGAGTGTCACATCTGTATAATGCACTTTACAACACACTTAAAACATTTTATTTGCAGCTGTCCTCCGTTTAAGATCAGTAACAAAAGATTTGCAGCTTGTGATTCCCCAGCCTAAATGCAGCCCGCTAGGCATGCCCTGTGGCCTGTCAAATGTTTGACCCTCCTCCCCCTTATAGCAATCTCAGACAGGTAGAATTAACAGGTGTGTCATGCCCCTACAGGAAATCCCCGCACAGTGGGCTCTATTTGCCTTTCTGGGGCACACACTTAACAAAGGCCTGATAAAACATTTAAAATATGGCTCTTTGGTAAGTAACAAACACTAACAATGTTTGTACTCGCAGCTGTAAAATGTTAGGCTGAAGAGTCAAGGAAATTGGCAACTTAAAAAGGGAACTGTGATCCAGTAACATGTCCACCCAGAAATAAAACCCATTGAGTTCAATGGGACTTCCTTCCAGGGCACTGAGAGTGGGGTTGCAGTCTAGAAACACCAAAGGGAAGAAACCAAACTAACACTTGTATATTCT